>NC_140924.1:28959957-29609957 GCF_045865225.1 Trachurus japonicus
CTGGGAATGTGTTCTTGTGAACTCCGACAGTCTCCTTACTGAGCAGAGACGTCACGTCGCCATCAGTTCCACTGATTCACATTTACATCATTATTCCATCACTGAACCAAAACACACACTGATACCGTGTGCAAACAGAAAAATATAATACGTGCAGAGATGGATAAGATGCAATAAAAGTACGGTAAAGAATCATCAGTGAAGCTCATGGGAATTAATTCAACCACTGAAACTATGAACATCTGATAAAACTACAGGGTTTTCTGTCACTGTCTGGTTATTTATCATTTATTTGCTCAAAGCTAATTTTCAAAAAGGCTGATAAGAAAGGTAACAAAAGGTTGTGCCTGCATTCACATGGGAGTCCACACTCAGCTCAGCTCAGGAGTCCCCGAAGAGCCAGGAGAAGGGGAAGCGGCTGCGAAGAGAGAGAGACAGAGACACTTTACAAGTCTGTTCTAGTCAACACGCTGTACATGATTACTGCAGCTCCCTGCTTCTTGGTCTTATTCCATAAATATGCTACTGTGCATCATTGTTACCATAAAAAGAATACATTTGTAAGTTTGTTTGACATTGAACTTCAACACGGAGCTACTATTGTCAGTCCTCTATGCAGCCTGAGGACGTCTGGTGCCTCAGCTTGTCTGAACAGACGTTTGACAGGAACATTGTAATTTCTGTGCACATGTTAGCTGGATTTCCCCAATCCATTATAATCTTTGGCAACCTTTTTTTTTTCTTGCAGATCTGCGGCGCTCTTGTTTTCTCCTGTGGGTGTAAACGTCAATCAAATCAGCCGAGGAGCAGGTCTGAGTCTCACCTGTGTTTTTAGAGATCTACTGATCTGCTTGTTTCTCATCATATACTGGTGGTGTGGCTGCTCTAAAGCTGGACACTAAGACTAAGACCAGTGTGTCTGCTCAGTGGCCCATGGTGAAGTCACACTGACCTGGCCAGTCGACCAAGAATCCCAGCCGGCCTCTTCGGGTCCACATCTTCCTCCCCCTCCTCCTCCTCCTCCTCCTCCTCTTGCCCCTCCTCCTCCACCTCCTCCGCTTCCTCCTCTTCCTCCTGTGATGTCCCAGGATGCACTGTCTGTTCAAAAGAGGTAAAAGAAGGTAAGCTCATCAATTTGTTCTCGCCCTCAAACCTTACAGTACATCCTATTCAAAAAGTAAGATTTTACAAAACAAGAATCTAACCTTTGTAAAGTAACAGGAGTAGTTTTTTATGAGTTTCCAATTGATAATAAATATCTAAATAACATTACCTGCTTTAGATATTTCTTAATCTGTCCTACAATAGCAGAACAATGTTGCTCCTTTCTGTATACATCAAGAATCATCAACTTTCCTTAGCTTTGGGGTTGTCAAAATCGAATGCATAAGTACATATAAGACTTGTAGCAAATGAATTAGCCAAAGAAGAGTTTTTATCCAACTCAGATTTAGCTACCTAGCAAAATTGGCCTAATTTACAAAAATGTTTATTCATTTTTCCTTTAAACTTGTGTGTGCAAGAATGACATACTAAATAAATCACCATGAGATCAGCTTAGTATTTTAAAGGGATAGTTCACCCTAGAATGATATTTCGCTCATTATCTACTCACCCTCATGTTGACTAAGGGCTGGAAGAAGTTTCAGAGTCCACCGTCCCTTCTCTGAGTTACAGGGGGTCTTAGCGTAGCAGTGCATTTCAAGGCAACGGTTGTAAAGGGACACCAGAGCTCTTCGTAAAAAAAAACACACAAAAAAACATCCAAATACCTCCATGATGCTCGTATGTAATGTCCGTCTTGTGCTGAAGCCCCAAATTGCGTAATTGTCCCGAAAAAAATTAAACAAGTCCACATTCCAAGCATGTTTGTAGCATTAGCTCTGTGTCTGTTGTCCGGTCTTCCGCTGCCAGCGCGCATGCGCAAGGTTCGCACTGAGACCGACTCGAGTCTCAGTCTGGTTGCGCATGCGCGCTGGCAGCGGAAGACCGGACAACAGACACAGAGCTAATGCTACAAACATGCTTGGAATGTGGACTTATTTAATTTTTTTCGGGACAATTACGCAATTTGGGGCTTCAGCACAAGACGGACATTACATACGAGCATCATGGAGGTATTTGGATGTTTTTTTGTGTGTGTTTTTTTACGAAGAGCTCTGGTGTCCCTTTACAACCGTTGCCTTGAAATGCACTGCTACGCTAAGACCCCCTGTAACTCAGAGAAGGGACGGAGGACTCTGAAACTTCTTCCAGCCCTTAGTCAACATGAGGGTGAGTAGATAATGAGCGAAATATCATTCTAGGGTGAACTATCCCTTTAACTAAATCCATTTAAGGTTCTGCAGACTTATACTGACACTTCCTTCTCAGTGTAGAAAAGAAAAGAAAAACTCAATGGGCTGACACAATTAGTTTAAATCATTGTTTCCACTTGAAACAAACATGGGGGGAAAAAAGTCAGAGAAGGTGGAAAGAAATGTCAGAGTGGACAAGCGTGAAAAAAGGATGAGATGAGATGAAGAGCCACGGAGAGAGGAGAGCGGGGTGGAGGGAAGCTCAGAGACTTTACTGAGGCACATCAGCAACAACGCACTCACTCTCTCTCAAACACACACACACATTCACAAACACATACACACACACTCACAGAAACAAGTACACTTTCTGTGTTCCTCTTTGTCTGATGTAATGCTATTATTAACCTTAATCACACTTGTTATCCTACCTGTCTGCGCTAATGATAGCCTGGGGCTGCAATAAAGGCAGAGATGCTACAAATGTGTGTGTGTGTGTGTGTGTGTGTGTGTGTGAGAGAAAGAGAGAGAACATGTGATGGAGAGGAAAGGAAAGGGTGTTATGAGATGGAAAGTGGAAGATGAATCGTTGGATTCATTCAATTATTAGAAACAGTGGGCTGAAATCTGTACCTGGCATTTAAGGGCATGACAGAGCAGTTAACCAGTTAAATGTTATGAGTAAGAGGATGAAGTGAATGGATGAATGAAAAGTATCACCTTGTGTCCTTGGTCTTTGACCTCTCCCTGTGCATGTGGGCAGTCCACGTGCAGCCTGAAAAATGGACACGACCATGTATCATTAATGGAACAATTACTTTTTGTTGAACATGAGTTTACTAACAGTTGCCACCGTTTAAAAAATATTTGATGATAATACTCCACATTTATATTTTCTGCCCTTAGACTTTCTGTATAAATCTAATCTGAATCTATAAAATAATTTAGCCGACACTGTCCTAAGCCATTCATCAGAGGCGCATTCAGGCTAACACAGCAGCGAGAGACTGATGTTGTCAAAAATCTGTACAATCTGGCAGTGCTGAGAAATTTGCTGCACCAGCTGCTTTAATTTAACATCATCAAACTGAGTTGAATACAATAAGCAGCTTCAGAGGGTGAGGAAACTGCTGACTAGTGGGGAGTTGTCAAAACGCCTTTGACTGCATTTAAAACGTGACTAAACTGAACATAAATTTGGACATTTTAGGGTTCTTTAGCAGAGCACCAAGAATATTTAGGAGACAAAGTGCAGTGACTGCAGTGTTTAAAGGGATAGTTCAACATTTTAGCAGATTCCCCTATTTCCATAATCCCTATAGTCATAGGAGTAGGTTCATTACCTTTAATTATCGGTGCATGTTGTTTTGAGATCAGCGGGGCAGAGACGCTCAGCAAACACAATTGAGGTGAATGGTACAGGTCCCTTGTCCCTCATCAAACTCATCAAATACACAATCCAACAACTCTACAACAAGACAAGTTGTGACCTGCACATTCACCATGCTATGAAATAATAATGTAACGTTATGAGACTGAGTTGTTTTCGAGGCAAATGCGTAGCCGGAACTACATTACAGACATGGCTGCTGGGCGGAGTGATTTCAAAAGCGCACGTTAAGTACTGTACAGCTACTCCCATTTCCTCAAGAAAGTAGTTCCTAGTATTGGCTTCATGTGTCATAATGTTACATAATTATACATGATTATTTCATAGCATGGTGAATGTCCAGATCACAATTTGTCCATGAGAGCGTTTTGGAGTTGTTGGATTGTATATTTGATGAGTTTGATGAGGGACACTGTACCGTTCACCTCCACCGTACCGTTCCGTTTGCTCGTCTCTCTGCCCCGCTGATCTCAAAACAACATGCACCAATAATTAAAGGTAATGAACCTACCCCTATAGCTATAGGGATTATGGCAATAGGCAAATTAGCCCAAATGTTGAACTATCCCTTCAACTGAAACTGACCAAAACACATTCACATGTCTGAGCTGCAGGTCAAATCCAGCAACAGGCCCCAGCCCTCAGAGCCTCAGCTACTCCACCGTGACAAGGCTGCAGACCAAAATGTAACAGTGGAGACATTTTTTGACTTTAGCAGAGAGGACTAATGTCTCTCTTCTGGAGAGAGGAATTATCAACCCCTGCCCCTGCTCCTGTACTGTTTATGAAATAATGTATCACCTTTACATTTTACTAAGTGCTCACTCAGTGACTGTGAGAAGACAGCAGGCAGAACAGAGAGAGTGCAGAAGAACAAACAGCTGTCTCTTTTTGTCTGTCCTCCGTCCACACTTGTTCTTTGTAACTCATTCTATTCGGCTCCCATTTTTCCAGCAGGTTTAACACAAAAACAAACCATCTGTCTCTCCAGGGCATCATGTAGACACACACACCCATCAGTGATGAAGCAGTATGTGGGAAGCCTCTGAGAAGAGGGGGATCTCATCGTGCTGACAGTGTGTGTTTGACTTTATGCTTCACATATTGAGAACATGCACAGTCATTGTTGTTAGTCATTGTACAGTACGTGCGCCGTACTCGTTTGTGAACTCAAACCACTGTGTGTTAATCTGCAGCACCTTTGTAAGGACACGTTACACTAATGGTCAATGTGGGGAAGGTAATCAGAGGAGAATTGCTCAACCAAACCTGATTTCCTGCTCCAGGCCCTGCTTTTTTCAGGATGTTTACACACTTTGTGAATTTGAGTGTGCCTTTTTTTTTTTTTTTAGCTTTAAATAACGGAGACACTTCTGTTTACTCAAGTTAAATACAAACTGAGTGGAAGACAAGACTTAGTGTGTCCGTGTGTAGAGCTGTGAGTGTGTGTGTGCATTTTAAATAATAATTTTCGCCCTACTGATCTGTCAGAGTGATTGAGGTGGCGCCCGCTTTCCTCTTGTCTGTTTCATAACTGCAAGATTCACTGGAGCGTGTGTATGTGTAGGAATCAGATTGGTTGTCAGAATGGATGTCTTAGTGATTTTATGGACAAGAACACTTATTTTCATTTCTCCTAAATGTGTATACATGTGTGTGTGTGTGTGTGTGTGTGTGATCGTGCATTTTGCCAGTGTGAATAAGCTCCTTTTACTTTCTCACATCATCTGAAGTGGCACATCAACACCCTTACAACAAAACCTGCTGTTCACACAAAGAAGAGTAAGAAAATAAGCAATGACAGCGGCCTACTTGAGTCAATATACAGCACATTAGACACTGTATCATCCGTGGTGAAGACAGCACTGCCTGCTGTCAGAAACCTACCGCTCACAGTCTCATCATTACAGCTACGATGATACAAAGACACTGTTTATGTTTGAGAGAGATGGCCTCTTGTGTCCTGCTCTAATTGCATGGCCTGTCTGTGGACCTCAATTAGCAAACTCTCTGTTGACCTGAACACTGTACTAGACTAGAGAACAGAAATGTAGGCAACACAGAGAAAAGTAGGAAATTCTATCACTTAAGATCTATCACTTAAGCACAAATGTTTCTTTTTTCTTTTTTTTTTTTAGGAAAATCAATACGGTCGTTGACAAAACTGTCTTTTTCAAATCAGTTTTTGAAAAATCCCGCAAAAATCATAAAGCAGTGCACTGGTGTCTATGATGGTATCACACACCCAGAGATATAAAGAGAGACAACTACCACCCCACATGAATAAAATCTCTGAGGACTGACAAATTCAGTATATATTGTCATATCACCCTACCCTAGTGCAGATATTAGCATATTAGTCTGTGACATCAGCTATTGAAAACATTTTTATTGCTTTTACATATTACATTCTTTTTTTATTGTCCTAATTCCTCATCTTGAAATTTGGTATCTATTATAATGTAAGACATTAAGGTGATTTTTAATCTGTGAAATTTATCATACAAATTAACATTATTTACTTACTTACCTTATACATTTAACTCATAACTCTCAGACGAGACATACACACTTGCAAACACAATATGAAGAGAGAACTCACCCCACTATTGTAACTTTGCCTTCAGCCTCCGAGTCCTTGATCAACTTCTTGATTATGGCCTCCTCTAGTGGTGACTCTGTCTTACAGCGCTTTGACTGGGGCTCCAAGGAGAGCTGCACTCTGTCTCTCTTCTGAAAACACACACTGTGATCATTTCTAGAGTCCTAGTGTGTGGCTGCAAAATATTACACTATATATTATAAGGCATATTGTACTTTTTTTTTTTTTTTTGCACGAACATATCATTTAAAATAGTATGAACAATCATTATGATTGGGATGTGCGAAGGGGAGGTATGAAACCCAAAAGGTCTTATATGAAAACCTCACCCATGAAGAACATATTCAAAAACCAAATTTGTTACAAGTAAAGACAAGAAAATAAGGAATAATTAAATGATAAGATGATAACGAAAAATAAGTAGAAAAAAGTTAGTGATTATACAGTGAATATAGGGAAAAAAAGTAAAAGTACATACATGAATGAACAATGCAAAACAATAATGATACATGTAATAATGAGAAGAAGAAAAAAAAAACATGACAATAAATAAACAACCTAATTATATATGTCTTATTATGTTTGGTAGTACATGGTTTGACTGACAAGGTACTTTTTAAGAGGCTTTTTAAATGATGTTAAATAAATATTTTTTTTCAGATAGTCAGGTAGCTGATTCCAGAGACGTGGACCTTGATAACGTATTGAAAACTGCCCAAGAGCAGTTCTGCTTTGCAGTTTGTGCCTCAATATACGTTCAAAAGAAGATTCATAAAGCTGTGCCTTATGAAGTACACCTCAGACTGTGATGTAACAAAAACTACACAGTATGTGTAACAGGTATCAAGACACAATGAACTTTGATTTTTGAGCTTAGTCACAACTTTTTTGTTTTGACTTTTTTTTAATGACAAACAAATATGTATGTTTTTTTTTCTTATCATTCAGTATCACTGTGGGCAATTCAAGTCCAACAGTTGCTCAGTCTGACACTTTTTAATGTGAGTAACAGAGCAAAAAACTCACTGGACTCAGCTCCTTCTCTGCTTGTTTACCTGAAACAAGATGTAACATATAGTACATGTAAGACATCACCATAGCTGTGCGTTGTGTGTCTCTTTCTGTCTCTCACATCTCAGTAGGGGAGATGTCAGGCTGACAGTAGAGCACCTACAGAGCTCTGATGTGCTGTACAGTGTTGTCAGTGTTCACAGATTTGAAGGTTCAATCTGTTCCCTCTCTATTTCAGTGTGTGTCTCTTATCCCACATTTCTGTTTGTTGACAAGGACAATCAGTGCAATAACAAGTGGGTATAGCATGTGTGTCTTTGTACGGGTAAAATCTAATACTCAAGTACTACGTGTATTTTGTTGAATAGTGTGTGTTATCGTAGCAGCTGAATCCACAGTGTGTTTTTCCTCACCACTCTGCATGAGTTTCTCCAGGTAGACAATCAGGACAAAGGGGTAGGCCGTCAGGGTTTTCTCTTTGTGACTGCGCATCACCTTAGGCAACCCCTCCCACCGCTTCTTATCTGTTAACTACAGTTAATAAAATACACTCAACTTACATAAAAAAGCACTATTTACATGGTGTTTAACTAGATGGTCACCACTAGGCTACGCTACATTCTTATGCATCACCCTATCACTGTGTGGTGGAGAGAGATAGAGATAAGGGGACAGCCGAATAGTGTAATAGGTACAAAGCTGACTGAGGGGGGGGGGGGGGGGGGGGGCTTATGGTGAATACACTGGTGAATTTACAGTAAGGGATACAAGGGTAGACGTTGAAGTGGTCACTGGAGAAAGGCTGGAGGTTGTCCAGGTTCCCAAGAATAGTTCGTATGATGTCCTGAAAGCAGCAAAAAAGAAATTGAGACTATTACTGACAGAATGAGCAATGTAAACAATTACAAGTCAGGATGAATTAATTCACTGTGAAAATAGCCTTTGATAGTATACTTAATAAAAATGACACAGTAAATGTGCATGCTGACAGAGTGACTAGATGAGCAGTATTAGTAATTACCTCCATTTCCTGATTCCTAATCACCTCATCTCCCCTGATGACAAATATTAAAGACATTATATTAATGTAGTAGCAGTCCCAGCAAAAACTGTAAAACTGATAACAGTATGAGGCACTGTATCCATCACAGACTGCCTTTTGCTGCCACAGTGCATCCCTTAAAAGTCTCTGATCGTTGAGTGCAAATATCAAACTGTAAGAAGATAATGTAGGGATGTTGCTGTGAGTGTCAAAAACATTAGATATAGTTTGATGAAGAGTCTTCTTCAGTCACAAGGAAAGATGGCTTGAAGGAATCCAAGGATCAGTCAGGGCTCTTATTCTAGGACGTTATCCCCGAATAAAGGCAGACACATCCTGTGGGGTCTAAAATCCTCTTTTTGCAGATGAAACAAAATATCAAGACAAAGTTAGGTAACACACATCAGAAGATTTAATAGCAGCCATTTCAGGCAATCGCATTAAAAGAATCCAGTTTTAAAGGAGAGAAAATGCTTCAAAACATTTTGCGCTGCTCTTAGGTTAACAGGGAAGGAGAAAATGGAAGGAACCAGTGAGTGAGTAGGTTTTTCCTTTAAATCCTCTGGGACTTGGTCACTGGTGAAGAGTAGGACCACCTAAATGATTTCATTTTGGGTTATAAAATGTGATAAAGAAAGATTATCACACCATGCCACAAATTAACTTAAATCTGTCAGTGGTAGAACCTTGCTCTCATATTGTAATGTCTGTTCTTAATGGGACAACGTTGAGAAAGTGAAGAATAGATTTAAGTACCAATAGGGAGATGTGTGGTCCTGCCTGAAACTGCTTCCCCCTCTGATAGAGAATTTATAGATCATCCCACCAGCCTCGAAGAGTCGAGCCTCGGGGAAGCGAAATGAGAAGGCTTGTAGTGTCATGGCTGAAGATTTGTTCTTTGAAATAAGAAAATAAACATGAGTTATTTGATACAGTGGTGACTTGCTTGGTTTCAGGTAAGAATATAACATGTTAGACCTACACGCCTATGCCTACACGTCGACTTGACACTTCAATGAGAAATATAGATACTTGAGCTAGCTAGCATTAAAAACAATTAAGGTTTAATTTAAAGTGGACCTTTACTCCTGTGATAACGAGTATTACAAGTTAAGTGAAGTATCTCTCTCTCTCTCTCTCTCTCTCTCTCTCGCTCGCTGTTAACATTACCGTAATACCTACAGAAAATGGCGAGCGCAGAATCGACGGGCTGTCTGTCCAGTAGGCTAACTTCACCCTCCAGCAGTGAGTAAACAGTTAACACCGTGTCAATCAAACTCCCAACTCGCCTCGAGATTGGCAGGACGGAGCGAGTTCCCGCCTTATGTTCACTCGGGCTTCTTTGATTAGCCAGATCTTCTCCCAATCAGCGGCGGCACAGGAGGTGTCGCTATGGTGACGGAAAAACCGCCCAAACGGTCACATGACTCTCAGCTGACCACTTATGAGGAACTAGTAGTTGTAAACAGTCATGCTCTCTGATAGTACAGCGGCTGAAGTCGGCTAAAGTTTGGAATTTAATCGACTCACAGTTAACATCACATTTACATTTTTACATTTATGTGCCCCATGAAAAGAATTCAGCTTTGACCTAAAAGGTGAGTGTGGGTTGTTTAGTGACGTGTCAATATTCCAAAACACCACGTTTGTAACATGTTTGTTTCTAATAGTGTTACATTTCAGCACCTGTCGGAACGTCGTTACGAAACTATCGTCACGTTCCAGAGTGAACTGTATCACTCTAACAGCGTTTATCGGTTCTCTGGTTTCGCACAACACTGTGACGTCCCAGCGTTCTAATTATCACGTTACCACATTCTAATGTTCTTAAACTGAAATGTCTGCACCCAAAGCTTCATTGTGACATTATAATGTTATAAAAATGCGTAAATGTAACCATGTTTGTGCTTCATCCAGACAACTAACGTTCTCCAAATGGAAGCGTTCAATGTCCCCTAACATTGTCGGCCCAGCGTGTTAACGTATGTTTACTGTAGCTCCTGACGTGTCAGTATTAATACTGCACATTGCAGCACCAAAGCAGCCTACTCATTTGCTAACATCTGCTCTCTAATGACCCTGAGGAGGAGTGTAATAGAAAACCTGCAGAAATCTGTCTTCCATATATCTTTCTAAATGCGGTGTCACTCAAGATTTAAATAAAGTTTTCTTTTTCTGATTCACTCAACTTTCTTTTTACTTTTAACAGTTTTGAATAGACTTTAAACAGAAAATTGGTGCTTTTCAGGCAAGATGGCCTCCTCATCTTCCCCTGAATCTTCTGTACTCTTGAATACTGGGGTTCATATGCCCATCCTGGGCCTGGGGACCTACAAGTTGGTTGGTACTGAGAATGTCTACCAGGCTGTGGACGCCTCCTTGGCTGCTGGTTACCGTGCCTTTGACAGTGCAGCCGTTTACAAGAATGAAGCCGACTTGGGCCGAGCCCTGAGGGAGCTCCTGCCCAAACATGGCTTGACACGAGAGGATGTATTCATAACCAGGTGATGTATTTGCTTATGTGCCTTCCAAAAAAGCTCAAAAATTAATATGATAATGGTTATTTGTTATGAAATGTGACACATATTATCTTGTTTTGCAATACCTAAAATGTTTTCTTTGTCTGACTGGTGTAGCTGAGTGAAATGAACAGTGCATGCCTTTATGGGATTGGGTGTCATGCCCACATCACATGAGACCATATGGAGGTGCAGCTCATATTTGATTCTTAGCAGCACAGTGTGCAGATTCTTCCCCTCAACAATCACACTTTCTGTCCTTTTGCAATGCAGCAAACTGGGTCCGAAGGACCAGGGTGAGAAAGCCATGGAAGGAGCCCTCCACAGCCTGTCACAACTGGACTTGGATTACATTGACCTCTATCTGATCCACTGGCCTGGCACACAGGGCCTGGTTGTGGCTGATGAACACAATCCGGGTATATAAATCAAGTTTTCTGTGTGTATATATAATTGAATATATACATTTATTATAAACAACAGAAAAAATGCTTTGGCCAGGTGTATTGAGTGTTCTACAAATGCATGCTTAGTTAAGAGAAGATTCAAGCTGCCTTCTCAAATTCCCCTTCTACAATGTGATTGTGTAACAGCGATGATGACATTGTAGTTAATATTTGATTCCAGGCAACCGGGCTCAGAGTTGGGCCACTCTGGAGAGGCTGCATGCTCAGGGGAAGCTGAGGGCCATAGGAGTGTCCAACTACACACCGGCACACATGAGAGAACTGATACAGAGCTGCAAAATCCCTCCTGCAGTGCTACAGGTACAAGAGAGAAGGATGTAGCAAGTTCAATGTGATATATGAGGTTGGATACAAATGCAAAAAAAAGGAGTTTTGTGCTCTTTGTTTTTGAAAATGCCAATGCATACAATGCGTGTGTTTGTTCTCCAGGTAGAGTTTCACCCACGGCTGTGCCAGACAGAGCTGAGGAGTGTGTGTAAGGAGTATGGAGTGTGTTTCCAAGCCTACTCCTCTTTGGGGAGAGGAGATCTGGTTACTGATCCCGTGGTTATGGAGGTGGCAAAGAACTGTGAGCGCACACCTGCACAGGTAAATACATACATTATATACAGTCTTTCTGTATCAGCCATGACCAGAGTCATGGAAAACATTGAAGTTTTCTGTTCCCCCTCAGGTCCTGTTGCGCTGGGCGGTGCAGCAGGGTGTCCCAGTGCTCCCCAAGTCCTCAAATCCAGACAGAATACAGGGGAACACCAGGCTCTTTGACTTCACACTGAGTGACACTGACATGGACAGACTGTCAGCCTTAGACTGTGGACACAGATACTGCTGGGATCCCTCAGAAGTGGCTTGATAGATCACTAATAGTTCACTAATATTTTTGTGCCATCATTTTAAGACTGGATTCACATTCTTGACTCTGTTGCCTAATGCTGTTTCACAATACAAAGTATTATTATGGCTTTTGTGTTATGGCTCTTCTATTTTGTATTGTTTATTAAGTACTACAATTTAGCAATGATCACCTATAACTTGAAACTTTCCAAAGGAGGATTACAATTATTTATTCAGGACAGCATATACCAGAAGTTTGACAGCTGTAGAGAAAATACATTTACAAAAGTCCTTAAAAAAATGAAAAAGAATTTTAACCAAAAAAGAAGAAGAAGTAAATATTAAAATTCAATTTTCTCCACACACATCTGATTCAAGTAATATTAAGGATGGTTGCAAATCTCCAAATTCAGTAAGTTCCGCAGATATTAGCATATTAGTCTGTGACATCAGCGACTGAAAACATTTTTATTTCTTTTATGTATTATATTGATTTTTTTGTTGTCCTATTTTTTTATCCTGGAATTTGGTACCTATTATAATGTAAGACGCTAAGGTGATTTTTTAATCTGTGAAACTTGATGCAAATTAACATTTTTTACTAACTTACCTAATATATTTAAATAATATTTCTCAGAATAATTTGAAGACATACACAATATGAAGAGAGAAGTCACCTCACTGTTGAAACTTTGCCTTCAGCCTCCAAGTTTCGATCAACTTCTTGATTATGGCCTCCTCTAGTGGTGACTCTGTCTTACAGCGCTTTGACTGGGGCTCCAAGGAGAGCTGCACTCTGTCTCTCTCCTGAAAACACACACTGTGATCATTTCTAGAGTCCTAGTGTGTGGCTATAATATATTACACTGTATTATATTATAAGGCACGTTGTACTTTGCAGTTTGTGCCTCAATACGTTCAAAAGAAGATTCATAAAGCTGTGCCTTGGGGTTACACCACAGACTGTGATGCAACAAAAACTACATAGTATGTGTAACAAGACAAGACACAATGAAGTTTGATTTTTGAGCTTGGTAACAACTTTTTTGTTTTGACTTTTTTTAATGACAAATGAAAATGTATGTTTTTTCTTACCAATTCAAGTCCAACAGTTGTGCAGTCTGACACTTTTTAAGACATTATATTAATGTAGTAGCAGTCCCAGCAAAAACTGTAAAACTGATAACAGTATGAGGCACTGTATCCATCACAGACTGCCTTTTGCTGCCACAGTGCATCCCTTAAAAGTCTCTGATCGTTGAGTGCAAATATCAAACTATAAGTAGATAATGTAGGGATGTTGCTGTGAGTGTCAAAAACATTAGATATAGTTTGATGAAGAGTCTTCTTCAGTCACAAGGAAAGATGCCTTGAAGGAATCCAAGGATCAGTCAGGGCTCTTATTCTAGGACGTTATCCCCGAATAAAGGCAGACACATCCTGTGGGGTCTAAAATCCTCTTTTTGCAGATGAAACAAAATATCAAGACAAAGTTAGGTAACACACATCAGAAGATTTAATAGCAGCCATTTCAGGCAATCGCATTAAAAGAATCCAGTTTTAAAGGAGAGAAAATGCTTCAAAACATTTTGCGCTGCTCTTAGGTTAACAGGGAAGGAGAAAATGGAAGGAACCAGTGAGTGAGTAGGTTTTTCCTTTAAATCCTCTGGGACTTGGTCACTGGTGAAGAGTAGGACCACCTAAATGATTTCATTTTGGGTTATAAAATGTGATAAAGAAAGATTATCACACCATGCCACAAATTAACTTAAATCTGTCAGTGGTAGAACCTTGCTCTCATATTGTAATGTCTGTTCTTAATGGGACAACGTTGAGAAAGATATAGTTTGATGAAGAGTCTTCTTCAGTCACAAGGAAAGATGCCTTGAAGGAATCCAAGGATCAGTCAGGGCTCTTATTCTAGGACGTTATCCCCAAATAAAGGCAGACACATCCTGTGGGGTCTAAAATCCTCTTTTTGCAGATGAAACAAAATATCAAGACAAAGTTAGGTAATACACATCAGAAGATTTAATAGCAGCCATTTTAGGAAATCGCATTAAAAGAATCCAGTTTTAAATGAGAGAAAATGTCAATGCTTCAGCTATAACCCCAGCTGCTTTTGAGACTGAGAGACTGCTTCAAAACATTTTGCGCTGCTCTTAGGTTAACAGGGAAGGAGGAAATGGAAGGAACCAGTGAGTGAGTAGGTTTTTCCTTTAAATCCTCTGGGACTTGGTCACCGGTGAAGAGTAGGATCACCTAAATGATTTCATTTTGGGTTATGAAATGTGATAAGGAAAGATAATCACACCATGCCACAAATGAACATCTTAAATTTGTCAGTGGTAGAACCTTGCTCTCATATTGTAATGTCTGTTCTGAATGGGACAACATTGAGAAAGTGAAGAATAGATTTAAGTACCAATAGGGAGATGTGTGGTCCTGCCTGAAACTGCTTCCCCCTCTGATAGAGAATTTATAGATCATCCCACCAGCCTCGAAGACTCGAGCCTCGGGGAAGCGAAATGAGAAGGCTTGTAGTGTCATGGCTGAAGATTTGTTCTTTGAAAAAAGAAAATAAACATGAGTTATTTGATGCAGTGGTGACTTGCTTGGTTTCAGGTAAGAATATAGCATGTTAGACCTACACGTCGACTTTTCAATGAGAAATATAGATACTTTAGCTAGCTAGCATCAAAAACAATTAAGGTTATTTAACGTTTCACTCCTGTGATAACGAGTATTACAGTAAGTGAAGTCTATCTCTCTCTCTCTCTCTCTCTCTCGCTCGCTGTTAACATTACCGTAATACCTACAGAAAATGGCGAGCGCAGAATCGACGTTGTCCAGGAGGCTAACTTCACCCTCCAGCAGTGAGTAAACAGTTAACGTCGTGTCAATCAAACTCCCAACTCGCCTCGAGATTGGCAGGACTGAGCGAGTTCCCGCCTTATGTTCACTCGGGCTTCTTTGATTAGCCAGATCTTCTCCCAATCAGCGGCGGGAGAGGAGGTGTCGCTATGGTGACGGAAAAACCGCCCAAACGGTCACATGACGCTCAGCTGACCATGAGGAACTAGCAGTAAACAGTCATGCTCTGACAGTACAGCCATGTGCAGCGGCTGAAGTCGGCTAAAGTTTGGAATTTAATTTTACTCAATCACAGTTAACATCACATTTACATTTTTACATTTATGTGCCCCATGAAAAGAATTCAGCTTTGACCTAAAAGGTGAGTGTGGGTTGTTTAGTGACGTGTAAATCTTCCAAAACACCACGTTTGTAACATGTTTGTTTCTAATAGTGTTACATTTCAGCACCTGTGGAACGTCGTTACGAAACTATCGTCACGTTCCAGAGTGAACTGCATCACTCTAACAGCGTTTATGGGGATGTCAGGTTCTCTGGTTTCGCACAACACTGTGACGTCCCAGCGTTCTAATACTATTGTCTGTACTCATCACGTTATCACATGTAAACCTGCAGTGTCTGTTGCACCTAGTCCCGCTCGCCAGACCCTCCTCCAGAGAAGAAGGGCTTGCTGCACCCAAAGCTTCATTGTGACATTATAATGTTTGCATATGTTTGCACCGACGTTTCAGTATTAATTATTAACTGCACATTGCAGCACCAAAACAGCCTACTCATTTGCTAACATTTGCTCTCCAATTACCCTTAGGAGAACGTGTAATAAAAAACCTGCAGAAATCTCCATTTATCTCTCAATATGCAGTGTCTCTCAAGGTTTAAATAAAGTTTTCTTATTCTGATTCACTCAACTCTCTTTTTCCTTTTAACAGTTTTGAATAAACTTCAAACACAAAGTTGGTGCTTTTCAGACAAGATGGCCTCCTCATCTTCCCCTGAATCTTCTGTACTCTTGAATACTGGGGTTCATATGCCCATCCTGGGTCTGGGGACCTATGAGGTGGTTGGTACTGAGAATGTCTACCAGGCTGTGGACGCCTCCTTGGCTGCTGGTTACCGTGCCTTTGACAGTGCAGCCGGTTACCAGAATGAAGCCGACTTGGGCCGAGCCCTGAGGGAGCTCCTGCCCAAACATGGCTTGACACGAGAGGATGTATTCATAACCAGGTGATGTATTTGCTTATGTGCCTTCCAAAAAAGCTTAAAAGAATATGATAATTATCATTTGTATTTTTATTTGTCATGAGATGTGACACTAAATATCTTGTTTTGCAATACCTAAAATGTTTTCTTTGTCTGACTGGTGTAGCTGAGTTAAATGAACAGTGCATGCCTTTATGGGATTGGGTGTCATGCCCACATCACATGAGACCATATGGAGGTGCAGCTCATGTTTGATTCTTAGCAGCACAGTGTGCAGATTCTTCCCCTCAACAATCACACTTTCTGTCCTTTTGCAATGCAGCAAACTGGATCCAAAGGACCAGGGTGAGAAAGCCATGGAAGGAGCCCTCCACAGCCTGTCACAACTGGACTTGGACTACATCGACCTCTATCTGATCCACTGGCCTGGCACAGAGGGCCTGGTTGGGGCTGATGAACACAATCCGGGTATATAAATCAAGTTTTCTGTGTGTACAGTATATATATATATACTGAATATATACACATTTATTATGAACAACAGAAAAAATGCTTTGGCCAGGTATATTGAGTGTACTACAAATGCATGCTCCACTAGTTAAGAGAAGATTCAAGCTGCCTTCTCAAATTCCCCTTCTACAATGTGATTGTGTAACAGCGATGATGACATTGTAGTTAATATTTGATTCCAGGCAACCGGGCTCAGAGTTGGGCCACTCTGGAGAGGCTGCATGCTCAGGGGAAGCTGAGGGCCATAGGAGTGTCCAACTACACACCGGCACACATGAGAGAACTGATACAGAGCTGCAAAATCCCTCCTGCAGTGCTACAGGTACAAGAGAGAAGGATGTAGCAAGTTCAATGTGATATATGAGGTTGGATACAAATGCAAAAAAAAAAAAAAAAAGAGTTTTGTGCTCTTTGTTTTTGAAAATGCCAATGCATACAATGTGTGTGTTTGTTCTCCAGGTAGAGTTTCACCCACGGCTGTGCCAGACAGAGCTGAGGAGTGTGTGTAAGGAGTATGGAGTGTGTTTCCAAGCCTACTCCTCTTTGGGGAGAGGAGATCTGGTTACTGATCCCGTGGTTATGGAGGTGGCAAAGAACTGTGAGCGCACACCTTCACAGGTAAATACATACATTATATACAGTCTTTCTGTATCAGCCATGACCGGAGTCATGGAAAACATTGAATTTTTCTGTTCCCCCTCAGGTCCTGTTGCGCTGGGCGGTGCAGCAGGGTGTCCCAGTGATTCCCAAGTCCTCAAACCCAGACAGAATGCAGGAGAACGCCAGGCTCTTTGACTTCACACTGAGTGACACTGACATGGACAGACTGTCAGCCTTAGACTGTGGACAAAGATGGGATCCCTACGATCCCTCAGAAGTGGCTTGATAGATCACTAATAGTTCACTAATGTTTTTGTGCCATCATTTTAAGATTCATTCTTGACTCTGTTGCCTAATGCTGTTTCACAATACAAAGTATTGTGTATAGGGATGTCACGATTTTCTTGGTACGATTATTGTCTGAGAAATAATCACGGTGTAACGATTATCATGATTATTATACATTAGTTAATTTCACAACACTATTAATAGTCAAAATATAATTATATTACTAATTATTAACGCAAAAATATTTTAAGTATCTTTTAAAATATGACCAATTATTAATCTTCCAGGGGAAGTGTTTGAAATATTCGAGTCATTAATTGTCATCTATACCAAATGTTTTAAGTTAATTTTAATCATTTTTTTAATCATAAATGACACTCTAGCATTTAGATTCCTAACAAATCAATGTTACTTTGGCGCACATCTGCTGATACACTTCTGACATAATCTTTTTTTGGAGAGTGACGGTATTTAGGAATCTTTGCAATCAATACGATTCTATACGATCAAATGAATTGTGACAACTCTAATTGTATATCTATTTTGAATTGTTTATAAAGTACCACAATTTGGTAATGAACAACTAAACTTTTCAGAGGGTTTCTTTTTTTTAAAGAATTACACAGGCGATCCACTTTAAAACCACTCTTAAAATTATTTATTCAGGACAGCATATACCAGAAGTTCGACAGCTGTAGAGAAAATACATTTACAAAAGTCCTTAAAAAAATGAAAAAGAATTTTAACCCAAAAAAAAGAAGGAATTTTCTCCACACACATCTCCAGATTCAAGTAATACTACGGATGGTTGCAAAACTCCAGGTGCCCAGGCAAGTTTGTCCTCTAGGGTGTGTTCACTGTCACAAATGCTTAAAAATCAAAACCACCAGTGCTCACATGACTTCTCCTGAATGTCAAGCCAAAATCTGTCTTTTTTTTTCTTTCTTTTTTTTTTGAACACTTGTGACAGCACGCACACCTCTGCATTATTGTGCTTTCTTGAGCGTAATCTGTGACAGCGAGCTGTGAAGTTTAAGGCGGTAATTGGGTAAAAACACAAGGCTGGCTATGTGGTGCCACATCACAGGTTACAGCATGTTCAAGGCAGTTCATAACAACATTATACTCTTTAATTCCAGCTGATTGTTATTTTCAAGAGAGAGTAAAGCATTCATATCTGACCCCAGGCTCACAACACCGTGCACTGCCAGCTGGCTCAACTCTACTACATGTGTCAAAAGTATGGGTAGATTAAGAGTGACCTATTAACATGTAAAGCACTATTTGCAATGGCAGCATATTTACCTAACACTCATTCCTGATTTCCCCGTCGATGTCTGATATCATAAAACAGTGGAGTCACTCTTTAAATTTAACAGTATAGTCTAACTGTATTAATTAAGTTTGGATCATTATACCAGATACTAACTTGTTTTAAAGGGTTGCCAAA
Source organism: Trachurus japonicus (assembly GCF_045865225.1). Classification (NCBI taxonomy): domain Eukaryota; kingdom Metazoa; phylum Chordata; class Actinopteri; order Carangiformes; family Carangidae; genus Trachurus; species Trachurus japonicus. The sequence goes on from NC_140924.1 coordinate 28,979,042, forward strand.
ATATTTTCATCAGTTATCACATATTACAAAACGCGTGGTAGACTTAGAAAAGGGCGCCATTCAGATTGTCTGGAATTCTCTGATTAAAAATTGTCTTTAACCAAGTTTAGCAAAAGCTATAGAAAAGATGTAATAAAGTTTAGTTTACAGACAATACAAGCGCAGCCCTCAACCTGCGACCCGAGCACTTCACAACTCAACCGAGAGGAAGAGAATAAGACACAAGTAGAACAAACCTATTACAAATTTCAATAATCACATATGGATAAACAAGTCACAAATAGCCCAATCATATTCACCAAGCTGAGTAGAAGTGCAGATTTAACGATTTCAAATAAATAAAAGTAACTTCCGTAAAGGTCATGTTCACGAGTGGTCTATACCAGGCAATCTTCAAAAGACTGAGTATTACATAAATAGCAGATCTAGCATTAGATCAGCACTCCTTGACCTACGGCTTGATAGACTGAGGTCCCATTAATTCCCACCTCAGTGCAGGTTAAAACACATTTAAACAACAGGCCATGAAACTGATTTTCTCAAACAGTCTGCAAATAACGGTCTGAGTGACTTTCCGCCCACGTTTAAACGGGACCGGACTCTTTGAGTTCACCCTCTGCATGCACTGGGTGCTGAGTGAATGGGACCAAAGGCTATTGTGTTGGCTCCTTGTATAGCAGTTACTCCATCCCCATCCCCACATCTTTAAATATCCACATAACATTTATCACAACAGCCATGGATTGTACACTGCCTATTGCTAGGTTGGCCACTTTTTAAATAGCATGGTAACCATGTAAAATAGGAACTCGTAAAATTTAATTCTGGCTAAACCATGTTGCTTATAATAACCCCATTCAATGCCATTTGATAAAATATTAACAAAATATTTACACATAAAAATTACAAAGTCTGTTTTGCTTTTTTTGCTCAACCAAGACTTTAAAAAGATAAATTCATATTGATTTGTGCTTTTTTTATATGTATGTTTAATGTAATTTTCTTCAGATATAATCTAACCCTGAAGTTGTACAAAAGATATTATTTCTGCATCGTCAGAGATTGTCCTTGTACGAGATTGTTCTTTTGATAAGTTTGAAATATAAAGCAGTTAATGATAGTCGTACAGTGGTTTCAATGGTACTGGCCTGTAGGTAGTACAACAGGAAGCTGGCTAAAGGCCCCAAGCTGAATTCTTAAAAAAAAAAATCCCTCCTTTTTAAAAATTTTTTTTTTTTAAATATACACTATCCCTCCTCGGTTGCCTGAAGATTATTTTGGCACACAATACAGTGATGTCCATGAGCTCGTGCCGTCCAAGCAGAAACGTTTGAAGCAGAGTAAGCGTTACCAACACACTGACATCTGTGATTTCCTCAAGAAAATTAGGAAGGAAGTTCTAACAGCATTCAACGGGGCCTCAAAAGTATTGTTTCCAGTACATTTATCTCTCCATCCACAGTATATTGCATAGTGTTGATGTGAGAGACAACTGGTAAGTGGTAAGCATCTGTTAACTGGGTGGTCATCTTTCAAATCTCCTTATTAATATATCTTTCCATTGTGTTCTTTCCTCTCTTGGCCCATTCTTTTATCCTTTTTTAAATAGGATACAGATGGCCCAAACTCTCACCATTTCACAGTGCCCTACAGTGTTTCCATAACAACCAAAACAAATACAAAAAAAAACAACAAAAAAAACGTATATAAATGTAGTTAACAATGGTGTGTAAAAATGGCATGACTAGAGGATTAGATCCAGTGCTAGCCATGCCTCTTTGTTTGGTTTTTCTCTGCTTGATCAAACCAACCTTCCTACTCAGAGCAGGTCTCATTGTTCTTGTCACAGTTGTTCTCTTGGCTTCCCACTTTCTCTCTTCTCGCTCCCATAGACTCTTCTGTCGCCCTTATTCCCTCTCTCGGCGATCACTCGTTGCGGTGAGTGTGGTTTTCAAGGTGGTTGTTTTCTCCTTCTGTCTCCTGGTGACTGAAGAGGTAGCTCCACCAGCTTTTAGAGTGGTGCATCTGTCTGGCTGTCCCAGCGCTCTTCACCTTCCTCATCTCCTGCAGGAAAAAATTGAGCAATCAGTTAAATTAGGAAAAGGTAAGTTTACGTTCTTGCTTCCTCTATTGGATTAGGTCATTCTGGGACAGTGAACTTCCTTTACCACCGACACTTTATCTAGAAAAACGGTGGTGTCTGTGTAAGACTGAACTAAAACAGAGTGACTGCCCTAAAATCTGAGATGTCTCTGTCTGACGGACTGAGTGCTAGGCCAGTCTACTGATTTACTGCCTGACAAAATAAAACAATGATAGTCTGGTCCTCTTATTTTTCTATGTAAGTTGTTTGCAAGTAAATACAGCTGATATGAAATGATGATCATAGGCAGTCCTGTTTTTTAAACCCTTCTTTTATCCCCTGTTCCCTCATTCTCACCCCTTTGTCTAGCAGGCTGTCAAATTCGTCGCTCATTCTTCTGAGCTTCTGGCCGTATTTCTTGGCCGCCCACAGGGCAGGTGGAGCTGACTTGGACCGTCCCCGGAATGGAGCTCCGTCGGTGGGCGTGCCGGCATCATCTTCCCCCCTGCCCTGGAACTCCTCGTCTCTGGACATGGTGGAAGCGTGGGACTCTGAGTTCAGCCTGGTTCGACCTACGTCGGAAAAGTAAGGTGGGTTGGGTTTAAATTATTATAAAGCATCAGGAACAGGCCGTTGCAGTAAAACATACATGAGAACAGCCATGTTTATCTTTTTCCTAACAGACAAAAAGGGAAAGTCAAACAGAAAAGTTGAAAAAAGTGGGGTATGTGTGCTGCTTTGATTGAATATAAGTGTTTTCATTTTGTGTAAGACTAAGCTCCACACCAACAGCAATTTTGCATAGGCTAAATGAACCTGGAGCAGAAAAACAAACATGCCCCCAATTTTTAATCAACCTGAATGCTCCCACTAACAAGCAGAGATGGACAAGTTGCAGCAGAGCAGTGGGTGCTTGGAGTGCCTCAGGGTTCCTACCACAGTCTATGGTTCCTACCTGCCATTCGGAGTTCAGGCAAGGTGAGGGTGTGGCGCGGAGTGACGTCTTGCTCTCTCTCGGTCGATGATTGGCTCATTTCTCCTTCGTCTACCTCCTCCGACGGCTCTGACTCACTGTCTGAAATGCTGAACATTGCAGCCATGTGACACCTGCAAAAGGGAGGTTTGGGGTTCAGTAAAACCATCAAAGTAGTGTGTGCTGCACACTAGGAGATGCCCATGCTTATATGCACGTGCTGTACACACGTCAGTCTTAATAAATGTCAGAGTTGTTAACAGCACAGTCAGCATCAGTAGGGACATTGACCTGTCTGGTAGAAGTAGAAAACATATTGTACATGGGATGAAAACACCATAACTTCCTATACGTCTCTATGACAAGACCTACCATACAGTAGCTATGGTAAAATGACAGCAGTGCTACTGATTTACTGTCCAACAACCATGGATGTATTATCCATGCCTACAACACACAGGCCAGTTATCCCACAATCATAAAATGGCATCATTCTCTGTATCGCTGATGCTGCCCCTTTCTAACACACCCAGCAGGCTATCTATTTCATTATGCTCTCCTTGATATTAGCCGGTCCAAAGGTATTTCCAGTGCACCAACCCGCGAGATAACTGGCTTGTTTGGACAATTAAGACTCCTACTTGATATCGTTATCGACTTGTTGTTACACAGACACTAAAGTAGCAAGCACACCTTGTTCTTCGGCCAACACAACTGACTCGCTTGTTGTGTTGTTGTTGACTGAAGAGGACAAAAGAAACTTCCGACAGGGCGGCAGCTGCTGCGGTGAAGCTTCGGCTAACAGGCTGCGTGAGGAAAAACAGCAGAAATGTGTTTCCTTACCCGAAATCCTTAGAGTGTCAGCCCGAAAAGTGCCAGTGTGTCTTTAGTGAGCCTCATGCGGCCGCAGCTGTTGTTATTGTTGTCGGTGTCTTGTCGTTTTTTACTGTACATACACTTTAGCTCCGCGCTCACCCAATCGCCGCGCGTCACTGTATCGCCGCTGCGCGTTGACGTCACTGTTGCGAGCTAGGACTGGGCTGGGGGTTTGTTTGTCTCACCGGCTTACCGCCGTGTGCGGTGTAGAGGCGCAGCACGAATCAGGCAATTTACAGTATGCTGTCATTTCTGTCGGCTCAGATAATAACCAAGTTAGTTATAAGGTCTGGACATTTGATTTGAATTAATAAAATCTATCTATCTATCTATCTATCTATCTATCTATCTATCTATCTAGACACAGTTCAACTAGGAGCTAATTGAAACTTTTCTGGGTCTTAAAAGCATTATAATGCATAAAGTGATTATATGTTATGGTGAAGTTGAAAGAAGCTGCCACTTTTGTGTCCTTTTTTTTAATAAATTGAAAAACAAGGGGGTAAAAAAATGGGAATACTCTCTTGTAATTGCTCTTCTTGAGCTTGTGCTTCTGTGCTACGCTGACTTAGACATACAGTACAGTAGCCTACATGCTTGGGTCCTTATTTCCTGCTGAGGGTAATCCTTCCTAAGGACTCTTTTCTCTTTCCAGAAAGAAATTTCAGTCAGATATAAAAGCCAAAGGTTAATCAAAAGTAAACAGACAGGAAAGGCAGGCAGACTCTGTGTTGCACAGCAGATCTGTGAGATTTGCTTTTGGCAGATGTTGAGGCTTTGATAAGAAAAGGGTGTGACACGTGACATAGTCCTACAAGTGTAAACACACACAGATTACACTGTGCGTTACTAAACATGGTATATGGTGCAGTCAAATTATTTTATGTTTTCAACATTGAGGAGGAACTACAGAAAGCAGAGGACAGAAAATCCCAAGATGCTATTGGTTGTCATACCCTGCATGAGCAGCAGGAGGGGAGGCAGGACAACAAACTGAGCTGCTGTGACTTAAGCTGTGCTGAAGGGGGGGGGCTAAAGTCTTTTTTTGACTGCTGTAATAACATCCTTTACAACATGTAATAAATGTTTCATAATCTCAGGATTGGTTTTCCATACCTACATTTAATTCCTTAAAAGCTGATACTGCAGAGTACTGATAAACACACCCATGTCCTTTTATTATATAACCAAAATCTTTATAGTAGGACAGTACTGATGTTGTGTATGCCTCTCTATCCACTGCTGGTTGTTGTTCTTCTCTACTTTCTTGCACTTCCTCACATCAGTGAAGGAGACTCAGCCATGTAATTATCTAACATTTATATCCAGCCCTGGCTCTATTTTCTCCTCTCCCCCTCTTGGTCTTCTCGTTCCCCTCTCATGCATTAAGAGCCTCTTGATAAGAAACAACATGAATCGATGTTGCAAAGTACTTCTAAGTGTCACTCACTGTATCAGACACTGTGACGTATTTGAAACGTTGTTATGTTATGCAGCTTCTTTTAATTTCAGTGTATCCAAAAAGAAATAATATGAATTTGGAAGCACTGGCAAACATAAAGCAGAGTCTGCTCACTAAGCTTTCCATACACTGATGTATGAATGGAGCAGCTCTTGAAGATGACTGTCGAGTCTCGCTTCTTTTGAACTCTATTTTTGGGAAAGATTATAGAAATAATACATTGGAGTTCTCCTTTTGGTGGGATTTGGGTCCAGTTTGAGAACCAATTCAATTATTATCCATTTTAATCTGTATGTAGTGTATGTGTGTGCGCCTGTGTGTGTGTGTGAGACAGAGAAAAGCCATCCATCCACCAACCCTGTAGCATTTGAGAGCCATAAAAATACCGTCCAGAGGAGGTGGAGTGTGTCTGAGTGAGAGGACCTGGGCTCACACAGTTTCATGTACAAGCAGAATCATTGTCACACACTTACATGGACTGGGCGTATATTTGTGTAATCTGAAGGAGCCATACAATTAACATCCATTTATATCTCCCTGTACCAACCTCGCCCTGCCTCCCTGCCCCTCATCTGGCAGTTATTTTGGGAAACGGAGGCGTATGCACACCCACACTGTCTCCAAACCACCACTCAGTGTGTGTCTCTGTGTGCTCTTGTATGTGTATGTGCGTGTGAGGCAAATGTTGAGAGCAAATGCAGCAGCATTTCCAAGTGGCTCCCGAAATGTTCCTTCCAATTCAATGCCAGGACACTGCCTGTGTCGCCACCGCTGCAGCTTCACTCACTTCTCCTTTTAAATATTTCCCCCTCTCTGCAGACCCAGGTTCAGTCAGTTGCTTGATGCGGGAGCTGAGTAAGATGCAAGGCAGGTTTTGAATTATTTGAAGTGGGAGAGCTTAGGGAGAAGAAAGGAAGGATGGTGGAAGGAGGGAAAAAAAGAGGATGAATTGGTTTCAAAAGGAGATAACAAGCACATCCGAAATACAGTGTGTTCCAGACATGGAGAGAGGGAGAAATGCAGACAAAGAGACGGAAAAAGCAACAGATGATGTAAAGGAAAGGCAGACCAGGAGATGAGAGAGGTGTCTGAGAGTGCACAGAGAGAGAAGTAATAGGAGGTAATAGAAGAACACAAAAGGTGGAGGTGAACGTTAGTCTTTTGGAAGATTAACTCAGAATAAAGAGTCTGAGAGACACAAGTCGGAGGACTGGCTCAAGTGAAAGAGACACGAACATGGAGAAAGCAAACATAACCTACATCAGAGTGAATACACTCCACCAGGCTGCTCATTCAGCTCCAACCTTTTCATCATTGCTCTCAGTACATGCTCATTATATACCAACCGCTCCCGCGCTGCGAACGTACTCTGTGATCATAAGGCTGACATATGGTGGCTTTCTAATACACCCCATACTGCACCTCTGTGTAGCCGATCTCTTATATGACCCAGCTCTTCTTTAACTGAAATCTGGGACCAGAAATGGGTTGTTGGCTTTTTTCCCTGGTGGATTAAAAATACAGATGTGTCCTGCTCTACAGGACATTTAATCTGTCTTCTGGTTCTGACACATCATGACACATCTGTCAGAGGTTTTAGGAATATCTTGATAAAGTTGGGTTTCAAGAAGTTAACTCTAAGCTTATTGGGTGGGAGGTTTGATATGTTGGCTGTCTGCATTAACTTGAAGCTGTTAGCTTAGACTGGACATAGGGGGAGCAGGAACTTTGGCCCTATGTATAGAAATCCATCTACTAAAGCTCATCAGTTCACATGTTATCTCTGTCTCCTATCTAAACCAAAGTGGGAAAATGTGCAGTTCTCACTATTCCCTGCTAAGAAACGACAAACTTTTGTGCAACTTCCCATTTTCCTTCTGTTGTTCTGAGATTAAATTAAAGCTGCTTTGTAGCAATGGTCGGGGCCAGGCAGTTTTAGACAAATGTAGGGAATTCTGAGCAACAAGAGATAGACACAACATCCATTTTGTCTTAGCTGAGGACCAAACTCACAACCTCTGATACCAAGAACCATCCCCTACTCATGGAGCTAAATGGCTGGAAGTGAGACTTGGTGTGTGGCTTCACAAACGGACACAAAGACAGTCACCAGGGTGATAGCAGCTGTCAAAGCAGATTTCAAAAATTGTCAAAAATTCTGTTATCAAAACAAAATTATGATAATAAGTATTTTGCATCTTCACTATAGAAATATTGGTTATTTGTTTTTAACAATTTTGCTCCATAAGTGAAAATCTAATGTTTAAAAATGCCACTCTTACACTGACTGCAATTGTTCCCATGAGGGCAGACCATTTTGTCAATGTATTTCCCAGGAAGATAGAAAATGTATTTAGCAAGAATTGTGTGGAACATGTTTACAGTATTGTTCACAGTCAATCGTTTGGTTTTGGTGAAGCACGTACCGTTGGTTTGTTAGGAATTTTCAAAGTTTTTACTGTACATTCAGACGCTTGCAGTCTCTTTTCATATACGGTCTCTGGTCCAGCTAAACTAAGCGAGCATCAAAACTCAAGACTTTATGGGACTCTCTCACTTCCACCCATGTCTGGTCTCTAACTTCTCATCGTACAAGCCACACACACTGGTCCAGCTCTCTTTTAACCCTCTACATCATCAATTATGGTTGGGCTGTTTTCATGTGGTTGGAGTGGTATTGACTGTATTCTGAACAAGAACATATGTACTCCATATGTGAACTTTAGGTGTATACTTATACATGCTTGTCATTATATTGTGTAGATGATGATAGTTAATGAATAGTTGTTTTTATTTTTCACAAAAAGCATATTCTGACTGGTTCAGAGACAAGATGATGATATGGAAGTTAAACTCTTCACCTGCTGTTGTATGAACGTATCCTGAAATATCACTGTGAACAAGTTCAGCTTTTTAATTATTCACATGTTACTGGAACTAAATAATAGATCATTAAGCTTTAGCTATGACCCCACCATGAGCATTATCACACGCTGCTTTAATTGTGTACAGTAAGTGTAATTTTTGTTGGCTAATCAGTTTGTGTTCACGACTATGAAGTTCAGCCTGAGGCAAAACATATTTTCATGGTTCACTTACTTATCATGGTAGAGCGTACATAGCACAGAGTCATGCATTATATAGCCAATGATTATGGCTCATTACTCCACAGGTTACTTTAATGCTAAAGTATCTTATCAACATAGATGCAAATTCACTTGTAAAAACCACATTTAAATCTTGTTAATGCATTACATGAACAAGATTAAGAATTCTCTACAATTATAACACTGACCATAGGAAAAAACATAACATTGCTTTGATTGTAGGTGTTATATGGTGGTATACAGTATGTGAGCACTGAAGCCAGTTTTTTTTTCTTTTTTCTTTATATTACAATGTCTTTACGTCATAGGCGATGGTGTTTGTTCTTCACAATTATTAGGTCATGTGATGCCTTCAGGGTCTTTGATCCATGCCTCTGTTTTCCTTTCTACCTTTTACAACAGGAGTGGGTCATCCATCGTCCTTAAAGATTTTATTTGTTTTGTTTTGACAGTGATGAGAAGCAGGAAATTGGATGGAGAGGCACAACATGCTCCAAAACAAAGCCACATTTTCAGCCCAGATGAAAGTACACAGTATCTGCATTACTGGATTTGTCCCCCTCATCGTCTCAATCCTGTCACCCATCTCTCTCCTTTCACCCTCTCACAATCTCTCTGCACTGCTTTCCTTTGTTCTTCCAGTCTCTCTTCCTCCTTCATGGTTTGTACATCTGCTATTCTCTGTTTCCTCTTCTCTCCCACCTCTCACTCTTCCCTCAGCCGTTATCCCCTATGCTCTCTGGCCTTCTCTACCTCCTTTTCTTGCAGTTTCACTTCACCACTCCCCTATCCTTTCCTCCCCCCCATTGTGTATCTGGGTTGCTGGCTGAACTAGTTCATGTAGAGCTTGCTGTTTGATGGCATCATTTCCCTGTTTAATTGATGTTGCTTGATAGAAACAAGCCGCCTGTCGGACTCAGTCAGGTGGTAACAAAAGTCTTAAGAACCCAAGCACAAATAAAAACGAGGTGAAAATCAAGAGGTAAGTGCAATTTTTAGGGCCAATGTGATTTGACGTTGGGACTTTACTTGCAGGGTGTGCAATTCATTAGTGATTCAATTTGGCAGTTTCACAGTGGGTACAACTTTTGTTTCACTCCTCTGATTGAACTTTTAGCAAAGTTAGAAAAGTGCTGTAAAACACTGTACTGAGGGAGCGGCACAATTACATTACCAAACCATTGAATGCTAATGGGAACTTCCACTGACTGCTGGCTCCGGGAAGTCCCAGTCAGCAGAACAGAAATGGGATAAGTAACTCTAACATTAGCATAACAATACAAATCTGCATAAAAATAATAAAATAAAGGCTGTGATAGATGGCCGTCATTACAAGGAAAGGAGCTGGAACACACTGCCAATAAACTGTTGTATTTTTCATCTTACATCTGTTAAAGTCCTCAGTGTTTAAACCAGAGGTGTAGATGGACATATGTAAAGGCACAAGATGTGTGTGTCTGCACACTTACATGTGTCTAATGTTTGTGTGTGTGTGTGTGTGTGTGTGTGTGTGTGTGTGTGTGTGTGTGTGTGTGTGTGTGTGTGTGTGTGTGTGTGTGTGTGTGTGTGTGGTGTGTGTGTGTGTGTGTGTGTGTGTGTGTGTGTGTGTGTGTGTGTGTGCGCCTGTGTGTAGTGATATGAATCACAGTGAAAGGTCAGTGTTGCTTGAGGGGAGAAGACACAGAGGAGACAGAAGTGATGAATTGCACTCTCTGACCATTTTCCGTGCAACACCACAGGTTACATTGAACTGTAGGTGTGTATGAGACACACAGGGAGAAGGAGCACAGGTGCATACTGACGCCAGTATGTTTTGCAGAAATCTATGGTAGGCTATATGATTGCCTTTGACTTGTTCAGTTGCAAAAAATTATGTGAATTGTGCCAAACGGGCAAATCCTCACACTTAACGCTGGCAGTAGCGTAGATCTGCCTCCCATGACTCATTTTGTTTGCAGCAACTTCCCCCTTTTCATAATTTAGTCTACAGTCACGCAATGAAATGTGGAGGTCTGGAAGAAGTGGTGGTGTCAGTTTACGTCACAGATGGAAGACTGGTTATAACGCACACGCACAAGAAAATCCCCCCACTTCTGGTTTTGTTGCTACAGGTGTAGATGACCATCATCTTAGTTGTACAGGCATCGACTGGCCTACAGAGAGCATTTTCATTTTCACAAATCACAATGACATCTGGGAGGTTTTCTGTGTGTGTGTGTGTGTGTGTGTGTGTGTGTGTGTGTGTGTGTGTGTGTGTGTGTGTGTGTGTGTGTGTGTGTGTGTGTGTCATGCACCTGATTGGTTTCTGCCTCCTGATAAATCAGTGACTTCATTTCAACACTAATCAATAACCCAGCAGGCTAATGGAGGTGGTCCATCTATTCTGAATCTTTTGTATGAGTCTGAGTGTGTGTCCCAATAGGAGAATTCCCCCAGTTTGAATATTATATGTGTCAGCTAAAAATGTGTAGCCTATGTGTATGCGTGTGTTGCGTGTTTGCTTTAGTGAATACACACAGTCTCAAAGGCTACTGTACACTGATTTTGTGTGTGTGTGTGTGTGTGTGTTGGTGCACATAACAGTCGGTCCCAGAGACACGCAAGCACTTAGCAATCGACTTTTGTAGTGATTGACGACGCGCCTAACAGCCAGAGCACCACAGCCACAGATGCTTTGATGCGCTTGTGTGGCCATTAGCACTATAATAACCCAAGTGGACAGAAAACAATCAAGCAGTGGGTGTGGGAGAATACGTGGCTCTGGGATTCTGAATGTGGTCACATGTGTCCGGGCATGAGCATGAGTGTGTGTATAGTCAATAGGTCTTATCCTGCATATTTCAATGAAAAGGCGTAGTGTGGCTGTGTGATGCTCATCTTTTCCCTTTCAAATTATCAAGGCTCATTTGCTCGCAATCCTCCTCATCATCATTGAGCGCTGTTTCACATCTCCCCTATGGACCATATTCAGCATGACTTCCAATTGCTTCGGCGGCCTGACACAATGAGTCTGTGGCGGCTCATGAATAATCAGGAGGCAGCAATGCTTTATAAGGTTGGAGATGAAGCAGGATGGCTTGATTTGTAGGTTATTGTGTAATCATGTCCAATATTTAAGCTCTCTTACTAAATAGGCCTACATGGGAGGGTATTGAGATGGGATTTAGGGAGTCATCCTCTATTAGCCTTTATTTACTAAAGGTAACATCTCTGATATAAGACTTTCCAGCAACACCCTGTTAAATATCAGTCTGTGTGGTGTTTGTGATGACTTTTGTCTCTGTGGCCTATAATAGGCTACTCATGGGAGGAATTGGACATGCATAAGCATTTAAAGAAGTGAAAGTGATGTGATTGCTGAATAAAACTAGAATCACATTTTGTACTTGTGAAATGAAATAAGATTTTGTAAAGGAGATTAGCCAACAAGGTCAAAAAGTTATTCTTGTTCCCGGTAATAAAGGAACAGTTTCGCCTTTTGCCATGAGTTAGGCAAAAAGGTTGATGGTCACTCTGACCTAGTTTGTAGAGCTGGCGAGCTTCTTGTCACGTAGGCCTATTTTTTTTCTCTTCTTTTTTTGGGGGATAAATGAATGAGACTGTAAGGTTTTGTTTAGGCTACATCATTACCCTTGAACCTAAACAACCCAACTTTTGTTTTTTTGTTTTTTTCAATCACACAGGTCGTTTTTTCACCCATATGAGGTTGGCACCATAGACATATTGTCAATGGTTGGCTATGCATAGTAGCTATGCGTTACCATAATAACAATAGTGACTGTAGCCTACCATGCGCCATGGTTACAACTGCAACGGTAGTGGGCTGCTTCATACTGCATGATAGTCCTAGGTCTGAATGATAGCCTACTTTAGATTACGTCACTGCACTTCTCCCTTTGCTCCTGTCATAGGCTAATTACTACGGATTCTATTTTTATTATTATTATTATTATGTAATTATTTTCTTCATGTCTGGCAATGGTGGCGTTTCGCAGGCAGGACACCACAGAACGGGTCAGACAGGTGAATGGACCAGAGGAATCCACGGAGCTGAGCAGGTAAACAAGATTCAAGCTAGCAAGACGAGACAGGAGGCAGGAGGCAGGAGTTTGGATTTGAAGCTACAGAAGAACTGAAGGGCAGGGTCACAAGGAAGACACAGAAGAAAAAACGGTAGGCTACTGATAGAACCACATGGAACTTGTCCAGTTATTTCCTGCAGTGTTTTCCTTTTTCTTGCTAAAATAAGATCAGCTAATGAGCTGCTACTGTAGGCTAGTAACGTTAGTTGTTTCAGTTTAAAGATACAGCCATCTTATCACCTAACTCTTGGCAAGAACATGAATAATAATAGTATGTTTTTGAAATGTATAATATTTGGTGGCTTTTATATGAAGAAATGTAAGATAATTTCTTGAGTTAGCCTCTTTATATGTACACGAAAATGAAGAAAATCTTCTATTCAGGTTTTCAGTTATTGTCAGAAAAAAATGTCAAGTCTAGTGAAATGAAATGACAGAGGCCTGATTGACAACAGTTCTGAAAGTGGTCTATGCTTTCCACTTTAAAATGGTGTGTAACATTAGTTTGCAAGCTTTGAAAGTATGTTAGGCTATTTATTTTGGATTTAGTTGTCTTTGGCTGGAGCTTCTTCCTGTTTACAGATTCCATGCTAAGCTAAACTATTTGGCCACTGAGGACAGATTCATATTTATCGTACCAACATGGGTGTGCTATCAGTCACCTGATCCAACACTTGGCAGAGAGAAATGACGTAGATTCCAATAAGAGCATTCACACTCTGGAGCTGTGCAATACAGGTACCATTCACTGCTCTGCTGGGACATCAGAGTAATACTCAACATAATCCTACATACAACACAACACATGGATGAAGCCTGATAAACACATGTTAAATATCTGAGTACACTGTCACAGGAAGTGAGCTGCACTAGTGCTCACAGTTAGGTGCAGTGCGTACAGCCAGTTTAGAGCAGCTTATGTCACCCACAAAGGGAAGCGATATAGGGAACAGTAACATGCGCCAAATCAGTGTGAGGAAGAACTAGCCTAGTTTTTAACCGGCTTTTGTGTCGAGCCAACTGATCGTCTGCCAAAGTCTGTGAAAGAGATGACAGAGAGCAGCATGTATTGTTCATCCAGGGAGTCAGACCAAAAGGCAACGTGAAAATGATGGTTATTAAAAAGAGTCTCAGCTGAAAAACGCAGCACAGGTGTCACAGCCTGCAGCTCTGCCACTAAAGGTAACCTTCATTTCTTCTTCTATTTCCCTGATCTTTAGACCTTAATGGAAGCCTGCTGTCATCTTGGTATCAACTAACAGGCTTCAAGTCAAAACTAGTTAGTTGTAATATCTGTGTTGCACATGCTCAGTTTTCAAGATCTGATTAATACAGATTAATGAGATGATAGCTACTTGCTCACACATAATTGCTTAAAAAAAAAAACCTCAGGCCAGCAGTAAGAGCGCGTATAGCTGGCTACTGTATGTGTGTAATGTATCACACCAGTATGTTGGGTTCAGATAAAAGGCTGTTTTTTTTTTTACTGGCTGCTGAGATGCAAAGCTGGGCTGTGGGCATCAGCAGTGAGACAGCTTAAAGGGCAAAAGGAGTGTTACATTGTTCATGTTCACTGCGTCTCTAATTAGGGCTAGTTTGTTACCCTGGAGTAACATGGGGGGTGTAATTGTGTAGGAATATTAAAATGAGAGATGTTCTCTAGAAAAGTTTGCCTGAAATAGAATGTGTGGGTGGATACTGGAGCTAGGCTAAATGGAGGAAACAAACTATTTATGTTTCTCCTATAGGCCTATTTTTTTGAATAATCTGTTACTACTTACTTAAAATCACGTGAAACACAACCAAAACCCAACCCAATGATACATAATGAACAAAAGAGTCGCTGGTGTTTTTAGTTTTAAGCGTGACGCTGAAGAATGAACTTAATATTTCATGGAAAACAGCAATTATCCTCCAGGCAGGAGCTGCTCTCACTGCTGCTTTCAAAGACGCGTAGCCTACAGTACACGCGCTGCGGTGCTACATTCATGGTTTTTCAGCTACATTACAGTAGTAAGACAGAAAGCCCTGCGTATTCTCTCATTGCCATAGAAACTGGGTAGACATGTAGCTTTCTCTGAAGATATCATTGAGGTTTGTTTGGGAATATATAGCAGGCAGTCAGCAGACACACACACACATGCTACGAGGTGATGGGGGAGGGTTAATAGGCAGAGTATCTGTAACGCTGTGGTGCTGAGCTGGTAGAGGGGGATGTACTGAAGAGTTAGGAAGGCACGGTGTGTGTGGTGGATGACAGTGATGTGAAAAGGAATCTAGCACAGCATATTGTTTCAGGTTTTTACCTCACAAGTGTTCAGATTATATCAATTGACTGGATGACTGATTGTGAGTTGAGCTCTCCTGTCTTCATTAGGAGTAATATGGGTAACACTTTATAATGAGTACACACTATTAAGCATTAGTTAAGTATTAATTATTAATGAAATTTAGGGTTGCAAAGGGGTGGAAAATTTTCAGTAAATTTCCAGAAACTTTCCATGGGAAGTTATGAGGAATTTTGGAAATATTCCAAATTGGAAACTTTCCATGGGAATTTATGGGAATTATTGGGAGTTTCTGGGAATTAACTGGAAATTGGGGGTTTTGTTGCGAGTCATGAGAATAACGCCGCCGAATCGCCGTTTATGGTCAGAACTATGACGGTATGTGATCGTCTTCAAACCTCTGACTTTAATTCTTGATGAATGAAAACATGAGTCTGTCTTGCGCCGGTCAAAGAATTTTACGGTGCGCGCGGAGGCTCGTAAATGTAGTGTGAAAACGCTTTGCTTTTCCAAAACTCCTCGTTGTCCCTTTAAGGGCCAACCTTCAATTTTGTAAATTTTGGATTTATTCCTGTTTATTCCCATATACAGTATTCCCGTTAATTCCCATATATTCCCGTTAATTCCAATGGAAAGTTCCCAACTTTGAAAATTTCCGGAATTTTGCAACCCTATTAATGATTATATTGAATTCAGTATTTAATGCTTAACTAATGCTTATTATAAAGTGTTACTGTAATATGCTCATCTATAGGTGATGTATCGGCTCTACCTTCACCTCCATGTTCCAGTCACCTACAGCAAACTGATGTTTCCTGCTTGATTACATTAGTTATCTCAGTGCTTAACTCCAGGGCTGTTAACCAGTGATTTATACTAGCACTGAAAAACACTAACCCTGGAACTGCAGCACAGCGTTTCATTTCCTAAATTACATTTGCGTTTCTATTTTTTTTTTGTACTTGTTGGTTTATTGCCTTTGTTGTACTACATTGTTTCTTCCATGTGACAAATTAAGATGAGATGCCTTGTGTTCGGAAAATTCACAGGTTGCTCAAACTTGTTATGTTTTTTTCCATCTTTAGCCACTGTATTACCCATTTCCCCTTCCAGCATGATGGTGTGTGAAGACACAGTTTTTCTCTAGTTGAGTTGGAAACCCCCCCCCCCCCCCACCCCCCCATAAGAGATTCTGGTGTCAAGCTTCCAATCAGAGTCAAAGTTTTTTTGTTGTTAGAGAAAAGCGTGGTGTGGAGCTTACAGCAACGCCAATTTGTACACTGGACAGTTAAGTGGTGTGAAAGCTAGGACAAACACACACTAGTTTACTATATGTTGTTGCACTATGGTTTGATTGAAATCAACGACACACAGGGAGGAAAGGAAATCGTTAAATGAACTCAACAAAAGTTTGACGAGGCATTCACTGACAGGGTCAATGACGTGATGAAACCCAATGTCAAGTGGTGTAATCATTATTCTTTCATAAAAATCTGTCATGAAAATGAATCAGGACTCAAATATGATATAAATGTTATTCACTTTAGCAATGAAACAC
This sequence comes from Trachurus japonicus, assembly GCF_045865225.1. Taxonomy (NCBI): domain Eukaryota; kingdom Metazoa; phylum Chordata; class Actinopteri; order Carangiformes; family Carangidae; genus Trachurus; species Trachurus japonicus. The sequence goes on from NC_140924.1 coordinate 28,995,471, forward strand.
TATGTTTCTTCACAAATGTTACATCATTTGTCACATTATTCAAAAGAAAAGCTGTGTTTTTAGGATTCATCCTGCCCAGTGTTGCTAAAATGCTTTTAAATTCAGATATAGAAACACAGCAAAAATCTGTTTCAATTTAATGTTTTTAGAAGAAAATATACTTTTTCTAAGTTCACTTAAATCCAGTGTAGGTGGATAAGGCAAGGCAAGGCAAGGCAATTTTATTTGTATAGCCCAGTTTGTCTCAAAGGGCTTTACATGGCATCATAACAACATCCTCTGCCCTTTGACCCTCACATCCACTGAGGAAAAACTCCATTAAACCCTTTTAACAGGGAAAAATCGGAGAAACCAAGATATTTGATATTTATCATTCTTTTGTGGTTACACCATTTGACATTTTCAGGGTCGTTCAGTATTACTCTTCTTAAAAATGGTTCAAATGTCATTTCAAATGACATAAAATCAATACAAAATGTACATTTTAACAAATATGATGCATGCTTTTAAAACAATTATTTATTTATTCATTCATTTTCATTTATTTAAAACAAAATTTTATTTGTCACTAACCCATAAAACTCATAATAAAAAACAATCTTTCTAAATTCCCTTTTGTTTCAGCTCTTCAGACGATGGTTTTCTTACAGCAAAATAATCTCATGATCCAGTTCACAGAGCTGCAGCGCTCAGCGTCGTACTGGCTCTCATGTTCTGTCATTACTGCGATCATGGCCACTGTTGTCTAATACACTCTCTCCTCTCTCCTACTGAATGTGTGCAAATGATCCTTTAGATACAGTACTACAGAAGATGAAAGCAAAATAGTATTTTTTGCCTTCTGAAGGAGAATATTTCCCCGTGTGCAAACACAGCCCCCCCATCCTGTTCATTAACAAAGTGCTTTAATATTTCATGCGCAGCCATTCACTGAATACTTTGTTCTACTTGTTTCTGGACATGCAGCTATAATAATGTGTGTACAGGCTTGGTGGACCAACTGGCCTCTGCATGTCTGCACATGCATGTGCTTGTGTGTCTTGTTCCTTCATGCATATTTTGTCATGCTGCGTGTGTGATTGTTTGTCCGGCTGTGAATTAGTTCTTGTGCATTTAGCTGGAATGCATTTGGATGTGGGTGGTTGTAAGTGTATGTGTGTGTATGTGTGTTCTGCCAGTGAATGTAAGAAGTTGGGCTGGAATTGTTCAATGTAAGTGTGTGTGTGTGTATATGTGTGTGTTTGTGAGATGTCCCCTCAGGGTGTGAATTAGCTTGCAGTGTAAAGGCCATGCTTCATGCTGGGACAGAACTCTGATCAAGTGTGTCGAAAAGACAGATAATGTAAAACCACTCCTCTCCCCTCTCTCATTATTTACACTGACTCCCCCCTCTCCCCCCTCCACAGCACCCACCCCACCCATCTCTCTTGTCGCCTTCCATTCTCTCTCCTCCCTTTCTGGTTGCTCCGTCCTCCCCTATTCGTCTCTCCTTGTCCACTTTTCCATTGTTCTCTCTGCCCTTCTCTCCCCTCATCCAACTCTTGCTTAATCTCATCCCCCGACATTGGAGGCCATCTTTCTTCGCCCGCTCCTCTGAGGAGAGGTGAGGTGAGGCAGAACAGCACCTTATAAATCTGCAAGTGAATTACAGTACCAACACCGCATTTTAGGGTCCCTGAAAAAACACGCTCACAGTTAAAGTGGTAGGTAGCCTACCGTGCAGGGTTCAGGTAGAATTTAACCCTTCGTCCTGATCTGACCTGTTTCTGATCTGGAACTTGAGGTGTTTTCATTGAACAAGATGAAATGATTAGCTGATTGATGGAAAATTAAAGGGACAACGAGGAGTTTTGGAAAGCGAAGTGCTTTCACTACACTACACTACACTACATTTCCCATGAGCTTCCGGGGTGCACGGTGAAATTCTTGGACTGGCGCAAGACGGACAAAAGCAAAAACATTTGCCAAGAATGTTTTCATTAAAGGGATAGTTCACCCAAAATTGAAATTTCACTCATTATCTACTCCCCCTCATGTAGACTAAGGGCTGGGAGAAGCTTCAGAGTTACCCGTGGGAGTTACAGGGGGTCTCGGCGTAGCAGTGCATGTCCATATAACGGTTGCAAATGGATACCAACTGTCTTCGTAACAAAAAGACACACCAAAAAACATCCAAATACCTCCATGCTGCTCGTATGTAATGTCCGTCTTGTATTGAAGCCCCGAAATGCGAAATTGTCCCCAAAAAAATTAAATAAGTCTATATTTCAAGCTTGTTTGTAGCTGAAGCTTCTCGAAGCTCCTCTTCCCAGTTCGTCATACCAGGGTCTGTTCTCTTCCCAGTTCGTCCAAATATGACGAACCGGGAAGAGGAGCTTTGAGGAGCTTCCGCTATAAACGAGCTTGAAAAATAGACTTATTTAATTTTTTTGTGACAATTTCGCATTTCGGGGCTTCAATACAAGACGGACATTACATATGAGCAACATGGAGGTATTTGGATGTTTTTTTGTGTGTCTTTTTGTTACGAAGACTGTTGGTATCCATTTGCAACCCTTATATGGACATGCACTGCTACGCCGAGACCCCCTGTAACTCAGAGAAGCCACGGAGGACTCTGAAACTTCTCCCAGCCCTTAGTCCACATGAGGGGGAGGAGATAATGAGTGAAATTTCAATCTTGGGTGAACTATCGCTTTAATCAAGAATGAAAGTTGGAGGTTCAAAGACGATCAGATACCGTCGTAGTTCTGACCAGAAACGGCGATCCGGCTGTGTTATTCCCATGACCCGCCCCGCCGGGCAGTGTCTGGGAAACTGAAACTAGGAAATGCTGGGCGAGTCGACCACTAAATAATAATAACAAAATAACGAAAATGATAGAATGATATCGAAAATGGACCCATTAACAAGTGTGGGTAACGTAGATTCATCCACATTAATATGAGACTCTTTTATAACCAAATTCAAAATCCTAGTTGTCCCTTTAATAAGTAGCTGTTTCCATATTATTTCCAGGGCATTTTGATTGGATAACTGCAGAGATGTGAGAAACAAAAGGTCCAAATGAGGCATGTTGTTGCTTTGTAACTCAGTTGGTCATCAACAAAAATTACAAACAGTTGCACTTTCAGCTCCGATATTCTTCATTTGACATTCTTAAATTGTATATTTAATATGTTTGGGTTTGGACCCATCATAAGAAAACTAATGAGGACTTATTTTTTGACATTTCAAAGACTTCAATGAAAAGAGTCCTGAGAGAATAATAATTGCTTGTAGCTCTGAACTTGTGAAAGCCACAAACTTTTCTTTTGCCCTCATTCACTTCTTTTTCACGCTGCTTTTCAGCTCAGCTATTTCCCCTTCTCTTCTCTTCTCTTCTCTTCTCTTCTCTTCTCTTCTCTTCTCTTCTCTTCTCTTCTCTTCTCTCTGTGACTCATGTGCTGGGGTGATGCTGCTGGGAGTGCATGCTCCTTTGGTTCACATTCATCCTGTGCCCCCCCCCCCCCTCCACCCCCCAACACACACTTGCATACAGGCACAAACACACACAGAAATAGCGACAGTCTAGCTCTGTGCTTATTATTTACCCCCCCCCACACACACACACACACATACACACTCTTGCTCAGCAGCTCATCCTTCCCTATCTCCATCTCCTTTCCCCCCTCAGTTTCACATCTCTCTCCTCTCTGTCTTCTTGTTTTGCAGAAGAAGGAGGGAGAGAGAGAGAGAGAGAGAGAAAGAGGAGGGAGATGGTTCTTGCTTGAGAGAGAGAGAGAGAGAGAGCGCATCGAGCCAGAGGGTGAAGTGCTGTGTCGCGCCGCTTCAGAGGAGGAGAGGCGTTTATTCAGCTGCTGAATGAGGAGCGAAGCGGAGGGAAGGATGAGATGAGCAGACAGAGGGATGAGTGAAGGAGTGAGTGAATGAACGGATCTCGACCCGGGGTTGTTTCAGCGGAGGACACAAGACAAAAAACAACGTGAGTATTACCATTGTTGTTAAGAAAATGAACGTATACGCGTTGATCACAGTTAGTTGCCCTGCTGGTCATATTAGAGCCTTTTTGCGCGTGAATGTGTGTGTATAGTGGAAGACGCGCGAGGAGCAATCACTTTCACAGTTGCGTTAATTGCAGCGGGTGGTGTGATTTCCAGATCGGTGCGTGCGTGTGTGCGTAAAAGACGGAGCACAGAGGCTGTCAGGGCGAGATCAGGGCGAGATCAAGCAGAGGGAGTGAGACCGAGGTCGGTTAGTCTATAAGCTGATGGAGAGAGAGAGAGAGAGAGAGAGAGAGAGAGAGAGAGAGAGAGCCGAGGAATCCGTCCGGTCTCTCAGGTGCGTGTGACACCGCAGAGCTCCGCTCCTCTCCGCTCCTGTCCGGGAGACGCCTTCAGTTCACTAGCTCCAATTAAGGTTTAACCCAGGCAGCGCTCGTCCTACAGTGCGTAAACAGGAGGGGGTCTGGACCGAGGACCGAGGACCGAGTCCAGGCGGAGCGGAGCGGAGCTGGGGAGGAGAGGAGAGCGGTGGTGAGTGACATTAACCTGGAGCTGCAGGGTTACAACCCTGTCCACGGGGTCGCGCATGGAGGATCCGCGTATAGCTGCGAAGCCGCCGGCTGGAGAGGGAGGATGAGGTCAGGGCTGGGGGGCTGGGGGGCGGTGGTCTGGAGGGACTGCGCACAGGGTCAGGGTGCGCAGGAGGGGACGGAAAGGCAGCGACTGGTGCTGTGAACTCTCTGGGGTTTGACGGGCGAAGATGGTGGTGTGGATGATGCATGGCTGTTATGTGTGTTTGTTTTTTTTTAAATGAAGATGGCAGTTTTGATTTTGTTTTTGTTGATGATGATGATGATGATGATGATGATGATAACAGTGGTGGTGATTTGGATGAAGGTGATGGTGACTGAGTTTGGGGCAACAGGATTTTGAGGAAGATTGGTGCCAGTGAAAACGCTGCTGTTGATAATGATGCTTATGAAGAGGAGGAAGACTATGGTGGTGGTGATGATGATGATGAAACTGGTTGCTGTGGGAGCCTGGATGGTAATTGTGATGAAGGTGGGAAACAGTGGTATCACCATCATCATCAGATGATGGTGATTGTGGTCTTAATAATAATGACAGGACGATGGTGATGATAATGGTGCTGGTGATAATGATAATAATAATGATGGACGTCTTCATGATGATGATGATGATGATGATTATCTGAGCTAACGGCAGCATGATAATGGTTATGGGGACTTTTTGAACAAAGATGAATAATTAATTAAAGATATGTCACCCTCTCAATAATTCAAGGACCCAAGCTGTCTAAGGAAATGTAGGCTAGAAATTAATTTGCGTATCTCGGACCATTTTTCAGCTTACATCAGCATCAGTAAGTCTTTGTGTTAAGCTGCTTTGATGCCGTCTGGCTGTTACTGTCCAGTGAGTATTTATCGACTCAACCAATGTGGGCCACGTCTGCGGGGTGATGATACATGAGGCAACAGTGACAATTCACACAATGGCAGGGTCAGAAGTTTATATCAGTGTTTTTAATGATTTAATGATTAAAGGAAGAGAAAATCTGACTTGGGCTGAGCTGAATCAAAGTTGTTCTGTGTCACAAGCCAGACAGAAGAACTTGGTGAGACGAGGGGGAAACTTTGTTAGTTATTCCGAGTGAATTTCCACTCTTTGTATTTGTGCTGTGAACTGACTTAGAGAGCAACAGTGTGTTTTGGGATTCCATTACTGGCCACTTGTCTGTTCAGTTATTCACCCTGGGTGATGTGGGACTGTAAATGACTGCAGGTCAAGAGAAAACCAGGTGTCTGGGAGTAGAAACACATGCATTTATTCATTAATTTTGCGAGCAGCCTAAGCCTAGAAATGTCAATATTGACATTGATTTTGGTCAGGCCTTTAGCATTTATAGTCCGCCTGGAGGTGTGTTTTGTGTATGTACATAATACATCCTTCCTGCCTGTACCTGCTAAGTCTCTGTTTGTTTGTGCTGTTGCCAAAAATATCAAAGACTTTCCCTCTTTCCGTCTGTGTCTTCCTTTCCTGTGACTGTGTCCTCAACTAATCCATTAATGACTTAAACAACAGACCCGCTTGCCCGCAGGACAAGGTGGTAGCCCACATCTTGGCCTCTATTCCTGTCCATGTTAATCTGGTTATGTGTATCACTGGCACAGGTCTCAGGCTACTTGTGTTGTTGGTGGATCCTGAACCCAGGGATCCCTCTAGTCCGTCAGCGTAGTGGTGTCCGTCCAATGGCTGGGAGGGACAGGAAAGTCCCTGTGGTCATAATCCTCTTCTGTCCTGTGTGTGTGTGTGTGTGAGTGTGTTACATGCTGTTAGTAGTGTCAGTGGGGGGTTGTAGCCCTACAGAGAGATGCCTTGTGTTGTGAATGGTGACTCAGGGGAAAGACATACTGAGAATAACAGGAAAGTAAAAAAAAAAGCGAATTAAAGAAGAAGAAGGAGGGATAGGACTTACATAAATGACATTTCACAATTTAACAACAGTTGACATGATAATTTTAGATTTTAAATTGAACAATTGATTCTATTTACACAGCACACTGGCGTGGGTGGGTCCTGTCATGTCACAGTTAGAAGTGGTAGACGCTCCCCTGAGGTGACACATCACATTCAAATCTTTAAAATACTAACCAATTATTTTTTATGGTCTCTGGGGTTTTCTGGGCTAAAACAGCTCCCGAGGGTGTTGACCTTATTGATTCTGAAAGCAATTCTGAAAGTCATTTAGTAGAGTTTAGAGTTTTGTAGATTTTGGTCAATGCTTGTACGGAGCCCCCAAGTGGCCAAGAGTAGGCTATCATGAAATAAATAAATGAGCCAATAATTGTGAAAGAAATTAAATAGCCTAATCAAACTCAACCTTAAAATGCTGTGTTAGCTTGACAGAGATGTGTTAGCTAGCACTGCACCGGTGTTAGCTTGAGCTTTCACAACAAAACATTTAGTTTTTGCTAGTTTAAGAGACGTAGCTCTATCTTTCTGTTGGTGTGTCTCTGCTAGCTAACAGCAGCTAACACAGACACTTGACTTTCAGACTGAGTAGGCCTATCAGTCCAACCTCACCACTCAACAGAAGGACAAGCTTCTTAAATGTCTCCGTACAGGGTTTATCACAGCTTTCTAGTTGGTAGATTCAGAACAACATTGGCATTATTGTTGCTCTAGCTAACAAAAGATAAACGGTGGCTCAGTTTGATAGCTTGTTGAGTTTTGTAATAGTCTTGTCAAGAGAGACTTTATAGGGGTAGATTACAAAACACAATGTAGCCTACAAAAGTGTTAGTGGAAAAAATACCCCGAAATAAAAGCAGACCTCTAACTCTTTTAAACACAGTTCTCTGTAACGGAAAATAAGCTCCAAAACCAATAATATATTTCATTAGTTAATTCATGGCCTATATTTTACATGATTTATTGGTATAATTATTTAAATGATATTAAAAACTAATTTAGTGTTGAGCCCTTTGGGGCTTCACATTCATATTATTTATTTTTTACAGTTTTACCTTGCATTTTCCTGGCGGTAAAGTTTCAGCTTTCCCATCTCAAGATTTAGAACCAACTCGCCAACAATATTTTAATTCAGTTTAATTTAATCTTGCGTTGGGAATGTGGCTTGATTTCATATTTAAAGTAAGTGCACTCCATCTCCCTCATCAGTTTAGACTTTCATTTAATCAGGATAATTTCAGGAGGCATTTTAATCTTACCGCAGCCCAAATGTGAGTCGCCCCTGGAGGCTGAAAGCATGGCCTCCTGCCTACAAGTTGATTAATTAAGTCACTATAACAATAGAACGTTAGGACAGTGATATAGTATCATAGTCTTCATCTCTTCTTTAGCTTTGGCATTAAGTCACTGGCCTATCCTGTACTATTTAAGCAGTATTATACATTCGTGGAAAGTGCCCAACACGCTGTCTGCTGTGCCCAAACACCACATCTCATGCTGGCACCTCAACACTTCTTGGACTTACTGAGAGTTTAGTCTTTTGTGAATCCAGGGGTGGCCCCTATTCTATCGAACTATAGTATATCAAAGTCTAAACGTTCAGAGCCATTGCAGGCATTTGTTAATATAGCCATAAAGCTGGAAAATACTGCACTTGATGAAACAGTAGGCTGTTAGGAAATAAAAGAAAAGTTGTGTTTAACATAAAGCGACTGTAGCCTCAACTAATTTAAGATCAAAGTATTTCACCACTATCAACAATGAAAGGAAACTAAATTCCCTGCTAAAACATCAGTGCTCACTTATGCAGATGGCTGGAATAATAAGGGGTTCAGACCTAGTCTGGATCAAACACCCTCGGAGTTTAAAAAAGCAATAAAGATGAGTAGTGCTGACCTAATACCGCCCTGATTTCCCTCCCGGGGGCCAAACAGGTTGGCCTGGCCTCTCACATCATTCAATCCACCCGGTCTCCAATCACTCTCAAAGCATCGCTTTGGGGATTCATTTGACACATTTATTGCCAAATGGTGTGATTTCCAAGCTGGGAGTGCGGTTTCCAATGTACTGTACCATCAGTGATCTCACTTGCACAGCAGACTGATTTGGCCCTCGCACTTGTGTACCCCACTTAGACCTTCGATGGCAAAGCGGCTGATGATGAAACGAGTCCTTAACAGCATTTAGCGCTGAATGCAGCGCGCAGCATTTTTCTCCTTCTTGATATTGACCAAACCTAGGAGCTTGATCAAAGACAGTGGGATGCAGTATTACTCTGGTTTCAACAATAGTTAGTGTTATTTCACTTAGAAGTGCTAAATTCATGCATTTATCACATGCTGCGTGTTAACCTCACAATGCAGCACATTTAATGGAGGGTAAAGTTATTTTCTCATAAAGTGGCCTATCACAAACACCTTCTTAGACTGTGAACATCATAAAGCTCCAGGTTTTTATTCATATTTACGCGTGAGAGGGAAGGAACATGGGGCAGAGAGGAGAAATCTACCTTCATATCTTTATTACAGTGCTGTCATATACTTAGCATTCCTGAGTCAAACCTTAAAGTAAGTAGCGAATGTAAAAGAGCATCAAATTCAACTGATCAATCATCAATATGGAACAATCCATCACAGTTTAGACAGAGCCACCAGCTCCATTGACAGCTGCCTCAATAGGTCATTCGTGATGCAGTAAAGGCCCGTGTGGCTTTAATGACTCTCTCTTAAGCAGAAGTGAAGCTAAGCAACTGACCAAGGTCGGGAAATAAGTTCACCACAAAGAACAACACAGTTAAAATTCACTCAACTCACACCCTAGAAATTAGTAAGCATTTCAAGATAAAGACCAACTGTGCCTAAACAAATTATGCAGCTTCAGCTCAGTGATTTCTTGCTCATGTGTCTTTGCTTGCAAGCTGATGAGCAGTAAGGGATCCCAGACACTGAAATAATAATCTTCTCCGCAGCCATTTATCCACAGCAGGTGAAGACTTAATATCCTGACCGCTACACTTACACTTTCTCTTTGTCACTTTTTCAGCAAAACGCTGCAGAGCTTCCAGGTACATTTTGCCCTCATTAAAGCAGAAGTAAGCGATCCGGTCGTTTTGGCTAACTTTTTGTCAGCTGATGGAGTTAGCAGCCCCCGCCCTCGTCATGGATCTATTGGTCCTCGTCCCTACGTCACCACATTCACCCGCATCCCTTGGCTGCACACACAGAGAGGACCGCCCCTTTATGCCGTTCTCGCTCCTCATTGGATAAAGGTTGTAGGATACGAGGAAATAAAATAAAAGTTTTCTCCTCTTACTCCTCTCTTACTTCTGCTTTAAACATTTTAAACTCTTGTTTCCCTCCCTTTTTCACACCAGTCTGCTTCACCTGCTGCAGAGAAGATGAATAGGAATGACTTCTTCCTCATTGTGCAGTTGGTTCACTGTGGCTTGTTTTTTTTTTACACACATTGGGAACATTTTGCTGAACAAAAGACGGACAGTAACACATGTCAAAATCATCACTAAAGTAGTATCAGTTATCTGTGGCAGGAAGTAACTAATGTTTGTGTGACCGATGTTCTTGGTTCGGACTTGCCCTAGGCAAGGATCGAACGGTCTCCTCTCCTGCACCGCAGGCGACGATGCTAACCGTTTCGCCAAGAGGTTAACAACTGCTGGCAGGCGGGTTAGCACGTCTTTTATGGGTGAGTGAGTTTACTTCCGGTACCGCTAACCGCCACACTACCGTCACTTCACGTTACTGGTCCCTCGTGACTGCGGCACACCCGCGGACCTCCGTTACATTTGCTAGCATTAGCTAATATTAGCTACCAAAAACTACTGGTAATACCAGACCAAGCTTGTGTACAGCAGCAAATTTGAAGAGTGCATTTTATATCTTACAACATCAAAATGTCATTTACATGAGAATGATTGTGTTTTGTCTCCTTTAAAAAAATCACAGTGTACCTTTAAAGGACACACGTCAATCCTAATCCTTTTTTTGCATCATAAATTGTTATATAAACAATAATCGTATTGGTATTCCTGTGGCAACCTGATGAAAGCATTTTATATAGTATTGTAACAGATAAAGGAATAGCTATAGTTTTACATGTCAAGCGTTGGTGTCCTTTGATGAATGGCTGAAGATGCCTGTGCACCAGGACCCTCTGACCAGGTCATCTCATTGATCTTTACAGATTACGCATGATCTGACGTGACGGCTCCATGTCCTCGGTGTCCTTGGGTCAACACGTACTTCCACTCAACATCCAACACAGACATCCTCAATCCAAAACCACACAGACACACACACACAACATATCCCAGTCTGCCAAAATCGGACAGACGTGACTTCACAGACAGACACAAGCACACTGGTTGGTGCTGTCACCACCAGATGATGTTTAAAGATGAGCTGCACATTGATATGCAGAGAGGCTCGCCCTGGTGCTGCTGCTGCTGCTGCTGCTGCTGAATAGAGAATACAAGGTGAAGGAGAGCCATTTGTTTTATGAGTAACCTCAGTGTGTGACACACACTTGAACTGGTGACAGTGCGTGTGAGAGGTAGCAACCGTGTCCGTGGATCTGTCTTTCTCTGTGCCCACAACTGTCTACACCTCGGTCCGTGTGTGTGTGTGTGTGTGTGTGTGTGTGTGTGTGTGTGCCCCCATGATTCACAGGGAACACCGTCCAGGAGATGTTATTATTGTTGTCGGCGATGTTGTTGTTGCCTTAAATTACATTTCAGGGATGGCTTGGCGCTTGGCAGCATGAAACTGCGCTAAGTGGAGAGAAGTGACTAAGGTGGTGATGATTTTAAAAGACAGAGAGTTAGAAAAAAAACACAGCTTTTGTCCTTTTTTCCTCAGCACCTCGGATTCAGCACAATCTGCTCTTTTGAATTCATGAATGGCAAGCGAGATATGAAATGGACAATCACAGACGGAACCAATCAAGTGTGAAAACGGGCAGGGATGAAAATATACATTGACCTTTAAAGCTCTTCTGAATGGATGGTCTTGAATAGGCGGCATGTGAAGTGTGTTTGTTGTTAAAGGGGGAAATCTGAAGCAATAAGTACAAGTAAGGAGATGGAGCCACTCTGGAGTGGCTACTGGCTGTCAAGCAGATGAAGCACTTGTTTCTAAAGCACTGTTTTTTTTTTCTTCCTCTGGCTCTCTCTTTATTTTCCCTCCCTTCTCCGCCCTGTTATTCCTCTCTCGCTCTCCACCCTGTTTGCGCCGCTCTCACTCTTTAATTTCCCCCCTCTCTGTCTCCACGTCCGTCTCGCTCCCTGTCCATCCTCCCAAAGTTCAGCTTTCATCTGTCCGACTCTCTCAGCTGCTCTTCGCCACAGCCTAGTTGCGTGGCAAAATACACTATATTTATATTTTACAGTATGTGAGAGGGACATACAGTACAGTACACATCTCTATCTAGGATCAGCATTCAACAGCTGGAGCATCAAGTGCATGAGACGGTTCTTACATGATGACTAAACAGAGCAAGACTAAACCAGAATATTTAAGTTATAGACCTTAGACCAAAGCAAAGGCAAAAGTTCAACTCAAATATTTGCAGGAATCATTGTAAGATCACAGTGTAACATTTTCTCTCTCCTGTTTCTCCCACGTTTCTCTCCTTCTGTTTCTTCCCTCTTTGATCTGACTCTGATGCTGGTTATCTGAAAGGCCTTCAAAACCGTCTCAAATACTGGAATGGGAATTGGTGAGTACACAAGTTTGTGCCCCTGATCCAATACCATGTGATTAATTGATAGACTTAAAGGGATAGTTCAACATTTTGGCAAATTTGCCAAATGTTGCCATTGCCATAATCCCTACCTTTTGTTACCTTTATTTGTCGGTGCAAGCTATTTTTAGCACGGCGGAGCAGAGCCGTGAGCTACTCAGAGCTACGCTACAGAGGCTCATGGAATTTCTTGGTTTCCCTCATCAAACTCATCAAATTCACAATCCAACAACTCCAAAACGCTCTGGTGGACAAGTTGTGACCTGCACATTCACCACGCTATGAGATAATAACGGAACGTTACGAGACAGAGTTGTTTTAGAGGTAAATTCATGCAAAACCTCTGATGCTGTCAGGGGCAGTTTTCACAGCTCTGCTCCGCCGTTCTAGAAATAGCTTGCACCGACAAATAAAGGTAATGAACCTACTGCTATGACTATAGGGATTATGGCAATGGGCCAATTTGCTAAAAATGTTGAACTATCCCTTTAATAGTTTCACTGCCAGGTAAAACAGCAATCTTATGGAAGTCAGTTCTTCTTTGCAGCTCTACATCAGCTCACTGATCCGCTGACCACTACTGTTACAGAGCAATGACTAAGAATTGATTTCTGGTAACGGTGCAACAGCAGCTATTGGCTGAGGTCACTAATAGGCAGAGCGCTCTCCAGATGCTGCAATATCAGACCTGCACCTGTAACCTTTAAATGAGTCAGACATTACATTTTCTGCTTTAAGTGGAGCTTCTCTCTAGCCTGAGCAGCATTCGTCACACGATGGGAGTGTGAACACTCACAGTGGCAGGCTGCATCAATTGTAATTCCTTTTTCATTTGTCGGCATTGATGCGAAATGGAGAAGCAGGCAACTACTGTAAACTAATAATTTACAGCTGAAGCTTTTTGATCCACAACTGATCACTGTCTGTGCAAGAGGTTTCCATTGTAAAAAAAACAGATAATTGATGTACAAAAGGTTTAATATAAAAACACTGCAATCACATCACATTCAATCATGGTAACACAGAACACACTGCTGGTTGGATCGCTGCTCTCTAGTCGCTCCTGTTCCTGTGTCTCTCATTCACTCTCCCTCTTTTTCCCTCCCTCTCTCTCTCACCTGTGTTTCTCAGCTCTTCCCATTCCTCTCTCCTCACCTTTCGCCCTCCTCCACCCTCTGTCTGTCACCTCTCTCCTTTCCTTGTTTACAACCTTTCTCCCCGCTGCCTCACCTCTCCCCTGTCCTCCGTCCAATTTCCAGCATTGCTCCCATACGTCCTTGTTAGTGTCTGTGTAACTGCCGCACTCGGCTTCAACTTTCAATCACCGGAGATCTCACTCTGCTCCGTCTCATTACACTTTATCTTACTTTACTTTTTCTAATCTACGTATCTCTGCTGCTCTAGTCTTCTCTCCTTCTCTCTCTCTCTCCCGGCTGTTTTCGGTCCCTCTCTTCTTCTTCTTTTTCAATTGTGTGTAATCTGTCACAGCAGCATAAACCCAAACCTGTCTTACATAATCTGATAAGAGTCCACGCACACACATATAAGCTGTCCAGCCGTGTTGCATGCCTGACTGCAGGGTGTTTCGTCATGCAATGTGTGCGTGTGACGGTGGGTTCACCGGTGCGTGCATGTGTGATTGTCAAATCTTGCAAGTGTCGGCTCCATCGGACCGGGACCGGGTGGTTGGTATGTATGTGTGTGTGCATAGGTGCGTATGTGCGCGTGTGTGTGTAGGAAGTATTGTCGTGCCTGGTGATTTCCCTAATTGGATAAAAGAAGGGATGACATTAGTAAGAGGCGAGCGATACACAGGAAAAGAATACAAAATAAAATGTAGCAGGAGTGGATGACAGGAGCTCTTAAATACCCATAATCCTCTCTGTTGTCATGCTATGACCCCTGTCTTTCTCTCTTTTTTTTCAGCTTTATTTACGACCCATTTACAAAACATACATAGTAGTAGTGCAGTAACCATAGAAACAACAGGGAAACATTACATTGATAATAACTGAAAAACATTTGTGGATGTAAAACTTAATGAGATTCATTAAATAATATTCTTTTTCAACTGAAATGTCACTCTTTAAAAAACCAAAAAGCACATTTTGCAAGATGAGCTTAAAGTCACGGAAGATATTATCTAAAATAAATCTACAAATATCTTTCAGTTACACAGTTTACGGGTATATTTCCATTTCCAACTGTCTTTCTCTCTTTGTACAACACATTCTATGCACATCTCCAGCTTCTATCTCTTTTTCAAACGCTCACACGCCAAAGTATGACACTAAAGCGCTATTTCTCTTTATACTTCCTCTCACTGTTCACGTTTCCATGGTTTGTCTTTGTGTGTGTGGAAGTTCTGTGTCGTCTATACCCGCCCCTCGGACCTCGGTGTGACCCATTTCAAAAGGACACGGATGCCAGAATGAATCTGAAAATAAAACCCTTTCTTTTATCTTTTCTCTCGCTCCTTGAAAATATTGTCCTGCTTTGAAAGTATTTTTCCCGATATGGAGCGTTTCCACCACCTCTCGCCGCTGTTCCTGTGAAATTGAAAAAAAAAAAAGGCCAGTGTGGTGGAGGTTTATCATACGGTCGAGCTCTGAGCTAATGAAAGACTCGCTTCCATTTAACTTCATTAGTTTTACCACAGCTCTGTCGCTCCCATTTCCTGAACACAAACAAATCAAAAGCAACGGTGTTATCCATCTGCTCTGTTATCAAACTGGACTGCTTCTTGGCACAGCTCACAGGCCCACACACACACGCACACACACTCACACACACTCTTTTTGGCATTCAGCTAAAGCGGCAGTAATTTTTCATCACCACAGGGGTATTTACGTTTGAAATTAAAGAAATGGAGGAGCGAGGGCGCAGGGGAGCGCCAGTCTTTTATGAATATGGCTGAGCGCGGAGCCAGAGGACTTGTAAAGTGCACTTGTTCCTTAGCTGGGGGAGAGCAGTGACGAGGCAGTGGAGCTGGAAGGAGAGCCATGAAAATAAGATGTGGAGAAAACAGAGAGGTGTGGAGGAGAGGAGAGAGACGGAGGGAGAACAACCGAGGAATTAATCACAGTGGGATAAAATAAAGAAGCGATGATAGATGAGGATGGAGATTAATTACACTGCAACCAACACTCGCAAATCTCCTTCCTAGGAAATACATTTCCATGGAAGTGAAAGGTGTTAGTTGGAAATACATTTTCTCAATTATTGCACTCGAGCAGTTAAGCAAAGTTTCCCTTTTTGCTTATAATTATTATGCAATAATGCAGTTTTTCCTCTAGTACACATTCACATCTCATCTTTACAAAGTTAAAGGGACAACGAGGAGTTTTGGAAAAGCGAAGCGTTTTCACACTACATTTATGAGCCTCCGCGCGCAACATACATTTCTTTGACCGGCGCAAGACAGACTCATGTTTTCATTCATCAAGAATTAAAGTCAGAGGTTGGAAGACGATCACATACCGTCGTACAGTAGTTCCGACCATAAACGGCGATTCGGCTGCGTTATTCTCATGACTCGCCACGAAACCGAAAGTAAGGAAACGCTGGTCGGCTCGCCCAGCATTTCCACCATTAATTAAAATAACAAAATAACGATAGAGACAAAATGATATATTTATCGAAAATGGAGCCATTAACAAGTGTGGGTAACATAGATTCATCCACATTAACGTGAGACTTTTTTATAACCAAATACAAACTCCTCGTTGTCCCTTTAAATTTAAATGAAAGTGAAAAAACCACACAATAAGATAATTAAAATACAATTTTAGATATTAGGCCTGTGCTTCACAAACCCTTTGGGCTTGTGACCCCTTACAGAAAACATCTGGGGCTCCAGATGTTTTTTTGTTCGCAGTTCATTTCGAGATTTATTTCCAGCCTAAAAATACCCAACATTTCACAAAGAGACACAGATTAGAAACATGTCGACAGAAAGTCTACTAGCACTATTGGTAGTTTGTCAGTGCCTTTGCTTAAGTAGGAGCATTAATGCAGTATTATCTTGTAATCCTTTAATAGAGTGTTTTCCACATTGTTGTATTGCTACTTATAAGCCTCCTCTTCCCTGTTGTTACTGTTGTTGTCTGTTGAATTTACCATATAGGGTCCATGCAGATCCATAAACACGTCGACTTGACTAAATCTGCTGCTTGTGAAGCTTTTTTCATAAAGCGATTGCTGGTCCCTTCAAATCTTGATTTTTATTTATTTATTTTTATGTTTTTTATGGTTTGTAGCTACAGCTTCACGTCACTTGGACTAAACGCCTCAGCTGCTGCAGCAAATGGCTGTGACATGAAAATGGAGGGAGGCTTTGGGTGGAGGTGTAAAGGCATCTAGGGTGAGCAACGTGCAAATACTCCAAGTTCCCTCAGGACGGCTTGCAATAAGAGAGTGTTTCTGTGTGTATATTATGTGTAAATGTTGCAGTGGCTTTTAGTTGTGAACTCCATTTGAGTTTGTGTGTGTGTGTGTGTGTGTGTCATAAAGACCTTGCAGCAGCACAATAACACTTAAATGAACAGCCAGCATAGAAGTGTAAGTGATTGTGTGTGTATATTTGTTTGTTGAGTGTGTCACCGAGTTGTTGTACCGAAGCAAAAAAAATCCATACGAGTGAGGAAACACTAGAGGACAGCCTGTGTGGAAGTATGGTGCGTTGTTGTGAGTGTGTTAGGTTTAAATGTTCACTTTGAATGTTCTTATGCATTTATTTATGCATGATAAGTGTGTGTCTAAGTGTGTGTGTGCGTGCTTGAAGTTGCTACTCCCTCAGGCACTGCGCTATCCTCTCTGTGTGTGACATTAGCCAGGGACGGAAGTCTGAGCACCGTGCTGCCAGTACCTCTCAACATCATACACACATACACGCTTTCATCTGCGTGCACACACACACACACACACACACACACACACGCAGACACACACATAGACAAAAACAAACAAACGGAGGCTGGCAGATACTGGATATGAACATCTGCAATATGACTTGGGCTCAGCCAGAGCAGAGGACATGCGTGTGTGTGTGTGCGTGTGTGTGTGAACCAAACATATCCATGACTTCATATCCATAGAAAGCCCGGGGAAAGATTATGCTGATTGTGTGTTGCGTAACACCGTATGTGTAATGTGCATTATGAGATTGCATACATTATATTACGGGGATTATCTAAAGCTGGAGTTCCAGATTTGTCAGAGTGCCAGGGCCAGTTAGAGGGAGGCTTAACGCTGACCGTCCACCGCTGCAGGGAGCTTCAGGCTCATTATCAATCACCTGGACATTAAATATATTACACACGTGCATGAGACACACACACACACAACATCACACGACAGTTAATGATCCAACGAATGGAGCATTTATTCATAATGGTGATCTGACACCTTCTGTCATATTACGCTAAATTAACAGACAGACACCGGCCAATCAGAGCTCAGCCCAACGTGTCACGGTAGAAACTGTGAGACAGTAACAGCTGATCCTGAATATGGTGAAAAAAATGATGTAATGATGACCGAGGACAGGTGGCACCCCTATAGGCTATAGCTTATCTAGATTATGGAGGATTTCATATCAAAGTGGATATGTTTTTCACTTTATTCATTGAAAAACAATTGCTACTGTAAGCAGCATTTGTCCTGAAGTACAGAGAGTGTGCACAGTCCAGTCTTTACTTTTAGAAAACCACAAAACCTATCTTGAAATCTTCTCTCTTGTAATAATTTTTAAATATTCAAATCAGACAAGTTTAAAGTCAAAACTGTTTTCAAAGACATTTGGCCTTTACACCAGTGTTGTGTTTACTGGTTGTCCTACTGACTCTATTTGGTAAAAAAGCATGATACAATAAATGTGTGTGAATAGAGAACAATATGGAACCAGAAATAAAGAAAGAACAGTCAACAGAATAAGTCATCAAGTCATTATTGATGACTGGTCACAGCTACTTTCCACGTTGCTGAAAAGCTTGTCCGTCACAATTTCTCACGTCCCTAAAACGTGAATGTGTGTGTGAGTCTGTGTGTGTGTGAGCATCCTAAAGATCCATTAGGGAGTTCTTGCTTTTCCCAAAGGGTCAAATTAAGGCTGGTCAATCGATGGGCAGATCCAGAGGTCGATGCGACCTGACTGAGGCAGGCATGAAAGAGCTTTTGAAGCTTTTGACTCTCGTCCGACATCCTACTCCACCAGCACATCTGAGAATAACAAGCATTCATTACACAGCCGGTCACACACTCCACTGCACTGCACACGCTCACTCACACACGTACAGGTTTGCTCTAATGCTCCTGTTTCCACCTTCATACATTTTTTATGTATATGCATGTTAACTGTGTGTATGAGTGGGTGAGTTGGACAGTGTGCGGGCGTGCATGTGAATATTCAGATGTAACACACTGCACAGCATTTACTCAGTCTTTGAAGCCAGTAATTGGCAACAGGCTAATTGTCAGGGTGTGGAGATGGACGCATGTGATGGCCACATGTGTGTGTTCCCACATGTGTGTGTGTGTATTAGTGCTTATAATATCTACTTTGATCCATCTAAAAGCATGTTTGAAGCTGCGATTTAGATCCAAGCAAGCAACAGATTGTCATGCTGGTAATGGCAGAGGAGAGGAGCAAAGTGACAGAGGAAGGAGAGGAGAGGAGAGGAGAGGAGAGGAGAGGAGAGGAGAGGAGAGGAGAGGAGAGGAGAGGAGAGGAGAGGAGAGACAAAGGAAGGAGAGGAGAGGAGAGGAGAGGAGAGGAGAGGAGAGGAGCGGAGGGGAGGGGAGAGGAGGGGAGAGAGAGAGAGAGGGATAGTGAAAGAAAAAAACAAAGCAGACAATAAGAGAAAAGAGTAATGGCAGAACAGAGGAGGAAATGAGAAAAGTGTCAGTGGGCCCTTTAGGCTGTACAGGCCAGAGAGGCTTGGTGGAGTATCAGCAGACAGATGAATAGCGGAGTGTGTATGAATGTTTCATTCCACCTCTAGATGAATCCTACATTAGAGAATGAACCTAATGAACATGGCCCTGGGAAGTGAGCTTAATAACTACACTGTCTTTATCAAGAACTGATCAGTGATGAGTGGGAGGAAAGACAACTGGATGGACCAGTGGAGACAGTGAGTGTGTTCATAATCAGCCAACACAGTGTTAACCAACACTTCAATTAGCCAAACAGTAAATCCACTCAAAGTGTATTGATACAAGTAAAGTTTAAAGTTTATTGTGAAAGAAAACTAATAAGTCAGTTCAGTGTGTGTGTCAAGTAGATTTTTTTTGTTTACATGATTTACAAATAGTCAAAAAGATGTCAATCAAATCATTAATGTGAGTCAAGTCAATTGTTCAATGACTGAGGGAAAATGAAAAGGACAATATAGTAAGAGTATAATAAAAAAGCTCAATTAAGAAGAAGGGATGTCATGTTTTCATGCAAGGGTTGACAATGAAGCTGCAGGAACTTGGGTTTTGCTGGACACAATCCTATAAAGTGAACATGTAGTCAACTTCATGTGTTTTTTTCCTCAAGTAGTCATTCTTTGAAATCGAGCTGTGAGCAGTTTTCTGAAGGCTCAGCCTGTTGTGTTCAAGGACAGAAAGCTCAGTCTTTGATCTAAGAAGTTCAATAGCGCTTGAATCAAACAAACAGGGGGAACGCTGCTGCCCTGGCTCACACCTACAGCTACATTACCACGTATCCACAGAGGAGGAATAAAGAAAAGCAGGTTATCAAATGTTCACTGACGGGTTAGTGGTCACATCACATGGCTTGGTGGGAACTTGAAGTCATTGTGAATGCACACACACACAGGAGCTGACAGGCAAGAGTGCAGTCCTCCAGAGCATTACATACCACTCCTTGCACCAGAACTCGAACTCTTGAGACATTGGGGGAATAAGGGCTGAGGGGGGGTTACTTATTCATTACATCTACTGTAGTCACATTTACAGAGCCAAGTCGAGGGATTTCAACTGGCAGCTTTCCAATCGCAAAAACCCACTCATGCTCCTCTAACCTCTCTGCTCCCCCCGCCCCCCGGTGCAGCGCTCTCTGCTCTCAGAGCTGTTTTACCCGGAGCTGTTGCTCAAAAGCAGCAGTTTAATTCATATTTTAAAGGAGAAATGACTGGCAGGCAGAGAAGAGATGATTTCACTCTGATTCACTCTGATTTTAATTTTTTTTTTTTGGTATATATATTCAGTGTGTGTTTTTATTGACCTCCTTCAACCCGTCCTGTCAGATGGTGTCCTGGTTAAATGTGAGAAAACAGTATTGATCCAAAGATAGAAAAGCTGCCGGGGGGCTTGGACTAAACTCATTTCACTGAGGAGTTCTCATTTCTCTTGTCTCGCTTTTTCTCTCTGTGTCACACACACACACACACACACACACACACACACACACACACATACATAATCACCCACTCCCCTCATACCAGTAATGATAACGTTAAAGACTTTTGTATCTCATTAATCACCATGGAAACAGTTTGGGACCTACTTTCTACTCTCTCCGTCTTTGTTTAACTGTCTCTCTCACTTATACACACACACACACACACACACACACACACACACACACACACACACACACACACACACACACACACACAGATTAAGCTTTCATTCCTCTTGTCTATATCCACAAGTTTCCGAATGTCATCTATGGTCTAAACCAGCATTTCCATTGCATTTCCGGTGGAAATGTACGTTTATGTTTCCATGGTTTTCAGTCGTTGTCATAGTTGTGGTAAACGCATGGATCTATTAACGCTGGCTGGCTTTTAACACGGATGTCAATTTGTGTGATATCTATTGTTACTGTAAAAGCTGGTGTGATGATCCATGCGTTTTACAGATTTTCATTGAAAAAAAAAAATCCATGCATTTAGCGCGACTACCGAAACCATTGCATTTCCGGTGGAATTGCACGTTTACGTTTCCATGGTTTTCAGTCGTTGTCATAGTTGCGGTAAACACATGGATCTATTAACGCTGGCTTTTAACACGGATGTCAATTTGTGTGATATCTATTGTTAAGCTGGTGTGATGATCCATGCGTTTTACAGATTTTCATTGAAAAAGCATTGAAGCAATTGAAGAGAAAAACCGGCTTACGTTTTTGACGTTTGGAAAAAGGTGGATACAACATCTACATTCAATTCTACATTGGATGTCATTATTAACTGCTACACATTCACTCTGCTTAGGTTTCGTTCCTGCTGGTTGTGCGATGTATGTTGCATGAGGAGTTACTGTATACAGTATAGTATGTGTGTGTCTGTGTGTGCGCAGGAATACGAGTGAGTGTGTGGGAGCAGTGGCAGCGGTGATGAGTGAGAGTGTGCTGGAAGGCGTAGCAGGTGTGTAACCCCCCGAGGGCAGAGTTACATTGTCAACAGAGCAGTGCTACATCCTTCATGTGTGTGTTTCTCAGTGTGTGTGTGTGCGCTTCAGGGGCATCCGCATTACTAGGCAATATGGATTGCTAATGTAGGTTTTATAAATACACAACTCAACCGTAACCTGTGTGTGTGTGTGTAAAAGCAGGTGTGAACAGCTCAAGATGTCTTTGAGCGAGAGCAGATGGGAATTCAAATGTTATTGGAGTGCATGCTACATGATTCATTTATAACGTGTATGTGTGTGTGTGTATATGTGTGTATGTGTGTGTCTTGCGGCTGATTGTGTATGTATGTGTGGTTTGTCACCCTGATGAGGTTATATAAACACAATTCCAAACACAGTCTTACCAGCCAAAGCACAAACAAGCAGGCGATGTGACGAGTCGACGCTCCGAACAGGAATTATGACTCTGTTCTGCATCCAAAGTGGTTTGTTCCCCAAACTGTTACTCTGACCTTAAAGCTTTGCAGAGCATTATTTTTAATTTCTTACTGGCCTCATCAATCAAAATCACAACGCTGGGCTGAAAATACCAAACAGCCAATACCCCCGTCATTATGTAGAGAGACTGTAAATTCAGCCCGACCACATGAAGGCTTCTTGGCCCCGTCTGCGCTGAATGTGATGAATCAAAGAGCAGCAGGAAAGCGTCCCACACTCCCCACTGCATATGTAATTTCCCCTTATTGAGCCAGTGAGATGACGTTTCTGCCCTTCGGCCTTCTTCAAGATCAACACTAGTAAGACCCTGAAGATCTTGAGGAGGACCAGAGGGCCTCGACGTCATCGCCCTGTCTGATGCTGACCCTGACTTCTGGGGTCATTTCTCCAAGAAGCAATCATCTCTGCAGTCAGGAGGGTCATCTGTGTTGTAGACGGTCGTAGTTGCCAAATATTGTTGGCCAGTTGAAGCTACTTTTTCCCTCCTGGCAGGCAGCTGACGCTCCAAAGGCCGTGGTGTGTTTTCTCCACTACGCTCCAAATGTAACATTACAAGGAACCCTCGCCGCACCGATGTAGCTTGTTACATTTGTCATCTTTTTTTCCCTCTTCCTTCTTTCTTTCTCTTGAGATCACTCTTCCCTCAGAGTTGGATTCGCCGTTGTTTCGCGGATGTTTTCTATCAAAACTGGTCCAGATACTCGGCTGCTGCAACCAGACTGAAAGACTTTAAATCAAAGTACTCCAGAAGGTGCTGGGTGGGGGGGATATTGCTTCTCAGCAGGGATTGAGGATTTGAGAGTCGGGGCAAAATCTATAACAATTCGAGCGAGGTGTTGTTATGGTGGAATATCAATCATGTTTTTCAACGGTGCTGACTCACAAGCCTGAATGAGTTTTTGGATGTGACCTTTGGAAACAAATTATAAGCGGGCTTACCGATTCTTCAGCTCATCATTTTGTGAGATTGTTTTTTTTTTTAGTGAAACATCTGCACCCGATGCCATGTTAAATACCTGTCTGTCTGTGTGTGGTTCACCTGGCTGCTCCTGGACCAGTTTTGTTGTTTATAGAAGTGTTTTCCATTTCCTCTCCGACTGGCTGCACAGACGTGTTGTCTTTGAAGAAAAGTGACAAGAAGCTGTTTTCTCCGGCTCTGCTGCTGACATTATAACAAGACTGGAGTGTTTGAGGCCTGAGGCATGATCACCAGCGCCCTTAAATGACCTCTGACACAGCAAAGCATGCAATGACACAACTGCCATCCTATAAGGACAGCAGAGAAACACCGGAAGCAAATTAAAATATCTCTTTTTAGAAAGGAACACACATTTAAATTTGTTCTGCTTTGAGCAAATAGAAGAGACTTAGCTGAAAACACAGGTCAGTGTGATGAAAAATTGAGTTAGTTATCTCCTCCTGGTTGTGTTGAGGTAAAGACATCAGCACCAGGTGATTTGCCATCAGCTGCCCTGCCTGGCCTCTGACACTGAGCAGCCTGCAGGCCGAGGCCCAGTGGTTAGCAGGAGGTGCTGAGAGCTGCTGCTGCAGAAAGAAAAGGACTCTGCTCCTCTGGTTGTTACTATAGATCACTACTGCTTTTACACTCTCCCCTCGTATGTAACACCCACAGTGAATTCAACAATTCCTGGTGAGCTCTGTGGTTGTTGTCTTAAAGGATTCTGGGTTATGTAGGAAGTCAGTGCCATTGTATCCACCTGGTCCTTTGAGACTGATCTGAAATGCAGTTAGAGTGAGGTGGTGGTCTGCTCATAGCTGTGTGTTGCGAAGCCCACGTGCAACACGTAGACAAGATGACAACCTGCTAATGCTGGTTTGACTTGGTAATATCTTTACTTTGACATTATTAAACACGCATGTAGTTTCATTTAAATTCCTGCAAACATGTTACTGTTGACAGAATTCTCTCTAGCCTATACAGTACTAGGTCAGATATACAAACTAATGCACATACCAGCAAGTGAGAGAATAATCGCGCTTAAGCTTTGGGACGAACTGACCGGTGCGTCTCAGGGTCGGAGACAGATGAGCAACATTAAGCGGAAGGAAGCTGGAGCACACGGTCAAGTTAAAACTTTACCAAACTTTTTAATAAGGTGCGGCTGCTGACGTTTCGACGTTGCGACTCTTCTTCGTAGCTCAGAACTCTGCTGTTGTGCTGTGCTCCAGCTTCCTTCCTCTTAATGTAATTCACATACAGTAGCTTTCTTGACAGGAACTCAATGAGAATACAAAATGTGAAGTTTTCATATCAGCAGTGTCAAGCAATAAGTCAAACAAGATTTGAATTCTAATACACGTCTGTTCAGTTACCATGTATCACCACATGAGGTTACACAATGCTGATATGAAGTATTTCAATATATTTGCAGTATTATTGAGTATTTTGGGAACTTTCCCACAACATGCTATGGTAACAGCAGAACACTGACCGTTTTCTACTGCTGCAGCATCACACTGAATACATTTAACTGGCAAACCACTAGAAAAAAACACGCAAAACAAGAAAACTGTCATTTATCTGGTTATCTCTGGACGTCTTCCTGTGGCTCAGGAGATGAAGTGGGTTGCTCACCTGCCAGAAGGTCAATTCCTGGTTTGCACTGTATGAATGTGTGAGGCTGTGTGAGATTGACTTATAGTAGTATAAAACACTTTGAAAAGTCATAAGGTCCAGGAAATAACTGTCTATATTCAGCCCATTTAAAGGGACAACGAGGAGTTTCTATTTGGTTATTAAAAAGTCTCACGTTAATGTGGATGAATCTCCGCTACCCACACTTGTTAATGGGCCCATTTTCGATAAATATATAGTTTTGTCTCTATTGTTATTTTGTTATTTTAATTAATGGTGGAAATGCTGGGCGAGCCGACCAGCGTTTCCTTACTTTCGGTTTCGTGGACGCTCATGAGAATAACGCCGCCGTATTGCCGTTTATGGTCGGGACTATGACGGTAACTGAACCTCTTTGAACCTCTGACTTTAATTCTTGATGAATGAAAACATGAGTCCGTCTTGCGCCGGTCGAAGAATTCTACGGTGCGCACGGAGGCTCATAAATGTAGTGTGAAAACGCTTCGCTTTTCCAAAACTCCTCGTTGTCCCTTTAAAACCACTTTGTTGACCCTACACTTTTGCGACCTTCACCAAATTAACCAAAGCGAAGTGCAATGTACAAAAAATAGAAAAGTATTTTTGATAATTAAACTACTCACTTATTACATTATGAAGTAATGAAGTCCCCAGCTTCAAATCAAACACTGCAGAGGTAAAGGTAACAAAATTGTGAATCCCTGAGATCGGCTCTGTCAATATTGGTTCTTTTTTTTTTTTAATCGTTAAATAATGTTTGTTTGTTGTGTGTGTGTGTGTGTGTGTGTGTGTGTGTGTGTGTGTGTGTGTGTGTGTGTGTGTGTGTGTGTGTGTGTGTGTGCACAGGTTATTGACTCTCTGTGTCTGTTGGCGTTGCAGACAGCCAAATAGGCAGTCAGCTGCAACAGTGAGTCACTCAGTCACCCTCGACTCAATAGAGTGCCCTTTAGACAAGACCGCAACTCACTCTCAGTTGTGACTGTGTGTGCACGTGTGTGCGTGTTTGTCTTGTTTATGTGGACTTGTGTTTCGCATTTCAGCCATGCAATTTAGAAAAAAAAGTTTTTATTTTTTCATTCTTTTATTGCCTCTCTCTGCCTGTGCAGCATAAGCTGTGCGTCTGTGTTGGTAAACAACACAATGCATGTGCATGTTGTGTTTGTGCGTGTTGGCCTGTGCCTCTATTTGAAAGCAAGCTCCATGTTTCTGTTTGACCTTTGGAATTCCCTTTGGTTCGTTGCACACCGCTGCTTCACCGTAGATCCGCATAGACAAGCCACTGTGTGTGTGTGTGTGTGTGTATTGCGCAGACACTGACACAGAGAGAGCGACACAGATAGATATAAATGTTTAATTCTGGAGTTGAATTTGTATGATATTTGATTTTATCCATGAATAATTTATTGCAGTGTCATGAACTGAATTAGAGGAAAAGAGGAAAAGGGGCAAAGACACAGAGAGAGAAACGGAGAGACAGAAGTAGAGTCTGTCCGTCTCACAGCAGCAGGTCAAAGGTTATTTTAAATGCGTGCTGTTTAATGAAATAACCCGGGAACAGCTTGCTAATGGCTGCTGAATGTGTGCTGGTTTCACAGTAAGCACGTCCATATGGATCATGGCTCTGATCAATATCTGAATCACTGCATTGGTTCACCACAGGATCAATGATGAATGCATGAGTAGTAATTGAAACACATTCCCGAAGGGGCCGAGGGGTGAGTCGGATTCAAATGAAGTCCTTCTACTGTAGCATGATTGGCCCAGAATAATTAAAAATGTCTTTTTCATTAGCTTCCAACCACAGCAATGAGAATGAGCTTGAGTTTTCTTTCACTATTTAATTAGTTGGTTCTTTCATCAGTTTTTTGTTTCGTTCCTTTGATTTATTTTTTGTTCTTTGTTCATTCTTCTGCTCTTTGGCTTTGTTTCTTCGAATCCTCCATTTGTACTCAAGTTTGAACTTTGGCTCCTTCTATGCTTTTGTCTTTTGCTTCTTAAATTTATTCACTGGATTTTGCTTTCGTTCTTTTGTTTGATCAGAGGATTTTTTCTTCATTTTTTCTTTTTGTCTTTAATTGATAATGACTAAAAAACAGGAAACAGTGGCTATGATTTGCAACAAAGGTCCCTGACCCCCAGAGCTCTTGTTTCTTTTGCATTCTCTGTTATATATTGATTAGGAGTTACTGCCTTGGTTCTGAATCATTTACCATGGTGACTAATTCCAGTGTTGACATAATTAGTTTTGCTGATCTCAACTTACCCACTGTCTAATTTGTCGCCATATGTTCCAGAGATGCTGATGTGTGCAGATGGTTGCTGTTTTATTGCTGTTTGTACAAATGAATGGAGCCAGAAAGAGCGGAACGGAGGAACGGAGGAAATTGGATATGGGAGAAAAAACTTAAGAGAGACAAGTGAGCTGTTGAAAATGAAAAATGAGAATCTGAAGGATTCCCGAAGACAGGAAATGCTGTAGCAGGTGGAAGTGGGTGAGGATGGTACTGGATGAGAAGGAAAGTGATGAAACTGGCGCAGAGATGTAGGAAAACGAAGGGAGAGAGTGATGAAGTGAGGGCGACTTGGCAACAACAGTGCAGCTGACTGCAGACAGATGTGCCCGTCTTCCACTCACATCTGTCTGGAGTCGGCGCAGCAGACAGAGGTCAAGTGAAGGAAAAGAGGTGAGAAGAGCAGCAGAGATGATCAGGGATGAAAGGCTGATGGCAGGGCCGCTGCAGGAGGTGGAGGAGAACGGATGGATGATTTCTATGGAGATGAAGTGTGGGACAAGATTAAACCTAATTAGAACATTATAATGACTTTGTAAGGTGAAACGAATAGATGGAAGCCATTATGCTGGAGATAAGGAATGGAGACAGGCCAGCTCTTTAATGAAGAATAACACTGATTCTAACCAGGGTCAGTTTTTTTTTTTCGTTTTTTTTGAGGAAGAGGAGCTGGAGCAGAGATATGAATGAAGAGAGATGAGGAGAATAAACAAGGGCAATAGAGAAAAGCTGTGTTGAATGGAGATAGATTTCAGTATGGTGGAGAGAATGTGAGGAGGAGAGATCAAAGTGGTCACATGACAGGAAGACAGAGAGAGAGGTCATGTCAAGAGAAGAAGAAGGAGATGATCCATGATTAGCAGCAGAGAGAACGGCTCTGAGATAAATCCCTGTTTCTATGGTTTCTCCTCGTCCAGACAACCCAGTCCTGGAGGGTTCATACAAAGGGATAGTTCAACATTTTGGCAAATTGGCCCATTGCCATAATCCCAATAGTCTTAGCAGTAGGTTCATTACCTTTATTTGTCAGTGCAAGTTATTTTTAGAGTGGCGGAGCAGAACTGCAAGCTATGTTATGGAGGCTAATGGGATTTCTTGGTTTCCCTCATCAAACTCATCAAATACACAATCCAACAACTCCAAAACGCTCTGGTGGACAAGTTGTGACCTGCACATTCACCACGCTATGAGATAATAACGGAACGTTACAAGACGAAGCCGTTTTAGAGGTAAATTCATGCAAAACCGATGATGCGCGTTCCTGTTGGGGCAATTTTTCAGCAGCCGCCTCTGCATTTACCTCTAAAAATAAACCCTGTCTCATAGCGTTCTGTTATTATCTCATAGCGTGGTGAATGTGCAGGTCACAACTTGTCCACCAGAGCGTTTTGGAGTTGTTGGATTGTGTATTTGATGAGTTTGATGAGGGAAACCAAGAAATCCCAATAGCCTCTGTAGCGTAGCTCTGAGCAGCTGCCGGCTCTGCTCCGCCGTTAAAAATAGCTTGCACCGACAAATAAAGCTAACGAACCTACTGCTATAACTATGGGGATTATGGCAATGGGCCAATTTGCCAAAATGTTGGACCATCCCTTTAAAGAAGGGGGAAGCAGGGTCCTGTCTTGTCAGCTTCACCTGTGACCTTGAGGAAATGATCAACGGTTAACTGACATGAGAAAATGAAGGCATGAGGCAAGGAGCATGTCTCATCATCTCAGCTGATACTGGACGGCTTGAAATGAAGTTTAGAAGATGTGTGTTTGCCTCAGGATGTGTTTGATTCATTTTCTGTGTGTGGTTGACAATATTTTCACTTCTCGCCCTTGGCGTGCGTTGACCTTGCTCCGTTCTGCTCATCAGCACCATGCAAGAGTGGAAGACATGCTGTCTCATCTGATGTGACACTCAGGAGGGAGGATCTACAGATCAGACGTCTCTGAGCTTCACCTCGGAGCTGGAACAGACAAAGAGAACGGTTTACATAGCACAGTGTTGACTCTCT
Source organism: Trachurus japonicus (assembly GCF_045865225.1). Lineage (NCBI taxonomy): Eukaryota > Metazoa > Chordata > Actinopteri > Carangiformes > Carangidae > Trachurus > Trachurus japonicus. The sequence goes on from NC_140924.1 coordinate 29,024,493, forward strand.
GCACAGTTGTGTGTGTGTGCACGTATGCGGAGGTGAGCACTCCTCTTTGCGTTACATCCTCAACAGACCACTTAGGCCGTCCTGCTTCATATCTGTAATTCACTGCCTCAATAAACGCCCTCGTCTGCAGCGTGCACAGTCATGCAGCGACGCCTACGAGAGCCGTTACCTTCACGCCGCCGTCGAGTCTCATATTGGAATTTGATGGAGGTGAATCTGAAGTAGTTTGTATATTACATCCAATGCAACATTTAGCCCCAGCCCGGCAATATGATTGAACAAAAGTCGTTCTAGCTGAGACAAGCGGGGCCTAGCGGTTATTAAGGTGAGGCTGCGGCCGCAAGATTGTCAGTTTGAATCCCGGGAGAGGCTGACGTGGGAAAAGAAACCCACTCACGCACACTGTCCTCCTTCCTCAGCCACTATCACCCTGCCCTTGAACAAGACAGTAAAGTCCTAACTGAGGCCGACAGTGCAGAAGTGCGAGTGTAAAGCTTGGTGAAAAAAGGCAGCTGTGCTTAATCAACCTTTTCCAGTGGAAGGTTGAAGTAATAATGTGTGACATTTTTATGTAGATGTCCCTTTTTTCTGCCCTATGCTCACTGATATAGTGATAAATGAGATCATCTATATGCTCCACACTCTCTGCTACATACTAATTGTAAAGAGACCGGCAGTGTTGTTTCTGCAGTAGAAACCATTTATACTTTTGTGTGCTTAGCTACAGAGGAAGTGTTACTAGATAAAGCAATTAGTTATAGTTACTAGTTACTTTCCCAAAAGGTAACTTAGTTAGTAACTGAATTACTACATTATAAAAGTAACTAATTACCAATACAACAAGAGAATACTACAAGAGAAGTAACTATTGCGTTACTTTTATAAATAAAATGCTCAAATATGTCAAATTACTTGGACTCGACCCCTAACCTCCTGTTTAAACGTTAAAGGTACATTACTCCAATCTAGCGTTGTGCTTGTATATCACAAGCAACTCAATCTATTTTTCATGCTGCATTCACATGAAATTGGGCAGACGGCAGACGGACGACAGCCGCTGCACGTAACGGCATAAACAAGCCTCTATGTAAACAAGTGGTCCGTCAGCACGAGGCAAAACAATACATGTGACAATATGTTGTCATGGCGATGTGGTATTGTTTACATGACCCACGTTTTACCGGCTTTCTCTCAACTTCTATGACTAAAATGACATCTGGTTTGTTAGCGACGGCCGTCTGCCCGACTGCAGGTGAATGCGGCATCAGTGTAACGCTCCATTCCTCCTCACTGCGTTACCATGGTGACTTTTCACAGACGCCACCTCGACCTGAGCCGACAGCTCCGGTGTCTCCGCTGAGTTTCCGTGGTTTCCTACCGTCACGCTGCCACTGAACGTAAAAACATGGCGACACCACATGGCAGCAGCACCGAGCTTACCCGCTCCATGGAGATATGAATGATATGAACGGCTCATTCAGAGCTGAAAGGAACACTTCACTTTGTTGATGGGGTTAATGGTTAATGGTTAATGAAAAACAGACTTTTGAACAAAATAATTGATTTTCATGAATAGATAACAGGAGTAGTTTTTCTGACTAGTTGATGGACTGAAAAAAAATGTGTAGGCTTTATAACGTACACTTAACGGGTGTATTCTGTGATGGGACTTCTTTAGTCAAGTAACTGGGGGTAACGGCACATTTTATTGTCAGTAATGGTAACAGCCTTATAACGGGGTAAACAGTAATTTTTTTGATTACTTGTTGCTGAAAAAAGTAGCGTTGTTATTTTATAACACCGGATATTCCCATCACTGGTCAGATCACCACACAGAGGTGTAACAAACACACACTGACGTGTTCCTCAGTAACAGATCTACTGGTGTGTCGGTTGTCAGTGAGATCCATCAGTTGGTTCCTCTCTCTAACAGTGGTTGAGTGCCAGTTCTGTGCCGGGACTGAGCAAACAAAGATGTCTTTCAGAGGCTTTACACATACTTGTTTGTTTTCCACAGTCGTCTTCGATCAGTTTCTCCACTATAAGCAGTGTGTTAGCAGCAGTGATCATGCCTGAGTGCTACTGTTTTCACCCGCGTGTCACAGGAACTATCAGAGGATTTCAGTTGTATGTATCTCTGTATGTCTGAGCGCTGATGTAATAATGGCCCCGTTTCCACTGCAGGAACTCCAGGGTGGAACTTGAGGATTACGCGGTGCTGATTGGGTATACAGTACTCAAAGCAGGGATGTGACGGCATTTTTAAAACCTCAGCATTATTAGAAAATGTCTACAGTGACGGTGTCGACTAGAGCAGTTAAAAAACTGTTGCACAATGATTACGCAATGATCGAAACCAGGAACTTCCTTTGTGGAAGCGTCGCTAATGAAGTAATAATCGCTGGGTCCTCATGGGTTAAAACCTCAGCACGTTGGTGTGGACGTGGATTAGTACACAGTCATTCTTTTTTCTGATGCTTTGCAACACATTTTACACATTACACATTTTAAATGACTGTTTTTTTAATTTATTACATCTGTATTATCTGTTTTTACCTTATTGTTTTTATCTCATCTTGCTTCATCTCTACATCTTTACATATTTATATAGTTCTTGACTCTTTCTTGACAGTTTGTGTTGACTGTCTGATGTGTGAACGAATGTACACTGGGAAACACATGAACTGCCCCTTGCAGGATAAATAAAGTTGTCTGAATTGAACTGAACTGAACAAACACGCATTTGACTGGGAAAATGAGTCTGATAACACAGCTGATCGAGTTAATTTACTTTCCGTGGTTGAAAGCAGGTTCTTGAATGTAACTCGGTCAAAGTCAGACGTATCCTCATGTTTTGCAGTTCTGTTAGGTCATGCATGATGTACATGCTGACAAAGTTAGACATGTCAGACTGGTATGGGCTCGGAGGAAATCGCCTTGTTACTTTCCTTGATTTTAAACTTTGGCGGCTCAGTGAGCGTTCTGCACTGACTTCTGAGTACCGAGACGTTGACGGTCCTGTGGTGTGCTGCTCACCTCCGCTCATTTGGATTGTGCAACTGCAGTGGGTGATTAATTAATACGTAGTAAGAAGCTAAGACTACCGTTTAAACACACACATCATTTTGAACTCTTTATTCACAGAAAGTAGGCAGATTTTGTATCAAAATAGGCCTTTATATAACGAAAAAAATACATTTTATGTAACAATTTATGCTCAGCAGCCGTGGGCACCCCCATATAGTCAGAATTGAACGGTCTTGGTTACATAACAACATTTTCCAACAATTCGACTACGAGGTTCATAGTCGAATCAGACCTCTCCGAATCGAATCGTCGAATCGTCGATTATTGCAGGTCAGCCCTACTGATTAATGATCAACTGTAGCTCAGAGCAACATGCCAAACACAAGACGGAGGTAAAGACGTCACAGTCTCCACCCACGTTAATGAATTAACGTGTGATTTTGGGAAGTGTAGTGTGGAGACACCACAACAGAAGGACTTCACAGCCACCACATGGCTGTTTACTCTCTCTGTCTCTCTCCCTCTCTTTCTCTCTCTCTCTCTCAAACGTCCGCATTTAATATTTCAGTGCTGGTAGTTTAATGCGGCTTGGTGGAGAGCTCCAGAGACTCATATAGTTTACTGTTGGCCGAAGGCAAAGCGACACAGAGGAGATTTGTCAGGGAGTCGGGGGAGACGAGGCCGTCTGCATCAACTGATGAAGCTGGATATTTTTAAAACATTTAAATGATGTGCATATAAATACATTATTCATGCATGGAAACATGCATGCTTATTAGTAGCTAGTGTGCACAATGTTTGTGTGAGGTATTGTATAATTTGTGTTTCCCAGCGTTTCTATAGCAACAGAGTGTTAATTTGAATGCTTATTCTCAATCTTTGGGAAAATGGATGAGTTTTGTGGTTCTCTGACATTCATAGTACCAATATTGTGTGTGTATGTGTGTCTCTCTTTGTGTGTGTGTGTGTCTGTTTGTGTGTGGTTCCTGCAGCTAAGCCAGATGGTGGTGTCAAGTGCTGACCGCTGAAATCAAGTGCTCTGACATCACCACGCCACAGTCGCTCTCTGTGTGATCATATTGTGTTCATCAGTGTGTGTGTGTGTGTGTGTGTGTGTGGACCAATCAGAAGGTCAGGGTGACTCAGGGATCATCCACACCTGTTTGTAGGAGTCTCTGTCTTAACTTTGTCTCTCCTGCTCTCTGTCTCTGTGTCTTTGTCTCTCTGCAGCAGAGGGGAGGTTACACCCATGGCTGCACACACTCATTGAGCGTGCTCAGCATAATGAAGGAACACACACACACACACACACGCGTGCGCGGCAGCAGTAATTAACAGATAACTGCGAGAAGCCATTATCATTACAGGAACGAGGTGGGATCAGACGCTCCCACCAACATAATGGACAATTAGTCTGTGCATCGTCAAGTGTCCGGCAGAAAGGTCTCGGCCGGCCGCAGCATCGTGTCCGTCTGCTCTGATATTAGTGAGTTTCTGAGAGGACATTTTAAAGCCTTGTCTCACAGCGGAGACAGTAATGGGCATTTTTGATGGAGGTCATCGGACAAAATAGGTTTTGCTGTAATTTCTCCCGCGCTCGGAGCACTTTTTTGGCAACTTTCGAGACATTATCAGCGTTTTTTCGGCCGATTCTTTAAACGAAAGAGACAATTTTAGATTAATCCGAAAAAAAATGGGCGAAGTGGTGAAATGACTGTGGCCCGCTCTTTGTGCCATTTCATCAAAGGAGCCTGTTGTCTGTCCAAAGTTCACTGGGAGATCACATAGAAGCGTCTGTGTCAGGCTGCGGTGTCAGAAAAAAAGAAAAAGATGATTTGATCATTTCTCAGCTCTGTGAAAAACCGATGTAATGGGGGAAAAAAAAAAAAAATCAGATCCTTTTGTGTGATGTTTCTCAGACAGGATTCGGCTTCGTTGTGTTCAGGTTTTGCCCGCCAGCGTTTCAGGAGTGAAGCATCCGAGAAGTTTGTTCTTCAGCATTTCTAACACTGTTAGGAGTTGTTTTGCTGACATTCACTTTTGTTTCATTCTGTAGGTACAAGCTGAACACGCTTACACTTTATCTCTGTTTTCCATCTCTGTTTCCTAAATAGTTTATACTGTAAAACAGAGGGAAAACTCATTTGACTGCTTCACTGACTTTTTAGTAAATAAAAAAAATGGAACAAATGAAATGCAAACTGATTGTTTTGGGTTATGCTGCTTATACAGCCACAAAACAAGCTTCTCATTCTTTTGTGATGGGTCGAAATTGGAAACAATTATTATTTGTCTTTTAGGTTTTATTTTGTCTATTTCCACCAACATCCAAGGATCTGGTAGTTCAGCTGCTGGATGCTCAGAGCCGAGGGGATCAAACAGGCCGTTGATTCTCTGTGGGTTCTTCGCTACGTGTGACATCTTTTACATTACATGACACGTTATGTCATCCATTATTGCCCCCAAAGTACTGAAAAAAGCTCAGGATTACCTCTGGCACCCGTGACTGATCTGGGAACATGTTTGTTCAGAAGCTGCGTATCACAATCAGAAACTTTCATAATGATCCCCACGGGGATTGAGCTGTTTTCAGAATCCAGCTCTTCCAAAAAGTAACTTAAGCTGATCTGCTTTTACTTTTTAATTTTTTTTTTTTTTACCTGATCTACTTTGATCTCTTGCGGTTACAGTCTCAGTTCCACTTTGTCTCAGTGTAGTGGGTAATCTGACATGGAGTGCATTTCAAAATTAAACATCCCGAGCTCGCCTGCGAGGCCGGAGATGAATGCATTAGAGGCCAGACAAATTGGGTGAAATTGTGGCCCCCACCACTCTGGACGGAGCTAATGGAGCCGCTACCGAGGCCGTGGCCAAACTGCCCTGCGTGGCTGCTGCTGAAACTGATCCCTGCCTGCACAGATTGTGCCTGTGCAAAATATTATGTCACGCATTTTCGTTTTTTTTCTTTTCTGCAAGGACCTCTTCCTCTTTATCTTTTAATGTTTATGTAAGAGATTCCAGACGATGAGCGAGTATTGTCATTCATAGAACAATTAGAGTATAACGTGGCGTTGCGTGCTGTGGTTTTCACTCTGCAGATGATTGGAGGGTTTAAGGATTTCGTGCAGGATGTAGCATCTTACCAGAGGCTTATACACCACTGAAGACTGTGCCTGTATCTGCACTTGTGTGTGTGTAGGATTTTTTATTCCTCCTCAAGGTTAAAATGGAAATCCACACCATCCATATTAGTCAGGTTGTACTGTATATCTCCAGCTCCTGACTTCTCCTCCTTTTTTTTTAATAGCGCTCCCTCATTCCCTCCGCTCACCGCTGTATTTGATGCTCTCTCTTTTGTCAGCCGCGTCGTAAATATAAAGCGTTGTTTTCTAATCTCCTCTCCTCTCACGGCCTCGTCCTCTATTGATTGCGGCTGCCGTTAATTAACAGAATTTATTCCTAATGAGCCAAACACTGATTACCTTGTTGCGGTGGTAGAGACGGCTTCTTGCTGTGCAGACAGACCTTCAAGCGCGAGGTCACAGTCATCAGACCACCCTGGCTTTGCACCAGAGCTGATTTGAGTTAGATTGCAGCTATAGCAGCAGCGGACCCAGGAGGTTTGCACCAAACAACTGGAAAATAGCTGCTTCATGCTGCCAACTCTCTCTGAAAAAGAGAAATCAAGGGGTGAGCTGTGGGTTTCCTGAGCATTATGGGGTTTATGTCTCAGAAATATCTCACAGGGGAAGCTTTCCTAGAGGATGGAGGGGGGATAGTACATTCTGTTTGCATTCATGTGTGTGTGTGTGTGTGTTTGTCAGAACAGCAGGCCTCCTGCTGTTTATCCGGTGATGCAACAGGCAGCTTGTTCAGGCTTTTGCACATCACACAGAGGAAAGTTGTCTCTTCATCTTGTCAGTGTTGTCACACTGGATCCCACATCTCTCCTAATCACTCTGTATGCTCATAAGTGGGAAAGGCATTATACATCTGTGTGTCATTCTTACTTCTCTAAACTGAAATCACAGGAAACTCAACTGTTCTCAAAAGTTTGGCAGTTATTCTGCACCTCATGACTCGTTCTGACTGACATTTGCCAAATGTAACAAGATGTTACAAAAACCTTGACAATAGAATGATAATGGATGTGGTGCACGGTTTTGCAGACTTGTCTCTTTTGTCCTTGTCACATTAAAGGTAGGGTAGCAGATCCTGGAAAACAGTTCCAGCAGGCTACATTTTCATAATACAAGATTCAAAAGTCCGAGCCCCTTTCCTCAGACTTCTCTCTGAAGCCACGCCTCCAGAGTGCAGGAACGTGCAATGCTTGTTCTTTTCTACCATAACGTTGCTGCAACTGTCTTGAATTTAGCAAGCTAGCATAAGCTCTGGCTCTGTGATTCATTTCTGTGTTGTACATTGTTTGTGTATGTAGTAGGTACAGTATGTGCAGAGATGGGAGGGAGGGGCAGATGGCAATTTGATAGACACATCGCGATCCAATGAATTTGTTTGTGGCGTTCAAAATGATTGGACGGTGTTTTACAGGGTTATCTGTTCCACAGGTGACTGATTATTTTTATTTTTGTGAAGAAGCATTTAATTAATTGGTTGCAATAGGGGCGTGATGAGCATTTCAGGTAATGCAGTAAAAAAATACTCCAGAAAAAGATCCCCTCCCTGACCTTTAAAGGGATAGTTCAACATTTTGACCATTGCCATAATCCCTATAGCCATAGCAGTAGGTTTCATCAAATACACAAGCCAACAACTCCAAAACGCTCTGGTGGACAAGTTGTGACCTGCACATTCACCATGCTATGAGATAATAACAGAACGTTACGAGACGGAGTTGTTTTCAAGGTAAATTCATGTAAAACCACTGATGCACGTTCCTGTCGAGATTTTCAGCAAGCAGTCTCTGCATTTCCCTCGAAAACAACTCCGTCTCGAAACATTCCGTTATTATCTCATAGCGTGGTGAATGTGCAGGTCACAACTTGTCCACCAGAGCGTTTTGGAGTTGTTGGATTGTGTATTTGATGAGTTTGATGAGGGAAACCAAGAAATCCCATTAGCCTCCGTAGCGTAGCTCTGAGCAGCTTGCGGCTCTGCTCCGCCGTTCAAAAAATAGCTTGCACCGACAATTAAAGGTAACAAACCTAGTGCTAAGACTATAGGGATTATGGCAATGGGCCAATTTGCCAAAATGTTGAACTATCCCTTTAAAGTGCCCTTAATGGAAGATGCTATGTGATTTTGAGTGATTAAACAGTTGTGTTAATATATAGAAGCACTGGGGGCAGTTAAGCCTCTATCTGATTTCTGGTCAGTGTGACCACTGGGCGGAGCGGCCTGACTGACTACATGCAAAACTTTTGGTTTCACTTCATCACAAATGACTGCAGGGAAACAGCATCTCTATTAGACTTTATTGGTGTGTGAAAGGAACATAAAACGATGCTGTGAAATCATCCGTTTACTGCAGATCAGAGCAATGAAAATGAAAAACTTCCAGCTGTGTTTGTTCTATTTATTCTCATCATCCATATGCAGCGGCGTATTGTGCTGCAGCAGCCTGAACGGGCGCAGTCCGATTCGTGATAAAGCTACTCGCTATAAAGCAAAAGTCAATTGATCGCTTGTGGGTTTCCTGTGGATATGGAGCAATTAATGGGCTTAGAAACATCTAGATGTATCTTCAAAGTGCCCACCCCCCCCACCTCCTCCCCCTGTTCCCCTCCTTCAAATCTCAGAGGCCCCCGAAGAAGAAGTGTTTGGCTGCAGGAGTCGTTCTTTAATCAATGCTCACACAAGTAACAGGCTAATCCTTCTACTGAGCTCCCCAAATACTCAATGGAGACGGAGCACAGAGTGTACAACCCCCGAAAACTGCATGTGCTGTGCAACCAGGACGCTGTAGAAGTCAAGATGGTGACTTTATTGGGGAGATGAGAATTGGAGGGTGGATCTCAGCAGAGTGAATGTGTGTGACAGTGAGACAGTGGGTTGGAATCGAGGCAGAAATCCCCAGAAACACCGCCCTGCCCTCCATCTCTCACACCGCCGTCTCCTTTCATTTGTGCGTATAGGCAGTGTGTTGTTGCCTTGTGACCTTGAGGCGCGTCCGGCCGCTGATTGCCAGGGCCTCTCTGGTGTTGCCGCTGGTAATGCTGTGAATTGATTCAGCGCCGAGCTCCCCTGAAAAAAAAAAATTCTCCCTCTCCTAATCTGAATCTCTCTCTCTACCTCGCTCATTTTTTTTTTTTTTTGTCTTCTGTGTCTTTGTCCCTGCTCACCTCGCTCATCTGCGGCTGAGCCTGCGCCCCCGTGTTGCCAAGCTCATCGCTTATCTGTCCCAGTCATTACAACCCTGACAGCACCGCTCCATCCATAATCATTGTTTGTCTCTGTGCATGTGAGGAAGGCATATGCTAATGTTTGTTTGTGTGTGTGTTTGTTTGTGTGTGTGTGTGCCGATATCCCGTCTAGCAGGTGCAGCGATCTGTTCTGTTCTTCCTAATAAATAATAAAGGCTCATTCCAGCGACTTCACATTGTGTTCACCCAGCATTTGTGTGGGTGTACGTGAGCCCAAGAGCGAAACATTACAGCTCCCTCGCCTCTCTGATATCCAACAATACATATGCCCACCCACTCCCTCACCCACCACCCACCACCCACCCGCCCACGCACTCACACACCCACGCGCTGCTCCACACTCCCGCTCCGTAATTACAGCAGGGACGTTCTCTCAGCAGATTGCGAGCGCAGATGAACGTGTTTTAAGACGAGTATCGGTTTATATTCAGAGAATAAATAAATAAATCTGTTCATGTTGAGCTTTGATTGAAGCGCTTCTCAGGATGTCAACAGGATATTGGACACAGTGTTTTTTCACACCTGTGGAAAATGTGCAACACAAGTCTGTGATTGACATTGTAATTTTGTTGGATGAATCAATCCCAGATCCCACTGAGGCTTTAATATAGCTACAGTGGGAGAAAATATAAGGACCACTTTATACTTCTCCTAATATAATATATAATATAAATGTAGTGCTGTTTAGTTGAGGAGATGCTGTGTGTGGTGCTGTGCCGTTGGCCTCGGCTTGTTACGGTAATCTCCACTTAACAGTTTAATTTATGAGGAAAACCCTCTTATCTAATTGATTTAGTTAATGTCGTCCCTATGAATAATCAGCTGACATTACTCTTTGGTTTCTCTCCCATCTGGCTGACACACACACACACACGCAGACACACGCACGCACACTGAGTGCATCACCCACTCATTTCATACCCATAATGATAATGATAATAACTTTCCCATCCCATTAATCACTGTGGTAACACCACAACAGCACAGAGGCGTGTTCGCTCTCTGCTTCCCACTCTCGTTTTCTGTCCTTTTTCTCCCCCACCTCTCTCTCTCTCTCTCTCTGTCGCATGTCTGTGTGTTCCAATGAAAGACCAGGATGATCAAAAGAAAAACGCAGCGAAGTCTCAGTGAGGTGTTGGGTCCAACATGCTGCTGGAACTGCCTCGCTGCTCCTTGGCCTTGAATCTCTCTAAGTCTCTGAACTCCACTTATTCAAAGGATTTCCCCCATTTGGTGTTTTGATGAAGGTGGTGAAAAGCCGCTGTTTAACATCTTGGCCCAGAATCTCCCATATTAAGATGGTGAGGGGTCAGAGCATGTGATTTTCATACTCATCAAAGCATTCAGTGACCTTTCAGGAGACAATCTGTCATCATCAGCACTGACATGTCTCATCACAGGGCAAAAGTGATCACGCACTAACTCTGTATTAAGCCACAGGGTTCCCTCACTGTGGTCTCATTCATATATATATTACAGTATACACACGTTTCTAATTCACCTGCAGCATCTTCTAATCAATACCTTTGACTATCTATCTATCTATCTATCTATCTATCTATCTATCTATCTATCTATCTATCTATCTATCTATCTATCTATCTATCTATCTATCTATCTATCTATCTATCTATCTATCTATCTATCTATTAGGGCTGGCACGATATGCTTTTCTCCCGATTTGATTCTTCTACGATTTTTTGGATGGCGATTCGATTTAAATTGCGATTCTACGATATTGCCGATTCTCTCGATTTTTAGTCTGCATTTTTAACATTTATCTGCACACAAATACTGTAGGAGCCTATAAATTAACATACTCCATTATAAAGTGAACTTAAACCCTTTTCAAAACCTGTACTCTCTGTATGTAAAAAAAGGCTAACAAATGCACATTGCACAATATTTAAAAAAAATCCCCCCAAAAAAAATCCCCCCCAAAAAAAATTCCCCCAAAAAAATCGATTTTTGAAAAAAAAAAATCGATTTAAAAATCGTCAAAAAAGATATCGCGATATTTATGTGAATCGATTTTTTCTCCCACCCCTACTATCTATCTATCTATCTATCTATCTATCTATCTATCTATCTATCTATCTATCTATCTATCTATCTATCTATCTATCTATCTATCTATCTATCTATCTATCTATCTATCTATCTAACATAACTGTTACTGAACATGACTGTCTGGTCAAGTGTGAACGTCTTTTAAACCACAGGACAGTTTAATGGTGTCTGAGGGTTAATGGTCGTTTTTATAATGACGGTTCAGTTGCGTGTGTTTATCCTCTCATTTGACCATCAAACAGATTTATCTTTTAGAAGAAAATAAAAATCTAGATTTACTTTAATCTGAAAGCAAATAGAGGAAAAACATTCATTTAGCCCGATAGAAGTCCACTTTTATGTAAGCTGCTGTATGAAATCCCCTGGATTTTAGTTTTAATATCGAGCTTCAATTAACAAATGTTTTCCACCTTTGTAGTCATTTCATTTTTTTTTTCTGATCATTTTGGTTGTTTTGGGTTTTTGCATCTCACTGTAGTTGTTTTCAGCTTCTTTGTAGCCACTTTAACTCTCCCTCTGGTCTTTTTCATGTGTTTTCATCTAGTCATTTTGCTTGTCATTGTGGCTGTCTTGTGCGTTCTTTTCAGTCTATCTGTGGTCACTTTGTTACTCTGTGTGCCGGTCGTTCTGCTTGTCTTTGTGTTGGATTTTGCCAGCACACAGGTGACGGGCAAAGAGTGGGATTATGGCCAACCAGAGAAAACAGACGCATTATGTGTGTGTATGTGTGTGTGTGTATATATAGAAACTGAGAAATGACAGCAAGAAGCATGAAAAGTGTGGAAAATGGTTGGCTTGAACAACATGATTGGCTGTACGCTGTTACCATAGTGACTAATGGGATACCAAACTTATTATCAGTGTATAGCATGCAGGGGGCGGCTGATGCTGTGAGTGTGTAGAAAGATCCACACAAGAGAGTGTGTGTTTAGGGCAGAGAGTGCTTGTGCGGACAAAGTGGAAAATTGTGTGTTGGTGAGTGTGAAGACATGACATTAAGTGTGTGTGAGCTTTGACAGGTGTGTGTGTGTGTGTGTGTGTGTGTGCTTCATCACTCAGGAATATAAGAGAGAGAGATCAGGAGGGATTAATGCAACTTCCAATTATTGTTCCTGTGTTTGCATTCTCTCCCTCTCTTTTTCCTCTCCTCCCTCCATCCTCCTCCTCCCTTGGACAAACACTCGTGAATGAACAAATGACCTTCCTCCTTTCTCTCTCTTCTTCGTTCCTTTAAGCTCTCAGTGACAAGGGGATTTCCTTTAGCCTTTTTATTAAGATTGCTGTTATTTGTCACACAAGAGAGATGGAGGGAAGGGGGAGGAGGAGAGGACTGAGCGAAAAGCACTAAGACATAAAGAGAAAGGAACAGGTAGTGGAAGTAGGGATGAGGAGAAAAGGGTGGGAGACAGAAACGGAAGACAAAAGAAATGATGTAGAGAGAAAAGAGATGAGAAGGAGAAGGAGAACGGGCATGGATGGAGAAAAGAGGGAACAGAAAGAGGAAAAGAAAGCAAGAAAAACTTACATCATCCATCTAAAATAAGCCCGGGGGGTGAGGAGGATGTTTGTGATGATAAACTCTTCACCCTCACTGACTTTGCCACACACACACACATGCAAATGTGCGTCCTCCTTATTTGCGTCTTGCTGGCCAGCTTTTGTCACAGATGCAGCTTGAGTCGTCGGTCGCCTTCAGCTCATACATCAGCTGTTTATTAGCACTGATTCAGCTTCAACATGCAGCTGAAATAAACGGTCACTCACTTCATCCAGATTTTACTTGCTGAAGATAATGAATCTTAGTTGAAACGCTCATTTAGAGGTGTCATTTATCACTCGCCACCATATGTGATGAATTTAGGTTTTTCTTCCCCCCCCAGGAACTTGCTTGAGACATGAATCCACATAGAGGCTTTTTAAGTCAGACGGATAACGGTTCAGAAGATGACACACTCCTCTATCTATCATCATCTGACAATGCGCTCTTCTCCCTATAATGTCACTCAACAGTGTGATTTCCCCGCGGGTGCTCACACTTATCCTTATAACTTGCCTGAGCTCTTACACACCCACATAATTGGCAGCCGTGTTTGCAGCTAAAGAAGCAAAACTCAGATCTGTTGTGCAGTGATAATCCTGTTCCTAATATGTGCAGGAAGTTTCCAAATGAAAGTTTAAAGCTCCCAGGTTTTACACTTTCCCCTGTGTTGATCCATAGGAACATATATTTCTGGATTTTAAGCAGCAAAAACCTTCCTAGTGCAGTTTTACATCTCCTCTCTCAGGCTTCTCCCTGGAGCTGTGGTAACAGCAGGTCAGTGAGCCAATCAGGAGAGGAGGGTCACAGCCTTTCCTCTGATTGGCTGACTTTTTCTTCGAGAGATCTCTGAGTGATTTGACAAACCAAATCCTGCAAGGTTGGATGTTGGGTCCAGGTGGGCGGGATTGAGGCTAGGCTGAGGGAAGGACTGCGTCGTTGTGACATCACAACATCCACAGTGTAGATGATAGAACCTTTATGATCGCACCACAAATATGGACAATCTTGCATTTTACAATATGGGACCTTTAAAACCACATTTGCAGCAGACACATTTCTCAACACTTACACATGTACAGTATATGCATGAAAAAAACATACAGTACATGGGGTGCTCGTTGGTCGAGTGGTTAGAGAGCAAGTCCCATGTTGGCATGTGCCTGAAGTACCGATCGCTGGCTTGACTCCCGACCCAGACGATCTTAAAGAGATACGCCAACATTTTTTTTCATGTCTTGCCTCACTCCCGAGTCCATGACAAGCAAATAGACACCATCCTTTTGACTGTGCGTGCAGTAACAAGGGAGACAGAGCCCATATCAGAGATAGAGCCCGAGCTAATTAGCTTAGCTCAAACGCTGGAAGTGTAGTATAGGTAGTGTTAGCCTGCCTGTCAGAAACTGATTTCATTTTAGCTCTAAACTCTGTAAATATATCACTTTATCGACATTTCAAACATTTTTAGGTGAGAAAGTAGCCGTTTAGATCAGCAGTGTGTCGTTAATTTGTCTAAATACCAGCTGTTTATAATTTTATTCGGACGAATTCGGCGCTACTCAAGCTAGCCGTTGTGACCAACGCACTTCCGGTTACTTTCACAAAATAAAACACCCATTGCCCTTTACATACAGAAAACCATGACGATAGAATTTGTGCTTTTTCTTTGCAATAGGAAGCTAACCTACCCTCGATGTAGCTAGCTTGAACCAAAATAAACGGTTTTTGCTTGAACCCTCCGTTTTGACCGATCTTGTTTCGGCTAACACTACTGTACCGATACTTCCAGCGTTTGAGCTAAGCTAATTACAGGCAATACGGGCTCTATCTCCCTTGTTACTGCACGCACAGTCAAAAGGATGGTGTCTATTTGCTTGTCATGGTCTCGGGAGTGAGGCAAGACACGAAACAATGTTGGCGTATCCCTTTAAGCGTATGTCATTCCCCCAGTCTCCCTCTCTCCCTGCTTTCCTGTCTTTCTACACTGTCCTATCAAATAAAAGCAAAATATATATACAGTATATAAAAAAAAAACATCCATAAAACATCAAAACGAGCATACACCCTCCTTGTGATAAGTATTTAAAAAAAAAAAAAAATTCTACCTCCAAAGTTGGGAGCTGATTTTGATGCCTCTTGCCAATGACACACAACACCCACACACAATATATAATGTTCAATCCACACACACTCAAACATGATCACACACACACGTGCTAACACCACACACACAGCCCGTCTCATCATATCATGCATTATCTTCTCCCGTATTAATGTCACAGCCCATTAAAACCCTTTTAACCCCATCTGACTGATGTCCTCGCCTACACAGACTTCCACGTGTTCATGCGGCTGATGAAGGGACAGAGACAACGGGAGGAAACACTATTAAAGATACATGAGATCTTCGGCTGCAGCAGCACAGTCTTCTACGTAGTAGCACTTCATATAGTTCCACGTAACATAGAACAGCAGTGAAAAACGTCAGTATGAAGAAGTAAAAGAAAAAACATTCAAACGTAGAAAGAAACAGACGTGAAGGGAAAGGAACAGAGTTGAGCTTTATTGCCAGAGGCAGGATAATATTAACCTACGGTGACATGGTAGTCTGTGGTGAATTGGTATGCTGCAAATAAAGGAGCCAGACTCTTTTGGGAGCAGGGAGCAGCAAGACGTCTTTAGTCATGAACTTCACTTCACCTTCTCCAGTTTCTTACATTATTCTGAGGCCGGAGAGCCGTCCTACTGTGCAACCGCATGGGGAAGGAGGAGGAGAGGCTTTTAAGTGAGGAGGAGAAGGCTTTTTGGAGGGGTAAAGCAGAAGGAGAGGGTGAGAATGAGCGGAGAAAAGGAGGAAGTTGTGACCAAAAGCCGTGGGATTATATACAAGCTCTTCTCTTTCTCCCAGTCTTAACCTTTGCGACCTTGGCTGCAGGCTTGATCCGACTTTCTACAAATCATATGACTCCAGCTGACGTCCAAACATGACATGCAATGGTGTGTTTGCATGTGTGTGAGCAATATGTGCCCCCAGCGTATACAGTACTGTAGCATGCACACAGTACTGGTTCTGCAGTATACTGTACCTGTGGGTGTGCAATGCTGTACATATACACTGTGTAGCCTACATCTGTGCAAGTGTGGCTGCACGTTGTGTGTTTGCTTAGAGATATGAATGGATGTGTGTGTGTGTGTGTGTGTGTGTGTGTGTGTGTGTGTGTGTGTGTGTATGTGCTTCTGAAAAAGTGTGTTTGTCCAAAGAGTGATGGATGAGCCCAGAGGCAGATCAATGTTGAGCACAGTCCTGTAGGGAGAGACACTGAGTGACCACCAGAGTACCGACCACACACACACACACACACACACTGCTGACAGCTGTTCCCCGCTGAAGTATTTTTGTTTTAGTAAACTTTAGGGCAACTTTTCCTTCAACTGTGTGCGACTTTCAAATAGAATATTCAGTGTGTGTTCTTTTGAAGGAGTAAATTTAGTAAATGAGCCCTCCCCCTCCCTCCTTTTTTTTTTTTTGTTAATTCGCGTGACTTTGTCTGTCTCTCCAAATGAAAGCAGAGTGAGGAACAGGTGCATCAGTGGCTGCTTCCAGACCCAGTGGGATGCTTTTGAAGCAACAAAAATATGTGCTGCGCTCCATTTTGTGCAAAATCTGGAAAAAAAAAAAAGGAAAAACCAAAAAACAAGCCTCTGCAGTGAGCGTCTAGACTGAATGCGATGCGTTCACTGGCATCTTTACATCTTTCTGAAAAGGTGTCATGGGATAAGAGAAGAAAAGAAGATATATAAAAAGAGTGCATGTGTGTGTATGTAGCCTACATATATTTATAAATGTTATCAAAAGCCCAAAAGCAGAAGCTCAGTGATGCATGTGCAGCGCTCTGCAGTCTGCAGCCACTTCTATCGGCGTTTGGAGGCGACAGCCAGGCTGCATCCCTGATGTTTCTCTTCTCGTTCCACTGGGCTGCGTTTCGCCATCGCCTTCAATCTGCGCGGCGCTCCAGAGTACGGGCAGCGCTCTCTAACATGCTTGGACAGCTGTATCCACAGCCCAGTGGGGCGCGTTCACTATCGCCCTTAAATCTGCCTAATTACGCATCTCATCAGCTCTTCAGCCGCTCGATAGCTGTAATCCCAGAGCCACACACCCTCACGCTCTGCCTCTCCATCTCCACCTCTTCCTTTATCTCTGCACATCTCCTTCCTGCCTTTCTTGGGTTTTTTTTTTTTATCTCAACCTCTCATTTCTTTTTCTCTCTACCTTTTCCTCTTACTCCCCTCCTTTCCTCCACCCCCCCTTCCCTCCCTCTCTCTCTGTTGCATCATCCCCCTCCCCTCGTCTCTCCTCTAATCTTCGTCCTAACCAAGTACCCGGGCTCTGAGCTCTCTGTACCACAGGCAGCCAGAGCCACTCCGCTGCCCCTCCCACAGTAACTGCCCCCCCCCTGGGTTTGCCTCGCTGCCTCATTACCCCCCTCCTCTGCATCCTCCCCAAGCATGGAGCTTCCACTGCTACATCCAAAGATCAGTCACGCATGCACTTCTTATGAACACACACACACAGACACTTCCCCATGCACATGCTTACACCCTGCAAATTGTGATGCACAGCACAACACCAGTTCTATAGACAGAGAGATGATTCGTTATGAAATAGTCTTAATCTATCACAGAGAAAATGTTAGTTTCTCCCTTTTTATTTGTCTTTCACTCTGAGACGGTGCCTTAAGAGGCATAGTGGCCTTAAAGTGCCATAAAAACAAAAGCATAACTCTGGATTCAAAGTTGGAGAAGGCAATGACAAAATAAACTCCCAGCTGTCAGAGAGTATAAATCCAGGTTGAGCCACTACTGTGTTGTAGTTACATAAAATGTCTTCACCTGCAGGGAGAAGAGATATTACAAAACCTAAAACACTACCTGCACTTTTCAGCTCAGGCGTTCCTCGGGGTGTTTGAGGAGTCACTGGTGATTTGCACCAAAACTCTGATGTGATTGCCCCTCACTTTTCTTTAACACTTGATACTGTATTAGGTCATACTGTATCTGTAGTCAAGGCGGCGGTGGCTGTGTGAAGGAAGAAGGAAGATGCACAGAGACGGATGGACAAATGAAAGTCCGAATGCGATTTGAGTCTGTAAAGACGTGATGAATCAAATGTCATTTAACCCTGAGACAACATTAGCCCTCTGCAGTGTGTGTGTGCGTGTGTGTGTGTGTGATGATTCATGGTGCCAAACGAGGCAGAGCAGCGAAGCACTGCTGATGTGATATGAATCAACAACCGCGGTCAGTGTTCTTACTGTTTTCAATAAACTGGTTGAAGCTTGTGCGTGCGTGAGTGCGTGTGTGTGTGCGCACGCGCTTTACTGTGGGTGTGAATATGTGTGTTGTCTGCCTTCATCTCTTCCTCCACCCCCTCTGGGGCACATGCTATACTTAACATTTTCCAAATTTCAATTTTGAGGCAAACATTGTTAGTCTAGTTTATTCAGCCACTGTTTCTGCAGGCAGGTCATTGCTGGTGTCTGTAGCTGTACAGATAACACAGCTGAATTTTACATGATTTCTTTATTTATCTAAGCTATCTAGGCTTCTAAGATCTAACCCTTAAGATTTCAATCAAGATCGATTTGACATCTGTGTCACTTTGGCAACATCGTATGTGATTTAACATAATCTAAACCAGCCCACTGAGTAAAAACCCCCAAAAACCCAAATGTGCCCCAGTTCTGTGGACACATTTCTGGTGAGTGATCACTGTCTGTGCTAACCATCATGACAGGTACGCATTACGTAAACAGAGAGGATGTTATCAGAGAGACGGTTACACTGGATTACATGCTGCTTCATTTCCTTGTAAATCCCTGCTGCTGCTGCTGCACAGAGGGGTAGTTACAGAATATGAATATGTTGAATTGCTATTGCGTAATGCAGACCATAAAATGTATCAAAAATGAGATCTGATCATCATCAGCAGTTTTTTTTTATTCCCCCAGATTTTTTATTTGAAGACATTTTGCAAAAATAAAAGTCTCCTCTTCAGTTTACATCGACGTCTCTCAGCCTTTTACAAGAAAATGCTGTAAACATGCATCATCCAATTATCAAATTACCTGATGCTACACACACACACACACACACACACACACACACACAAGCATATGTACGCGCCAACATTGTGAACACCTGTTAGCTTGATTGAAGGCAGAACAAAACAAACATTTCAGGGTGGCATGGTTTTCAATTTCATGTGTGCAATTGTGTACGTGTGCACATTTGCATACATGTCTCCACATGTCCCAGTGTGCATGAGCATCACTGTCAGTCTTGAGAAAAGTCAGTGCAAGTCATGGTGTGTGTGTGTGTGTGTGTGTGTGTGTATGATCTGTCAGAATGATTCATGTCTTACAAAAGGAAGCCCGGGGGAATTAAGGGACACACTCATACATACATACATACATACATACATACATACATGCACAAGGATTAAGAAGTCATTTTAAAGGGATAGTTTTAGAACAGCAGAGCAGAGCCGCGAGCTGCTCAGAGCTACGCTACGGAGGCTAATGGGATTTCTTGGTTTCCCTCATCAAACTCATCAAATACACAATCCAACAACTCCAAAACACTCTGGTGGACAAGTTGTGACCTGCACATTCACCACACTATGAGATAATAACAGAACGTTACGAGACAGAGTTGTTTTAGAGGTAAATTCATACAAAACCGCTCATGCGCGTTGCCTTTAGGGACAGTTTTTCAGCAAGCAGTCTCTGTATTTACCTCGAAAACGACTCTGTCTCGCAACGTTCCGTTATTATCTCATAGTGTGGTGAATGTGCAGGTCACAACTTGTCCACCAGAGCGTTTTGGAGTTGTTGGATTGTGTATTTGATGAGTTTGATGAGGGAAACCAAGAAATCCCATTAGCCTCCCTAGTGTAGCTCTGAGCAGCTCGTGGCTCTGCTCCGCCGTTCTAAAAATAGCTTGCACCGACAATTAAAGGTAATGAACCTACTGCTATGACTATAGGGATTATGGCAATGGGCCAATTTGCCAAAATGTTGAACTATCCCTTTGAGAGTTGGATACACACTCACTGGTATGAAAAGAGGTAACAGAAAAAAAAACTATTTTT
Organism: Trachurus japonicus; assembly: GCF_045865225.1. Lineage (NCBI taxonomy): Eukaryota > Metazoa > Chordata > Actinopteri > Carangiformes > Carangidae > Trachurus > Trachurus japonicus. The sequence continues at coordinate 29,044,663 of NC_140924.1, forward strand.
GCAGATTGACTCACACACACACATTGTGCAGTGGCAGCAGTCAGAGATTTGTTTACAGATGAGGACGACACGTTAGGAGTGATAAGGCTGGGCCGAGAGGAGGTGTGAAAGGAGAGGGCGAGCGAGCGGGGGATATGTAGAGGTGCTAGAGACGTGAAGTGGTGAGCGTGTGTGTAGGCGGAGAGAAAGAGAGACAGAGAGAGGGAAAGGCGGAGGGCAACGGGACATTAACTTCTGCACATACACAGAGAAGAAGTGAGGATGAGGACGAGCAGGAGGTGAAGGAACCTGTCGGAGGCTGAGAGGGAGGTGGAGATGGAGAAGATGGAGAAAAAAGCTGAGTGATGCTGATGACACAGCCTGGAGGAAGGCGGACGTGGGAAAACTTTGGAGCCGACACTTTCAGCATCATCAATATTTGAACCTATGCTGATTACATTTATTGATTTAAAGCTATAACTCATCTTCTCTATCATCAGATCAAACATGTAACAGGAAGTTGCTGTCAGGTTCCAGAGCTGTGACGCCTACAGCTGAAAATTAATTTACTCTGTTTACTATTTTGAGCTGTACATTTCATTCCCAACCTCATTATTTAAAAAAAAAAAAAAGAAAGAAAAAAATGTCTTTCATCAGTCAGCAGTGTGTGAAGTCTAATTTCTGTCTGAGGAGAATGAGAGAAACAAACAAGGGGAGAGGAGAGCGAGGGAGGGAGTGCAGGGAGCCGGCGGAGGGATGGGTGGTGGAGGAGAGGAGCCAGTGGAGTATTGAAGTGACAGGTTGTTGTCGGAGCAGCGAGACCCTGGAAGATAGATGACGACAGGGTCAGCAACTCCCCGCTAATGTCACGGCAGATGACTAACTGCGGTTGTTTGTGTGTGTGTATATTTGTGTGTGTGCGTGTGTTTGTGGGGAGGCAGGGTCAGCAATTTTTGGTCCAAGGCTGACTAACCCCGAGTGTGAAGTGTATGTGTGTGTGTGTGTGAGAGAGTATCTACAAGGTTGGCAACTTCTGAACTACAAGGTTGACACAGTTTGTGTTTGTGTACTGTATGTTCTCTGTGTTTTGTGTGTGTGTACATGTGTGCCTGGCTAATATACTGTATGTATGTGTGTTTCTGTTCCTCTGTTTGCAGTGTGCTCACTGATTTGACCCGTTTCCCTTCCTGTTTTCACTCACAACACATTCAGTCTCTGGTCCATGGGGAAAGACACTCTGCTCCCTCCTCATGGAAACATATTGCTGCTGCTGTATCCCAGCTCAGCGCCTGTTTACTGACACTGTAGAGCAGCGTTTACAGCTGGCTGCACTCACATAGGGTGGTCTATAATGACTAATGTGTAGAGATGCTCACATGAAGCCCTTTGATTCAAGGCCATTATTTCCGCTGGGGACTGCTGAGCTCCGAAGAACTGGTTTATACACTAGACCCACTGCAGTTAAGAGAGACTCATCCTAGTCCCGAGTGTTAAGAGTCACTATAGATGGAACATTTTGTCCTTAAAGGGATAGTTCAACATTTTGGCAAACTGGCACATTGCCATTATCGCTATAGTCATAGCAGTAGGTTCGTTACCTTTAATTGTCTGTGCAAGTTATTTTTAGAACGGCGGAGCAGAGCCGTGAGCTGCTCAGAGCTACGCTACGGAGGCTCATGGGATTTCTTGGTTTCCCTCATCAAACTCATTAAATACACAATCCAACAACTCCAAAACGCTCTGGTGGACAAGTTGTGACCTGCACATTCACCACGCTATGAGATAATAACAGGACGTTACTAGACAGAGTTGTTTTCGAGGTAAATTCATGCAAAACCGCTGATGAGCGTTGCTGTCGTGGGCAGTTTTTCAGCTGCCTCAAAAACAATGTTTCATTATTATCTCATAGCGTGGTGAATGTGCAGGTCACAACTTGTCCACCAGAGCGTTTTGGAGTTGTTGGATTGTGTATTTGATGAGTTTGATGAGGGAAACCAAGAAATCCAGGGTTTCCCGCAGCGCTTTCCTGTTAAGGCGGCCGCCTTAACAACAAAGAGCTGCCGCCTAAACTAACGTCTTTAAAAAAAAAAATAATGTAGCGATATTCGCCGCCGCCGCCCCCCCCCCCCCCCCCCCCTCCACCCCCGTCGGACGATGGCCGCATCCTCTCACACACATACACACCACAGAGAAGCGTGCATGCATAACAGCAGCGCGTGTGCGTGTCCCCCCCCCGACGATCGATCCGCTCCAACCCCCGTCAACAGATCAGCGCCGCCCCCCCCCCCCCGCGTCAACAGATCCGCGCTGCCACCCCCCCCCCCCGTCGACAGGTCACACACCACCTTAAATAACACATTTTCTGGGGGAAACACTGAAATCCCATTAGCCTCCGTAGCGTAGCTCTGAGCAGCTGGTGGCTCTGCTCCGCCATTCTAAAAATAGCTTGCACCAACAATTAAAGGTAACAAACCTACTGCTATGACTATAGGGATTATGGCAATGGACCAATTTGCCAAAATGTTGAACTATCCCTTTAACTGTGCAACAAGATTCAGCAGAAGAAGAGAGCGTGGAGATGTTTGACCCTGAGCTCATACCCTCAGGCAGCCGCAGCACCTCCTCTCTGACTGCATACAATTCTTTTTTGTTTTGGTTTCTTGGGTTTCTCTTTGGTAAACGAGTAAACAAGCTGTACCTGTACACAGAAACATATTACACATATACAGCATATTACATATTGTATTATTATCTTAAATTAATAACCTCTATGGCAGCATTTGGTGCTGATTAGGACGTGCAACCTGCAAAACCAATACACTGAGCTAAGAGATGCTAAAACACTCTGTGGAGCTGAAGGGAGCTGCTGCAACAGCAACAGTCACAGACCAGACCACATGTAACTTGTCTCATTTTTCACATAGAAATGTGAACAGTGTAGCTTTAACCATCCATAACCTAAAACGTACGCTCTGATTTTATTTGAAGAATCCACCAGTGTGCTGTCTGAGGAAGTGGTTTGGGAAGTGTCTGTGAACATCTATATTTTATTTGCTGCTGTGAAAACTTATCACCACTGGGATTCAGAGTCATGTTCTGGCTGAGGGGGCCGTGACTCTGCTCATTTATAAAAAAAACCAAAGCCCTCTGCTCTGGCCTAGATTACATAAACCCACTTCCATTTTCACACTGGTTATCTGTTATTATCACAAGTGATTTCAAGAGGTCTCTGGTCACATTTCAGTGAAGGAAGACCCGGCAAGAAAAACACTCTAATGAGACAGTTCATACTGTGCAGTGCTGAGAGAGATTTCTATCAAACTAAAGCTAAATTAAAAACGACCCTAGCTCTAATGTCCATATTACAAATGGAATGTGTGTCCACTCTTTGATCCATCTATAAGAAAAGGCTCCTATTGACTGTTCTGCAGTCCAGGCTAAAAACAAGAGGTGATTGATTTCTCTTATCGGCCTGCAGCACCTTCTTCAGCTTTATTACAGACGTGATTACTTTAACACACACACACACACACACACACACACACACACACACTGGCTACATGTGTAACATCATTTACAGCCCTTCTTTAATGTGTTGTATGGACTTGCTGTGATGTAATGGCCTTTTATTTGTAGTTTTTTATTCTATTTGATCTGTTTTTAATCCACAAATTAAGCATATTTTCAGCTACATTTTATTAAAATAAAGAATGTTAGTGCCTTTAATCACAGGTGTGAGGTTTTCTAACAGGACAGCTCATTCAGGGCTGTTTTCCCTCCCCTTTAATTGAAGGCACACAAACTAATCTAATCTAAAAGCAGCAGAGGACGTTTCTTGTAATGAATGGAATTAAAACAAAACTGAAATAGCTCAAGTGGTGCGACTGAAACAAACTCTCCTTTTGTCTCCTCTCTCTGTCTAACTCTAGGATTTGGACGTCACCTCACACTGAGCAGAGCCCGCAGAACGCAGTAGAGTCCAGTGAAGGCCCAGCCGCATCAGCAGAAATGGCTCCAGCAGCCATGTCTGTGTCTCCGACCTCTCTGACCTCCCTCCACCCTTCCCGCCTCTCCTCTTCCATCCTCTTCTTCTCCCTTTCTTTCTTGCTGCTCCTGTCGTGTCCTGGGTCGGCCCACGCAGGTTCATCTGAGAAAAACTGTACAGCTACCGGAGACGCCTGTCAGGAAGGTGGGTTGGTCGGTGGTCTTATCCGCGAATGTGCTGCAGTTTAATGTATGTAGGGAGGGATTAAAACGATTACATAGGATAGATTCAATACCTCTGTAATGCTTTCAACAAGTGCATCTTGGATTAAGCAGAGGAAAGAGTTAAAAGCCGTATTGATGTATTAGGTATATAGGACATTAATATCGTAAACAGATATAACATAATGATGTTCACTATCATTACAAAAATACACTGTATCCAATACCTCCACATTCATTTACAGTACTTCTTTCATTCTATTGGATTATTCAACAAATCCCATTGGTCCTTGTTAAAGAAACAATGAAGCATGACGTTTATGATCTATTATTATACTCATGTAATAATGGAGGCAGCACATATATTGAATTACATGGCTCGGCTGTGGTTAGTCAGTGATAGTATCCTGCAGATTTAATAGCCTCCATTGTCTCAACTCTGGAGCTATTCAGATAAAGGAAACAGAGCGCTACAGTTCACCTGAGGGTCAGCTGAAGCTCAGTAATATGCCATTCCCATAATGACATACAATGATATTCACATTAACGGCTGTTTACTTACCAGTCTAGGAGAAATGTTGTGGGTTCAGCATCAAATTTCATTCCTTTACTCACCAAGAGCTGTTTCCAGCTGTGGAATCCAACCCGCATGCTTAGCTTAGCTGAAGTTAGCATGCTAACCAGCTAGCCCTGCCTGGGAAATCCCAATCACTGACTCATCACTGTCCTCTCGGCCCTGAAGAAGCCTCTCAGAGATTGTGTTGTCAGTTCTTGTCTTGTAAAATCAACTGTGACTAAAGCTCTTGGCTAGAACTGGTGAGCAAACAGCTGTTGATGCTAACGCTACCTATGGAACAACTGGAAAACTTGGAAATGGCTTCTTTAAAGGAGACATATTATGCCCCTTTTCCACAAATTAAAATAGTTCCCAGGTGTCTTAAAGACATATGCTTGCAAAATCCCCCAAGTATCAAACATCACAGCTCTTTTCATCCGCTCAAAACAGCCCTGTTCAGAGCGGCTGGTTTCTGCGCCTGTCCCTTTAAATGCAAATCAACCACTGCTTACCCCGCCCCACCCCTTCTACCAGTACAGGTAGGGGTGGTATTATGCAAATTCGAAAACTAATTACATCATTGCCAGACAACCAAGGGAACAGCTAGTAAAACCACATGGATTTTAACCTAGGGAGCCAGAAAATTACACTTTTTTTTGGTCAATTCTCACATTTTGGGGGCCGGAAGGCAAGACAAAACCCCTAATTAAAGTTATATTTCCATAATATGTCTCCTTTAATTTCCTGACATACCCTAACCTCCTGGTATGTATTGCGGTATATTTTGCCAGTTCAGTCTGTGTGACGACTCCAGACTACTCTGACAACAATAGGCAAGAGATTTATTGGCAAAATGACCAGGTGCTATAATATACTAGTTGGAGCTGTCAGCAGAATATTCACAAAAAACACCCACAGCAGTTACGACGTAGCATACGAAGGTGATGGTGTTTTATTCCCTCGCCGAGCTAAAAGAGCACCATTGGTGAGTTATCTGCTACTTTAGCCAATTTACTGCCCTGGAACTGGAGCGCATGGATCCATTTCAATAAGTTTCAGTAGAACAAATGGGACCATATGGGAAATCCCCCACTTATTATAATCCTTAATCAGGCTGTGGGCTTTTCACAGAATGCCCACAGTGACAGCCTATACAAGCTCAGAGAGGCAAAGATTAGTGAGGTTATTACATAAAATCGTTGCAACCAAATATTACTTGTGATCTTTTGCCGCAACACTCTGTCTCCGTCTTGTTCATTTCAGGAGTGGTGCTGCCCGTGTGGAACCCGCAGAACCCCTCTGTGGGCGACAAAGTGGCGCGGGCCATTGTTTACTTCGTAGCACTCATTTACATGTTCCTGGGCATGAGCATTATAGCAGACAGATTCATGTCATCTATAGAGGTAGGTAACATAACATCACACCCACACACACACCTCAGCATTAACCTGCTCCATTATGTATTCCTCCACAGTATTACATGCAGGTTAATGAAGTTATACATGCATTCATATTAGCTATCATGATGTTTCCTTTCCTTTCCTTTCCTTTCCTCTCCTCTTCTTTCCTTTCCTCTCTTTATCTTTCCTTTCCCCTCTTCTTCTTTCCTTTCCTTTCCTTTCTTCTCTTTACTCCTTTGCCTCTTTTACTTTACTTTCTTTCCCTTTTATGTTTCATTCTCTCTCCTTCTTTCTCTCCAGGTCATAACTTCCCAGGAGAAGGAGATCACCATAAAGAAGTCGAACGGTGAGACCACCACGGCCACGGTCAGAATCTGGAATGAGACTGTTTCTAATCTCACTCTGATGGCCTTGGGTTCTAGTGCCCCAGAGATACTGCTGTCTGTTATTGAGGTCGGTACAATATGAGCCGGGTGGTTACACATTAGATTAACCGGTACAAAGTGTAATGGGAACGCAGTAATTTGATTTTCACTCCCTTCTATAGGTTTGCGGCCACAATTTCGAGGCTGGTTCTCTGGGCCCCAGCACCATCGTGGGCAGCGCTGCCTTCAACATGTTTGTCATCATCGCCCTGTGTGTGTATGTGGTGCCAGACGGGGAGACGCGCAAAATCAAACACCTTCGGGTGTTTTTCGTCACGGCAGCTTGGAGTATCTTTGCCTACATATGGCTCTACTTAATTCTGAGCGTCTTCTCGCCCGGAGAGGTGGAGGTGAGGGTATAAAGAACATTTGGAAAGAAGAGGAAGATGAAGATGAAGGAAAGGAAAGGAAGGAACAAAGGTGTTACTGTAAAAGGTGTCTTCTCTCTTGTAGGTATGGGAGGCAGTGCTGACCTTCCTCTACTTCCCCCTCTGCGTGGTCCAGGCCTGGGTGGCCGACCGCCGCCTCCTCATCTACAAGTACGTCCGCAAGCGTTACCGTGCCGACAAGCACCGCGGCATCATCATTGAGACGGAGGGAGGGGCGGACGGAGGGATGGGCATGGACGGCGGAGGGGGAGCGCTGGGCCCGGGCGGCTTCACCAAGATGGACATGCTGGAGCTGGACGGACAGCTGGCGCTCAACTGCCACAGCGGGATGGACGGAGGGATGATGGAAGACGGAGGACCGAAGGACGAGGAGGACGAGGCCAGGAGGGACATGGCGAGGACGCTGAAGGAGCTGAAGCAGAGGCACCCGGACAAAGACATGGAGCAGCTGATCGAGATGGCCAATTATCAGGTTAGGATGAGTTTGTATAGTGTATTATTAAAGGAACAGTGCGAAATTTAATGCTTCTTTAACCACTTGTTTGCTCCGTCTCGGCTTCTGCTGTATTTGCCCCGTTCAGCTTCATCTTGCAGTTCTGTTTCTGAGCTCTCTGACCTATTTACATGTAACAGAATGAAACAGTAGCAGCCACAGCATCACGCATCACATTTCATATGCGCCCCCCTCTCTCAGGGTGACATTGCATTGGAGAAGACGCTTAGTTGTGGCACATTTGGTTGTGAACAAGATGTTTCAGTGCAGGTAGGACAGTTCTTGAAGGTGACAGCGCCGAGCTGCTGCTGCTGCACAGAGAACATTTCTAAAAATGTTCCACAGCCACTTTCCCAGCTGTTTGACAAATGACTTTGCAATTCCACGGCTAATCATTACATCACCGCCTCACTAAACTTGATTAAAATTAATCGCACCATTTGTGTCTTTTATTGCAATGATTATTTTGGGGGAAAATAGACAACCAATCATGCGCACACACACACACACACACACACACCAAATATAGACGACTGTAACTTTCCAAACAGCTATGCAGAGGAACTAGTTTTCCAGGGCATTCCTCCTATAATAATGTTATGTGCTGACTAAACCTAAAAGAAGCTATATATATATATATATATACTGTATATATATACTAGTCTGCAGAGAGGAAGCTGCTGCTTCACCTGATTGACAACACTATAACATGCAACCCCTCTGCCATCCAGCTGAAGTTTTGCCCGGTAAGTTACACGATCTTTAGAAACGTGAGCGTGAAAGTTCAGTAAACAGGACAAAAAATGTTTAACTCGAGGTCCACATGCTGCCTCGCTCCTCAATTTCCAACCATGACAGGGTTCCCACGCATCCTGGAAGACCTGAAAAATGTTTGACCAATTTTCCAGTCATGGATAACACATGGAAAACAAGGAAAGTCCTGGAAAAGCTTGAGTTGTCCTGGAAAATGATTTATCACATCGTGACATCAGCTACCCGATCTCTATTTGACCTGAGTAACAGATAGGAGCAGCAGATAGCTGTTGTGGGTGTGGTTTAAAAACAAAAACAACATGTTTGCATTGCTCTATGATAAATTTGTCATAACTTCTAAGCATGTAAGGGATTATTTCATACGTAGATAAATCCGAACCATAGACTGCACATCTTTTTTTCTTTTTTAAAGTATATTTTTGGGGCTTTTTATTGCCTTTAATCGATAGCACAGTCAAGAGAGACACGGGGAATGGGGAGGCAGAGAGGGGGAACGACAGGAAAGGACTGCACATCTTTAAATCAGACTTCTGGGGGTGAGAGAGGAATAAATATAGAAACAAACTGCTTAAACGTACAAGATAAGGTACAACTATTGAAAAGAACACTTCTCCAAAGCATGAATGGGAGGAGGGATGGATTAGTGTATGGTGTGGTGAAATGTCTGTCATAGTGTAACAGCTGAGAATGTCCTGGAAAATGATTTCAAGAAAAGAGTGGGAACCCTGCATGAGATGCAAAATCTCGAGTTAAGATTTTTTGGGGAATCTAGATTTGATATTTTCTTAACTGATATCTATAAATGATGAAAACCTATTGCTTTGCTTATGTTTTGTTAGTTTAGCTGAGTCTTGATTGTCACAGCGATTAATCACCCACTTGGTTAATCGGCTGTAATCCCTGGTGAAAAGAAACAAGCTCCACTACACACACATCTCTTTGTTGTGATATTTACCACAGTTGCTTACAATATAGAAAACCCATGTTTATACTGTGACAAGCAGTCATCACATTGGCACATTAAGGATTCTGCAGTTTTGTTCATTGCACACATTTTATCCTTTAATGCCTAACCACAGAGGCTGTCCAAGCCGCCGCTGCTCTCCCTTTCTCTTCCCTCCCCTCATCCTCTCCTTGCCTCCTCTCCAAGTCAGTTTCTTGGCCTTTGCCTGTGGTAGAGAAGGAGGGAAGGAAAGGAGTTTGGCAGGCACAGATGCATTCAGACCTCCCTCCCCTCGCTGCTGCTCGCTCAGCCCCAGGCTGCAAATAAAAATGACAACTGCCCTGGAGATTAAACTCCACTAGGTAAACAGAGGTTCTTGTGGTCAAAGTAAACAGTTTCTTCAGTCACTGGTCCAGGGAGTTGGACTTTTATTAAGTTTCATCAACTTTGCAGCAAAAACAGATACATTTTTTAACTAAACTAAGAATGACACTAATTCTGACTTCTTTCATCTAGAGAGTTAAATGAGGATTCTGCGGCAAAACTGCCGGCTCGCTTCCTTTTAAATAAATAAAAATGCAGCTTTTTCTGCTCTGACGCCACATTTGATCTAATCATCTCCACGGCCAGAGTGGCCAATTTGTTCATTTTCAATTTGGTGGATTGTGAGGATATTAAATTGCCAGTCACATGTACGTTTTTATTGAAATCATTAACTTCAGATTGATTAGGCTCATTAGATTTAAAGTTTGCAGCTAAGAGAGCCAGCTACAGTCTAGAGAGGTTCATTTCAAAGCAAGTGGGTGGCTTCGGCCTCAAATCATTCTTTGTCAGAGTGATTCCACTGATGTATAATGTCTGTTTTGGCAGTATATCAAAAAACACAAATTATTTGAAGCTCCAACACATCCCTCATCTTTAAGTGCTGGATCTGGGTTAGAATGTCAAACATCCACACTTATGAAGAGTCTTTGATTAACTCTGTGCTTAACCTGTGACCTCTAACCAACCTGTGGTTTCCTGCTCAAGATTTGCTGCTCAAACTTTGCTGCCTTTGTGTTCTAGCTGACATTTTAGAATAAAGCTTATAAATACACACAGGTTGAGTCTGGGAAGCAAATGAAGCTACAAATTGACATGGTAGATACAATAGATCACTGTGTTAATTAATTGGTTCTGTTGATCAGACCCTGATGCAGCAGCAGAAGAGCAGGGCGTTCTACCGTATCCAAGCAACCAGGATGATGATCGGAGCCGGAAACATCCTCAAGAAGCACGCTGCCGACCAGGCTCGCAAAGTGAGACACGACTCCCCGTTTCAAATCTGTTCAGCCTTTGCAGAAGAACATTACATCTGATAGTGTGTGTTTTCCTTCCAGGTGGTGAGCAGCCATGAGACCCAGGCCCAGGAGGACGACCCCCACACCACCAGGTTGGAGTTTGAACCCGCTTTGTACCAGTGCTTTGAAAACTGCGGCTCCCTGAAGCTGACCGTGGGCAGACACGGAGGAGAACCTGGAGTTACTGTTAAGGTGCGTGTGGAATGAATACAAGACACAAGACTGCTCACAGAACAGGAATTAAAATGTTCAGGCTGTATCAAAGCCTGTGTTTGAGGGAGAGACGCCAAGAGACTCCAGAGGAAACAAAACTCTTCTCTGGACTGAGTTCACTCGCGGCTTTGGCACTTCTCCTGGGTTTGGTCTGGTTTTACTCAAATCATCCACTCGACAGGCTCTGAGCATCTTTGCTCTGTGTTCTGGTTGGATGCTGGTAAAGGGATAGAAATGTGTGAAGAGAGGAGAGAAGAGGAGAACTGGGAGACACTTTCTTCATTTTCTACATATTCTTGTTATGACCTAAAAAAAAGGATGTCTTTTTGCAAAGGCTCATTGATCTAGGGTTTAACCGTGGCTGATAATCTGAATGAGAGATTTTCTTTGAAGTCTCCCACAGAGACTCTGTGGCGGTGATGTGCTATCTGATCTAATCCACTACAGGGAATTTGCAAGGCCGCCCTCTATTCTTCTCCTTGTGTACAATGAAGCAACGATGCAACATCAGTGTTGTGTACAGTATATACGTATGCTAATAGCATAGCTTCAGTCAGGGCTGATTTTATTAAGTCAAATGGCCTATTTAACCTGCACACCTAATGATGAAGAAATGATGTCACGGGGTGAAAAGTTCTAGGAATCTACTCACAATCCCAGACTTTTTAATGCACTTAAACAAAGTTCAGAGGATCTACCATGAATAAATCTCATTAGAAGGCTTAGCATTTTATCACAAGGCAGAGATTTCAGCCTCATTCATTTGTTTTCTGCCCAGTTGTAGAGAGTAGAAAGGATTGATCACATTCTCTTTTCAGCTAATATTGCTAACTTGTGAACAAACACTTGTTTAGTTACATATCCAGCAGAGCTATAGTAGCCGCGAGCTGTTTTCCAGACTATCTGATGAATACAAATGCAATATTCACTTTTCTTTTAACCATGTTTTGCTTTGCTTCATCAAATATCTGTTTTTTTATCTGCTCAGTGCTCCACTATGTTCACTACAGTGTACACCGATGCAGTTACTGTAACACAATGCAGTAAAAGTGAAAGGTGAAGCCTGGAAACAAAACCAATTTGCTAAATCCTAAAATGATGTTAATGATGCTTAAATGCTACTGAGTCAAGCAATAATTCACAATTGGGTTGTCACTGCTGGCAGTAGCTTTCAAGTTCACATAGTATGATGAAATTAAACACTGTAAAAGGAAATATTGATTATAACAGCTTTAAAATCTGGGGCAGCAGGATTCCTACTATCTATTCAGCATTAAAATGTATTAGAGTAGATGTAGGCCACTCCTCATACCTCTTATTGCGAAGCTTATTTCAAATAAAACAGGAGTATTGAAGGAAGTGTATCATTAATTTAAACCTACAATATAAATTCAGTTCATGCCGAGCATATAGTATGTCGTCATTTCCATAAAAGTTTAAATGCAACACATCATCTTATCATTTTTCTTCTTTTAGGATCGTATGAAAATATGATTTATCATCTAAAATTAATCTAAAAATTGAAAAGCAGCACTACCCGTGTCTGGAATATCTGTAATTTGATCAAACCACAGTAAACTGTAGTCTCAGCAATATCAGCCTGCTTAATGGATGAGCTTAAAAATACGTTTCGAGCTTTGTCACTTGTACACATTTAATAAAGGGCTAAAAATGGAGCAGAGCCATGAGGATGAGTACAACAGTGAGTCACTTTGTCTCTGCTCACAGCCACAGATGATTTTCAACTAACCAGAATTTTTTTTTCAATTTGACATAAAAGGTGATGGCGTAGTGTAGGTAAGTGAGTAAGGGATGGAGGGGGTTAATGAAGCAGCAGATGGTGAGAGGACAGACAGAAAGCAGAGGATACAGGGAAAGTTTTGTTGAACTATCTTCAAAGTCTTTATTATCAGACTGTATCTATCCAGAGGGCTCAGTTTAATGAAGTTGTTTTTCATGTTCTCTCTCTCACCCTCTGTTCCCATCTCCCCAAATGCCTCTCCTCTACATCTCTCTGCTGTCCTCCTCTCTCTCTCTTTCTCTACTCTCTGCATTCTTCTTCTTCTCCCTTTGTGTTTATCTGCCCTTTTCACATCTGTTCACTTCTGTTTCATCTCCGGCGGCTCCTTCTTTTTTCTTTTTTCTTTCTTTTTTTTGTTACATTATCTCACTGCCCCCTCCCCCCCTCGACTTCCTATCTCTCTGTATTTCTACCCCTCCACCCCCCAGGTGGATTATCGCACAGAGGACGGTACAGCGAACGCAGGTTCAGATTATGAATTTGCAGAGGGAACGCTGCTGTTTAAGCCCGGAGAGACCCTGAAAGGTAAAAACAACAGTGATCGCAATAATTCATGATATATTTTCAAAAAACATGTCACTGAGACTAAGGCTCAAATAGCAGAGGTCATCTGCACAACCCCAGGCAGATTTTCTTCTCTGCTGGCTTTGACAAAATGGTTTTATTGTTGAAAGTGTTTTTAAATGGCACCATTATCTCTCTCATCGCCCTAAAATAACAATTCTTCTCCCAGAAATCACAGTGGGGGTGATTGACGACGACATCTTTGAGGAGGATGAGTATTTCTACGTCCACCTGAGTAACCCTCGAGTGGTCGGTTACCCCGAGGTCGGCACCGTTCCTCTGGATGGTGTTACCACTCCTAAAGCTGTTCTGGGCGACAACCACACGGCTACAGTGACCATCTACGACGACGATCACGCAGGTAAGAACCAGGAAGAATCTTAAAGGTCCTATGTTTAACACTTTTCACTTGTGATATCCATAAGAAGATGTAGCTGTGGTATTAAGAACCTAAACCATCTCTATATGTTTTGACATTTCCTGTTGGAGATAAGATACCTCAGAAAACTGATATGTTTCAGATTTTATGTAAACCCACAGAGGAACCAAATCCTGCAAGGTTGAACTATAGGTCTGGGTAGTGTGCTCTCAGATCATGGCTGGTGACATCACAAAGTCACAGGAAGTCTTGATGTTTGGTTAAGACTCAGTTTCTGAGTACAGTGTTCATATCTCTGTGAACTGAACCTTTGATACTACACCTGCTTTTAAAAATAAAAGAACGCATGGAAGATTCTATAAAGTCAAATTCTATAATATAGAATATGGGAAATGGACTACGAGGACTTTCGGAAAGTGTTTTCACACTACATTTCCCATGAGCCTCTGCATGCACGATGAAATTTTTGGACCTGCGCAAGACGGTGGAAAGTGAAAGCATTTGCCAAGAATGTTTTCATTGATCAAGAACGAAAGTCGGAGGTTGACGACAATCAGATACCGTCGTAGTTCCGACCAGAAACGATGCCAACTAACGATCCGGTGGCGTTATTCCCGCCGAGCAGCATCCGGGAAACCAGGAAATGCTGGGCGAGTTGACCACTAAATAATAACATCAAAATAACTATAAAAACAAAAGAATATATTTATGGAAAATGGACCCATTAACAAGTGTGGGCAATTAGATAGTAGATTCATCCACATTAATATGAGACTCTTTTATAACCAAAAGCAAACTCCTTGGGGTCTCTTTAAAGGAATCGTCTGTTCTGCTTGTAACTATAATGTTGAGTAATTACTCAGAGACACAGGAACCTAAAATTTAGGGCTGTCAAACGATTAATTTTTTAATCGCGATTAATTGCATTTTTTCCATAGTTAACTCGCGATTAATCTCTATTAAAAATATTATATATGGCGCTTTGGACTTTCAACCCTCCAAAGTGTTATAATCTCTAGACAAACAACTTTTAGACCAGACCTAGCAGGCCTACCTAATCATAACACATGATGCATGAAACTCACACAGAATTGAAACGAATTGCATCCAGTGGAAATTGCCCTTTACTTTGCTACGCCTCTGCCTGGCCATGTGCATTTGTTGACAACAGAAGCCGTCAAAAAATCAATACATCGCCACTTGCATTTGTTGACAACAAAGCCGTCAAAAAATGAATGGATGGAGCTGTGGATATATGTTAGACTGTGTATATTTGTGTAGCAACCAACTTGAAGGTGCCTTACCGCCACCTACTGGACTGGAGGTCCCACACTCCAGTCCTCCAGTCCAGCAGACAGAGGACAAAATGGGCCGCGATTAACCGCGATTAAAAAATTTAATCGCGTTAATTTTTTAAATTAATCTAATCGCGATTAACGCGTTAACTCTGACAGCCCTACTAAAATTACAACAAAGAGGGTGGTTACAGTAACTACCTGTGATGATGTTAGACAGAAATGATATTGCAAACATTATAAAGATTCACACCATCACACCATAAGTTAATTTTTCTTTTTTTTAAAAAAATTACTACGATGCTCACACACACATCAGAACAAAGACAACAATAATTTCACTTTGACATTATACTTCTGTGAAGCTGGAACATGTAAATCCACATGGATGTATGGCTTTGTTACAGCAAGTAATCCCATAATATTCACACAAAGGTATCAGATAGCGGTTTAGAAAGTTCTAGTCTCCTCTTCCCCACTTCATTTACAGGACTTTGATAACATCCGAGGAGAATCAAAGTGCTGGAGGATGAGTGGAGGGCGAGCATTTACCTAATGCTTATTATCTTTTATCTAGAGCGTGTGGGTGGTAATCTATTATCCTCTCACTATATATACCATACACCTTGGAGAGCAGGCTGGTAAGAGAGCGTAGGTGTTCAACAACCTCATCTCTCAAGTCTTTCTAGTGTTTCTCCCCTGTGACGCAACATATTCTCTCTCTCTCTGTCTCGTCTTCTTTTCCTTTCTTCCTCAGGTATCTTTACCTTTGAGGGTGCCAGTCAGAGGGTGAGTGAGAGCGTGGGTGTGATGGAGGTGAAGGTGCTCAGGACCTCAGGAGCCCGCGGCCTGGTGGCCGTCCCGTATCGGACCGTGGATGGCACCGCTAGAGGAGGGGAGGACTACGAGCTGGCTGCCGGCAAGCTGGAGTTTCAGAACGACGAGACCATGTGAGTCAGCGCTGTCAGTAATTTCATTTGAGAATGTCTAAAGCCAAAAATTTGAGTTCCTCCACAACATATTGAAATATTATTTCTCTCCGTCTCTGAACACTTGCTGATATCACAGACGAGACATTTGCATGATTTCCCAGGTTGTTCCATAACTGAGCAGTCAGAGGTCTCGGCCGTCATTAAGTTCCAGTACAAGCTGCTCGCTTTCTGGCACAAGTTGACCACTGGATAACTTCTCAAAAAAAAAATCCTCTCTCATAAAGACGTTTCTTGTATAAGCAAAATCTGACATATTTTTAGATTGGCAGTAACACATTCCTCTCTCTGTTTCCTTTCTGTGTGATTGACTCCCATTCAAAAACCGCTCTGAAGGTTAACTGGGTGTTTAAAATGCATTTGCAGTGTAAATAGCTCTATTAGGTAGATAACAGCGTAATAATGCCGCTCTTTAAGGTAGGCTACTCTGCATTCAAATGCTTGCACATGCGTGTGCACACGCATACACACTTGCCAAATTGCTCTCGCTTCCTTAGGCGCATGCATTTTTAATATGCTGATGTTAGCGGTGTTAAATTGACCAATACATAAAACGGTTGGGAATGCAGTCTTCCTCCTGGGGCCTATAAACCAAGTGCTCAGTGTTTGTGTGTGTGTGTGTGTGTGGGAGAGAGAGAAAGAGAGAGAGAGAGAGAGAGAGAGAAAGGGAGAGAGTGCAGTTTTGTATGTATCTTTATGGGGACCAGTCTGAGTTTCTGACAGGGTGTTTTGCTCAGTTCCCACTTCCTCAAACTGCTGTATGAATGACAAGGTCAAGAGCGGAGTCAGGATCGGGACATCTTGAACAGTGAGTGGTGCTCATGTGTTGCGACACGGTGGCAGTTTCCTCACAACTATAATACTACAGATATGTGTGTGCTTGTGTTACTCGAGGCAGCGAATGCTGGCAAACCCATTCAAAAGCTGCTCATCTGTGGCTTACCCTCAGAGGAAGACTGGGAAGATGGAGTGTGTGTCTACCTGTGTGTGAGAGAGTGTGTGCTCTCATACTTCTGTAGTAGTTTTAAAGTTAAGTGAGGACATTTATGTCTGTAGGGCTGTTTGGAAGTCAAAGTTAAAGGTATAAAGTGTAGGAATTCCCCCCATCTAGCGGTGCAGTTGCATATCGGAACGTACAGTATTCTTGATGTTGCATTCACGTGAAATCGGGCAGACGTCAGACAGACAACAGATGCTGCATGTAACAGGATAAACAAGCGTCTATGTAAACAAGTGGTCCGCCAGCACGAGGCAAAACAATACAGGCGTGGCAATATGTTGTCATGGTGATGTCGTATTGTTTACCTGACCCACGTTTTACCGTCTTTCTCTTGCGGAGTAAAATGACATCCGGTTGGTTTGCCGACGGCCGTCTGCCTGACTGCACCTGAATGCAACATCAGTGCCTCCGTTCTTCCTCACACTACACAGTGGTGACAGTTTTAACAGGCCGAGCCCACAGCTCCGCTGAGTTTCCGTGGTTACCTCCGGTCACGCTGCCACTCAACGTAAAAAATGGCGATGCAAAATGGCCGCCTCGGTTCAGTGCGTCGCCCACTTATGTATTTGTAACGACTTGTAACAACTCATTCTGAGGTAGAGAAAGCTTTCATTTGTATGCGGGTGTGATTCCACTTCAGTGAAATACGTATTTATGAAAGCAGTATTTGATTTTTGCTAATAAAAAGCCAAATAAGTTACATACTGGGGCTTTAAGGGCTGTGGTTATGTAGTGGACTCTAGTTGTGATGGTTAAGGTCTTCATGTCAGTGAGGGTCCATACAGGTGTAGGAGTTCAGCTGTGGGTCTGTGCCAGGAAAACATGTCATTAATGGCTTCATGGACAAGAAGCTCGCCATCTGATACCAAGCAGCCTCTAGGTAGTGTCACTACAAGGGCACTGTGTTTTTGCATGTGTGTGTGTGAGAAATGATGCACTATCCATGATGCAATCACCGCTCTTAGTGAGCACAGAGTTCAGGAGGGGATGAGAGAGGAGCGAGGGAGGGAGGAGCTGCAGAGGGAGAGAGAGAGAGAGAGAGAGAAAGAGAGTGATAAGATAAAGATATAGCTTAGGATCAAGGATGCCCTCTGGTAGCTCTGTAATAGTCCGCTGCTGCTGCTGCTGCTGTGTCAGAACAGGGAGCTAAATAGAGGGCTGATGTGAATGGAGCTGAGATCGCAGCAGATTAGATTATCTGAAAACTGAAACCACCATTGTTGTGTTTGCTACAAGAGGATTACGCAGATATTTTACAACTAAAAGGTTGTAACTTTGTGTGTCGAGAGCAAACAATAAGCAAATTTAAGCATCTTACAGCATCTGTACAGTAGGGCCTGTGTGGGGAAACCCAAACTGAAACTTAAAGGGATAGTTCAACATTTTGGCCCATTGCTATAATCCCTATAGTTTTAGAGCTAAAGAGCTAGAGATAATAACGGAACGTTAGGAGACAGAGTTGTTTTCGAGGGGCAATTTTTCAGCAAGCAGTCTCTGCATTTGCCTCGAAAACAACTCCGTTCCGTATAGCGTGGTGAATGTGCAGGTCACAACTTGTCCACCAGAGCGTTTTGGAGTTGTTGGATTGTGTATTTGATGATTTAGATGAGGGAAACCAAGAAATCCCATGAGCCTCCGTAGCGTAGCTCTGAGCAGCTCGCGGCTCTGCTCCACCGTTCCAAAAAACAGCTTGCACTGACAATTAAAGGTAACGAACCTACTCCTAAACTACAGGGATTGTGGCAATGGGTCAATTTGCCAAAATGTTGAACTATCCCTTTAAAATAGGTCTTCGTATCCTTTCATAGGCTAATTTGTTCTTTTAGCTGTGATTATGGTATGGCTCTGTGTTGATGTCCATCTGTTGTTTGGTCAGTTGGTTGTAGCTTTAAAACTTATCCAGTAACGTGTTTTAAAATAAGCAATGATCCTTCATTAAACTTAAATCATCATCTTAAGAATGATGAGCATGGTAAATGTTTCACCTGCTGCTGCTCCGAGCCTCAGAGCCGTATGGATCTGGAATCTTGGTGCATTTTAATACTTCAGCGCGCTCTGAAGTAGCTGTTTAGCCATTATCCCTGTTTATTTTAACATAAGACGATTATTGTAAGCCTCGGCTGCAGTGTAATTTCACAGATTTCACGGTCACGGTTCGGCTGCATCAATGTGTCCTCCTCAAAATGAGAAATAGAGGAGGAATAGAGGAAAGGGATGGTTGGTCGTGGTCGCAGAAAAGCTGGATAAGTGGAGTGAAACTGGGGGAAAGGGTGGGGATGGATCCATAATCAGATGTTTCCATGTAAAGGAGTGGGAGGAGAGGGAGAGAGGGATGTGACAGAGAGGAAACCCCACTGACATATCGATCTGTTTCTCCCGTTCTTTCCCTCCACAGTCCTTCATTTCTTCCTTCCATCCTTTCATCCTTTCGTCTTCATTCTCTGGAGCATCCTCCCTCTCCTCAGCCGTCAATGCTCGTCTGTGGTTGTGCCTTCATTTCTTTCAAGATCACATACCCTCTTTGGTATCCATCCCTCTGTCCATGTGTCTATCCATTCCTTCATTTATCCATCCATCCGTCCATTCTGGAGATGTCGGGTCAGTTCCTGCCTGAGGGCTTAAGGTAGCTTACTACCTCCCTCATTATCAATATCCCACAAGCTCTTTCCTTCGGTTTATTTATCCCTCTTTTTGTTCCCATCTCCCTGTTCTCTCTCGTCTCTTTTCCAAGGTCTCTTCTTCCACTTGTTCAGTTTGCACAACATAATAATATTCCTCCCCCTCTTTATTCTGTCCTCATTGCTACCTCTGTGTTTTCTCTCCTCTTCTACACTAATGTGAGCTCCTTTTTCTGTCCCCTCTGTCTTTGCTTCATTAATTTTCCCATTAGTTGACCTTGGCTTTGGTTTGCGCAGCCTTTCTTTCTTTCTTTCTTTCTTTCTTTCTTTCTTTCTTTCTTTCTTTCTTTCTTTCTTTCTTTCTTTCTTTCTTTCTTTCTTTCCCTGTGTCACGTCACTTGTCACACTCTTCCACCTCCACCCCCTATTCTGTTGATATTTTTAGACATTCCTCCACGCACTATGAGTTTTTGCCATCCTTCTCCCACCCTCCTCCCTCGCTCCCTCCCTCCCTCCTTCACTCCTTCACCTTCCTCTCTACCCTCACCTTCCTGTCATCTCGTGTCTCTCCCCCTCCCTTATCCACTCCTCTTCATTTGCATCTCCCTCCCTTCTGTCTTTCACCTTTACTTATTTACACCATCACACTTTTCTTCCCCTTTTCCCCTTTCTTTCTTTCTCCCTCCTCCTCTGCATGACACTTTCTTCCATCTTTTCTTCCTCATCTCACCCTTTCCCTGAGTCTCCTCTTCCTCCCATATTTTCTCTCCTCTCTTCACCTTCTCCATCTATCCATCTCTGTCAGACTCTTTACTCAGAGAAAAAGCACTTGCTGCCAAGGCAATTGAGCTGGATCATAACCCAGACATAACTCAGTGTCCCTCCATACTCTCTTGCCCACGTCTTCTTTCACTCATTCATAATAGTTTTGTTTAGCCTTTTTTTTCTTCTATTTGATCCATTATAGCAACCCAATATTAATCCGTCATCTCTATTGTTTATTCTGTCTGGTGGAAGGAAATTTCCTCAAAGTGAGAGAGAAAACTGTAAGTGAAAACTGCTGACCGTTCATGGGGAAAGTCGGAAAGGCGCCAGAGCTGAACTGACAAGAGCAAAGAAGACGAAAAGGAAGGAAAACATCTCCGCTCAATTCTCAGTTTCTTCTGCTGCCATTCGTCAGAGGTTAAAAGTCAGGTTTCAGCCCAGCGCTCCCTGCTGCTCACTTCTACCTCAGCAGGCCAGTTGTTTACTGAGAGGCACTCCACCATCAGACGTACTCCGGTGGAAACAGCAGTATTGTGGCTCTGGGGGAGTTTTGTCTAATCTGAAAAAAAAAATAAAATGAACTGCTGATGTCATAGTAATGCCAACAGGGTTATTTCAGCTCAAACTATAACAGGAAGCTTGTGTTATAAGCTTGCGGGACATCCACTTTGAAAGACCCAGGCCATATTTCCCAAAAGCATCTTAAGGCTAAGAAGATTGTAAAATCCATTTTAGAAGCATTTCTTAAGCTCAATGCGGGAGTTTCCTGAAAACATACCACTGCAGACGCTCTGAGAAGTGATCATAGATTAATGCAGTGGACAGTCGGGGACTAGAGGAAGGAATTAACTCTCTCTGTTCAGTCAGTTAGAGCATCTTTTATTTACTTCTGTTTTGTTCACCAGTGGAATCGTTTCTCTTTGCCTCTTCATCCATCTGCAGCTCCGTCTCTGTTATCCCTCTATTACTTGGTCTTTTTGTTAATCAGAGGGCATGTGTGTGTGCAGAAATCAAAGGCCAAGTGAACAGTATGTGTGTGTGTGTGAGAGAGGCTCAGCAGGACCAGTTTATTCTTAGCCTTCCTCTGACCTGCAACCCAGCGCAGTCCCAGCCAAGACACAGACAACGCTGTGTGAGTGAGTGTGTGTCTGTCTCTGTCTGTGTGTGTGCATGTGTATGTGTGTATGACTCTATGTGTGTGTTTGTGTGGTGCTCTCCCCTGGCTGCTCATTATAAATTTCAAACAGGTGTCGCCATCAAACTGCGTCAACGCCTGTTCAATTACTGCCTTCCCCTGTGTGTGTATGTGTGGGTATGTGTGTGTGTTTGTGCGCTCACTACCTCCCAAACCACTTGCAACATTTTTAGATGAATATATTTTGGAAATTATTTTGCACAACAATGTATTTTCTAAATTATGTACTTGAGGCTGTAGCCACTATAATTATTAAAAAATATTTTTGAATTCAAATGAATGAAAATTGTAAACTGTAGTAAAGTGTTGTGATGTTGCCTACTGATAGCAACATTAGCATTGGTACCATGTAGCACAGGGGTGTCAAACATGCGGCCCGTGGACCAAAACTGGCCAAACAATCCGGCCTTTAGGATGAATTTGCCAAGTGTGAAAATGATATAATATTGTTGAAATTGGACATCTGTCTCAAAAAATTTCAAGTTGTGCATCATGTTTTATTAAAGGAGAGTTCATTTAATGTAATTATCTAAATAGTGTACTTCTTTGCACTAAAACAAAGGGAAGGGGTTAGAATTCTTGTTATTTAAAGGGTTAGTTCAACATTTTGGCAAATTGGCCCATTGCCATAATCCCTATAGTTTTAGGAGTAGGTTCGTTACCTCTAATTGTCGGTGCATGCTACTTTTAGAACGGCAGAGCAGAGCCGCAAGCTGACGGATTGTTTTCGAAGTAAATTCATGCAAAACAGCTGATGAGCGTTCCCGTCGGGGGCAGTTTTTCGGCAAGCAGTCTCTGCATTTGCCTCGAAAACAACTCTGTCTAGTAACGTTCTGTTATTATCTCATATCGTGGTGAATGTGCAGGTCACAACTTGTCCACCAGAGCGTTTTGGAGTTGTTGAATTGTGTATTTGATGAGTTTGACGAGGGAAACCAAGAAATCCCATTAGCCTCCGTAGTGTAGCTCTGAGCAGCTCACGGCTCTGCTCCACCGTTCTAAAAATAACTTGCACCGACAATTAAAGGTCACGTACCTACTGCTATGACTATAGAGATTATGGCAATGGGCCAAATTGCCAAAATGTTGAAATATCCCTTTAAGGGTTATAATGCTATTATTTTACCGGTTCGGCCCAGAACACTCTATTTAGTTTAGCTTTTACACAGCTCCATGGCCTGCTACTGTATATCAACTTCTGATTGTTGTGTTTAGACAACAGCACAATTCGATGAGCAGTCAGACAGAAGCTGTTATATTGCTTTTCTGCATCATCACTCAACAATATTGAGTTTTACCTAGTGTAATCCCAGCATCCTGCCATGTCGCTTTATGTGTTAATGAATCCCAAACTCGACATCTTAGTGTTTTTGACAAAGCTGTCAGAAGAGCTGTGATCATGCATTAGCTGCTGGTGAGGGAGAGGGAGAAGTCTGAGTGTAAGTTTTAGACAACACATTCTCCCCTCGGCTAGATGTTTCTGGGAAATAAGAGAGACTCAGAGGAAATTCGCGGAAAGTAAGAGTGTGAGCCTGCGTGTGTATGCGTGGGCGGGTGGGTGTGTGCGTGTGTTACAGTGCTTATAAAGTGTTTGATATTTGCAACCTGTTTCTCCGTCTGTCACCAAAGTAGGGTGACTAACCCAAAGCTGTTCCCAAAATAAAACATCCTTTGAACTCCAAATCCCCGAGAGCTGTGCGCTGTACGTGTGCGTTAGAGTGTCTGTGCATTCCAGTGTGTGTCTTTCTGCACGTGTACATACTGATGCATTAATGTATGCAAGGGCTTTGGTTTTGCCTGCTGCTACAAGTGCATGTCTGTGTGTTTGTGTGTGTCAACAGCCCACTGTGTTTGCATATAGTCAATTTGTTGAGTGTCACTTCATCTCTTCTGCTTACTCCTACACACACACACACACACACACACACGAACATCTTTAACATTCTTCAAAGAATCAGCATGTCTGCACATAGTGCCCTTCGTGTTTATCAGCAGACTGCTTGATAAATAAACTGTTTATCACAGTGGTGTGCTGACAAGAAAGACAAGGCAAACAGTGTTTTACCAGTTAGAGCTTCAAACAAGAATCAATATGAATGGTATTGAAGTAAAGTCAAATCTGTTCTTACATCCAAAAAAGGCACTCCTTGTGGCTATTGTCTCTGGAAGTTAGCTTGACCTACAACTATTGTTTCTTTTCTTGATTTGAGTGTAATCATGTCCCATTAATAAAGTTTGGGCATGTCAGTAGTGAGGGGACATTTGTGCATTTACAGTTAGACAATCGCCAGATCTTGGATGTGGTGACTAATGTACCCTTGCTGTCCACCGTTCTAAAATCAGATATAATATTACATGTATTATAAACCACATAAACTGAAGGAAGTTACTTCAGTAGTCTTTTCTTATGGTGCGTTTAGAGACGACAGCAGCAAGTAAATCACCAAGTGACACTGAGATGGATCAACTCAAACCAGGATGAGATGTGTCACTGATCATCTGGTCAAATGTCTGATGATGAGGAGTTAGTATTGTACTGCAGCTTTCTATAACTATAACTATGGCTCGCCCAGCATTTCCACCACTAATAACAATAACAAAATAACGATAGAGACAAAACGATATATTTATTGAAAATGGAGCCATTAACAAGTGTGGGTAACGTAGATTCATCCACATAATATGAGACTTTTTTATAACCAAATACAAACTCCTCGTCATCCCTTTAATTATTTTGAGAGATGTTGTGTTGTCTTAATCCAGCTGTAGGGTTCTCTGATCTGGGAAGGTTGTGACATCATGAGTGTCTGCCTGGTTTATCATCACAGTGACAGTGAACTGGTTTCAGGTAGCAGCTTGGATTGTATTCTCCAAGGATGTGTTAGAAGTCTAGGCATTTGTGACCTGGAGTGACTCATGCTGTGCATCATGATTCATAATGACACAATTCATCAATTATACAGTGAGCTAGTATGAAGAATTATTATAAGGATTTCTGCATGGATTGTGTGTCAAAATGGTCAGTTGTTCAGTTTGTACAGTTAAAACAGCTTCTGGTTATAAACCATGCAGTTCTGCAGCCATGCTGTTGTTTGGTTTATTTGTATTTATCCAAAGACGCTTTGCTGCAAATAAAATTAGATTGTTTATATTGTATTATTTCTGAACCAGCTCTAATATTTAAAAGGAAAGCATAACCCGTGCAGTGGGATTTCAGCAAGTGTTAATAGTTATTAGAATAAATTAATCATTTAAAATAAATCTGCTCTACTTAAAGGGATAGTTCACCCTAGAATGATATTTCACTCATTATCTACTCACCCTCATGTTGACTAAGGGCTGGAAGAATTCTCAGAGTCCACCGTCCCTTCTCTGAGTTACAGGGGGTCTTGGCGTAGCAGTGCATGTCCATATAACGGTTGCAAAGGGACACCAGAGCTCTTCGTAAAAAAACACACACAAAAAAACATCCAAATACCTCCATGATGCTCGTATGTAATGTCCGTCTTGTGCTGAAGCCCCAAATTGCGTAATTGTCCCGAAAAAAATTAAATAAGTCTATATTTTAAGCTTGTTTGTAGCGGAAGCTTCTCGAAGCTCCTCTTCCTGGTCTGTCCAAATCTCGCGTGATTTGCGCCGGCGTCAGTGCGGTTACTGCGAATCACGCGAGATTTCATTCATTCAATAAACCCCTTCATTCAACATGAAGGGGTTTATTTCTCCATAACAACCGACCAACTGTACATTATCCCGCTTATTACACGGTTTACGAGTGAAATAATTAATTTGAAACATAATGTTGACCAAAATACGACTTTCATCGAATTTGCATTTAGCGAATCTGCAAGACCGGTCACTTACGCTGTTTTTCCGAGCCTCCTCCCGTTCGTGCATTTGAAGCCTTTGATAATCAATCAGTGGATCGATAGATTACCATACACGTGTTACGATGTGTGTATTGTGTGTAGTCGTATCTGTCATAAACAAGAGATTAACTTTACCGTTTACGGGGTGCGTTTGTGTCGCGGAGCCGCGGTGCCAGCTGCACCGAGACGAGAGGAGAGTTGTGACACCGGGTCAGAGGCTCTGATCAGCAGGTTTGGTTTCCAGCCACGATGTGGAAGGAGCCTCCACTCTCCTTGTAACAGGTTACAAATCATTTATCTAACATCACTATTAGTCCGAAGCTATTTAATGACGGTAAAAATGAAACACAAGGTAAATATCCTGCATAGTTTCTCTTTTCTGTACTGCGCTGATCAGAGCGCCGTCCTTAGCAACGGTCTGTTATACATGACAACGGTCCATTATACAGAAATAACAGACCGCAGAACGCAGCGCTGGACCAATCAGAGAGCAGGATTCAATAGAGCCGTGTAATAAATGTAAAATAATACAGTTTTGTTGAACTGCTTCTTATTGTCTGAATATCATTACATTGTAAGTGATTGCCAGTAGGATTTTTAGCACTACTAAACTATCTTGTTTTAAAAAGTGACATGGACATTTTGATATTTTTGTTCAGATGATAAAATGTTAGTTAAGATTTATGAATTGTAATGGTGTTTATGGTCCTTTAACTTTGTGTGTTAGATGTTATGGAGCGATATGATTGGTCCTTTTGGTTATATACAGTCTGTACTGTACACCTTTAGTGTCATCATTCAAACCTGCTCATCAGATTTAGAGAAAGTATAGAGTGTATATAAACACACTTGAAGTTTGTAGCATTAGACCGTCAGTATTCATTGTGCACTTCAGGACTGTTTTCACACTTGGCAGCAACATTGTTCCCTCCCATCTGCTCTACACACACCACATCCTTTCAGGTTCAACTAGCAGGCTGCTAATGGGCAGATAAACACTTTGAGCTTCCCCTGCTTCTCTGCTCAACAACGTCATGGATTCCTCCGGCTCCATAAGGATGGCTGGCTGGCTTTTCTTTTTTACACTTACTCTGCGTTTGTTGCCTTAGCAACTTTTGATCCCTCCCTACCATTGTAAGCACAACAAAGAGGAGACGGCAGAGAAACAGAAAGAAAGATAAAGAATAGAAGGGGGAAATTATGGCAGTAGAAAGAGACGCATTGTTGAGTTTTGATTTGTGATTTTCAATTTTTTGCACTGAAAGTTTAAATATATAGTCGCATTTCTGTGATCCACATAATTTCTTGTTCCCAATTTTCTCTCTTATTGATTTAATCTCTTATTGAATTTCTATCACATCTCTTGTCAGATTCTACAACATCTACCACTGTGTGTGTGTGTGTGTGTGTGTGTGTGTGTGTGTGTGTGTGTGTGTGTGTGTGTGTGTGTGTGTGTGTGTGTGTGGGACGCACGACACGTCCATTGTTTGTTCTTTAATTAGTTAAGGAGATCATTCATTGGCCCTTTGAATTATAAAGATTAACAGCACACAAAACAGCCAATCACATTTTGGAGTAGTCATGGTCTGCCTGACAGAGAGAGAGAGACGATGGACAGAAAGAGAAAGAGTCAGAGCAAAAATGAAGACGGAGAGGAGAGACGGACAAAATGAAACCAGCCTCCCTTCATCTTTTTCATTTTGCACTTTTGTGCTCTCCTCCCTGCCTCTTCTTATTCCTCCTCCTCCTCCTCCTCCTCCTCCTCCTCTCTGGCTTTGACCCCCACCCCTCCACCCTCCTCTTCATCTCCTCTAATGTCAGAGCAGTCAAAGTTAAGGAGCTTAAGTCAACATCTTTAACAACTTTAGAAGCTTTTTTGTGTGTGTGCGCAGTCTTTTCTCCTTGTGTGTGTGTGTTACTGTATGTTTCTTCTGTGTATTGAAATCGATGTGGCGGCCGCCGTCCGTTGTTTGCCTATTGACGTTTTTTCTCTGTGCTGCTATAATTCTACTGGCTGCCTTACACACACACACACACACACACACACACACATACCCACACAGCACCTTTGGTTTCATCTAAACACTATTTCACCTCATTTTTAATCCCCGCCTCTGGCTCTGCTCTGCTCTGCTCTGCTCTGCCTTTGTCTTGCGGCGCTGCTGTACAACAGGAGAGCAGTGTGTTGCCGTGTGGGTGTGAGAAGACGCCAACAACAAGTTGTAGCGGAGGATTTTATACAAGCGCTTCAGACAGGTGTATTGAGAGGAGGAGATGTTGCGATGCTGAAATACAAAACTGATTTCTGTTGAAGCAGCTTCGGCTTTAAAATGTGAACCCAGCCTCCTGTGTCTGTGTCTGTGTCTGTGTCTGTGTCTGTGTCTGTGTCTGTGTCTGTGCCTGTGCCTTTTTGCCCCCGTTGTTGCTGCTCCCTCTTTCCCTCCGTGCATCTGTGTCTTTGTTATACAATTTTGCCATTTAGCATCTCTGTCACTCCCCGTTTCTGTTCTTTTTCCAGTCTCTCTGTGTCTCCCTTTTTCTACTTCTTCAGCCCTGTGGTTGTTTTTTTAGCCCTGCAGTCCCTGCAATTTTCCCTGCCAAGCATACACACACACCCTATGGTCAGAGTCCTGCATGCGCCCACACACACACACACACACACAGACCAACACATGCACATTCTGACTCTTGCCAGTGCATCCCTGTGATCAAACCTCCGTGGACCGTCCACACCCTGTAATCAGTGGGAGACCCACCATGAGGCTGCTGGAGCTCGGTCCCACCTCGCCCATGATTAGAGCCTCAACAGGGGGCAGAGACACCCACCATACCTCCTTCTTCTCCCTGTTCCCCATCTGCCCCGGGCATCCACCGGCCCCCGCCCTGCCACACTGAAACCACATTAAAGGCCCGAGCGCTGGGTTCACTGACCAATGAGGTCGTGGTACAGTAGAAGCTCCAGGGTGGATCAGCCAGGGTGCTACTTTTCTATAATGTAGACTGACTGCAAGTCTTTAAACACTTCCTCAGCACACTAAATGAGCTATAATGTGTATGTAAAGGCCTGGTTATGGAACATGTGAAGCCCTTATGTTAACAAATTCAGTACATTTTTACTATACACAGATTTTTCAAGGTTACAAACCTCTGGCCTCTGTTTCACACCACTGCAGTTGTTCTGAAAACACTTAGTTTCCCATAAATCTAGTCTTTCCTCTGTGTGTGTGTTTGGCTCTGAACATGTGGGATGTGTTGTTTTTAAAGAAAAAGAAAATCAGTTCTGCCCTCTTTCCACCATTTGGCATTGAAAGAGCCTGAAAGAGCTGGAAGAAGAGCGCCCTCCTTCTGCTCTGCCCCCTACAGCCATGCTGGAGGTAGAGTGTAATCTGAGGGGCAGCAGCCGAGCAGAAGCTGCTACAGGGAAGGCAGGGAAGTCTGAATCTTACAAACCACTGAATACAGAATTGAAAGTTAAATACCTCTGAATTTACAGAGATGAAATGAAAAAGTATTTAATAGTAGTATTTTTCAATGTACAATGTACAACATTTTTACCTTCAGGTTCACACATTCAAATCCAGACTTCAGCTGATCTTCTGAGCTTCTGGTTTATTCGTTTGCTGACACATACATGTAGTAACCTCATAGGATAGAGGTCTGTTTCCAGTATTTATTGCATATTCCATGAGTTTTATCTTAAATTTAATTTGACCAACTCATTGCTTGCTGATGCTTCTGTTTCCAAACCAAGTTAAGTTTAATGATCAGCCATCTCCCTTCCTGTGTTCTCTGTCATCACTTTCTAAACCTTCACACATTTGACTTCCATCAGATCACATCCTGAAGAAAATTTGGCAGCATCTCTCATTTGGTTGCTTAATTGCCTTTGCTGACACACTGCATGCATGGCCTCATATTACCCAACAGTTCCGCCTCTGATTGGTCAGAGGGCATTGTTAAATTCACTCAGAGCACTGACCTCTGTTTGCGCATGATTGGATACTGCTCTGATGGCAGTATCAAACTAATGAAGTGAAGTAAAATGATAATGCAGCCTCGGACTGCCCCATTATGGGGAATACTAAACTCCTGCCCGGTACACTCGGGAAACACTGGTCAGATTTTTTTTTTCTTTTTTCGTTTACAAATAAGAAAGCAGTCTGATTGCAAAAAGTGCCACATTTAGTGCGAATCAATGGTGCAGTCTGGTAATAAGTGCTTGGGTAACAATATTTTTGGATTTCTTTTACAGAGAAAGAGGATTTGATTCAAATAAAACAATCTCCTATGTGTAGAAGCATCTTTGTGCTGATTGTAGGTGATGATAATAGCAGCTCTCAATCAACAGTCTTTCATTCACAGTGAATCAAAGAAACAGCAGAGAAGAATTTTGAGAAAGTAATCAAGTCATTCATGCTTCATCTTGATTGCATTTAGGCAGCAACCTCCAGTATCTATGATGTGAGCAGAATTCATCCGTCTCCTCGCGCAGTATTTGGTTCTTGAAGCTTAATGATGTAAGATCAATAAGATCATGATGTTCTGCTTGGTTAGCTCCTACCGCTAACATCCTAGCCAAATTGGACACGCTAGTGCCACAATAGCTCCTCTAGCCTGTCTTCATTCGGGGCTTCTTCCTCTCTCTAATTGGCTCATAAGTTTTGTGCTTCAGGATGTTGCGTCATTTTAATTCAGTAGAGAGTGGGTAGCGTTAAGATGGAGCTTCTTTTCTCACGCTGTCAGACTTGTGCTCATCTCAGTGACCGTCTTTCTACTCGTGTTTATTAACCTTCTAAGATCCATAACATTTCTCATATATTTTTTTAATTGGTCAGACAAACTAGCAACATTATTTTTAATTTCTATTGCAGAATGCTTGACCATGGGAATATAACATTTCATTATGCAGCATATGAGGATGATCTTTTATTTGTAGAGGGGAAAAACACGTGCTAACTGTTTTAAGCAAGAGAGTGTTGCTAAAGTAGCATGTTTGAAGTTGAATTAGATGTAAGATTTGTGCAGACATCGTTTCATCTTTGTGTTTCCATGCTAAATGTTGTGTTTTTGCCGTTTCACCACAGTGCTGTCATATTAGCTGAGCTCTGAGGTTAATCACAGTGCTATCATCAGTCCCACAGAGGACGTAGATTAGTGAGATCCACTCCACATGAGAACCTGCGACCTGTTCGGGGTCTCAGCCCAGAGATTGAGAAACTTGACTGTGACATGATGAATGCACGCTGCTGTGGAAGAGTGATGAGCCAGTTCCTGACTGCACTAGCTCAGGGTAATCTGGTATGATACGCACGCACACACAGATACACACACACAAACACACACACACTGATGTCAGAGTGATTAAATCACTAATAGCTTGCGGAGGAGACAATGTGACTCACACAAGCTCTCCATCTCAACTCACATCTCTCACCCTCCCCTCTCCGTACTCTTTCCAATACAGTTCTTCCTCTCCATCCGACACGTTTAACTCATCGTCTCTTTTGTCTTTCTGTCTCTCTGTTTTCCTTCGCTCTGTCCCTCTTTCTCCCCCCAACTTCTCCATCTCCATCCTAATATCGTGCCCCGATCTGCCCTTACTGCTCAGCATCCATCCTTCTATCAGTCTCTCCTTCCTCTCCTTTATTAATCACTTTCGATACCTTTTCTTTCTCCTCCTTCATTTTACAGGATGATATATCATCCTTCACCGTCTTATCGTTCATCCATCCATTCCTTCTCACCTCTTCTGCTCTCCCTCTAGCTGCATCGCTTCTACTTCTACCACTTCATCATTTGCCCTCCATCTTTATCGGCCTTCACTTAATCATCGTTCTCACGCATCCTTCTTCCCCTTACGCTTATTGTTCATTTTTTTTCCCTCTGTGAATGTTAAAGGTGGTGAAGTTTGAACAGGGCAGTGGGAAAGAGGAGGAATTAAGAAAGTTTTTAAAGGTCAGCATCGGGCAGACTTAAATATACACATTTTTATAAGCCATCATTAGTGCACTCCAAGTCTTATTATTACTGATTTCTTTCTCATAAATGCATTTGCCAGTAAAGCTTAGTGTAGAGATTGCAGAGGGTCAGTAAATGCAAGTTAGAAAAACAGTGGTCAGGATGGCAGATGAAGGGTAAACTGCAGAGAGAGATACCGGTATGCATGTGGAGGAGAGAGACGCTGGAAACAAATAAATATCCTGTGTTGTGTTCCTAAGAGTGCACTGATTCATCTAAGTGCATATTGAATGCAGGGACAGACACAGTCGGGGTGGTGGTGATAGAGAGGTGGGGGGGCGTTCTGTAGAAGCTGTAAAAAGAGAAGTGAGACGAAAGTGATAAGAGGGGATAAAGGTGAGATGCAGATTAATGTTGGAACACAGGAGAAGCAAAGGAGAGAGAAGAATAAAGGGGGTATCAAAAGATATGTATTTCATTCTACTTTAATTTATAAAACAGGCTGCATCACTGCTTTTATGTAAACAACAGGTCAAATAATGTGAAAGGGGGTTGCTAATAGTGATTAGATTAGATGAATTTGTAGTTCAATTCTGCTTTATGGAGCATTAAAAGCTCTTTTTGCTCATTATTCTGGTTTTATGGTGTAATTTTACAGATGTGGTCTCTTCTCTCTGCTCTCATCAGTGTTGCAGGCAAAAAAACTTTTGACAAACACACAGAATAAAAACTACAGGAAGCACTGTAAGCACCAAGCTGGAGAACATAGTGCTTATTAGCAGCTAAACAGACAGAATAAATGCCACTCACATTTGCAGGATGTATAAACAACCTGTTATTAAAAGGTCATAATAATCTCAAGTTTTGTGTTTACAATTTGTTTGAGACTGACCTTCAGTAACAAAAGAAAAAAATCATCCCATTGGCCATTTGTGCAAAGGTTATTATAAGTCGTTAATAGTTGTATTTTGTTGTTAGGCGATATCGAGACTCTGGCTCACACTGCGACAATGATATGAAATGTTATACACTTCATGTCTCCTGAGTGGGCGTGGTCGCCCACATCCCCACCTTGTGTTGTGAACATGTATGTGGTGGTTAAAAGTTGTCGGTAGAGGACAGCAAGCTATTTATATTTTCTTATGATAACTTTGTATATTTACACAGCTAACAGTCATATTTAGCATTATGAAAATTGATTAGCGAGGACGTTTGCAAACGTCAGAAGAGATGTGGCTTGTGAAAAATGAGTCCAATATTTACTTCAGGGACTCTGGGGCGAAAGAATCAACCATAATCTGTGTTCACGTTCACTTCTCCCATTAGAGTCAATCAACTCAAGACCTGCTGCGAGTCTCCTAAAGGGGCAAGCCGTTCAAAAAACCCAGATGACATAGACACAGATTGTCGTGGGGCGTCTTGTTTGTAAACTGTGTTTGGCGACATATAGATGCTGTTGAAACTATGACAGGAGCAGAGTGAGAAGTGCAATGACAGAGTATAAGAGTGTCAAAATCCAGTCCACAAAAGGAAGTGGGATGGATGGATGGATGGATGGATGGATGGATGGATGGATGGATGGATGGATGGATGGATGGATGGATGGATGGATGGATGGATGGATGGACGGACACAGGACACAGGACAGACATGGGAGAGTGGGGTTTGACTCCCACATCCAGGAATCCTGGCATGGTGTTCTTTCAATAACCATGGCGATGATCAATATACAGTGGCTTGTTAATTATGATAACCTTGCCAGCGGCTGTAGGTGCATTATTTCATTAGAGGACTTGTTGACTTGTTTTCAGCCACCAGGTCACCTGGTACTGCTGCTTTAACATGAACATTATTCATTTGCAGTTAATATTAATTAAATTAAAATGTTCAGAGAGGAAAATAACCAATGGTTTGTTTAATCTAGACCTCCCTCTTTAACACTCAACTCTCTCAGTTGCTCCTTCAAGAGAAACATTGAGACATTTCAAGAACATTACTTTCTCATCTTATGTCAGTCTAAATGTTATTTCTTTCTTAAGAGCTTCAAATGCAGCTGGGAAATTGGAGGGTCAATTACATTAACTTTTATAATTCACATATATTACAGCAGCACTCGATCCTTTGTGGCTCATTCACTTTCCTGACTCCAATTTTCCCTGATGGTCGGAGATAAAATCCTCTCACGACCTCCAGGTTATAAACACACTTGTGCAGATATTGTGAGTGATGGATAGATAGACGAAGGCAACACAGGAGGAGAGTGAAGGTGTCACGGGAAGATGAATAGGTTTAGGGACAGGCAGTAAATGAGAATGTAGGAGATAGAGAGAGCGGGAGAAAGACGAATGGATGAAGGAGGGGGGCCGAGACAGAAAGACAGACACAGACAGAGTCAGGGGAAAGAGAGACGGATGAATCACTGAAGGAAAAACAAGAGAGGAGAGGAAAGGGCAGGTGCAGGTTGGAATGGGAGCAAATGATGGCTGGAGGGAGGGAGGTAAAACAAATAGGGCAGGAAGAAAAGAGGAAGGAACAATGGATGAGGAGGAACAGCTCACATTTGGTGAGGCCAACTGTTGGCACCCTGGGTGGTGAATGGAGGGATGAGAGGTTGGGAAGAGGGGCAAGGAAGAGAGGGAGGAACAAATGAGAGAGATGGAGAGGTGGGTGATAAAGGAGCAGTAGTTTTTCTTGCACCAGGGGCAGAGTGTGTGTGTGAGTGAAAACCTTTGGCAGTCGGCAGCATGCAGGCTTGGCAGCGGTTGGCATGACGATATATATATCCCACTGCTTAAAGACTCTCACCTTGAGCTGCTAATGTCGGTCAATCAAACCAAGGTGCCATTCCACTCACAGCAGCTTGTCTGTGTTAGTGAGCACAGCCACTAATCATGTTCTACTCTCTAGCAGCGTCTACCACTGACTGACTGGCAACTGGTCAAACTGGCTAACTGGCCAATGGCCCCAAAGCTCCAGGGGCCTTAAAGCTCCAAGCTCAGTGTGTCAATTGGTTTGTGCTAATTTGATTAAAAATGTGTTCAAAAATACACAGCACCAACTATGAGATGATACCAGAGAGGATTATAACACTGGCTCCGCTTTAAAATACAATAAAAAGATCAATCAGTGACTGATAGAGGGATAAAAGAATGTCAGAATGTGAAATAAAATTGTATGTATATATATATATATATATATATACACAACTGACTCAGCTTTTATTGCACCATTAAAATGCAGTAAAAGTGGAAGAATGTGTTTCAAACTACTGTATTAGATATTTAAGAATCTGGGAGAAATATGGAGGAAAATATTGCACTAGATCAGAGGTCTTCAACAGGTGGTCTGTGACCCCTAGGGGTCCGTGGAGGTGCTGCAGGGGGGTCGTGGAATTTATGGTTGATGAGGCAATGTTTATATCTGTTAGTTTCCACATTTATGTTTCAAATAAAAACATCAATTTGATTAGCTTGTGTGCAGGATTATCATGTAATCGATAGACATTGTTGATATTGGCATTGGTATCAGTTAACAAGGTCTGCAGTGGCGTGGCCCCCTACTCACTCTACCTGTAAAACATGAATGTATGAACCTGTGTATTATTTGAAAAGCTTAGTAGTGAATTCACAATAACAAGGTATGTTTATACATGACACTACAGGCCCAGTTTAATATAAAACACATAATTTTATACAGAAGGGGGTCCCTGTTCCATCTCTCCATCAACTGGCGGTCCTTGGCCTGAAAAACGTTGAAGACCCCAGCACTACATATTTTTACATTTGCATTGGATGAAACTGTGAAGCCGTAAAGATGATTGAGTCTTGGGATTGAACACACATCATATAGCTTCAGTGAAGAATTGGAGCACATCAACATGCACTGTGCTGTCAGAGTGGAAGGAGACGGCTTCAGCAGCCTTAAAGCTGCGTTCAGGAGAAACTGACCTCACTAAACGTCCTGACGTCCCGTCCAAACCACTGAGATGCTTGTGTAACAGATTTTGCTCGTGTGCTTGTGTGTGTGTGTGTGACTCTTCAAACAGCTCGGGTCTCCATGGCAGCCCCCTATCTGACCAAAACATAAATATGTGATGAAAATCTTAAAACATACATGAGAACAGACGAGATGACAGAGAACGAGAGGAGGAGGGGGGGTGCAAAGGAAAGAGGGAGGACAACAGGAGAGGAGGAAGGACGAGTTCCTGTCACTCGTTTATCTGTGTTTGTTCCAGCCACGGTGAAGACGGAGGATGAGGAGGAGTAATTAAGATGAAGCAACGTCTGTCTGTCTGTCTGTCTGTCTGTCTGTCTGTCGGGTTATTTCTCTACGTTTTTGTCTCTTTCTCATTCTTCTCACTGTCTTTCAGAATAACTGCATTTCACTCACTTAATCTCCTCATCTGTTGTCCTCCGTTGACTGATCCATCTTTCATCCTTACATCCACTGGCTTGTTTCTTCATTTCTGTATTCTTTGTCTCAATTCCCTTATTTGTTTTTCTCCCCCCTTCCTCCCTCCTCCTCCTCCCCCTCCCTCCATCCTCCGCCTGCATCTCTGCGCTCTGTGAAAGACTGATGTATAATTGAAAGCTGCTAAAAGGGTTCGCAGGAGAGGGACGAGTGGAGCCGGCTGCGCTAACGGTGGAACAACATTTTCTGAAACGCAACAGTAACGAATCGGGAGAACAGGGTGACCATTAGGTATCTTGGCCATCATTGCCATGGCAACTGCTTAATGACAGCCTCAAGTTGACATACTGTCAAGCTGAAGAGTCTGGGGTTGGTGATATTTGCTGTGCACTTTTGCAAGTTTATATTTATAAGACGCCAAAACTGTTTCCATTTTCCTCATTTATGATACCAGTCAGATCAAGAATCTATAATTGCACCGCAGCAACAAAGCCAGTTAGTGTTTATGTCACAAGTTCAGGTGATAGTGTAACTGTGAAGATGAGCAAAGTGTCTTAAATAAATTTGAGCTCACCTCTCAAAATAACCACATGCCACAGGGACTAAATGAACCGCTGCCTTCTAAATGAATAACAATTATCCCAACACGCAGCGGTCGCTGTCAAGTGATGTTTTCTTGTCTCTTTATCGTGTTGTGCCTTTTTTTTTTTTTTTTTTTTTTACCAGGCCTGAGCTCTATTGTACTTTCCTTCTTCTTGGGAAGGATGCAAAATGGCTGACAACACAAGCCATTACATAAACTATTACATAAAGTCAAGTGTTTGGTCAAACCCATGACCCATGATGAACGAGCCACATCAAAATAAAACTAACTCTCAGCTGATTCGCAGATTCATGTGCTCGATTCCCCTCGGAGGCAAACTGCAGCGGGCTGAGATTCCTCTGCAGCCAAAACCCAACACAGAGTCCTGATATGTTCTTCTCTCACTTTCTGGATGGACACAAATGATCAGTATGGGAGGGCCAGTTGCCATGGGAGAGTGTCAGGAGTGTGTGTCTGTCTGTCTGGTGTGATTGAAGACTCTTCAGCTGCACTAAGCCCTCGTTCCCGACTCCCTGCCCTGTCACTCTAAATCAAACTCTCTATCTTTTTTTACATGCGTACTATATAAAAGATGTAAATGAAGTGTGCACTGCTGCCACCGTGTTTAAGTTACATGTACAGTTGAGTCACACTTACATGCACAAATACAGCGGCTGCCCATTACTAATTCACCTCACTCTTTTTTGATCATTATGCATAATTCCTTTAAATTTTAATGCTTTCTCGTTCATTTTTTCATTTATTCCCTCTTGAAAATTGTAAAGTGCAGTCTTTTCCTCAGCTGAATTGTAAAGTGCAGTCTTTTCCTAGTTTGTCCAAGACGAATTTCTCCTATGGGAGACAATAAAGACTAACTAACTAACTAACTAACTAACTAACTAACTAACTAACAAGGGCCTCTGCAAGTAACACATCACACACACATACACACAACCAGGGCTGAAAAAGAGACACGCAATGTGTACAAATCTCAAATGCTCTAAATAGAAAGAATATATTTATAAAAAATGGCTCCAGAAGTAACACAGATATCTGCAGACAGCCTCCTCCCATGTAAATCCCAGGAAGAGTCCCACTGTTTCAGTCTGAGGCTGTGCCGCTGCCACTCTGCATGTTGCACTGTACATTATGTGGACGTGTCAGCTCCGATCTGTTCCACTGGGAGAAGTCTCAGTGCTTCTTCTCTCCGGTCCAGCCCTCATGCGAGCAACGCCTAAAATCAACTCTCATCATTTCTTATTCCTGATTCTCCTCCATCGTCCTCATTTCCCGTTCCATACCCCCCACCCCTCTCTCTTTACTCCCTACTTCCCCTTTTTTTATCTTTGTCCTTCCTCATTCCCCTTTTCTCTTTCTTCATCTTCTCTCTTCACCCACACCTCTCCTCTTCTCTGTCGCTTTCTCTCCGTCAGTCTTCTGTTTTACATTGGACATATCTTCTTGCTGTACCTTTTTTTTCTCATGTTCCCCTCCATCAATTTTCTCTCCTCGATTCCCAGTGGATAACAGCACAGTAGCTCCTCTGGATTACAGTGCAGCATGCAGATTTGTGTGTGTGTGTGTGTGGTAATGTATGCATGATGTGATTTGTGACATAGCTTAATCCTGCACAAGTTAATACAGATAGGGTATTAGCGTGCACATATTCCGTGTGTGTGAGAGAGAGAGATCCAGGACTGATCTGCAGATACACTTGTACATGTACAATATATGAGGTGTACAAGCAACTGTGATGTGTGTGCATACATTTAACATCTGACTGTATACTCTCTGGGTTTCACTGTCTCCACGGTCTCCATGCCAACCATACTGTACTGTACATCCTCCATACTGTATCACCCTTAAGTGTTTCAGAGATTCTAACACCCCTCCTCCCTCCCTTTCATCCCCGCTCATCTGTCATTCTCCTTTCCCTTCTTCTCCCTCTCCCTCCTGGTCTCCATCACTGAGTCTAGTTCAAGCAGAAAGCCTAAAGACCGCTCTCTCTAAACCTGAAGTTCTCTCATGGTTGTGCATGTAGCCAGATGTGCGGCAGCTGGATTTATGTTCTCCATCAAGTTGTTCTATCTAGCTCTTCCAGCACAGGGAGGAAGCCTCTTATGCAGCAACTGGATTATAGTTCAGTGTATTGTTTCACACACTAATTGTCTCAGCGTCACTGCCAGCCCCAGATGGATGCTGCATATTATCACATGATGTGCTTTCAAAATCTCATTTACACTCGTGTTAGCAGTGGCTTCGCTGGCGACATCACAAAACACAAAAACAGAACTAGAAATGTTTTTAAATGACGAATACCGTAAACGTTAATTACATACCGTATTAAGCAATTCCAGAGAGTTTATTGGCTTTATGGTTTAAAGCTCCAGTTGGTAAGTTGACGGAAGTGAAAATTGGTCGGAAATTCAATTCAATTCAGTTTTATTTGATGGAGACGGACAATGTACATTGATACACATTTTAAAATAAAATGTAAATGTACTCAATTCTAGCTACCAAGCTAATTTCCATTGCCAGTCCCCCTATGTCCCCCTAATTTCAAGACAATACACCGTCAGGTCCCTTTATGAACCTCTGCCAAGCGCCCCATACACACACAGACACACAAAGTAGCCATAAACGCACCCTCAGAAGATGTACCCACACTCTTCTTGTGTGTGTCTGCGTGTGTGGAGGGAGGGAGGGGGCTTGACAGAGGTGAAAAGAGGGAGCTGATGGTGTATCGTCTTGAAATTTCCAACCAAGTCACGGACTTTACTTTCACTTTCGTCAGTTTACTACGACGTGTGCGAGCTGTGATTGGCTGCTCCTCCTGCTCCCTCTACCTGATTGGTGGAGAATCGTCGGTTGCGGTGGATTTCGGCAAATACGATTCCAGGCTGTAGGTGGAGCCAGAGGAGTTGGATTTGGTCCTAAATTATCCATTTAATGTCCGACTATCAGAATATAGTGACAGGTCCGGCAAATATGACTGAATAAATGTTACCAACTGAAGCTTCAATGTGTGATGTACTTTGAGAGGTTTTGTTTCAGTTTGATAAGGTCTGAGTTACACTGTTGTTTCTGGAACTTTCCCTCAGATCTCATCGCCTGTTTCTAGTTTGAAAATAATCTCTGAGGCCTGGACATACCATAACCTACTGGTGGAGAACCAGGAAGTGTCAACTGTGTGTTTTTCCCACTGTCCGGACTATATTGAATTTCCTGTGTGAGCGGCAGGGGAAATCTCTTCCTCTTCTTCCTCACCTGCTGTTTTTCTCTCTCTCTTCATATCATGGCCTCTCTCTTCCTCAGCTTCCTCATCCCGTCTTATTACCCTCCATCGTTTACCTTCTCTCTATCACAGACTAATTCCCCTCTTTCCATATTTCTCTCTCCCTGCACCTATCCATCTCTGTCTTCCCACACACACCAGAGATGCAACTTTATTACTCACCACAGCTGGAGACCACTTAGCAGTGTGTGTGTGTGTGTGTGTGTTGTGGTTTCTCATTATTCCTTCCATGATATCATTAAAGGGGCCTATATCTCTCTCTTTAAAAGCTTTTTATCTCGCTCACCCTCTCTGTTGGCCTCCTTCAAACTGTTTTGTTTGCGTTGCCTCTACTCAGACGAGAAGAGCTGAATGAAGGATTTCTATCAACCTACCTGCTCCTGTAAAATTGTGTGTGTGTGTGTGTGTGAGTGTGTGACAACGACAGAAAGATTCAGAGTGTCTCATATCACTCCATCGCACACAGCTCTGCTCTATGTTTTTGCCTCGCTGCACTTTCTACTATCTCTAAACACTAAAAAGCTGCTGTCACTCACAGTTGCTAACTCCAATGTTAGCAATTCTCACACTCACTCCTGATATTGTGGCTGTAGAGACTGCACAACTGCATTTTAGGAGGCAGAAAACCCACTTATTAGATTATCAGTATTACAGTTAATCAAACAAGCCAAAGTTCAAATAAAGTGTTTGAGCTGCCTGCAGTTTAAGTGCAATATCCATAGTATATCATCCCTTATGCGAACGCAAGCTAAAAACATACAGTATGGCCCACACTGACCTACACAACTAAATCTCAGTGACCACATATTCAGCCATATTGGTGTTACCATGTGAAAAGTAATTATGCTGAAATTTCCAAGAGAATAGTGTGTGCAGTGAGTCTAAAACAGACTCTAATCTAAGCTCTGGCTAAAATCTGATCCAGGTGAGACAAGCAGAAACAGCTACAGTAACACTAGACAGAGCTACAACGTGGCTGGCTATAGCCTCTGAGAAAGGTACATTAACCTGTATGTGGTCACCTAAACATTTTAATAATCTAAAATCTTAGCAATCCAGTCTATTATATCACATACAGTACAGCAAATGAGGCAGCAAATCTAATCATGATTAAGAGACAAAGAAACACTAGTTAGACTAGACTAACTTTCTGCAGTCGTCCTGTTTATTAGTTAAAGCTGGGCTCAGGACTCCCATCACTGTTGAAATGTTGTCAGGACAAAAAAAAAAGATCAAAAACACAAATGTTCCACACCTTCCCGACATCAAACAGCTGACAAAATTATTGACTATCCGGCAAAGTTAAAGAAAAAAACTTCCTGTCAGAAGCTGTTGGAGGAGGTTTTATCAGCTGACTGACAGACTGTGTTGACAGCTTCTTCTATGAGTCACCACAAAAATCTGTTAATGCAGCTTTTTACAAACAGGTGCAGTGGATATTTGCAGCCTGCAGTTCAAAGAGCAATAACTCTACATAGAACTCATCAAAATGCAGTTGAAGGCAGATTTATTGCTTTAGGCTAAGTGTGATATACTGTTGTGTGATTATAAACTCACAAGCTACAGGTGCATTGCCATACACACCTGCATTACAGTACACCATCCCTCAGACTGTGCTTCTCCCTTTGATACTGTAATGAATATTGTTATCCTGTTTGATGTTGTTGTCCTCCACAGTGCTGGTGGTCAGCTGCATGTCTTTATAGCACCTGTATGTCTCATCTTCTCTCCTCCAGCTGCCTGACTTTGAGTCACAGCGGCCTGTATGTTTACCTTAATGAAAATGACAGCAGCCAGCGCCGTTGTTCAGGTTTTTACGCTTTTAGCTCTAATTTTTTATGATCTCAATTTGGCTGTGTCGCAGCAATTCTCTCCCAGCTGTGTGTGTTTTTGTGTGTCTGTGTGTGAGAAAGAGAGATTTAGAGGAGTGGAAGCAGAAGCGGTATAACTGGAGTGTGTATAAATCAACATCACTCAAGAAAATGAGTTGTTTGCTGCTGCGGTTCTCCAAGATGCCCTTTCTCTCTCTCTCTCTCTCCCTCACAGCACCTAAAAATATGGTGGGTACTGGGCAGTCTTTCATTGCCGGAAAACGCACATATGCGCACATGCCCCATAAACACAGTGGCTGTAAATCAAAGGCAGAACCAGAGCCAAAAGAAAATGGAAAGAGATGGAGACAGAGATATAAAGAGAGGTTTTGTCCATTAAGTAATGCGATGAGGTCTCGACTAATCACATCAAACTGTCGCTCAATCATTCACCTCTGGAAGAACTTTAAGCCTCATGCAGTCAAACACACACACACACACTGCAGCAATATAAAACTTTTCCATTAAGATAATTTACACCCTCTCCATTCTATTTGGGGCTTTTTCAATCATTGGTACCTTTTGTTGACCTTTCTCACTCTTATCACTCTCTCTTTTCTTTCCCGTTCTCAGCCTCTATTTCTGGCTGTGCAGAATCTATGTTCGGTGAAGTTGGCACCTGTGTGTGTGTGTGTGTGTGTGTGTGTGTGTGTGTGTGTGTGCTTTGTGTCAGTCTGTTGACAGACAGGGCACTGAGGCTACTTTCTGACAGAAGAACTTTCCGGGGAGCAGGTGTCAAAAAGTAACAAGGTAGAAATACAGAGAGAAGAAGGCGAGACAGAGGAGGAGGAGGAGGAGGAAGGAAGGGGGAGGTGGGGGAGGGGATCAAGGTGGGAGAGAAGCAGTGTGGTAACAAGTTTGCAGTCTGCACAGTTGTGCTTCTATTTTCTAGTTTGTTCTTATATGGGATATATGTGTGTAATTCAGGTAGCAACTAGGAACTGTATTTTCCGGACGTCTTGTGTTTGATTGGAAACTGGTTCAGATTTGGCCTGTGATGTTTAATTCTCAGTGGAGTTGTAGGCGAGCAGCGGTGGAGACTGGGAAAGGAAGACTACAGATCTCAGAGCAAATTGATCAGAGTGGTGCTGGGTAAAAACCTGGCATTGTGGCAAACAGTTATTTCCAATAGCAACATCCCCAACAGTGTGCAGTTAGAACTGAACAACAATAAAAGATGTGAAATCCACCATCGTACATAGCAATGGGACTGGAGCTGATGTTGCTCAGTGAGCTTCAGCACCAACCTCAGCACTTGTGAAGGCCGGTTCTGTGGTGGGGGGTCAGTTCACTTTGCAGTTATGCAGTAGAAAATCCACACAGATTGTTGACAGTCACACAATGTCATGTGGAGCAAAACGATGTGCACAAATGTTTTTTTTTTCCAAAAACAGAGTTGTGGATGGTGATTGCCATAATCCCTATAGTCCTAGCAGTAGGTTTGTTACCTTTACAGTAATTGTTGGTGCAAGCTATTTTTAGAACAGCGGAGCAGAGCTGCTCAGAGCTATGCTACAGAGGCATCAAATACACAATCCAACAACTCCAAAACGCTCTCGTGGACAAGTTGTGACACATTCACATTCACCACACTATGAGATAATAACAGAACGTTAAGAGACAGAGTTGTTTTAGAGCCAATGCAGAGACTGCGTGCTGAAAAACTGCACCAGAGCGTTTTGGAGTTGTTGGATTGTGTATTTGATGAGTTTGATGAGGGAAACCAAGAAATCCCATTAGCCTCCGTAGCGTAGCTCTGAGCAGCTCACGGCTCTGCTCCACCGTTGTAAAAACAGCTTGCACCGACAATTAAAGGTAACGAACCTACTCCTAAAACTATAGGGATTATGGCAATGGGCCAATTTGCCAAAATGTTGAACTATTCCT
The DNA here is from genome assembly GCF_045865225.1 of Trachurus japonicus. Taxonomy (NCBI): domain Eukaryota; kingdom Metazoa; phylum Chordata; class Actinopteri; order Carangiformes; family Carangidae; genus Trachurus; species Trachurus japonicus. Next base: position 29,087,857 of record NC_140924.1, read on the forward strand.
TTAACTTAAGCCTTGTTGGTTGGTCCAGACTGAAAACTCTCAACAAATTATATCAAACATTTATATCCTGACAGACTGTTTTTATGGTCTAAACTAAACTGAAATACTTGGCATCTAAAGCCAGAGCTTCAAAGGACCTTGGACCTCCAGTAGAAGCCTGGAGGACAAGTATTGTTGACTCTCAACTCAGGGATGTCAAAGCTTTACACAAGCACACAAATCCATCACATAGGTTTTCAAACACCCTGTGATTTGACTGTATAACCAGACCAAAAACGATGTTAAAGGTCCCATCCTTATAATAGTTGTATTTTCATATACTGTATGACTGAAAGCTAAAAGTCTTGATGAAAAGGAAAATGTTTGAGAGAGGAGGAGGAGGAGGAGGAGGAGTGTGCGGGCTAAAAGCGACCCTGAGAGGGGATGAGACAGAGCTGGAGAGAGCGGGACACAGATGGGAGAGCTGCTCCAGCCAGCACCAACTATGAATAATGAACACTCTGCAGTCAGTGTGAGAGTATTTGTGTGTGTGTGTTTATATGTGTGTGTGTGTGTGTTTTGTCTGCAGTGTGTAAATTGGCCAGATTGGCGCACATACATACGTTAACGAATCCAGTAAAGTGTTTGGCTGGAACACACTTTCATGCATGTTTGTGTACGTTGAGCTAAACTGTTTGTGAGTTTGTGTTTTGTTTGTACATGTGTGTGTTAGTTAGTGTGTTATTGTATCACAAGTGAAGCATGAACGCGTGTGGGGGTGGGCTGGCTGTCTGTTCATACAATCTGTGTAATGTGTATGATGTGCAACATGGGTCCATATCCAGTCTGTGTGTGTGTGTGTGAGCACATGTTCCTTACCATTATACATTATATAATTTCTTTATGTTCATATATGCAAATAAAAATATAAATTGTGATCCCTCAGTGTGTGTGTGTGTGTGTGTGTGTGTGTGTGTGTGTGTGTGTGTGTGTGTGCTCCCCCTGAGTGAACTCAGAGTGTATTGGATCGTAACCCTTCATATCTCAGTGAAGTCTGTGCATTACTCATACTCCTCTTCCCGCCTCTTCTGTCTCTGTCTTCATCTTTTTTGTATTCACTCCCATCTCTCTCTCTCTCTCTCTGTCTCTCTTACCTCCATCTTTCCTGTCGGTGCACCTGTCAGTCTTTCACAATTAACATCAGAATCTTTAGTTGTTTCTGGAGCATATGACTCCTTGACTGAAGCAATAGTAGAAAGAAAGCCGGCCTCTAGCCAACGACTGCGGGGAAACGACTTTGGGAGTTTCTGTCTTGGTAGCTATTTAAGCTACAGTACCATTAGCTCAGATGGTTGGTTAAACACGCTGTTTTTGGCTGACCCAAGAGTCTCAGATAAAAACAGGTCTTAAATATGCAAATCTAGCTAATGTAGTCTGATGTGGAAAAATATAGCCATTACACACACATGAGTATTTTGGTTTTGGAAAGATTAAAAAAAGACTCTTTTTACAAGCAGTCATTCACATAATGATTCATTTTGTATAGACTATGTTTTATAGTGCAGATCAGATAAGGCAAACAAAAAAAAGCAAACACATGGTGATAAAATATGATATATTTATGTGTTTCTCTTCCCCCTCTTCTCCAAATGAGTTTACATAAAGTTTTAGTGTTTTTCCTTTTCTGTTTTGCATCTGACTTCACTAAATTTTAATTTAGTTTGGACCGTTGTGGAGAGTTGGCTGCTCGAGCCGATGTGATGCTAGAAATAGCAAATCCAGCCGGTTTTATCCACTGTTGCTGTGACAGCCCACCAATGAAAACAATGTGCTTCCACTTCTCTTCACCTCCATCACTCTCTCCTTTCCCTCCCTCCATCCTCCCAGGTATCTTCCCCCTCCATCTCCCTCCTGTTTTTTTCTCTGTTGAACTGAAGCCTATTTGCGGCGTCAGAGTCAACATGGCTGACAGTGAAGCATATGATGACACAACCAGGTGGAAATGAACTCTCTCTCTTCCTCTCTGCCTGTCACACACAGACTGAGTGCTGAAATGAAGATGATATACTCTGGGTGAAACAAGATAGGAAGAGACTGAACTGATGTGATTTCTATATAAACCTTGCGTGCAGTTTGGTGGCATGAACATTTTGAAATTGGAGAAGTTGCAGAACTTGTTGTGGACATTTCTAATCAGTAACTTCCCCTTTATCTTTCTGCAGACACCATCAGTTAATATTCAACCTAACACACCAGCACATCTGCATCACATGTGTCCACTCCTTTTACTTTTCAATGTGTACAGGATATATATAATACACTGTGGCCCATAAAGTTCGAATAAAATATTTTTATACCTCTTCTTATGAAATGATTGTGACAATGTGATTCATTCTTGAAAGTGTATATCTTCTCTAAACTGGTAACTGGGACTCAGAATGTCATTGCAGCTGGTCAAAGTGTAGAAATAGGAATAAAAAGAGGAATGGGTTTGAAAACTAAATTATTCCAACTTTGGCAACAGTGTATATTCAATATTTTACTATATATATATATGCACATTTCAATATTAGGCAAAGATTGTGGCTGTGGTTACTGAACTCTCAAGACATTGTTTGGTTCAGGTATCTAAGATGCAGATGCAGGTATGCATGAAGTTCTTGTCCATTAGAATTACCATGGAGCAGTGGTGTTAAATGTTGGATTGTTGCATGAGTATGCACACTCATGCAACACAAGCACATGCTTGGTGATACATAACTGCTCTGTCATAACATTTATCCAGTGTTTACCAGTGTGAAGCGACAGCACACAAAGAAGTGAAGCGGTGCTTCATGTAGAGGCAGAGAAGAAGACAAAAGGCTAGCAAACATGGACATAAACATTGCATGATTTGAATTATTCAAAGTATCAACTCTGCAAATGTTTTATGTAGCAGGAATAAGGCTTTAAGCATGTGTTGGACTTCAAGGATACCCACAGTGTTTTCAGTGAGAAACGCTTCTGGAAGTTGTAGCAATAAGAGCAAAACTTTCAGAAGAGCAAATGAGTTTTTCTTCAAGTGACTAAAACCGTCTCTGTTCTTCTGTCCATAGGCTACAACATATGACCCGGTTCAAACTGAATGACACTATCTGTATATATACTGACAGAGGCGTATATATAAACACATCATTATATTTCCCAGTCACACTGTGCAAACTTTCTTTTTTTCACCTGTTGAGTTTGGGTTGTGGCGTTCGTCACTTTGTTGACTGCTTACGCTGCGTTTGGCTTCTCTCCCCCGGGTGCTCCTAATTGAAAATGTCTCAACAGTGGCTGTGCTGCACACACACGTTGCATCACCATCAGCTGGAGACAAATTAGCAGCCTCATGTTGTGTTGACTTGGGCTGCAAGCTCCGTCTTTGCACAGGCTCCCCGTCATCTGCAAGAGAAAGCAGAGGAGTGCAAATTTAATTATGTTCATTTTAGTGTTCTGTGATGTTATCCTGTTTGTAACTTATGGTGGGCTAATAAGGTACTTTGATAGTAATGAGGCTCTTGGTGCCATCCTTACTCATGTTTCTGTGTTTTTCTGTCTAAGCAGCAGAAATTACCTCCTGGCTAATTACAACCAGAGAGAGAGAAACTCTTCTACTTAATAGACTGCACAGAACACATTGGCTTTTATTATGACGAAGAGCATAAAACCGCAAAGGTTAAGTATCTGCATCACACTCAGTCTCATCTTTCACTTCTCTGCTTCTCCACAGGAAGATCATCGAGGTGAAGATCATTGATGATGAAGAGTATGAGAAGAACAAGACCTTCACCATCGAGCTGGGGGAGCCGGTTCTTTTGGAGATAGGACAGAAACATGGTGGGTCTGTCTGCCAGTCTGCTTTGTGTGTGTGTGTGTGTGTGTGTGTGTGTGTGTGTGTGTGTGTGTGTGTGTGTGTGTGTGTGTGTGTGTGTGTTTAAAGGGAATATCAAGGATTCAGGAGCAGGGCCAGGAACAATCAGAGTGTGACAGACAGAATGGAGTCTTTGTCTAACTGCCACCCGCGTCTCAGGCCTCCTGCACACCTGTCCTCTATAAACCGGCCCAGACCTGCATTGATCGTCTGAGCCTTTCGATCTAAAACTCTGATTATCTTGGGAAACATTTTACTTGGAAGCACAAAGGAGCTTGGCTTGGATTTAATAAGCAGCAGGCTGGAGCAGCGAGCCGTTTGATATGGCAGCATCCATGATGCATCACGTTGGACCAGACAACAGGAATAATAACCTAACCCGCACAGTGTTTGGCCCACTTTATTGCTACACATAAATAAGTGATATGATATACAGAATATAAATAACCAGATGCTATTCTGAACACTGAGTGTGTTCTGAGGTCATCACTGAAAAAAAAAAAAAAAACTCACCGAGCTTAGCAGCAAGAAAAGAGCAGATTGGACAATTTGCAGTTCATTCCTGACTAATGAACTTCTTTGATCAAGTTCCTCTCTCAGCTCTGTTGTGTCATTTCCTATTTTCTGAATTTGCATAGCTGCCAAAAAGCTTAGAAATCGATCAGTGTGAAACATTTCACTTCACTCCCCAACATTTGCGAGATTGTAGGAAGCTGAAAGACTCATTACAGACAGACAGCTAATCTCTGGCAGGTGATCAAGGCTAAAGGGAACTAACGCTGGAAGTCAATAACTCATTTCTGCAGCTCGCTCTGCTTTGATATTTCTTTTCAAATGGATTTTGGAACTTTACAAGATGGAAGGAAATCTGAAGTAACCTCCATTTTTACTTCAATGAGACAAACTCTTGTATAATTCAGCTTAAAGTGGCTCTCTGTTTTGTTTCTATAAATTACACGCACAGTACCAAAGGACATGCAGTGCATGGCTGATGCAGAGTTGTAACACTTGTCCAATGGAGGCGACGTCATGCAAAGAAGCAAAGCAGCGCTTCATGCACAGGCAGTAAAGAAGACAACATGGACATAAACATTGCATGATTTAAATTATTCAACGTATCAGCTCTGCAAATGTTTTATGTAGACGGAATAAGGCTTTTTAAGCATGTGTTAGACTTCAGGGATACCTACTGTGTGTTTTTAGTGAGAAACGCTGTAGGAAGTCATAGAAACACTGTGATGATGAGCATACAGACTGCAGCAGGCTATTTGCAATTGATGCACATTATATTGCATTGCTCCAAACACAGTTCAAATTAAATGATGTTCTATTTGGAAATACTGACAGAGGCAATAACAAACACATCATTATATCTCTCAGCCACACTGTGCACACCTTCTTTTTTCGCCTGGTGAGGTTTGGTTGTGGCTCGTCAAAGCTGTGCGCGCTGCCTTTCCCTCCTCTTCCCTGTTTGCTCCTAATTGAAATAATTTCAACAACAAATCTGGACTTCATTTGACTTCTTTATGTTTATGTTTATCTTTCTCATCCCTGTTAATTTCCTCTTGGCTGCAGCTCTACAGTATGTACTTTGCATTTTGAGTGTTATTCTAACCTCTTGAACTGTGGATCACAGCAAACAACCTAAAGAGTCAGCATATGCAAATATCATGATCACTTTACATCTGATGTCATCATCAGGACTTTTTGCCCAGTTCTTTGGTTTATGCTCAAACACCTGTAACAGCCTCTTATCTGCGTTCAAAGATAATTATCAAATTAGCTAAACATTATACCTGCTAATCAGCGTTGTCATGGTGAGGCCATTAGCACGCTGAGAAGTATTAATTCACAACACCTGTCTAAGCCACTAGTTTGGCCGTAGACCGTCATCCTTTCAAATGTGGTCTCTCTCGTTAAAGGGATAGTTCAACATTTTGGCAAATTGGCCCATTGCCATAATCCCTATAATTTTAGGAGTAGGTTTGTAACCTTTAATTGTTGGAGCAAGCTATTTTTAGAACGGCGGACCAGAGCCACGAGCTGCTCAGAGCTACGCTACAGAGGAGTTGACGGAGTTGTTTTTGAGGTAAATTCATGCAAAACGGCTGATACGTGTTCTCATCAGGGGCAGTTTTTCAGCAAGCAATCTCTGCATTTACCTCAAAAACACCTCCGTCTCGTAACGTTGTGTTATTATCTCATAGCGTGGTGAATGTGCAGGTCACAACTTGTCCACCAGAGCGTTTTGGAGTTGTTGGATTGTGTATTTGATGAGTTTGATGAGGGAAACCAAGAAATCCCATTACTGTAGCCTCCATAGCATAGCTCTGAGCAGCTCGCGGCTCTGCTCCGCCGTTCTAAAAACAGCTTGCACCGACAATTAAAGGTAACAAACCTACTCTTAAAACCATAGGGATTATGGCAATGGGCCAATTTGCCAAAATGTTGAACTATCCCTTTAAGACTCACCATTGGACAGGTGCTTTTTTCCAATAGACATGAAGCTGTCAGCCATGACTATCAGCCTGCTGGCACAGTCTATGGCCGAGCCACATCTCTTCCTTATAGTGTTCATAACAAGGACATGATCCCTTATCAGGTTCCTCTTGTTAGCCGTAGTGGCTGTGTTTGATGGAGCCTGCAGCCACAGTCTGGGATTGAAAGCCAAGTCTCCACGGTGGTCGACAAGTGTTTTATCTCCCTCTCTGCCTCTTAACACGCACACACACACACTCACACTGAGACTCTTCCTGGTGGCGCGAGGGTCCGCACTCTGGATGTCAGACATGAAGAGCCGACAGCCCGGGGCATGTTTCATTACACAGGAATATAATTCATTTTATTACACTGTCACAGTGCAAGCGGACAGACATTCACACACATACACACACACACACACACTATATAACATAACTGTACACAGCTTTTCACTTACAGCAGGTTTGCACTGATAAGAGTTGACTCAATTAATGAGTGTCACTGTGCATGAAGAGAGAGTGAGGAGACGTATGGAAGAGTCGTTTCATGGCGCAGAATTAAGTAAATTCCTTCTGGGTATTCATATTTTTATTAATAGCATGAGATGCTTAATAGCCTGGATTCCCATGTGACACATCAGCGTTAGAATATTTGCATTTACATGACTGTCTTTCACAGCTGATTGCATACGTTTAATAAAATGAAGTCTCAGCAAAACTACTAAAGTAATTCATGCTCTGGTTTGAATCAGGCAAATGAAGAAAACTGTATGGGTCGTGATTGGACTTAAGATGGCGTGCAAAAGCTGTCAGACTGGCAGATCAATTAAAATAAAAACTTTATTATGAGTCCCCCAAAGGCCTTTACAAAAAAAAGAATTATTTGCTCTTGTAACATTTGTTAAAAACTACAGTGTCAGTGCCCATTGGAAATTAGTTTAAGAGATTTGCTGAAAAAATGAAACAGCATGAAATTGTTTATAGTATTTTTTACTTATATTCACACTGTGTAACTTGGGTAGAAATGGTGGTAGTGTGTTATTGTGCAGAAACATTGAGGCCAGATTTGTGAGAGTGTGGCCATGACTTCAAATGAGGCTTGATGAGAGGCTGGACTCCAGGAATCTGACATTTTAAATGGAAAGGTCATCCAGCACAGTCCATATCATTAGTGAGGAGAGAAACAATCTGTATCTCTGAGTGTTTTTTTTATGATTTGGATGAGATGTGTTTTTTGCCTGCTCTGGTTAGTAAAGTGGCCGACTGTAAGAAATCACATGATCAGAGAAGTCTGAACATGGCTGCACTAGGACGTATCTACCACAGGAGAGGACAGCACTGGAACTGAGGCCGACATGTCAGAGTTAATGCTGATCTAGTCAGTGATCAGTGTCCTGGCAGAGTATATCAACAATACATGTTCATCAAAACTGGAAGAGGAAAGTTCCTAAAGTTGGTACTGTATAACATCTGCATAACTGACCACTTCTCCTTTTGCCGTCTCCTAGGTGACTCCAATGAGAACAAGCCCTTGGTGGGAGCAGAGGATGAGGAGGTGGCCAAGATGGGCTGTCCCAGTCTGGGTGAACACACACAAGTAGAAGTGATCATAGAAGAGTCCTACGAGTTCAAGGTAAGTGTGTGTGTTGTTGTGTGTTAGTGTTTGTGTGGATGTGTGGATGCATATTGCATCAATACATTTCAATTATTCTCATGTGCATACGGCATCAATCAAATCAGCTGTGCTAATGAGACATGATGCAACTCAATCCGATCAGATATGATATGATACAGTATTCATGTACTGGCCCCAACTGAAAAATGTCAGTAGGACACTCTGATCCCCAACAGGGATTCTAGCTCAGCCCCCGTCTGCCCGTCGCCCTCTCCCCTCCACTGGGTCAAGCGGTCATCTCAGAACAGAGCCGGCTTTCCCCATCGGCTTGTTCGGTCATAGAAAGAGTCTTTGAGGGTCTGAATGTCCCCTGCAGTCAATAAGATCCAAGTCTCTAGAGCAGATATAGACTCTGTCCTTTCTTTTCTTTGGTGTTGTCAGAAAACATCTCACAAAGATCAAAATTACTTAAAATGCAAATTGGATCGAAAATGATTCAAAGCTGCCCCAGTCGGCAGGATGAATGATTCATTTTGTTAGCATGTAATGGACTCTATAATGAGAGCCCTGTCATTTTGATGAGAGACATGCAAAAGACAACAAGTAATTTATTCAAAGTGAGCTGACGTCCTGTTTCAGACACGACAGGCCCCGAGAGGGAGAAATAGTTCTGATACAGTTCACAGTTCCTCTGGTGATATAGAAACTATATTGACTTAATTATTTGATGAATTCTCACATTTGTTCAGATCATTACTTCACACACCGTCATGTTTGCTTCTCTCAGTCTATGATTTTGTTCATGTCTTTAAATGTAACCAATCATACTGTGTTTGTTTGTTGCAGATTTCATTTGCTCATTTTGTCCATTTGTGTCATTTGTGTGTGTGTGTTTGTGTGTGTGTGCAGAGAGCAGTAAACAAACTTCTTTGGCAGGATCACCAGGTTATCTCTCCTCCTTCATGCTGTAGTTTTTCCTTTGCATGCAAAGACAATTCTTCTATTTTCCATGGGATGCTGACATCCTGTAATGTATCTTTAAACCCTTAATTGTCACTGGACTTACTCTTCCTGAAACGGCTGATTTGTGTTTGTGTTTTGTGTGTGGGGGGTTCTCTTATGTTGCCTTTCACTTACTAGATAATACACCATGCAGGGCTTTCTCCTCACAAAGCCCTGTCAGCTGGGTTATGATAATGACTGCTGATGTGATGCTCCATAGCTGCTGCAAGCTGTTTTGCATCAACGTCTCTTATTATTCCTCTTCCTTTAGACACAGAACCCCACCAATCTGCCTGAAGGCTTTTCCCTAGATTTCACTGGGAGCATCAGCAGAGCAACTGGCTTCACAGACAATTTCACTGCATTGCATTAATTAGCACATCCTATACCTCGAAATCTCAGAGTCGCGAAGCGCCGACTTTGTAATCGTACCTTTGAAATGTGGAAGCAAATTGAGAGGCATGAAATCAGCATTATCCCCCTATCTGTGTGGCTGAGGGTGAATTAACAACTTGAGGGATGTGTCTTTCCTTTTCTGGTCTGTGTGCACTTGCATGTTTGTTTTTGTGTGTGTGTGCGTTTGTGCGTGTGTGTGTATGTGTGTGCAGAGTACTGTAGATAAGCTGATCAAGAAGACAAACCTGGCCTTGGTAGTGGGAAGCAGCAGCTGGAGGGAACAGTTTGTCAGTGCTGTTACCGTCAGTGCAGGTAATACACACACACACACTCACACACACATACCAACAAAGGATGTAAAGCATCATTTTGATTAATGAACAGTGGTACTGGTTGACATCTTGACATCATTTTGAAAGGATGATGGATGATGAGAAAGAACATTTTCTACATGTTTACATCAGCATTTTTATTTTGAAGCTTTTCATGCATTTATTTTCACCCCTCAGTCTGATTGTTATGCAGCTCTCATCACTGCCACACTGATCCTAATAGGCTCTATAGACTTTTTTTCTCCATTTCACCCATTAACACTAGATAAAAAGAACATTTCCTTTAATCCTCCTTTAACAAAATGCACTATTTTGTTTTCTTAACACGCGTTGGATAAGAAGATAGACACCCCTCCTTTATCTGTCCCTGTGTATGAAGCTGAGAGCAGTTACAGTAGCTTATGTTAAAGGGATAGTTCAATATTTTGGCGAATTGGCCCATTGCCATAATCCCTATAGTTATAGGAGTAGGTTTGTTACCTTTAATTGTCAGTGCAAGCTGTTTTTAGAACGGCAGAGCAGAGCCGTGAGCTGCTCAGAGCTACGCTACGGAGGCTAATGGGATTTCTTGGTTTCCCTCATCAAACTCATCGAATGCGCAATCCAACAACTCCAAGGCAAATGCTGAGACTGCTTGTCGAAAAACTGCCCTCAACAGGAATGCGCTTCAGCGGTTTTGCATGAATTTACCTCTAAACAACTTTGTCTCGTAATATTCCGTTATTATCTCATAGCGTGGTGAATGTGCAGGTCACAACTTGTCCACCAGAGCATTTTGGAGTTGTGGGATTGTGTATTTGATGAGTTTGATGAGGGAAACCAAGAAATCCCATTAGCCTCCTTAGCGTAGCTCTGAGCAGCTCACGGCTCTGCTCTGCCGTTCTAAAAATAGCTTGCACCGACAATTAAAGGGAACAAACCTACTGTTATGACTATAGGGGTTATGGCAATAGTCTCCTTTGCCAAAATGTTGAAGTATCCCTTTTAGCATAAAGGCTGGGAATGGGGGTTAACATGTAGCTTTTAGCTATAGATCTCACTAATTTACCAGAGTCTTGTGTATTTTATCTGTAATGAACCTTTAATATTATAGGTGAACAGCAACAGGAAGTCACCACAGCTTAGTATCAGCATGCTAATTAGTTAGCTGTCTTTGCAGAGAGCCATGCTCGCTGTGATTGAAAGTTAAAATGTTTCCTCTGTCAGATTCATCAGTTTCACTCCACTTGCCTCCCTCTTTTTTTTGTCCACTCCCCCGTCTCTTCCTCCTTCTATCAATTGTCTTTTTTTTTCTTCCTTACTATTTTCCACACCTTCAATTTCCTGACACACCTGAAAGGAGATGACGACGAGGAGGAGAGCGGCGAGGAGCGGCTGCCGTCCTGCTTCGACTACATCATGCACTTCCTCACCGTCTTCTGGAAGGTTCTGTTCGCCTTCGTCCCGCCCACGGAGTACTGGAACGGCTGGGCCTGCTTCATCGTATCCATATCGCTCATCGGCGTCCTGACGGCGGTCACCGGCGACCTGGCATCGCACTTCGGCTGCACGATAGGACTAAAGGACTCGGTGACCGCTGTGGTGTTCGTGGCGCTGGGGACCTCAGTGCCAGGTTGGTGATTAGATTAGTGTTTATTTACAGTAAGGCCAAAATCAGACTGAAACCACGGGGGATGTACATTTTTATCATCACTGGTTATTTGCTATTGTATGTGTGTCTCCATCTGTTCCTGTACGCTACACTGGCCTACTGTAATTAGAATCACAGGATGATGCATGTGATGCTGAGGGCACCAGACTTCCTGTCCTGTGTAACCACAACCGCACCCACGAACGACAGAACGTGTGAGAGCAGGAGAGATGACTCGACATGCTCTGAAATAACATGAACAAATAGTGACATTTAACTTTCAACTGTCCGAGCAGAAGCTATTTAACCTGGCTTCCCCTGTCCTAGAGCATCAAAGAGAGGAAGAGGAACGTTCCTCTGCTCTCCTGTCGTTACCTTAATTAAAACCCAGCACTGAGTCCCATGGCAATAATGCCCCTCGCCCAGATAAGGCTCAGTCATGCTGAAAACCAGGTCATGGAAACAGCAAGGTTTCCTGGTGTGGGATCATTCAAGTTAAAGGGATACGCCAACATTTTTTTTTCGTGTCTTGCCTCACTCCTGAGTCCACGACCAGCAGATAGACACCATCCTTTCGACTGTGTGTGCAGTAACAAGGGAGATAAAACCGTATCGCCCGAAATTAGCTTAGCTCAAACGCTGGAAGTGTATAGGTAGTGTTAGCCTGCCTCCTACCCGATCCGAAATCAGCAGTCAGAAGCTGATTTCATTTTAGCTCTAAACTCTGTAAATATATCATTTTATCGACATTCCAAACATTTTTAGGCGAGAAAGTAGCCGTTTAGATCAGCAGTGTGTTGTTAATTTGTCTAAATACCAGCTGTTTACAATTTTGTTCTGACGAATTCGGCGCTACTCAAGCTAGCCGTTGTGACCAACGCACTTCCGATTACTTTCACAAAATAAAACACCTGTTGCCCTTTACATACAGAAAACCATGACAATAGAATTTGTGCTTTTACTTTGAAATAGGAAGCTAACCTACCCTCGATGTAGCTAGCTTGAACCAAAATAAACTGTCTCTGCTTGAACCCTCCGTTTTGACCGATCTCGTCCCGTTACCGGCGTTTGACCGCTCAAGATGCCTTACCGGAGAGTTTTGTCAGCTCTGAGACGAAGATCGGCCCGCCGGTTTCCGTTTAGAGTTGCTGAAGAGTTTCTCTGATGACTTTGGGTGGAGGCAGGCTAACACTACCTATGCACTTTCAGCATTTGAGCTAAGCTAATTACGGGCGATACGGGCTCTCCCTCTTTACGGCACGCACAGTCGAAAGGATGGTGTCTATCTGCTTGTCATGAACTCAGGAGTGAGGCAAGACACAAAAAAAAAATGTTGGCGTATCTCTTTAAATGCTGTAGAGGGGCAGATGTCTAAGCTCTGAAAACCAGGGGGAAAAAATCATCAGATTTCAACGCTGGCCAATCACGTACCCCAATCACCAGGCAAGTTAAAGGAACGTCTGCACCACCTGCTCTCAAACATGAGTCTCCATAAATTTGCCCAAAAAATGAGATTGGGAAATGATGCAGTATACAGCCACAGTATTGCATTTCTTGTTTCTATTTCCACACATAATAAGTAAACAGTACAAGAAAGATGCACATTTTCCTCGATTCCTCGATGTGGCAGAAAAGTGAGTAAACAAATGACGGGGGGACCGCTCCTCTCTCCTCCGTCTTCATCTCGGTAGCAGCTGCCCTCAGGAAGCAGGCATGAAATCAGAACTGACCCCAGCTCCATCACAGCCTTCTGCCTCCGGGCCCGAGCCGCTCCCCCGCTCGCAGCGGACGCTCCGGCCCAGAGCTCTAATTCAATTCACTTCCCCTTTCCTTTCGTCAGCCATTTTATTGTTGCCTGTCCCTCCGCATGATTTATAGAAATCGCTCCTTTGCTCCCCTTTCAGGCGATAACTCTGATGCAGTGCGGCGAGGTCTCCGCTCTCTCGTTTGAATCAATTCTCTCAACAGCCATATTATGTTGCGTGTTGGAATTGGAGGCTGTAAATTTGGATTGGATATCCATTATCAGTGCATGTGTCCTGTCCTGTCGCAGGCCGTCTTGACGTTAATGTGGCTTTTCTGAATCTCCTTCACTCTGATTTGTTTTGTCTCTTTCACACCTACCCCTCTCTGTCTCTCTTTCTCTATGTCCTTCTCTCACCCTCTCATATTCCACCTCACTTATCTGTTACGCTTGCTCTTGTGCCCCGTCCCGGTCAATTTATTATTCTGACTAGGTGCTACCTTACTCCTCGCTCTCTCTCCTCCGTCCTCTTATTGGATGTTGTGTTTTCACTATTGTGTCATCCATCATACCCAGGTGTGTGTGTGGGAGAAGATGTGTGCTTGCGGTGCTGAAGTGACGCAAGTTTATGTGCAATAAGTCCAGCAGGTCATTATAACTTCCACAGGGAGTGTGTGTGTGCTCCCTTGTGTGTGTATGTGTGTGTGTGCATGTGTGTATGATATCCCCTTCAAAGTTGTTAGGAACATTTATCTTGTCTCTGGTCTCCTCCTCTCTCTCTCTCTCTCTCTCAGCCCTCCTCCAGATTTATAAAAGCATTCTACAATATTACATCAGAGACGCTGGAGGATTGTCGGGCCAATTTACAGCAGATTTGCAGATTCAGGCAATTAGAGGCAGATGTGGATCAGATGCTCAGTTTGAACGTGGGGAACTAATAAATGTTTTTGGCTGTTCATTCGTAACCACCTGAGCCATTTGAACAGTGTTAGCGTTGTTTCAATATGTGAAGTCCTGCACTGATCACAGACTGAAGTCACTGCTACGACACAGAACTTGGCTCTTTGATTAGTGACACGTTCAGTGGTTTAAAGACTCAGTTCAACCACTTTTCAAAAAGACCTATTTTCTCAGCAGTCTTTGTGTTTTTCACACACAGAAACTGCTGATTTAAGTTTTTTCTGGGATCTGAGCTCAGTTTCATGTGTTATTTCTCTAATATTTACCTCATTGATGTGTAATTGTTTCATGTCTGTGGTGTGAGAGTCTGTGTGTGTTCTGCTGTCATTTCCAGTCCAGTTTCTCTCCCCGTTCTTTCTATATGCGTCTGTATGTCTGTATGTGTGTGTGTGTGTGTGTGTGTGTGTGTGTGTGTGTGTGTGGGCCCCTCCCTCCTCACCAGCAGCAGCAGGAGAGGCGAGACAGGTTGATAACTCGTTAAGCTAAGTGCAATAAAAATCTTTCCAACAAGTGTTATAAATCTCTCTAAAACCTAAGATGGACAGCCCCTGACTTCCAGACGTTGGAAAAGTCAGGCTGTTTTTTAAATGGAGACGGTGACATCAGACAGCCGAGCACACAGAAACACACTGCTGTCATAAATACAATACCCAGGAGAAGACAGGACCTTTGCGGTCAGTGTTGTTAGCTGTTGATGGGCAGTAAATACATAAAATCCGTAGCTCGCAGCTCTGATCCACCGTTCTAAAAATAGCTTGCACTGACAATTAAAGGTAACGAACCTACTCCTAAAAGTATAGGGATTATGGCAATGGTCCAATTTGCCAAAATGTTGAACTATCCCTTTAACAGTTTCTTGACTAGGAGAGAAGAACTGGTAAACTGGGCCGGTGTTAAGTGTATGATGCTGTGTGTTTCTAAATTCTAAATTTAACAGTGTGTACTGTACAGTACATCTTTCATGACTCAATCAAACCCACAATCTCATGTGTCAACACATCCAAACTTTTCATTTCTTTTTATGTGGTCAGGATTACAATTCACCTCTCTTCTGAAAGAATAAGAATTGGAGGATATTTTCATGTTGGGATATGAATTTCAACTAATCTCGCTGACATTCAAATGAGAATCGAGACTCGTCTCACCAGCCGTGGCTAAAAATAGAAATAAGCCAAGACAGGCGCACAATAACTGGCAGCTGTTTCCCTGGTGTTCCCTGCCAACCCAGTTGTAGCGTCTCTGCCTTCTTTATCCAATTCCTCCTCAAATGTTCAGCACTAAACAGCTTCACTCATGTACACCTACAGCGTTTACAGCATTTCTCACATCTGCTCCAGCGAAGGCTGATGCCAGCATACGACTAAAGAGTCCAGGCAGAGCCACAGCCTGAATCCTCCTGAAAATAATCCAAGTTATATTTATATGTCTCAGAATATGGACCCAGAATAACATATGACCACAAAGGAAAATGATGTCGTAAAGACACATGTGATTTCACAGGATTATCTATAATTGTGCTACTGTACAGGAAGCTGTTTAAAAAAGGCAACCTGGTCCTTTAAATATGGACTGAAATGTGTTCTGTCTTTCACAGCAACGCTTTCAGCTCCCTCAGCATTTCTCCTTGTTTTGCAGCAGTTCATCTCTCTGTCTCTAACATACATGAAATAAATTATTTCCATAAACACTCACATCTTTGACACAACTAGTTCATATGGCTTCCTATGATACCCAGTGCCTTGATCTTCCATGACCTCTTTGCATCTTTTCATACACATACACCACAGAGAGTGTGTGTGTGTGTGTGTGTGTGTGTGTGTGTGTGTGTGTGTGTGTGTGTGTGTCTATGAGAATACTGAGTGGGGGGTTGTGTACTGTATGTTACCTTGAGGTAATTCCTCAGTGGCTGTGGAAAAGACATTCTCCACAACATCAAACGTTACTCATATGAGGCTCATTTGCATTATGTTGCCGTATTTCATATATTTTCATTTTTCCTGCCTTGTTTATGCTGCAGATTTGATTAGCAGTTTGAAATATGCTTATTATTGTTGTGTCATTTTTCAAACATGCTAAAAGATTGAAGATAAATCACAAAAACAAGCTTATTTATACAGATGAGGACAAAAACAGCAGGATGTTTGTTTACAGTATAGAATTAATAATGAAGCTTTAAGATTAATTCAGTGTTTTCAACCTTGGGGTCGGGACCCCACATGGGGTCGCCCGGAATTCAAATGGGGTCACCAAAAATGTCTAGTAAAAAAAATTACTGATTAAAACATATTTTTTAACTTATTATTATTTAAATTATGATTAAAAACACCACACACAATCTTAAACAACTGTATTCTATACTTTCACTTTCTCGAATATATAAATTGAGTTCAAATAAAATGCATGATCACAGTCAGGTGATCACGGGGTCGCCAGAAATTTGGCAAAGAAAGTTGGGAACCACCGGATTAATGACTGATTTCCTTTTTCCATCCAGACACGTTCGCCAGCAAAGTGGCCGCCATCCAGGACCAGTACGCCGACGCCTCCATCGGCAACGTCACGGGCTCCAACGCCGTCAACGTCTTCCTGGGCATCGGCGTGGCGTGGACCATCGCGGCCGTGGCGTGGCGCGCGGAGGGCAAGACGTTCAAGGTGGACCCGGGGAACCTGGCCTTCTCCGTCACCCTCTTCACCATCCTGGCCGTGGTGTGCGTGCTCACGCTGCTGTACCGGCGGCGCGCCACGGTGGCCGGCGGTGAGCTGGGCGGCCCGCGGACTTGCAAAATAATCACGTCACTGATGTTCGTCTCGCTGTGGCTGATTTACATCCTCCTGGCTTCACTGGAGGCATACTGCCATTTAAATTTTTTTTAAATGGAGAGGAGAGGGGAGGGTGAGAGACCCACTGCCAATATGAGAGAGAGAGAGAGGAGGGAGAGGGAGAAGGAGGGAGAGAAGGAGGAAGAGGGATGAGGAAGTATATGAAGTTGAGTTGGACTGATTGGGGCCAATTCTGATATTTTTTATGAATCAGCTGATCTTCAATTGTCTTTTTTTGTAGAGTCCAGAATTTGGGTTTTTCTGTTTCTGTTTATCGTGGGGTTTCTTTTCCTGAAAAGAGTTTTAAGCATCAAGAGACACTAAAATTCTCCACTGATGTCCGTGTCCCTCTGAATGAAGAATTAACTTAAAACATTAATGATAAAAATTGCAGTGCGGGTTTTAAAGAGCACTTTTGTGTAGTTGTTCATC
Source organism: Trachurus japonicus (assembly GCF_045865225.1). Lineage (NCBI taxonomy): Eukaryota > Metazoa > Chordata > Actinopteri > Carangiformes > Carangidae > Trachurus > Trachurus japonicus. Next base: position 29,105,142 of record NC_140924.1, read on the forward strand.
TCCAGTGGACGACTCTGTTGAATAGTTAATAACAGGCTGATATTGTTCCAGTATACTGCCGAGCCAGCAGGAGGAGGGAGAGTGTAGGTGAGGAGGAAGATGAGAAGAAGCTGGAGGCAGCGAAGGTAAAGAAGAGTCTGTAGAACATTGATAGAGAGAGTAGATGATAGAGAAGAAGACAAGGGGGACGTGTAGAAGAAGAATAGATGGACCCCCTCCTCACTTTCTCTTGTGTCTTCTGTCAAAACTGTATCTCGTCACCATGGGAACAGTGGATCCTCCCATCACACCTGTTGAACTCCATCCACTACTAACAGTGACTTATGACTTTTTCACCTCTCCTCTGCCAACTGTACACACACACACACAACTGACAACTTTTATTTCTTTATTCCTTCTCTTCTTGAATACACTGTGCAGAATAGTCTATACACACACACACACACACAGACACACTCCCCTACAGACACACCCCTCTGCCCCTCCCTCTTGCCTTACTCTTACCTCCCCCCGTAGGAACTGTCTTAAAGTCGTGACAATGAAACGCTGTATGAAAACGCTCTTCAAGTCGTGATGATGAAACGCTGTAGTCACCGCCCACCAACCCTCTTTCTAAACGAGCCAATCACACGCCCCCGTCTCCTTTAAATGCCAAACCACAGCCTCATTCATCCTATGAAGGAAACCTTATACCCTGGCCCCACCCTTTTTTCTTTTCTTTTTTTTTTTCTAAACTTTTCAATGGCGTCACGTGTTGATGTTGTTACCGTGCAATTGTAAAAGAAAAAAAAAGAAAAAACAGAACAAAAACAAAAAAGACACACGTAGAGTAAGATGAGATGAAAAGATGTTGCATCGACACCTGGAGGAAACGGAGTCTGGAGGAGTGATGAGTGAGCGGTGACAGCTGTTAATGTCACAGTGAAGGAGCATTGTGCACTACACATTGTGAGCTACACTATTTATCATTCAACTACAGGGAAATGTGAAGACGCTGAGCAAAGCAGGAAATGACATAAGGCCAATAACGGAGACACAGGAAGGATGGATCAGGAAGACAACAACCGTAGGCCGTGACGGTGTCGATGATGACAAATCAAACTATGACCACACCCAGTGTTTCTATTTGTACATGATATTATAAGAGACATTTATTGATGTGTGTGCAAGAACACTGTTTCTTTTATTTATGTTAAGTTTGCGAGGAAAAAAACCCTCCGAAGGACGACGGGGAAAGATCCACACGCCCTCTATTTCTCTGTTTAAGGAACTCCATCGCAACGCCTGAGATGAGTGGAGGACAGGAGGAGGAGGAGTGGAGCGCTCTGAGGGGAACATACAGTACGGCAGCTCTGAAATATCACATGACTGTTCTGCAGCAGTTGCAAAGTCGGGACGTTTCTTTGTACAAAAAGAAAAAGAAAAACACCAGTCTCTGTTATCCAAAGATTTGATAGAAGAACACTGTCACGAATCATTTCACAGGTAGAGAGCCATTCATTCTCTCACACTCCAGGCGTTAGACACGTCCCGCAGGCTGGAGTTCAAAAAACAGGCAAATCTCTATTCATAAAGTTGGACACACTACGGCTCCATGTGCTCGACCATCGGTGTTTTGATGGGTGTGAGTCTGTATCAGATTTATTTTGTTATTTGTGAAAGATTTATTGACTCTGGCATGGTGTGTGTGTGTTTGTGTGAAAGTGAAAATAAGATATCAAACTAGTTTAAATAGATAATATGATGCCACATATGACTGTCTGTTAAAGCCCAGATTTATATTATGTTTGTGTTAATACCCGCGCGCTGCCCACGGGTTAGACTGAGGCTGGACAGCAGGGATGACATATGGCTTGTCAGTGCAGATTATTATGAAATGCATTGTTAACAGGGAAAACCTCTGCAGGAAGCGAAGGCCTTTCTTCTCAGCTGCCCACGATGCCGACTGAGAGCTTCAAGGTAAATCCTCCTCCGACAAAACAATAACTGAGATTTCACTTCCACTGCAGCTCAAAGGAGAAAAAAAACAGTCATTTACCTGTCCACCCCCCCTCTCCTGCCCGTCTGCATTAACCTTAACCCCTCCCTCAGATGTGACATTTTAAATGCCACACCAGTTCCTCGCACTTTCTGCTCTCACAGCTTATTAACCAGAGGAGAAAGTGAAATGATTCCAAACTTTCTCTGAAAAAATCAGTGAATGCTTCTCTGATTTGCTGTTTTTCAGCGAGGCTCCGTCCAGCTCTGCTAGATAGAAGGAGTTTGGCCTCCTGCCATGATGCTCTTGCCCCGTTTCAAAGGAATATCTCTTGGCTGCGAATATTTAACAATGCTGTCTAGAAATTAGACACGATGGCACGCCCTGAGTGTCCACCTCAGAGAGGAGGGAGTGGCCTGGAGCTCAGCAGCAGGTTGGACACCTGTAGGACCAAAGCAATAATATTAAAGATACTGAGGTTGTGTTGAAGCCACTGCAACACAACAACACAACTGTGCTCAGAAACCTTTGGCCAGACTCCAAAAAGAAAGTCAGCCTCCATTTATTTACATTTAGGCAGATTATCCCAGATCAGCTATCAGCAGCTCATAGATGTAACGTACCCATGGATGCACACAGATATCACTGTGTTACTTCAGTACTGAAGAACAGGGCCGTTGCTAGGAATTCTGGACCCCCTGAAAGAATACTAAAGTGGGCCCCTGACTTTTCCACTTTTTTTCTTAGACTACGTATGTATTATCACGTTTTATTAACTTTGTTTTGATGCTAATTTACTATGAGTATTAGTCAGGGTCTGATCCGGAAAAAGGTGGCTTGCACCCTCCAGGTCGGGGGAGAGTTCCTGCCTCAGGTGGAGGAGTTTAAGTATCTCGGGGTCTTGTTCACGAGTGAGGGGAGAATGGAGTGCGAGATTGACAGGCGGATCGGTGCGGCAGCCGCAGTAATGCGGTCATTGTATCGGTCCGTCGTGGTGAAGAAGGAGCTGAGCCGAAAGGCAAAGCTCTCGATTTACCGGTCGATCTACGTTCCCACCCTCACCTATGGTCATGAACTCTGGGTCATGACCGAAAGAACGGGATCCCGGATACAAGCGGCCGAAATGAGTTTCCTCCGCAGGGTGGCGGGGCGCTCCCTTAGACATAGGGTGAGGAGCTCTGTCACCCGGGAGGAGCTCGGAGTAGAGCCGCTGCTCCTCCACATCGAGAGGAGCCAGCTGAGGTGGCTCGGGCACCTGTATAGGATGCCCCCTGGACGCCTCCCTCGTGAGGTGTTCCGGGCATGTCCCACCGGGAGGAGGCCCCGAGGAAGACCCAGGACACGCTGGAGTGACTATGTCACTCGGCTGGCCTGGGAACGCCTTGGGGTCCCCCCGGAAGAGCTGGAGGAAGTGTCCGGGGAGAGGGAAGTCTGGGGATCCCTGCTCCGACTACTGCCCCCGCGACCCGACTCCGGACAAGCGGATGAAAATGGATGGATGGATGGATGGATGGATATTAGTCAGGGTCTTATGCAGAATAATTCAGTCATACAAAGATTAGACTACTGGGTTTTTTTGTGGCCCTACTGGGCGCTGGGCCCCTGAAATTATCATCACCTTTCTCCCCTATACAACGGCCCTGCTGAAGAAAACATAGAAGAATCATCATTTCCAGGCCGGAGCCTGGAAATGATGGAGTTTTCTTTTAGATTTCTCAGTGGATTTATGTATGTGTATTCACAATGGACATCCGATACTGATATTATCCCATAATGTGTGTCACATTGAATCTAAACTGTGTATATCATGAGTTATGAGAGCAGAAAGAGAGGAGATCATGATGCGTATTGCAACTGATCTTAAATTACAAATCTCTAAAATGGCCAAATGTAAAAAAAAAAAAACAAAACACATGCCATGGCGTCAGTCTCTTCGCCGGTTGCTACGGCGTTCACATCATCCAGCTGAACCAGCACTGACTGACTCACCACCCAGATGCTGTCATTGTCTCTGCTGCTTCACTCATCTCCGCAGCACGCAGCATCTGGAAAGCGCAGGAGCCGAGCCGAGGCGACGGGGGTCATCAGCCGCTTGCCAGTTCTGACATGACTGGTACAGCACGTTGCCATGGCTCCTGGCCCACTGACACGGCAGCACGCCCGCCGGGCCAAACGCTTTTTCTCAATGACTTAAGCCTGTGTAACAGTTGCCAGTTTAAGAATGAGTGGGCAGGATAATAGTTGCTGCTGACGCCACAGGAACACAAGAATACTGGGACTGAATTAGAAATGTGGGCTTTTTAAAGGTTGATAAGCCTGGCTGGAGGACAGCGGAGTGTGCGCGAGTGTGTGTATTTGTGTGTGTGTCTGTGTGTGTGTCTTTGTGCGTATGCATGCTTTCTAAGAGAGTGAAGAAATGCAACCATATTTTTAGTCTCTTGCCTGTTGCTTAGTGACCATCTATCTGCAAGCCGTTGTCTTCTTGACTGTTGCTGGTGTGTGTGTGTGTGTGTGTGTGTGTCATTCTCTCTCTTGATGTTTCTCATTTTGTTCTGTTCTCCTGTAGTGACTGACAGTACGACCCCCCCCCCCTCACTCTCTCTGCAGGTGATTTTCAACATTTGTTTTCAGCATGTGTGTGTGTTTTACTTTACACTCCTTGTGCCTCCCCTGTTTGTGTTGCATGTGTATCCATTGTGTGCACATCTACATGTGTATGTGTGCCTTGAGTGTGTGTGTGTGTGTGTGTGTGTGTGTGTGTGTGTGTGTGTGTGTGTGTGTGTGTGTGTTGTAATCTCCTTATAGGGGCTCGCCCTGTGTGTCCCTGGCTGAGTCCCATACGCTAGATTAATGAATTAGGATGCCAAAATGCCTGGAAATTGGATTCCCTCCAGTGTGTGTGTGTGTGTAGCCCTACTCTCCCTCCCCAGGTGTGTGTGTGTGTGTGTCTGTCTGTCAAATAAGATTAGATATATAATAGATCTGGCTGTCGGTTTAGACTGGGAATAGATGGTGGCACTTTCTTTAAGGGAGTGTGTGTGTGCGCGTGCGTTACAGTATGTGACACATGTCATTACTGCATTTCTGTCATACACTTTGCTAACTCCTCAGTCTATGATTGGCCGATGGCTACTGTAGATGCAAACACTTACATACTGTATATACATGAGTGTTCATTTACACACACACACACACACACACACACACACACACACACACACACAGACTGTAAATGAAAGACAGGTGAGAATAGGGTTGCAAAATTCCGGGAATTTTCAAAGTTGGAAACTTTCCATGGGAATTAACGGGAATATATGGGAATAAACAGGAATAAATCCAAAAATTACAAAATTGAAGGTTGGCCCTTAACAGGGAACTTAAATATAGTTGGGGAAAATATATTGTAGCATAATTTTGGCTGATTTACACTTGAATATCCCTTAATAACATGCACAGATGACTTCTTGAACCCTGGAGGCCAGACTTTTGGGGGGGGGGGGGGTGAGTAATTAAAACTTGATAAAGTTCTACTCACAAATAAATCTGCTGAAATGTCATGTTTTTTAATTGTATTATTTTGCATGGATGTCTGCTTATGACAAAACAAGATATTTACATTTATGTTTGGATATGATACAGTTTGTTTAAATTACCCCCAATTTCCAGTTAATTCCCATAAATTCCCATAATTCCCATGGAAAGTTTCTGGAAATGTTCCACCACCTAGGGTTCTAGGTGAGAACAAATGTTTTCCATCAGTGTCACTACTTACAGAGACAAACTGTAAGGACATGGCTGCTGGTGAATATCAGTATATTTGAGGTGTAAACAGACGTTACTGTCTGTGACTTTGATGATGAGGAGATTATGTGAAAGATTCTATGTAAAGTATTAGAGTTCAGGTGAAGTGAGGCCGCTGTCATATTTACATGATCCTCATTTCCATGTTTGTGCAGCGTGGATGTTCACCTGCAGGAGAGAACATGAACATGAATATAAACATGAATGCAAAGCTGTTTGTCATATGGAAACCAGACGTGTTCAGTGTTAAATCCATGACAAGACATTATGAAATAAATAAATAAATTCAGATAAAACATAAGCCTGAAATTGTGGTATAATCCAGTCAGTTTGTTCAACTCTAATCTTGATATGCTACATCCTGCGTCTCAAAGCTTCTGCTGGTTATTTTCTACACTCAGAGTTTTTCCTGTTTAAACTTTTCACTCAGAAACACAGGACTCCACTACAGTATGTGTTACTGTGTTTATATCTTGGTTTAAATATTCTGTTTCTCTTGGATTATGATAACTTAATGTTTGGAGTACATATAGTATATATTCCTAATTATTTATTTTATAATGTCTTATTTATTTCTAATATTTTCTCTAATAGTGGATGCTGGTTCTCTTTACTGTGGAGCTGACCAGCTGAACATTATTATAAGAACACATGATAATTCATGACTGGATTGGTGTGTGAAGGCTTTTGAAATATTGAAGAACTTGAAGTATTAACATTTTTCTGCTTTGCCACATTTCTGATTTAAAACCATTTCTGTGTGTGTGTGTGTGTGTGTGTGTGTGTGTGTGTGTGTGTGTGTGTGTGTGTGTGTGTGTGTGTGTGTGTCTTCATATTGATCAATTTCTGTTCTCTCCCTCTCTGCATACTGTTTGAGCCGCTCTATTGCTTCTCTATCTATCTCTTACAAATATTTATATATTTTATCACTTTGCTCTCATAATTTCATGAACATATCATCAGGCCTATTGACGAGGTCACAAAGTGCTTTTGATAAAAAAGAATATCTGATACTATAATTTTTTTTCTCCATTTATTTTATTATTGTTATATTATTGTACTTTTTGTTGCATTTGTTTTCATTGTCTTGTGTTGTTTCAGTGATTTGTTTTGTAACATTAAAGAAAAAAGCCCTCAGAGAGTAGAACAGCAAATAGGTATAGGAACAAATTACTTATTAGTGTATGTGTGTGTGAGAGAAAGTTTGTGCGTGTGCGTGTTTGCATCTTCTCATATCATTCCGTCCATGAGTGTGTCGATGCATGAACTAAACTCATTCTGAAAACAGTGTTGATGTTGGAAATGTCGTAGTAAAGAGTGAAGTATTTTTAAAAGCTGAAAATGACATTGACATGAAAATGATGTAGATGTTTACAAAGACCAAACTTTTCTTTTCTCTCTTTCTTTTTCTCAAAGATGAAATAAAACCTGACTGGCAAATGCTCATGAGCGCCTCTCTTGTCTTTTCTTCTGACGCACATGAACTCTCATGAGGTTGGGGATGTTTTTCTAAATTAAGATGCTAATTTCACTAATTGCTTTCCAATTAGTATGTAATTCTATTTGAAATGAATTGATTAGCCCGTCGATACATAAACCCCTGGTTTATATCTGTATTTGCAAGCATCTCTGCAGAGTGTTTGTACACTCTAGATCAAACATCAATGCTGCAATTAGTGGACACCCCGCTCCAGCTGTGGAGCCACAGACTCACAGAGATGATGAACTCAGAGGTTTGGAGTTTCATCATCAGTGTCCAGAGTCCAGACAGACAAGTGGAAAAGTCTCTGTACTGTAACATGACTGCAGCTTGATTGGACTCATCCTGTATCAATACCTTGTGCAGTCTTTTACTAGAGAATATATCATGTATAATGTTGACCTGCTGATGGCGCTAGAGGAAGAGTCACAGGATGCTGTATTGTAATACAATAAAGGACACAATCAGAGACAATCAGTTACTCAAAATAATCCTAATTAAAATGCTTCAAATGAGTCATTGGTAACACTTTACAATAAGGGTCCCTTAATTAACGTTAGTTAGTACATTATTAAGCATTAATTAACTGTTTGCAAATACATGTATATTAACAATCATTATTATGTATTACTTAGGATTAGGAAACATTAATTAATGTAGCCTATTAGTAAGCAATTAATTAATGTTTACTACTCAAAGTTAGTAAATATACTATTAAGTAATAATAAAAGTTGAATAATGCAATTACCATAGTTATCATTATGTATGCATTACTCAGCATTAATTAACACATTAGTTTATATATTAATGATAAATAATGTACTAACTGGGGCGGTGAGGCTATAGTCCTCACTGCAGCCCTGGTTCGAATCCAGCATCAAGCGGCCCTATCCTGAGTGTCTTTCCCCCCCTCTCTTTCCTCCCATTTCCTGTCTCTCTCTCAACTGTCCTGTCAATTAAAGGCAAAAAAGCCCCCAAAAAATATATTTAAAAAAAATAATAATAATGTACTAACTAATGTTTATTAAGGGACCCTTATTGTAAAATGTTACTGAGTCATTTCAATACACTACCTGCATGGATGTATCACTCTGTCAGTGTGTTTATTTGCCACACACAGTTCAATAATTAGAAAACGATCCATTATCTGAACAATTGATCGGCATGAATCTCTGGGGAACGAGTAAATATGTGAGAAGAGAAAATCCTGTGATGTCTGTCGTTCTCAGATCTCTCTTGTAATATCAATATTGTGTCACATCAAGGGGCCTGGGCGTCAGTCTCATAAACAGAAATTAATGCTAATTAACGTTCCAGTCTTAAGGTGGAACGTGGTGATGTTGTTTGACTGAATAAACAAGATAATGAGCGCGGAACAAAGACAGAGAGGAAAACACACATTAGCATTCTGTGTGTGACTTTGATTTGTGACAGGAGGAGGTTTAAAGCTCAGTTTTGCACATTAATGTCAGATGATGGAAAAAATGATGTACTGAGAATTTATCTGTCTTAGTCAAGAGTTTGGAAACAATACATTTCTAAGAGAAAAGCAGTAACAATGTTTAGAAGATGCTGGGTATTTACAATATTTCAAGGGTCCAACACAAAGAAGCTGTTGATTACTTTTAAAGTTTATTCCAGACAGAAGAGAAAAAGTCTGCTCTGATTAATTGCCTTTCTTAAACTGTCTCTTGTGAGTCCCACAACTTTATTCAATCTAATAGTATTCAATTTTCAACTTTAACTTTATTCATCCCTGGGCAGCAATTTGAAGGACACCTAGAATAGACATGAAAAATATAATAAAACATGAATAGGCTACAGTGAGTGTGAGAAAAACTGTACACTTTAGAACAATAACATTAAAAACATCCGTGGAGAAACAGCCACTCATTATGGTGATGGGAATAACATTACTAAGCAGATATACAACCATACACATTTTGTCAGAATGAGATTGATAGATAGACAGACTATTAGTTAAATAGTATGTGACTGCAGATCTGCTTTAAAGCCTGTACTGCACCTCTGCATTTGTAATATACAGAAATATACAATATAGTGTGAGTGTGGGTGGATGGATGTTAAAATAGCAGGGGTGCTAATAGCTAAGAGGTGAGTAATGATCCAATACTGTAGATGACAATCTCTACACAGTTTGCAGTTTGTTTAATGAAAAGTAAATGGCAGAATTACTTTTAATTCTAAATATAGAAGAGTTCAGCTGTTACTTAAAACTAAAACTATTGATTTTCCAGGCTCTGGGAGCAACAAGTTACTGTAACAGAACTGTACGTTCAGTCCCTCTCACCGTGACTGATGCTTGTGCTTTAGTAAGTGAGCATTTACAAAAGAACAGAACATCCTCCAACATTTTCCAATGTTTCTTTTCAGCTGGGGTCTGTTTGAATGTGTGAGTGGTCACAGCAAAGACGATTCACCAGGCTACATCCACTCTGATGCACTCTGGGACCACAGCAGGGATTAGGCTGGATTTACAAGCATTTTCCCTCTGGTCAAACTGTGATGAGGAGGTCAGATCAGCCTCCCACAGGGGCTCCCATCATTTGGTCCTATTTAAACCAAGCAAAGTGAGAGCAGTGAACAGCTGATTGAGATGAGACGAGAGAGGTTCTGACCCGAGCAATCAAAAGATCAATGGATCATATCCTGATTGTGGCTGATGTGATTTTCTTCCACCAAAACACAACAGTTTACCCTGTTGGACTCTCGATTGCAATCAAACACATCATAAAGGTACAGAGTCCTTCTTAGTCTGTTCAATAAAGCCTCAAACAATAGAGAATGAATCCAAACTCTGGAGCCCCTTTAAGCTGTTTTAACCTTCTTTAGCTCATAGTTTTAGTTCACTCTCACTGCCCAACAGCTGTAGCTCAGATAGTGTAAAATGCAGCAGTTGAAAGGAGTTTGTAGAGACCGAGGAAGCGTGAATACTGGAACACAACTCCAAATAAATGAAAACGTCTCTCTGTGTGTCTTGTTTGTGCAGGAAGTGTAAATGGGGAATCATTTGGTCATTTCAACCCCATAAACCCATCAGTGTTGTGTTTACTTCTAATTACAGTGCCTGAGAGGCCATAAAATACATCACATATGTTTAATGACACGAAAAACCAATATTATCTCTTACATCTTCATTAAACTCTCTTTATATTCTGCTCTCGCACAGCAAATATAGTATTTTCATGCTCAGAGACATACAAACATGTTTTGACATAATATCTTTATTTAACCTTTATTTTACCAGGCAAATTGCTTGAGATAAAAAAAATCTCTTTTACGAGCATGGCCTGGCCAAGAAAGCAGCAATATCTGTATCTAACAAGTAAAAATGGACATGAGGATGATGGATCCTTGGTTTCACGTTTCAAAGATGTTGTAATGACAGCTGCACTGAACTCATCTCTTCTGTATCTGATCTGTACAAAGCGAGTTGTGAGGCAGAAATAACTCCAAACATATGCTATGGTTTCTATAAAATGAGTCTCTGCATCACACAGCTTCAGCGCTGGGTAGGATGAGGTCAACCCGCAAACTTTACTTGTTTTTACATTAATTTCAGTAAACTGACAAAATTACCTCATGGTTAATTATCTCATCAGCATTCACCACAGATTTTGTAGCTGTTATCTAACCTGACAATATGGGAGACATATTTATAGCACTGGCCAGAGGGCAGTGGCTGCACTTTCACGCATACAAACACACATACACCTGGGATGTGACCAGCACAACCGCTGTGTTGCTCTGTCGGCCAATAAACAGCACGACTGTCGTTCCCTGAGGCATTGTGGGAAAAGTAGAGAATGGAGGGAGGCTCCTCTCTGCTCTCTGGTCCAGGTGTGTGTCTGCTCACACATACATTCACTCTCTCAGGCTGGTGTAATTACACACAAACTATGACTAAGAGGTTTAAACAGTTTATGTTTTGCTTTTTTTTTTTTTTTTTTACTCTGTTGTTGCATTTCCCTCCCGTCCTCGTTCTTCTCTGTCAGGTCTGAACAACGAAGTGGCAGCTGTTATTCCCACAGCAACCCCGCGGTAAGCAGGACGGCAAGACACGTCTCCATCCTCCACTGGAGGAGAACAAGACGAGGAGACGAAGAGTAAACACAACAATCCTGAGGGAGAGACAGAGGAGGGGAGGAGGAGGGACAAGATGGAAGATGCAGGCAGAAACAAAAAGAGAGAGACAGGGGGGGAAATAGATGGAGAGCTACAAAGTGTGTGAGGAGGACGGCAGAATGTGAATGAGACTGCAATTTGAGGCAGAAGCAACAAACTAAACAAATTGAGGGGAGAGGAACAAGTGATGGAGTCGGTGCTGACACAGCTGACTCATCCTGTGGGATGAGGAAGAAGACAGGAAGTGACACGCTACATTGATCCCCCCCCCCTCTCCTCCTGGGCCTGAGTGTTTGCCTCTACGCATAAACTGATTTTGACACTTCTTAGTTGGTTAATTGGCTCTGCAGTTTTTACAAACAACTTCTTATTAGTATTCACCAAGCAGCATGTTGTTGCTCATCAGAAGAGGAAAGTTGTGTTTCAGTCTCTGGCAGACGAGCAGCTCATGAAACAGGGGGAGACAAAGACTGTTTTTACTGAATGTAAATTATTAGAATACAAAAATACACATGGACTTCAGAAGCAGAGCGGTTTCCATTGATGATGAATGAAGCCTGCAGTATCACACCAGCAATGCGCTGCCTTGTGTCAGATAGTGATGGAGGCTTCGCTCAAGATTACTGCGAAATAATTCAACAAACTTTTAACACGTCTTTTAAAATGTTGAAAGACTGAGCCATCCATCATAATACCACGAGGTGCCACTCTTCTTAATGCTCTCAGGCATTTATCTGCTACAGCAGCTGCTGTTTGAGTTGTAAAGCGCTTCTTTTCTCCTTTTTTTCAAAATAAAAGCATCAAAACACTGAAAATGACCTGACACTTAAGGAGAATGATTGATGTTTTTTTGACACTGTTACATGTTAATAGAAGTGCACATAATGTATATGTCTATATTACATATTATGTCTTTGCATTAGCAACAAAGGGGCCATGTACAGTAGAACAGCAGCTATGCAAAAATCTTGAAAATAAAAGATGAATATTGCATAAGGATGCACAGAGCAGCATTGGCATTCAGCTGGAGTTGTGTGTTGACACCTGAGGAATCCAAGACCAGTATTTACTCTCCATTTAGCATCTTGGTCTTTAGCAAACTCCTGAGGGAAGTAAATGAGTCTAAATGCTGTGGCTGCTGTAGCTCTGTCTCACTACTGGGCAGGAAGTGTGCAGGGGCTTTATCAGTTCCTGCCTGCTACAAACAGCTGTTTGCTGTGGAAACACTTCTGAGAGTTAAAACTAAACAGCAAAGTTGTACAACCAAACATTTCAGTGTCAAAGGTTAATAGAAGTAGCTGCTTAGTGCTGAGGAGAACCTCAGAGTCAGGTGATAATCAATTCTGAGTCAAATTACTGCCTTTTGTGTCAAGGTTGATGGAAACATATTGACTTTATGACGATACTGACTTGAGTAGTGCAACTGTATTATACAGTATAATGACTTGAAGATACTTATGGCACTGGGCTCAAATGTTGTCCATCCCATGTTTAAATATTAAAGGCCCTATTGTGGATATTGACACTATATGTAGTGTCGATATCCATAAGAAGATATATTTGAGGTTTAAAGAACCAAAAAACCCCATAATGTAGGTTTACATCTCCTCTCCTCTTTCTTTCTGGAGCTCTGGTAACAACAGGTCAGTGAACCAATCAGAAAAGAAGAGACTCTGAGCCTCTCTTCTGATTGATGGCTGTTACTTAATCATATAAATATAGCAGCAAAGCAAATATAGCAAAACTACATCCTACCAGTTGGTCGGTGGTTACGGGTGGGAGGGGCTTAAGCCGTGGCTGAGGGTGATGACTGCTTTGTGGTGACATCACAAAGTTACGGAAGTCCTGCTAGTTTTAAGGCTCAGATTCAGAGTACAAAAAAAGAAAAGAAAAGGCATTAGATTTAGGAAGAAGAAGGATTTGGCTCGAGAAAGAAAGACGATGTCCGGTGCAGTTCAGAGAATTATGAAAGGATAAAGACAAACAGCAATGTCAGCAGGGACAGAGAGGAGTAAAGAGAGAGAGAACGACAGATAGACTGGAGCGAGAGGAGGAGATGAGGATAGACGGAGAGAGAGAGAGAGAGAGAGAGAGGGATAAAAAGAAACAGATGTAATCAAAGAATGAGCGCTGCCAGAGGTGGCCGACTGAGAGAGCCAGGGTACAGTGGACTTTAGGAAACAGGAGGGATAATGGAGTCTGGGAGGGACTGAGATTGAGTGGGAGGACGGGAGAGATGGAAAGAAGGTGAAAATGAAAAACAGAGACTGCTGGATGAGGGAGAAAAAGATGAGGTTCCTGCTGGGATTAAATCAGTGGTGGAAGAGAGAGAGAGAGAGAGAGAGAGAGAGAGAGAGAGAGAGAGAAGAGTGGATAAGGTGATTTTAGTTTGTATCTGAATAAAAAAGATTCACGAAAGGAAAGAGAAGAAGTGGGGTGGTAAAATGACTTTTGTAATATAGAAAGGAGAGAGTGCAGCATACTTTAGCATATTTTTCATGTGGTTATAGACATTCTGAATAACTGCATCTGGATTAAATGTACATAATCTCCCAAACCAATTGCCTCCTCAGAGACTCTATTGTCTGCCTGATTGCTGAGGATTTGCAGCAGGTAATAAGTGATCTGTGATGGATTATATTCTCACACTAACCTCCCGACCCGGTCCAGCAGCAGCAGCAACAGCAGCCAGAGATGAGAGAGGGATGAAAGAAAAGAGGAGCAGAAAGAGAAGGGATGAGAAAGTGAGGATGGAGTTGGCATCTGGTTTATAAGCTGCTGGTTGGACAGAACAGCAGCTAATGGTCTCCCTTCTTTTCCTTAAAGTGTGATTGTGTGTCTGTGTGTGTGCATATAAGCGTGACCATGTGTGCATGTTGAAGCGAGTCATCATATCGATTGACAACACAAAGCCACCCGGGAGCTACAGATCGACAAGGAGGGAAGACACACACGTCCAGCACAGTGCGGTAGGACATACAGTGCAGTGCACACAGCTCTGACTCTCTGTAACGAGGTGACACACTGTGTGATCCACACAGAGAGTGACTCAGGTTAAGGAGGAAAAGACCCAGAGCTACTTCCACATGATACATGTGTCATCCTGAGTGAAGACAGGAGATTGCAGTGAGACTAACGACTGATATTTGTCTCCCTTAAAGTCCAGCAGGTGGTTCACATTCACTTCATGTACGTCCTGTCTTGTCTCCTGTCTGCACACAGGTCAGAGGTCAGACTGAGCTGCAGACAAACTCTAATGAAGCTCACTCAGGAAGTCCTGTGCGCCTGCTCTCTCTTTTTTATTTACACTCTTCCCGTCCAGCTCCAGTCGGCTGGCGGCGTTCACACCTCCCTTCACTTCAGTCGTCTCCATGCTGTCAGAGCCTGTTCCTTTCTCACCTGCTGTGAGCAGTCGTTTCAGTGTCCGCTCTGCTCCGGTCGCCTCCGGTTTTCATCTGGCCGGCACTCTGATTGGTCCACAGCTTCAGCCAGACTTCTTCTCCTTTCTTTCTCACCATCTCATGTGTCAGGGGTCCACTGTGGGAGGTCTTCCTGTGCAGCTCATGGCCTGATAACATCAGCAACAACCCTCCAATACCACACAACCATTCCTAATGTGCACAATTAATGCACCTACTGTATTAGTCCAAGCAAGTGTAATTTACATCCCTTAAGTGTGAACTAAGTACCACATAGTATCATTGGTGCATGCTCTTCATTGACTGCAATATATTGCTTTGTCAGTTCATGGTTTTTGCCAACTTTATGATGAACCTAAAATACACCAGCAATGTCTGATTCTGAAAACACCACTGGACAAATTATCGATTGATAATATTAAGGCACAGGTGACATCAAGGCCATGGCAGATATTGAGGACAGGGTCTGTGAGGTCAACCTGTGCAGTACTTCTTTAACTTGCTGATTTTAGTATTTGTAGATGTACTGTACCGTTGTTATTTCTTCTCTACTTAAGTGTTAATCCTGGCTCTTGCTGAGGTTGTTGCTATTCCCCCATAAAACTTACAGTAGATATAACTGTGACACTTCCTTCTGAACATTTAGGTGGAGGCAGACTTTATCTCAGTCCTGCCTATTGACACCTGAAAAATTTAATTAGCACATCAGTATTATACCTCAGTGACACTTTAAGGTGTGAACCTATTTTCCCTCACAACTTCTTTTCTCTACTTTCTGCAGAAAACATCTCTGAATTAAAGACTGTGAAGCCAAAGTTGTGAACTTAAAATCTAGTCTGTCACATGTAGTTAACTCAAAACACATGACATGGCAAAAAGTGTTAAATAATAGACACTTTTCATTACAAATGAATGGGAGATAAGCACTCAAAGAGCCTGAGACTCTAGGAGAAAAAAGCTACCCTGAAAGTACAGTCCTGATGAGGAAACCTGAAGAAGAAATGAAAATGATGCAGTGATGTAGAAGTTTGGAGAACGAAGGATCTTCTTAACAACATTATGTCATCATGTCAAAAAGAAATCCAATAACGAGCCAAAGTTAAGCTCTGTAGGAGGAAGTTGGAAGTTTATTACTGGATGTTCACTCATATACTTATATTAATTATGAAGGAGCAATAAAATATTACATCTGGATCATTGTATAGTATTCCCTTTATATCCAACAATCATATACACTACATATACAGTGTCAACAAGTCTCACTACATACTTTGTCTAATGTATATCGCATGCTGTCTTCACTATCCGAAGTGTACAAACACGGCTGCTGCTTTTGATTTATTTAACTAGTCCAACATTAAAGATGGTCTCATTATTGGGTGAAACTGGAGGCAAGGAAATGGGACAGTGGGGATGAAAGAGGGAGATAAAAAAAAAAAAAAAGGAGGAGAGAAGACATGACAGCAGAGGCCTCAGGGTGGGCCCAGAGGGGGGGAACAGTCACACCAAATGTCTAATAAGAGAAAAGTCAAGGAGAGCTTGAGTGCATGATGATGCAGAGAGCATGGATCTAATGGTACACTGCAGTGTCAGTATTAGACTATGACGTTGTATGTGGCTGTGTGCATTGTGCAATGTGCATTTTCAACGTAAACAGGGCAGAGACAACAGAGGTTGAAGCTCATGGCTGGAGAGGAACAGCCCCCGGGCTCCTTCTGGTGGGTAGGAAACTAGCTAACGGCGCTAGCATATCGGCTCCTCTCCCCTCTGCCTGTGTGCCATGTCTGCACAGGCCAAAGTCTGAACATGTACTCCAGGAAACATAACTGAAGCTGCCTGCCCTTATTAGTGTCATGGTTTGGAGTCTAAGTCAATACAGATTTTGATTCAAAGGCTAATGTCCAATTATTTTTCCTCCATTGTAACTGGCTATGTTGACCTTTTGGGAGTTTGGATAAACTTGGGTACATGTACAGTGCACATGATGATCATTTGGCAGGTAGTTTAAGGACAGCTTGTTAGTATTGCAAATTTAACACTACTGTGGGATTAGTACTGCTAATATATGTTAGCAACAAGTAGGCTATTATTTACATATCTAACAAAAATATGAAATTATGATTTCAGCCTAAGATTTGAGTCCTCTTTATGCTCTGTTTTGGTCTCCACCTGTGAAGGAGGAAAATTTTGCTTTGAATTCTCCTCATGTTTATCAGAAATTTGCTAACTTTGTCTGGACAGTGTACAGGAAACATCGGCAGCAGGAAAGAGACATGGTGAGAGGTGAGATTCAATCAAAAAGATTTAAGTTGCACAATGTAAAAAACCAAAACAACCAGCTGAAAGACACTGAAGTGATGAGAACACCTGAGAGGAACTACAGACACTATGATTACGCATTAACATTCCATCATCAATATAGAAATATTGGTTTAGTGCAGCATTAAGTTGAATATGAATCAACAGCTCCGTCATATAAAGGTCAAGCTCCCAAAATGTCATTGCAGTGCTTTCACATGAAACAATATTACACTGATGCCAATTCCCAAGTGAACTCTAAGTGGCTCTGGTTGGCTACACACAAACTGCACTGTCAGCTCTGTACAAACACTGTACATGTACATTTAAAGCCACTGACTGTGGGAATCTACAGGTCAACATCTAGTGCAAAAACCTACTTTTATGTATGTGATGTACTTTTTTTCATAGGTGTATTATGTTCGTCATGTTAGTCATTATGTCTTCTACTACAGTTTTTTTTTTTAACACATTGGCACCTGTGGAAGTGGTTTGAAACTGTAATTCATTGCACAACACTAACACTGTACTGTAGGTGTAGTTATTAATCATTAGTTTGATTTCTCAAGTTTGAACATGTTCACTTCAGAGAGAGGCCGTGACAGCTTTTAACTTAGATGTTTCATCCAATATCATATGTTTTGACCTAATATCTAAAATTTTGAAACAAATCCCTCAAGAAAGAAAAGAACATAAAAAGAGAAAAGAAATCAAAGTGCAATAAAATAAAAACTTTCTTTTGTACCTTGTCAAATATTTTAAATGTGCTCCACAGCTCTTTTAACAACAGCCACTCAACCTTGTAAAAATAATGAACTAGTGGTAAAACTGATTGGGGAGCGGTTGTATTGATGCCCATGTCACAGGAACAGAAGGTTTTTATAAGGAATAAAAACAGAGTGGCATGACTGCAGTTAAACATGAACGTCAGCTGAAACAGGAACCTTCACCTCCAAAATGAGAGTGAAAAAAACTGAGTACCTGGTAATAAACATACAAAAATCATCTTTAAAGCCAACAGAGTATGTTAGTTTGAATACTTGCCCCTGGACTTGGAATGGCTTGGACCAGCTGGACCCTAAACACAGACCACCTGTGAGGAATGTCTCGACTTTTTTTTTTTTTTTTTTTTGGCAATTAAAACTTTAAGGTTTTGAGGACAGGAGGTTCACCTCCGAGTCCACCGCTCATCCTCTGACTCATCCTCTGACTGCAGCACAGTGTATACATTAGTGTCCAAAATGAGATAGGTGAGGAAAACATTTACATACTGTATGCAGTGTGGCGCGGAGGGTGCAGGACAGACAGAGGTGAACAGGCTGGCAATCTACGACTGTGTTATTACAGATTAAGAGGTCAGTGTATTCATTTTAAGAAACATAGAACCCAGCTAGTGCATGTTCCTGTACATTTTACATTACATGATTTCATAACTGTTACTGGCTTTAACGTCTTTCTTACGGTGCCAAACTTGAAGCACCCCCTGTGTTTATCTCTGCAGTGACTTCACATTAAGATACCAAGCACACAGTGGACGTCTAAGGGGGGAAACCTTTTGCACTCTGCAAACTGTTAAAGCAGCCTGAACCTTCTGCAATCAATACAACTTAAATAACCACAAAAGAAAAAGTTGTTAAAATTCAATTTAAATAGATAATAGTTTACAAAGGATGTGCGTGTCTGAGTGTGTGTGAGGAGGAGGAGGGGGGGGTGGGGTCAGACAGACAGGCAGCCAGTGCTCATTGAGGCACAGGGAGACAGGAGAGGACGGGACAGGACAGAATCTCCTCTCCTTCCTCGACCTCTCCTGACCTCTATCCATCTCCAGCACTTGTGCTCAGTAGTAAAATTCACGTACAGCTAAACATAGACACAGGAACATACAGAGAGTGCCAACATTTTACCCTCAGACGTGGACAAGACGAGAAAGAAAAACAACCATCAACATTCTTTTGTTGAAAAAAAAAGAAAAAAGAAACAAAAAAAATAGCAAAGAAGCTTTGATGGAGACAAAAACCACAGGTTTTAAATGTAAAGTACCGTTTAGTTAGTGCACCAAAATGCAACATTCAGTATCTGGCTGTGTGGGTTAGTTCAAAGGGCATACTGACCCTAAAATAACATGTACATGAGTTGTTGTTTTCCTATGTCTGTTAACAATTACGGAAACAAGAGGCCAACTCCACATAAAGGCAGTGATAGAGAACAGGCAGTAATAGTAATAGAGGAGGAAGTTAGAGCATCAGAAAACTGTAGACCCAGCAACACACCCATACACCAATGATCATTGATCAAATTGATGCTTCAATTAGAAAAGTAAAGACAACTCTGGTTCAGTTGCTTTAAATGGAGATTTAAACTAAAAGTTCTGTTTTGTTTTTTTAAAAATTAAAACATCAAATCTCTAACCACTATGTAAAAACTGTCTCAACCACTGGTTTGCTGCTACATGTAGCAAAATATCTGCACCAACACACATGGGAATAGATGCACACACGTACACACAGTGAGCAGTTTCCATTTAGCCACCAAAAGCAGATGTCACATCAAGAGATTAACTTCTTGACACACACACACACACACACACACACACACACACACAGGATGGAGATGTTTGCGAAATGAATGTGGCTCTTTCCTGAAGGTTGTGTTTGTGTGTTTTCTACTTTTCAAACAGGGGGCAGATTGAATGGGAAGAGGATTTTAAAGGGCTTTGACTTCTGAACCGATAAAGTGTGTGTGTGTGTCTCTCTCTGTGTGTGTACATGTGCATCGGTGTGTGTTTGTGTGTGTTATTGCATGAATATAGACAGGCTACATGAATGGGCAGCTCAAACCCAGAACTGGACAAAAAACACTAAGGCTGCAGTGCCACTCACTGGTCAGCTACTGACATTACAGTTAAAACTAAAAAATCCAATTAAAAACTCTTTCCCTCCACATTCCCTCTTGACACTGATGCCTGGGACATACATGTGTAGGTAGAGAAGATGACACTGACTGTAGCACACAGGCTCCTCTATAGGCTGAGGCCTAGAGTTCCTCCTGTGAGGATTACAGTATCTATGTTACTAGTTATTCTACACAGAGGCATTCTGACCCTGTTGCTCTCTACAGTTTCAATTGTTGTGTCAAAAGGAAGTAAAAGCTGTTACAAAACAATTTAGTGAGGATGTAAAGCTGGAGGTGCCGCAAAATTGTTGCAAAGCTTACTGACCAGACCAAAACGGAAAAGATGGAAAGAAAAAGGTTTTGGAAGGATGAGAGAATGTAAAAAAAACAAAAAAAAAAAGTAAAAACAAATGTTTGGTTATGATTCTCATGAAATCATCATGTGTCATCTGACAAAAACTGCAAAATAAAAAATAATATAGCTCTGTAGACATGAACAAAAACAGTCTGTAATAAAAAAAAAGGAATAAAATTAGTTAATAATCTATATCATTACTATCCCACATATTAATCATTATAGACCCCTGTTGAATGTTTGTTTTTTCCTTTTTACAAGTAATAATTTTAACTGAACGACATCTCTGCCTCCGATAGGACGGGAGTGGACGAGGACGTGGAATCAGCCAGTGAGGCAATGCTATTGTCCGTGCTCCTGTTCCAGGCGCTCCGATTGGGCGATGAAGGGTAGGAGGGCGTGGAGCAGTTGGACGGCGGGCCCGAGCCCGAGCTGGGGCTGGAGCTGCTGTGGTTGGAGAAGGGCGAGAACAGGGCGTCTTTGCGGAGACCTTTGTTCTGGAGCTCCAGCTGCAGGTGCTGGCAGATTTCCTCCGGTAGTCGCTGATGCTCCTCTTCCAGTTCCCTCTCCAGCTTAGACTGCAGCTGCACACCAAACACAAGAGCTGTGTGTAAGTTGGCTTTTTTTTAATTCAGATGTGAGAGTGGTAAAAGCAGCAAAGTATCAATCCACTCATCTAAGAGGTCAGAACAGATATGTTTTTAATTCCTGCTCTTCAATTACTTCATTTGAAGCAGTTAGTGACACTCTGCTGTTGTTTCTTTTTGTTTTATTCTTATATATTCTAATTTCTTTATTAGTAGAACATAACAATGACTAAGACATTACTGTAGCTAGCATTTTTCTACCTCCGGCCCCAGTTATGGTTGGTTACCAACATATGTCTTGATGTGTCATTTCCTTTTGTTTGTTTTGTTGCTGTGAATTGAATTTCCAGCCAATTAATAAAAATCTTACTGGCTATTACTGGACAGAACTGGGAGGATGAGAGTGTTTGGTTTGCCCTACAAAAACACACACCTGCAGTAATCTGTACCTCTGTTTTACACTGTGTAAAACACACTGATTATTGTAGCCCCGCAGTAAAGTAATGACCACACAGCCTCAATAATAATAATACAGATAAAAAATGGGTTTTTTCTACTGCAATTTGGTGCGGTAAGGCTGTAATTAAATCATTAATTACAGCCTAACAGCACTAACTGCACCATCATGGCTCATCAACTGAATTAACAAGAACCTATTGTCTTTCATTTCCAAGTAGAGCATCCATCTAGCTCCCATCCCAGGCGCTGCATGTGGCTACAGCGGCCTGCTCCTCTGTACAGGAGGGCAGCGAGTTCAACAGGACCCTGTTTTGCCCTCGGGGCAGACATGAGTACAACACAACATCTTCTGCCCTTGAATGGGTTAGTTTGTATGAGTCAGTGTGTGTTGTCTCACCAGAGGAAGCTCCTCATCTATGTGCTGCAGGATCTCCCGCTGCCTCAGCATCAGCTTCTCCTGCCTCCTGCTCTGAGCCTCCTCCAGCTGCAGTGAGAGGAAACGAAAGAGGAGAGGAGGGTTTAGGATGGAGAGATGAGTTTAAGTGGGAGGAAAGGAAAAAATGGGTGAAGAAAGAAACCGATGGCAGATAATAGATAGAAAGGTAAGAGTGAACACAGCAAAAAACAGACAATGTAAGGATGAAGGAAGGAAGGATTAGGAGGAAAAAGATAGGAAAGTAAGAGAGAAAGGGGATGGATGATAATGTGTGAGAAGACGGTAGTAAAGTTGATGACAACAGCAGAAAAATCTACTATTAAAGCAGATATCAGTGGCACGGCCGTTTCGGCTAATGCTGTGTTCAAGGCAGGCTTTTGAAACCGTAAGTTACAGCTTCAAGTCACAACTACGACTTGGTAGCGTTCCAGGTAACCCGTAGCTCGTGTTTTTACCGTCCTGTTGTCTGTGAAAGTTCCCTATAACGGCCACTCGTAACTTCCGACCCGTGAACTCGTACCAGATCGAACTGGTATGACTTCACAGGAAGGAAAAACACAAAGTACGAGTTTCCTTGAACGCACCATGAGTTAGCAGCCCCCGCCCTTGTCAGGCATCAATTGGTCCTCGTGCTACTTCACCACATTCACGCGCATCCCTTGGCTGCACACACAGCCCTTCATGCCGTTCTCTCCCCTCATTGGATAACACTTGTATCCCACAAGGAAAATTTTCTCCTCGGGTTACAGCAGAGCAGAGTGACGGAGAGACTCGTGTTTAGGCTGAAATACTTCATGTAAGTGATTGCTGACGGAAAATAGGACTATTTAGGACTTATATTAACAAAAACATTCCACTGATATCTGCTTTAAGTAGATAAATGGACGTTCTCAAGTACTGCTGGTGATAAGAGTGTGAGCGCTAGTGTGAGCTCTTACCCCACGGAGTAAGGCCACAGACTCGTGAATATGCTTCCTGTTGATCTCATTCTGCTCCCTGCAGTGAGACAAGAAGATGAAGAGAAAAGAGGAAAGTCAGGTGTGACCCCCACAAATCAGCCAGTCATCATGTCAAGGTCTGCGCAGCAACGCAAAACAAACACAGACAAATCATTACATGTCAGCCTTGTCTTTGTCGTGGGTCTTGGCTTCGCTGATGCTGTTCTGTCGCTTCCTGTCCAGGATCTTCTGGAGCTCCTTCTTCTCCCTGCAGACACAGTCACACACCAGCATGACGTCCCAAACAAAGAGCAAGACTTGGAGAAATATTTTAGATTTATGGATGTTATTACAAACTGTTTAAAATCTATAGAGCAGTGTTTTTCAACCTTGGGGTTGGGACCCCATGTGGGGTCGCCTGGAATTCAAATGGGGTCGCCTGAAATGTCTAGTAAAATTACTGATAATTTATTTTTTAACTACCGTAATTATTATTCCTTTTGAAATTATGATTAAAAACACCACACACACAATCTTAAACAACTGTATTCTATACTTTCACTTTCTCAAAAAAATTGAAATTTGTGATGTCAAAATGGGGACACAAGCCAAAAAAGGTTGGGAAGCACTGCTATAGAGGGTGACTGTGCCATAAACTAATAATAACTAAAGGCATAAAATCAGTTTCCAAACTTCTGCAAGGTGAAAACAGCCACACTTACTTCTCACACAGATCCCGGAGCTTCTTCAGCTGAGCTGCTTGGCATTCATGCGCCGTCTCCTTTAACTTCTGGAAGGCCTGAAAACAGACCACAGCAGACCACCACCTGTCAGCAAATCACTGGACACATGTAGCCGACGGAGGGGCTGCAAAGTTTCTTGGAGGTCAGTTAGAGATGAACTCTGCCTCAATGTCAGTGTGTATTTTAAGTATTCATAGGAGGAAGCCAAATGTTGTTCCGAGTGTCACCTTCACAGGTGTGTGACGTGCGGTGCTGTTACCTCCTGTAGGTGTGTTTGTTTCCTCTCTCTCTCCAGCGAGTGAAGCTTTTGTCGAAGTTTCAGAAGTTCCTTCATCTGCCACTCCCTCAGCTGGACCGTCTGCTTCTCCAGCTCCTGGTCCAACGCCGTCAGCTCACGCTGCACTGGCTCATGGGGTTCACTGAGCACACAAACACACACAAACACAGAGATAATGAGGCCAGGTGCAACTCCAAAACGACCCCGTCATTAACTTTTCTTCTCCTCAAGTCTTTCCAGTGGCCTTTACTCCAGCTTCCATCTCCCATTAATAAACCCACTCATTTTCATCCATCATCATCTTCATCTATTTATGTATTTTATTAGATAATTCCCTCTTTTCTTCCTCCCTTCCTCCTGATATTTCTGAGCATTTGTCTTCCCTCATTACCCTCCCCCATACATCCACCCATCCTTACTTTTTCTTGATGCTACGTTTGAGATGTTTCTCCATCTGACTGCGTTTCCTCTGGGTGTCAGATTGAAGCTGGCTGCTCCGATTCTTCTGCTCCTTACTCAGATGCCACACCTGCACTCACACACCCACACACAAGCAAAAAATATGTTTAGTAGCACACATACAAAAGAAAGCACATTTTTTACATCTAAAGAGAACATTTTCTTGTCTCTTTTTAAGGAGGAACTTCCATAAATAAATATGGCTTTTAATGTTTAGCTAGGCATCCACCAGCGTGTGTACCTTCTTGAGGTGTTTCTTGCGCAGCTCTTTGAGTTCTTTGCTTTGTTTCTTCAGCAGCTTCATGTAGCCCTTCTGCTGCTTCAGCTGCTCTATAGAGTCGACCGGGACATCTGAGAGACGGGCGGACAGACAGACAGACAGAGATCAGCCACTTCTGGCTCGTCCAACTTAAAGGAAATTTTATACATGTAGCTCAAATGACTTCACTCCTCTCTGTGGAAACAGATGGGCTGGGACGACCTTACCTGTCAGAACAGTGGCTATCAGGTCCTCTTTGGGACTTGGTGCTAAACACAAATGGAAAGAAATACAGGAGAAGCACAGAGACAGTGAGCATGAAATGGACGGATGGAAAACCTTCTCAAAACCTCCACAAAATCATTGCATTTTTTTAATGCAATGCAATGGATCTTTGTGCAGTAAACACACGCACATGCATGTGAACATCACATTAGCTAAACACTCCAGCTCCTTGCAGGAGTTTGGTCCAAACATCCTGTTCATGTGTACAGTAGGCAGAGATAAACTTGATCTGTTACCAAACTAGCAACCCACCACAGATGATGGGAGTTAGCATACACAGTGCTAACACAAGCTAGCCCAGTAAATGAAGTGTTGCTAGAGAGCGTCTGATGATACGCTGCTGTAGAATAGTGAGGATTAATGCAGACAAATGACAGACAAGGGCGTTTGTGGCAGCGTTTTGCTTGTGGATGTCTCTACCTGGTGGAGGTAACTTCATCTCACTGTCATCCAATGAGCAGGGAGCGGTGTTGGGGAAGACGGGGGGAAATCGAACTCCTGCATCTGCACTTTCTCTCCTGGTCTCTCCATCTTTGGCCTGGTCGGGGCAAGGCTGCGGCAAAAGCATCAGACACACATTGTAAATTACTACCGACTCAGTGGGAAGAAGATATTTTAAAATACGGGGGGGTGTGGGAAGAGTTTGGGTCACAGATGTGACTTACCTCACTGTTGTCCTCCAGGAGAACAGCCAGCTGTGTCTCTCTCTTGTGCAGCTGACTGATATGCTTGATGGGGTTGGTCAGAGCCTCCGCGTACTCTGAGAATAAACAGACACAAAACAGAACCAGGAGAAGCTTAACGTCATGGAAACCACCGGGTTCATGTTTCAGACAGAGTTCACTCAATAAAGACCAGAGTCCCATCCAGAGAAGCCTGAGCCTGTCAGAGCCAGTATCAAGTCTTCAAGTGTTAACCAGCTCTAATATCACAAAGTGAAAGTTATTTACCATGTGAGATTTAAAATATCTGAATGCTGACCTGCTGCTGGTTGTTGAAGCCCGTACGTCTCTTACACACATTTTATTTGTATTAATCAGCATAGATTTGTAGTGTTAAAGGAATACTTCACCCAAAATCGATAATTTACCAATCATCTACTTACCGTCATGCCAAGGAAGGGTTTGGAAAACTTTTGGAGTCAAACATCAAAATGCTTTTGGAGTTCCAGGGGGGTCTGGCTGGCAATGGATTTTCATATATCCAAAACACACACTATGAAACATCCAAATACCTCCATACTGCTCTGTTGATGTTGAGATTTGCTGCGAGATGCGAGTGTGTGTTTTGTTTTGTTTGGATTCAAAACTGAGCACTATCCGCCACTATTATATGAAAATCCGTTACTTGCCAGCCGGACCCCCCCTGGAACTCCAAAAGTGTTTTGATGACTCTGAAAGTTCTCCAAACCCTTCCTTGGCATGACGGTGAGTAGAAAATTGGTGAAATATTGATTTTGGGTGAAGTATCCCTTTAATTAGTGAGCTTTAGAGGAAGTGGCTGGTGGATTTTGAAACCAATGGACAGAGGCTAGCTGTTTCCCTCTGTTTGTGGCAACATATGCATATTTCTCAGAACAACAGCTGTTCACAAGTGGCAAGTGACTCCAACAACTGTCGTTATAACACAATAGTGCACTAACGAAGTCGAAACCAACTTTCCACCAAAGACAGTCACAACCTTTGTTGGGACTACAGATGGAAATTAGCCCTAGTGGCTAAATCTGGTACAACCATCTCTTCTCTGTTCTCGATTAATGGTATTGTACACTGTCCCGTAATAATAAACTAAAATAAACTAAACGACAAAAGGGAACAGTGACATCATCACCCTTGTGAACGCCCACACAAGAGGTTAAATAGTGAGTCTCCACACCAGTTAGTTGGACCAGTCCCAGCCTGGTCAGATGCTACATGAACTGATGAAGCCTCTTGGATGAGAGATGAAACGTCTTCCTCTACAAAAACTAAGTCCAGTTGCTTTCGATTTAACCTCCTTTGAGAAACCACTGGTTTATGAGTCTACAGTACATCAGGCCAGGGTTAAGTCATGTGGCCTATGTGGGTTGTGTTGAGTTGTGTAGAGCTGCACAGGCTTGTTGTTGTTGTGGTGTTCTTACCCTGGTGTTCGTTGGGGATGTAGTCCTGAGCCTCAGTGCAAACCAGCAGGGATGGCAGGAGCAGGGGCTGGTTGAGCTCCGTCTTCAGGTTGATGTAGTGGTAGCCTGGAAGGAAGGAGTAAACTCATAAATAAATGACTGCTGCAGAGAGGCGGCGGGCAGCAGAGGCTACAGCAGCATGTGAATGAATGGAGGTGGCAGCAGAGCGCAGATATGTGGCGCTTCAGAGCAAGACTTGGTTCTTATTCAACTTAAAGGAAACAAATGGACCTCTTTAAATGTGTGGACTTTGAAGTGTGTTAACGTGTGTGTGTGTACTGACCAGGTCTAATGGCTGACACAGGCAGGATGCGGTGTCCAATGAACTTGCCGTTTTCTTCAAACACTGCTATCCTCAGAGAGGCCAGGGTGGGGAGGACCACCTGGAGACAGACAGACAGACAGGGTGGTGATGTTCACACCAGACTTATGTCCATTTAACAACAGAGAGTGATGTGAGAAAGACAGTTACCTTATTGAAGACAAACATTTCATCATCCCACACGGGGTCCAGCGAGTTCCCATTGGATGTTTTGGTTCTGTACTTCCTCTTTGTGTCAGCAGGAAGTCCAAATATGTCCACTTCCACATACACACCGACCTTTTTGTCTGTCAGGAACTGGCCTGAGATCACCTGGTGGCATTTTAACAGCACGTGTTAATGGGGGAAATTTTTTACAAACAACCCCTTTAAACGCACAGTTTAACATTGTGTTCTTACCCTGATCTTTACTGTATTGGCGACTATCCCGTCCACTATGTTCTCTGTAAAAGGGTCAAAGTGTTTGTCCGTCCTTCTCATGAACTCTGGCTTCAGCAGGTAGCCACTTCGCCCGTTGTACTCAAACACCCCCATGTTTAGCTGCATGGGAAGGTCTGAGAGAGACAGAGAGAGAATGAGATAAAGCCAGGGTAAAGGAATGCCAATAAAAATGAGGGATGGATGAATTTAGAGATATACATGAGTTAAATTATTTACAAGACTAAGGGGACATTATATTATCATTATTTACCACAACATCTACCAGCTTTAGAGAGCCAGACTTTTCATTTTAATGACCTTGTTTATGCTTCTTGGTATTCAATCAGATACTAAATTTAAAAGCAATTTAAAAATGAAAATGGGAGAATCATTTATGTTATATGGGAGTGATCTGAAAACATAAGAAAAAGCCTGGACAAGTGGAATATTTATAGCTAACATAAACATTTAAATGGTCCTGTGAATATTTAAAGCTGTACTCTGTACTTCTAAGCCTGTCTCCTTCCTTTATGTCTGAGAATAAAATAACAGGACTTACCAAGAGTCTGAAAGTTAAGCGCCACCATCTGGCAGCCGACGTTCCAGAAGAGCTGCGGCATGTAATTGGAGCTGTCCACCCTCGTACCTTTGGGGTAGATTCGGCTCAGCTGGTTCTTATTGTACCTAGAGGAGTTGTGTTAAGGAATAACCCTGTAAGGTGGTGGATGTGTGTCCACACTGTTTCTTTGAGTTGTAAACTGCAGCAGATAAAAAGAATCTCTACTCCTGATCTTTAGGTCAGAAGTCAAGACTTTGCTGTTTTTGTTTTTTCTGCTCTGGGAATCTCTCATGTTTTCACTGGATTATAAGCCTCCAAAGGATACTCCACAAACTCGATAGGTGAGCTCTTCAGGGTGTCCATGCCTTTGGTTTCCACAAATGACGACATCTCAAAGAACTTTCTCCTCTCTGGTGGACGGGAAAATGTGATTACAAAAACATGGAAAAAAATTGACAGGCAAAACTATCCCAGGTACAGAGATTGATTAGGATCATTTATGTGCGACACGGCTGTGTGACAAGACTGATAATCAACCATAAATGAGTCCACACAGCCGACCTGCCCCACTAATGAGCTACATATGAGAGTCATTAAAGCTAATAAGGCGTTTCCCTCACACACTTACTGTTTGCCACCTCGAAGGTCTTGAATTTGACCGGTTCGATGTAGTTGACGAGAGTTGACATCTCCTCCGTGGCGTTCACCTCACTGCTGGCCGTACCCTGAGGGAGGCACATACCACTGATCCATCAATCAGCCCTTTAGCCAATCAAACACCACCACCGCTGCTGCTCCCGGTGGCTCTTACCTCATCGGTGTTCGGCTTTTTCAGGTCCGTCACCGGTTCGTCCTCCTCGTCTTCCTCGCTCTCTCCCTCGCCACCTGGATGGACGTGACACAAACAGATTACACAAACTCAGCCACGGACACGCAGCCTCTCTAAATCATCCACTCACTCTTCTTCTTCAACCCACCGAGGGACTTGCGCGGCTCAGAGTCTTTGGCCATCCTCTCAGCCAGCTTCTCCTCCCCGTTGGACAGGAGCTGGCTCCCCTCCCCGTCTGTCAGAGGACAATCTAACAGACACAGGACATCGATGTGTAGTAGTTACAGTATATATAGGAAAACAACCACAGCTTCTCATTCCTGCAAACAGAAGCTGGTTTTACCGTTGTGAGGTGACGACTGCTCCTCCAGCTCTCTACGTCGTATGCTGCCGCCACTCGAGGGTCGGTGGTGGTGGTGCTTCTTCTTGTTTTTTATGAGAATCTTCCCCAGCATCTCCTGAGGTGATGGGAGCAGCTGACCTGGGACCAGCTAAAGCCACGTAGAAAAAAGGAAACTATGAATAAACATTTTAGAAACAGAACATAATAAATCAGATCTAATGCAGCAGAGATGGTCAGCAACTCTCCTCTGACACGACAGGAATTTCAGAAACTATATTTAACATAGGAGAAAAAACATTGGACTAACTGGGATGAATAGCTTGTTTTGGACTACAAGTAATCATGAGGCCCTGTGATCTACGTCACAGTGGATGTGCAGACAAGCAGCCACAGCATATTATCCAAATTTAATGCTGCGACATCACAGGACTCACAGAGCCGCAGTGTTTCTTGAGTCTAAATAAACACAACCCAAATTCAGACAGAAATCAACAACCACGTCGCTGTTTTTATAAAAACTGTGAATGATTGTGTTTAGTTTAAAAGTCATCCCACTCGCCCACACATGATCGTGCATGACTCCTGAAACAACAGCATCTAACTGCAACTTACAAGCTCCAACTCTACCATATATAGTATGTGTTGTCACATGTCTGTCATCTGCTCTGCTCCTCTGTAATAAACTGGGTCAGTGCTGTGACCTCTGGTCCGGGTCAAGGCCGAGCTACATTTTGATCACCTTTTTATTTCAAGCATTTTATTTTGTGTTTTGTGGTGAAACACTGTATCACAATTGTGTTCATGAACTAATCTGCATTTGATTTAATGGTGGCGGGTTGATTAACACTGTGACAGTGGCGTAAAAGCAGATTAGTGAGTAATTCCTTGAGGGAAAGCTGTGTGAATCAAAATGAAATATTTTAGTACAGTACTACCACACAGTGGCAGTAGATATGTGAATAAACGTATATTGAAAGTGAAGGATAACACAGGATCCGTGTGGTGATCAGTCTTACTGGATATTTCTCCAGTGGATCAATGAGCAGAGCATCTCCAAAGATGGTCCTGCAGTACTCTGCCATCTTGGCCTGCTGCTTGGCCCTGATTGGACAAGACATGTGGGTTAGTTACTGATTAAATCTGAAAATGCACAAGACTGGAACAAATCCATATAAGGACCAACGCTCTCACAACTCTCGTTACTTACGAATCTACGTGGTTTTCGAAGGAAAGGATGACGGGGTATGGTGAGGTCTTGAAAGCACTCTCTGCTATCGCTTCAATCACTTCCTGCAGTCGGGGAAAGTAGGACACGCATGAGTAACATCTGAACCCGGTTCTTCAGTGTCCTCCGGTTGTTGGATACATCTCACTCCTCACAACAACTCTTAGTGCTTTAATTACCAGCAAACTTTCACTTGTCCAGGCGAAAACAAGGTGTTGTGGGGAGTGAAAATGTAATTGTTTGAATAAAACCAAAATACTTTTTGTTTCAGTACAGTCTGCGTTCGCTGCCTCCAGTATTTCTGTACACTGCAAATTTCCGTATTGATTTTCAACTACTGGAGTGGGAGAAATTCCTTGTCAGGGATTTTTTAATGCGTATAAAAAAGTCAATAAACTATCAAGTACATTTTTCAGAGTGGGCATAAAGATACGATGTAGAAACCTTTATGAATCGGTGATTTTTATATGGTTCTTATGATTAATCAAACTCAACCCAATCAAGCTATGAAAACACAGTGGCTCCAACCTTGAAGGGGATCTCAGTGGTCATGGTGAAACCGTGGGTGATGTAGGGCTCCTCGTCCTGTGGTCGGCCCTTCCAGCAGTCCAGCTCCACACAGCGACAGCCGGTCAGGAGCACCTGTCTGTACATCTCCACCGACGACAGACCAGTCAGCTGACCCACTGACAACACACACACACACACACACACACACACACACACACACACACAGGAGGGAACAAGCTGTTTAGATACAAAAGATTAAGTACAAAACTTTATACCAGTGTGTGCAGATATGTGTTGTGTGAATGCAATGTCTAAACATGGAGCATTTCAAAATAAAGGACAAAAATATGGAAGATGGTGTTCAAATAAAAAACTGAACTACAAATACTTATTATTTTTTCATTTTCTCTTTTTTTCTAACAATGAAATTAAATGCAATTTCACAACACAATCGATTTATTTATGATTTGTGGAAAAGGGGTGTGATTCAATAAGCACAGTTTCTTCTCACTCCTTTTGGAATATGTATGATTATGTTTCTGTGTTTTTTTGTTGTTTTTGGTTCTTCAACTTGTTTATGTTATTTACACATGAAGGAACAAATTGAAATTGTGCCTTATTTTGTTTTACATGTTCGAAATAACTATTAAAACGCTATTCACCTGTGAGGTATGTGTTGTGTGAAGAGTTAATAAAGTAGTGAGACAGCGGTTGGTTCATGTCGTCGATGAGGTCCAGCCTCTCTGGGGGCACGATGCCGTTTTCCTCTCCTCCCAGGTACCGACTGAAGGCCTGTAAACTGATCTGGTCTGGAGGAGAGATGGAGAGGACAGAGCTCATATACTTTAATCATAAAACAGTCAAACCGCTCTCTGACAGCTGGTTTAATTGTTCTGACCAGCATCCATCAGCCGAATGACTGATTTGATTGTGAAGGGCAAGAACTGGAAGACGATAAACTGAATTTACGTCATCTGATCTAACGGTAAACTGCCCATAACGGCAAAAGGCTTCTGTTTTTAGGACAGACGTCAACGAACTCAGAGGTCAGCTCCAGTATAGGGCTGAACACTCTGTGCACTGGATAGTGGATCGTCTTACAGATTTTGGCTTAACAGCGCCCTTGCAGAGCTACCTACAGTTGCCATGGTTTCATTTTTCCCCCAAGATGACCACAGCAAAACATGCAAACGATTCTTAGGTTGTGGATGTTTTACAACAGCCTGAGACCGTCTGTGGCCTCCAGTTTTAGAAGAACAGGACCTGTGCTCCACTTTGCTGTAATAAAAGTCAAGAATTTAATGGCACCTATAATAAACCTATAATTATCTAAGCAGTGCTGCTGTTGAAAAGCTTGCTTTAGGACAAACAGATACAATCTACAAGGTGACACAGTAAAATTACTGTTATCTACAGAAGCAAAATGGCATTGTTTCATTAGTCTCGGGTCTCTGTTATGTGGTTCAGCAATATGACTTCCTGGTCACTTCCTTAGAGAGAACTGGGTGGTTTTTGAGAAGATTCTGTGAAATATCTTTGGCAACGCTTTGAATAAAAATCCATTTGTTTTATTACTTGGAAAACTTCCAAAAAACATTAGGAAGAATGATGTATATTTGTTTTTAATTATAAGAGTACCATTAATTAAACAAATTCCAAGAAATTCAATTGGAAATTGAAAAAGAGAGAACTGGGAGATCCTTTAAAATCACGATAAAAGCAAAAGCACAAGAGACTGATTCTCCTTCTCAGCAATAATTCAGTGAAATCAAATCCACATGTTTTACACGGCTCTGAATATGAGGATATAAATGTCTGAAATGTAAATAGAATGATAACGTTAAGCAAAACGTACACACTCCCAGGTACGTGCACGGTTGCTAACCTCTCTCCAGCTGGCTCGTGTTGGTCTCATATTTCTCCATGATCTGTCGGACCTGCTCTCTCTTCAGCGGGGGGTACAGCACCTCGTTCAGTCTGGAGTCTCGCTGCCTGCGGTTGATGAAGTCCATCAGCTGGTCCAGGGAGATGAACGGCTTCCTCTTTGAGCCGCTGGAGCAAAGAGAGAAGTGGAGGGAAAAGAGCATGTGTTGTGTGTGTGTGTGAAGTCACTGTATATGAAACTGATCCTGAAAGGATTTAAGGTGGAGGGGGAAATGTTACACTGGGAAAAAGGGAAAGGGAATAAACATAAATAGAAAATGACAGGACATGTTTCTCCAAGCGTCACATACCTTTCCTCAAAGATGCTTTGTATCTCGGGCCGGAGGCAGAGACTGTCGAGAAACTTCAGGAAACCCTCCCACGTGAAATCATCTGGCTTTATTCCCTCTGACTGCAGGAAGAGAACGTAGAGGGGTCACGTACAAAGACAATGAGAGGGGAGAGAAAACGGCCAAACTGAGGATACAATGCAAAGTTTAACACATGTACATGTAGGATCAAAAACTCCACTGGGTCTGTGAAAATGATTCAAGTCTCCACTGCTGCTCCCAAAGACATTAAACTCCTGCTTTATTGTTGGATTTCCTCAAAAAACAAGTGAGGCGTATCGCTGCCATTTCCTGTCTTCTTTCATAGACTGCACGGTTTTTGGTAGATTTACAGATTTAAAGTCTCCGTGGGGCTGTGCAGGGGTCGCTGCACTGACTCACAGAGGCATCAGAGCTGCAGAGACACTATGATCCTGTTAACAGTCAGTCAGCCTGTCAGCAGCCATCTGCCTCCACATTCACCCTGACACTCAGCTCACTCCCACTGGAAGTTTAAAAAAATAAAAAAGACATTATCCTAAACTGTACAACTGTAAACTCTATAGGCTGAAGATAAACACACGTTGATAACATTGTTATGGTTGTGGCTCCTGGTGGCTCCTGTCACCACTGGCTGTCTTCATCTAAGTGACCAGCAGGGGGCGCAGGAGGGGAACGACACATGGGGAAATGCTGACGGTGCAGTTTGCACAATCTGGTCTCTGATTCTAAAAGAAATGTCTTGTGACTCCAAACTGATTTTTAGGAAAGACTGTACGCACTGATCAAAACACAAGAAACCTTGTTGTACCTACCAAACCACAGGCCTGTGGTACCTTACACTGCAGACATGAGCAGTGAGGTGAATGAGGACAATGCAGAAATTGAACAGAAAACAACTGGACTCAGGTTTGAAAGAGTGAATGTAGCTACAGTATAAACCACAGTGGGAAGTCACAACTCTTGGTTAAAACTAATTAAATTCAGCCTGCAAGAGTTTCAGCTTGAACCATGGCTGAAACTTACTAACTTTTCCTGATGGCCAAAGCATGTGACCTGTGTTGACGGTTAATCAAACCTGGAGAAAAGTATTTGCGAGGCCAGATAGCAGGGGAGATAAGTTTGTCTTAAATCCTACTGCCCTATCAGATGAGCCCATCTGTTGTTCCAGTTGAACAGATTTTAAGGTCTTTCTTACATCACCACCGTTACTTTGTTTTATCTTAAATCTAGCTTATACTAATTGTTTCAATTGTTTTTAAGTTACTTATTTCAACTCTTTTCTTGTGGCTTCTTGTTTCCATTACTTCTCACTACTTTAGCAACTCATGCATAACTTTAATCTAAACATAATGACTTCTCTGCTTGTTTTCTCAATGGCTTTTTCTTGCAATGCATTCTCAGTAGGTGCGTTTCCATTACCCCTTGAAATGCGCAAAACCTAAATATCGAAATTAAAAACTGGTAATGGAAACACCTACATTTCGAAAAAACTCTCAAATATCGCAAAAAAGTTTTTGCGCTCTCATGAGGTGGTTTTTGAGACGTATCGATACAAACGTGTATCGCAAAAGTGTAATGGAAACACTTTTTTCGCTTTTCTACACGTCACCGGCGTCACCGGAGTTGTGTGTGTCCACGCTGTGTAGGTTTATGTAACTTGAGGGGACAAATGAACCACATGTTTATTGTCATGCATTGCTGACCTGGGCATCGTTTCTCATTAAATTAGAAAAACCTTTCCTATCATTCTCCTTTTCCGTGCATGGTTGAAGGAGATTGGCTCGCATCCACGTTCCCACTCCCTCCTGCGCCGACATGTCACCTTAAGTCACATAAACCAGTACGGGTGTGTGGACACACACAACCATCAGCGCCTCATCACCGCTGGTGTTTAAAAAGCCGTTCTTTCTGCAGTAAAGCGCACATCCGCCGTGTTGGTAAACAAATAGTCCCTCTACATCAACGGAGGCAACCGTGCTTGAGCAGCTTGGGTTGGAGGTGGTGTGAGTGCGGGCCAGCGGGGGACAGAGGAGGGGGCATTAGAGCTTCAGCACGGAACAACTGGCCCGTGTGAGTGCGTCCTTATTTGTGGCCGCTGCAGCGCCACACGGGCTTTGCCTTTCAGTAATCAAGCGCTGTTTTTGTCTTTGTTAAAAACAATAACAGCAACAGCTGTAGGCAGCTGAGATCGCTGTGCCGTCACCATAGAAACGCAAGACGCATCACGGCTCATTCGCAAAATACCTTTCAATGGAAACACCCGCAAATAGCAATTGCACTTTTTCGAAGTTTCAGAAATATCGCTTTTATTTTGCGAAAATCTGTAATGGAAACGCAGCTAGTGTCACAGAGAAGCGTTGAAGGACTGGATTATGGAAAACACCCTTTTACTTTCTTGAAGATGAGGATATTGATGCCACATTCATGTCTGTACAGTGATGATGAAACTGCAGGCAGTCAGCTTAGCGCAGCACAGAGTTAGCCTCAGTCAGTCCAAAGATAACCAGCGCCTCTGACGAGTACAAAAGTGTGAAATAAAAAACTTGTGCCTCTCGTTGTCTGTTAATTAAAACATAAATTAGCACATTTAAGGTTTCTGTCCTGCAGGAGAGAACAATGTTTTTTTTCCGTAGCTTTCTTGCAGAGGCATGTGAGGAATGCTTTGTAACACCCTTGGAGTGAGAGACTCTGAGTTGAGTTTGACCTGTTGTTGTCACGAATGAGCCAACACAACACACACACACACACATACAGTACACATATCTTGAGTAGCTCTGTGGTCAGTGATTGTTTTTGATGATTACCCTGTTATTGACGAGACCGCACTGCTCCAGGGCCGTCTCCACTCTCTTCTTATCTGAAAACATCTTGAGAATACTGAAAGACAGAGAGATAACAAGAAGAGTTCAAGAGAGCGCCGTCGTGCTGAGGTTATCGTCCTCATCATGAAAAATCAGGTCAGAGGAGTCTGAGCGGATGAGGTTTACATGAGTGAGTACTAAGTGTCCGGCAGCGAGCAGAGATAAACTAGAGGTAATTTGTAGAGAAAGTGGAAGAGAGACAGAGAAGAGGAAAAGAAAGAAGAAGTGAAGGGAGCTGGTGTTTATGATTGTGCATAGAGTTTAAAAAGCGGTCGGTCTGTGTTTCTCACTTCTTCACTGGAATCTTCCCGTCCTGGTTCACCTGCAGCTTTAACCTCGTGTATCTGAAACAGACCGAGAGACAGAGAGAGAGTTTATAAAAATACTGATCCTGAATCTACAGCTGCCTAGTGTCAAGATAAGACACACAGCGTCTTACGCTTTCTGGAGGAAGGTGTTCCGTGATGCATTCTGGGAAAGTATGTTTGTGGCCAAAGTGAACAGCTCATCTGTCCAAGTCTGGAAACACACACACACACACACACACACACACACACACACACACACACACACACACACACAGACAGGAACAAGAAGATAAAACAGGCTTGTTTGACTGTTCGTCCCATCTCAAAACTAAGTGAAACAGTTTCTATATACAGTATACAACACACACACACACACTCAAAGGAAATAATCCCTCTTTACAACTCCTAAACATGCACGCCTCTGTGTCAACATCGTAAATGAAGTAATCAGCATATGGCCTGAGGAAAGAGAGTCAACTAAAGGAGGGGGGCGGAGGCAGAGAGGACATGAAAGGAAGGAAGGAAGGAAGGACGGATGGAGGAAAAGAAGGAAGGGAAAAGGGAAGAAATATTATAAAATTTATTTGAGCAGGCTATAGGACAGTGGTTTCCATGGTTACCTTGGCTGTGTCTTCCTGCATGGCCTGGAAGTTGAGGAAGGAGATGTTGACCAGGTCGTTGCCATGGACGACAGTTACCATCTTCCCTTCTACACTGTCGCCCTTTCCGAAGCCCAGCACGTCCCGCAGCTTGGGATCCTTACACACACACACACACACACACACACACACACACACACTGGTGTTCTTATGCACTCTTTGGGACACGTTATTACATTGAATTTAAAAATGACAAACACAACACATTGACCTTAACCTGGTTTGACTGGTGCATACACATCCAACATCCTTCATCCTACATCCGATCTTCGCCCATCTCTCTGTCTCCTGAGAACAGTAAATGTGATGCATGTGGTGTAGCACTCTGATCTAATTAACCAAACGACTCTCTCCTCCCTTTTAGACGACTCTCCCTCTCTGCCACCAACTCACTTGAACACTCAATGGCTCCCTATCAATTATGCATTCTCTCCATCACACCCTCTCTATCAGGTCTCTCTTTCATTTCAATTACATAAATTAACATGGACGACTGCCAGAGCAGTGTACAAAATGTACAGAGTCATTAAACAGCAGGCGAGAGTTTAAAGGATCTGTTTACCCAAAATAACAAGAAAAAGACATCGTCAGCAGACACCTGCCGCTCTGTCAGTGAAGATAAAACACAGAGCCACCTATGAACAATATTGTTGAAACTACTTTTCATGTAAGAAATAAGAAACAGTCCCTGTAAGACTGTTTTCCAGAGTGACTTAAAGGGATAATTCAACATTTTGGCAAACTGGCCCATTGCCATAATCCCTATAGTTTTGGGAGTAGGTTTGTTACCTTTAATTGTCGGTGCAAGCTATTTTTAGAACGGCGGAGCAGAGCCGTGAGCTGCTCAGAGCTACGCTACGGAGGCTCATGGGATTTCTTGGTTTCCCTCATCAAACTCATCAAATACGCAATCCAACAACTCCAAAACGCTCTGGTGGACAAGTTGTGACCTGCACATTCACCACGCTATGAGATAATAACGGAAGACAGTTGTTTTCGAGATAAATTCATGCAAAACAGCTGATGCGCGTTCCTATCAGCAGCACCACGTCACGTAACGTTCCGTTATTATCTCATAGCAAAATGTTGAACTATCTCTTAAAGGTCAGCAAGTCAACAGTGATGACACATTATATTACAAAGGCTGATATGGTGAACTTGTTAACCAACAGTTGCTAATTTACACAGCCAGCAAATAAAAATCAACATGAGAAATTCACTCTGCCAGTCTGATGGATTTATTCCAGTATTCATTCTGATCTGTACCAGCTGCTGAGGGAAACATCTGGATCATAAGCTACTAAATGTTTCACTATCTTCACTAGCTCGTCGCCAGTGTCTGTCTGCTGCACATTAAGTGCTGGGCTGGTAGCATGCAGTCAGTTTATGAGAGCTTTTCTGTTCAGCTGCGGCTTTAAACAATGAGAGCGGTGGAGGTGCACAACCATCACACTGAGCTGAAGAACGCCGTAGAGCCCACATAACTTTTCATGATCCATCGTCAATACACAGAAGCTTTAACATTTTAACATGACTCAGCAGTCTTAAAGTCACATTTCAACACCGCATAACAGCCATAAAATTCACTTTTCACACAACACCCCTGAATGACAGGCAGTCTGTGATACATAATAAAAGGCTTCTATTCGTTTAATGCTGATGAAAGAAAAACTAAATCGTAATGATTATTATTCTAGTTAGAGATCGATGGAATGTGATTAAAGCGATAATGTGAGAGCACTTTGTTATTTCTTTCACCCAGTGAATCAGAACACCTCCATTATGTCAACACATCCCTGTTTGAACAGTTCAGCATAATACAAAGCTTTATATCAGTGTCCCCGTCGGCCACTTCTACACTCTTACACAAGGGCTTCTTCACCAACAGTCACTGGTTATATCACTTCCTGTCTGACAGTCCATCTGTCAGCAGCCTCATTAGCACTTTGTCACCTTTGTACCATCAGCTGAGAGAGGAAACACACACACATAGGGAACACACACACATCTTTTGGTGACAGTCACACTTGAGCATCACATTGCCGGTCAGAGGACAAAGTTATCAACAGCAGGAGGTGACAGCTTCTTTTTTTCTCTCTCTCACACACACACACACACACACACACACACACACACACACACACACACACACACACACACACACATACATTACTAACCTTTGGTTGTTTGGCGTACTTTCCTGTTCTGGTGTCCCTGATGTTGCTGATGTCCAGAGTCTCCACCTCCTAAAACACAGATGTCAACAGATGTCATCACTTGTTGAGGAGAAGAGAAGATCAGTTTCAGCTTCAGTAATTGCTAAATAATAAAGATATTATTCCATGATATTCATGTCACTGCTTACAGCACAGGAAAGAGGAAAGAGGAGTGAGAGTTATGCCTGGGGGAGTGTGGGTCATTTCCTTTGTAAAAAAAAACAAAAAAAAACCTATGTACAAACAGTAGGTTCAAGGGATAGTTCAACATTTTGGCAAATTGGCCCATTGTCATAATCCCTGTAGTTTTAGGAGTAGGGTTGTTACCTTTTTTTTTTTTCTTTTCTTTTTTTTAAGTATATTTTTTGGCTTTCCATGCCTTTATTTGATAGGACAGTTGAGAGAGACAGGAAATGGGAAGGCAGAGAAGGGGGGGAATGACACGCAGGACAGGGCCGCTCGACACTGGATTCGAACCGGGGCCGCAGGCAGTGTGGACTACAGACTCAACACATGGGGCGGGTGCTCTACCAACTGAGCTAAACACCACCCCGGTTCGTTACCTTTAATTGTCAGTGCAAGCTGTTTTTAGAATGGCGGAGCAGAGCCGTGAGCTGCTCAGAGCTACGCTACGGAGGCTCATGGAATTTCTTGGTTTCCCTCATCAAACTCATCAAATACACAATCCAACAACTCCAAAATGCTCTAGTGGACAAGTTGTGACCTGCTCATTCACCACGCTATGAGATAATAACAGAACGTTACGAGATGGAGTTGTTTTCGCGGCAAATTCATGCAAAACAGCTGATGCACGTTCCTGTCGAGGGCAGTTTTCTGGCAAGCAGTCTCTGCAAAATGTTGAACCATCCCTTTAAAAGACAATGCAGTTGTTAGGGATGAAACAAAACTAAAAATGTCCTGCACCAGCCTAATGTGTACAGGAAGTCATTAAGTGAGATATTCAACACACGATCATTATTTAATACCTGCTAAACAGGTTAGCATCATCACCATGCACAGGGTTAGGGTTATTCACCTGTTGATGATGGTTTTTTGTACAGTACAGATGACATTTAATGCTAATGCTTGGATTTTCACTTATCAAGTGAGCAGTATGCAGGTTTGCTACTGCTAGCATTAAAATGTAGCTGAGAGCAACACTGTGCTGGCATCGGCCTCACGGAGCTGCTACATTTACATGAAAAATGAACAGATCTTATGAGGTGAGAGCACTGTGGTGTGACACGCTGGTTTTATGGTGATTATTCTCTGCTGTTTTTTGTGTGAGAAGCAGAACACACTGGCAAAATCTGTTTTAAGATGAACGAGCAAAAGAAGAAAACCTTGAATAAAAACTTGTCTGTGTTGAAATTAATTCCTTGGGCTAAAAGCTTATGCTCCGTCTAGCCTCTCTCCTCCCTCCATTAAATCCTCTTTTATTTATCTTTTATCGGACTTCTCTGCTTCTCTAGACATAAAACACAACCACTGACACATGAACTCTATGTGTGTGTGTTTGTGTGTGTGAGACAGTTGAAAACAGACAGAAATAGCTGATATTTAAAGAGAAGAACTCTCTTGAGCACGCACACACACACTTAGACATATCTGTGGAGCTAATCTGGATGGCTGATGCTGCAACAAAAATACACGACTGCATGTCCACACATGCAAACAACCCCAAACTCACACACGCACACACACACCTGAAGGACAGTGCTGTAAAGATGAAGACAGCGACAGGAGGTGGAGAGTGCAGTCATAAACCCAGCCATAAACACAGAGGAGGGTGCACTGTAAATATTTGTTTAGCCCTGCACTCATTCCCTGAGCTGTCGTACTGCATCCATATCACTCATCTTCCACTTTCTCTCATCCTCATCCTCCTCTCCATCTTTGGGTGGCTTTGCTCTACAATTTGATGCATTTGTAGGCCAAATTTTATATTTTGTAACTTAAATATATATTTTTCATGCATCACAAGATGTTTCATTAATGAAAACAACATTAAATGTTTGTGTCATTCTTCCTGTTTTTCTTTATCAAAGTCTGTTTGTACATTTGTCAAACATGTTTTATCATGTCCTACCCATACTTCCTTTCCAAACAACAACAAATGCAAACTCATAAAGTCACTGTCCTTGGCTTAAGCGCTGAAATTCACATCTTCCTCATTCCTTCTTTCATTATTTCACTCTGGTTGTGATGTCATCCCCCAGCAGGCACTCTGCTCCCCTGGGGATTGGCTGCGAGTAACAAAGGTCAGAAGAATTGGACCAATAGGATTAAACTCTGTCTCAAACTTTGTACTTTGATTGGCCTACGGAGAGTTACTTACTTCCTGGGGGAATAAACTGCTTCTGGGTCTGAAGGACACACACTCACACACAGACAGACACACACACACGCAGACGCACACACGCACCTCCTCTCCCACAGGCCGTGGTTTCATTCTGCTATTGCCATAGTGACTCCTTGGAGACCACAGTAATGAGACTACAACTTTGACTGCCGTCTGTGTGTGTGTGTGTGTGTGTGTGTGTGTGTGTGTGTGTGTGTTTGACAGTTAACATTTTCTCACAGACTAATGTTCAATGCACCCACTAACGCACACAGATGCAGCAATAAGCACACAGGCATATCCTCGACATGCAGGTCCCGACTTGTGAAACATCCTGACCTGTTGAGCAAGATAGGGTGTGTGTGTCTATGTGTGTGTCTATGTGTGTGTGTGTGTGTGTGTGTGTGTGTGTGTACATGTGTGTGGGAAAAGCCTTGTAAGTCGGCGCACATTAGATAGTGACACAGAAGTGTGAGCAATTCC
Source organism: Trachurus japonicus (assembly GCF_045865225.1). Taxonomy (NCBI): domain Eukaryota; kingdom Metazoa; phylum Chordata; class Actinopteri; order Carangiformes; family Carangidae; genus Trachurus; species Trachurus japonicus. The sequence continues at coordinate 29,147,443 of NC_140924.1, forward strand.
TCATGAGCAAATCTTCACCCAAGACAAGAACAAATGTGTCAGCGTGTGATGTGTGTTTTTTCACATAGCCATGTATTGGAGCGCACAGTTTGTGTGTGCGCACGAGTGTGTCCATGTGAAGGTCGGTCATCACCGAGAGCACATTCCTAACATATTCCGGCCTTCTGCTCAGTTAGCGTGTGTGTATCTGTGTGTTTCAGTGTGTAATATTTAGCTAGTCATGGCAGCTGCAGCGCTCCATTCATCTCTCGGTGCAAAGCTTCATTTATCACTGCAGACTCCACTGCAGGTTCATTACGGCTACAAATGAGTCTGGGTGAGAGGGCTCCGGTAGTCATGTTGTGAAAAAGTGCTGTAATTTATTTCTAATTTACTGTTTGTGTGGAGCGAAGAACTATCCCTCAGCCTGCCTCATGGACTTCTGCCTCAGTTATTGCTTTCTCCTACACTTCCCAGAATGCACTCCCACATCTCTTCTGGAAACCGATGTGAACTTGCTGCACTCGGCCGTGGATTACAGACGCAGGTAGCTGATGGGAGTTTTTTTCCAGCTGAGAAAAGCTGCGTTGCACCCTTTGTTCAAACAGGCCCAGAACAAGCTGACTCTCCCCTCTTTGATATAGGAACCATTACTGCTGATGTTTTACATTACTGAATCATTATCACCATCCACATCAACCACAGTGCCAGTCATCTGGTCCGCTGCTGCCAAAAAATAATGATAAAATTGTGACCTTTTTATGCAACTGCTCAGCTATTAAATGAGAAATCAAGAATGAATCTTTAAGCCTGCAGCTTTTAAGCCACCACGGACGAGAAGTGAGAAAGAGCTCAGAAGAATAACATTTTGAGCATCACAGCTGTGTAAACACTGCATCCAGATGAAGATCATGTGATATCATCAAAAACTCCACCACAAGAATCTAATGTACTATGAGACTGTTTTTGCAACAGCTGTGTCAAAGACCAAAACTCTCCTTTGAGTTTTAGCGACATAAATCTATTTCCAATCAGTCACTCTTGATTATAGACTGCAGAGATTAACTGTTTAATTTTTTAGACAGGAAATAAACAGATGTCAGGCTGCTCCTTTAGGATGAACTCAACTCCTGTCCGTTTACAACTTTGAAATTATATCAAATGAATGAAATCTTCTGACCATGTATGTTTTTTTAAATTAAATGAAAAAAGGCACACTTTATAATAAGTAGACACTATTAAGCATTAGTTAAGCATTAATAAATACTGAATTCTTCATTTATTTTAATTGTGTTTATAAACTACATACTAATGAGTATTCATGCTTTATAAATGAAGAATTACGTATTTATTAATGCGTAACTAATGCTTAATAGTGTGTACTTATTATAAAGTGTGCCTTTTTTCATTTAATTTTAAAAAAAACATACATGGTCAGAAGATTTCATTCATTAGATATAATTTAAAAGTTTGAAACGGACAGGAGTTGAGTTAATCCTAAAGGAGCAGCCTGACATCTGTTTATTTCCTGTCTCACTGAGAGTTTGATGGATCCATAATGTCTGTACAGTAAATATGAAGCTGCCCATTAGCAGACTGGACATAATACAGTAATAAAAGTCACTCTAAGAATTCCAGTAGAACTCCACTAAAGTATCTTGTTTGTTTAATCCTACAAAAACCAAAGAGATTTCCTTCCTGCAAGAGGTCACTGCGTAAAAGCCAAGAAATAGTCCCACAAATACCCTCCTTACAAAAGTGTATTTCTTTACACTTTGGTTTTTTATCTTGATCAAATAAACTCCATATGTAACGTGTTATATAATGAGTTTTACACCATAGAGGTGCAGGTGTAGGTGGATTTTCACAAGGCCAGGCTGTTTCCCGTCATGACACTGAGCTAACTGGCCCTCGACTGGAGCCTCTTATTAATCTGACATTAATCCTCTCATGTTACTCTCGTACTGCATGAAAGTGAATACGCATAATTCACAAAACGTTGGACTGTTGCTTTGAATAACAACTTGTTACACATATCCTCCAGAGTGTCTAACCTGTTGTTGTTCTACAGTCTAGGTTTATGCCCAGGTGTTTTTTATTCAGTTATTGTTATTAGTCTATATTTAGGTGCTAATCGCAAGTACGGTAAATGTTACTGTACTTTGATTTGGCTTTCTCTCACTCACTCTTTTCCTTCCTTCATTTCTTTGATTGACTTTCCACTTCCCCTCCACCCCCTGCCCCTACCACTCTATTCCATTCATTTTCCCAAGATTAGAAAAATATGAAAGGGCAACTAAACAATCAAGAGAGCACCACTCCTTTCCTGTGACGCGCCTGTCTGTGTGTGTGTGTGTGTGTGTGTGTGTGTGTGTGTGTGTGTGTGTGTGTGTGTGTGTGTGTGTGTGTGTGTGTGTGTGTGTGTGTGTGTTTGAAAGATGACCACAGCTAAATATGTCTTGAATGACCAATCACGGCTCCTATCAAATGGCACATGATGACGGTATACAGAAAACTGATCCTTGGAACACACACACACGGTGCCAGGACCGTGTCGTCTCCACCCTCTACCACTTGGCTGTGACCCAACCCCAGCCAATCAGAGGAGAGGAGAGGAGAGGAGAGGAGAGGAGAGGAGAGGAGAGGAGAGGAGAGGAGAGGAGAGAAGAGAAGAGAAGAGAGGAGAGGAGAGGAGAGGAGAGGAGAGGAGAGGAGAGGAGAGGAGAGGAGAGGAGAGGAGAGGAGAGGAGAGGAGAGGAGCAGAGGAGAGGAGGGTGGGGAGAGGAGAGGAGAGGGGAGAGGAGAGGGTAGAGGAGAGGAGAGGAGAGGAGAGGAGAGGAGAGGAGAGGAGAGGAGAGGAGAGGAGAGGAGAGGAGAGGAGAGGAGAGGAGAGGAGAGGAGAGGAGGGGGGGGGAGAGGAGAGGAGAGGAGGAGAGGGGAGAGGAGAGGGTAGAGGAGAGGAGAGGAGAGGAGAGGAGAGGAGAGGAGAGGAGAGGAGAGGAGAGGAGAGGAGAGGAGAGGAGAGGGAGGGAGGGAGGAGAGGAGAGGAGAGGAGAGGAGAGGAGAGGAGAGGAGAGGAGAGGAGAGAGAGGAGAGGAGAGGAGAGGAGAGGAGAGGAGAGGAGCAGAGGAGAGGAGCAGAGGAGAGGAGGGTGGGGAGAGGAGAGGAGAGGAGAGGAGAGGAGAGGAGAGGAGAGGAGAGGAGAGGAGAGGAGAGGAGAGGAGAGGAGAGGAGAGGAGAGGAGGACTTTAAAGGACAGAAACATCGTAGAACTAGAACAAAGAGAACTTCAAACTGTTTTATGGCTGTGATGGGAGAGTTGGCAAGGTGTTTAGAGAAGCAGAGAGGGATGGAGACACTTAATACCCCTGTGAAGCAGGGGTTTCAGCTCTATAACTCTGTCTCTGTCACCTCATAATATTTCCTCTGTGTATATCAATAGGATGTCACTCTCCCTCTCTGCTCCTCCTCCTCTATCGCTCCTTCCTTTATCTGTTTATCTCTGCCTCTCATGCCATTTGTCCTTCTCCTTCACTCAGCCCCATATTTCTGTGGACTAGGGAGAGGGAGAAAATGAGGAGGGAGTAAACACGAGAGCAAATGCATTAATGTTCACATTTTAGCCACTTATCTGACGAAGTGACTCAGAGTGATGTGTAATCAGTGAAATATTAGAGTCTGTTAAGGAAGAAGAAGACGTGCAAATAAGATGGAAGACAGAGAGAGAGAGATAAATAATAAAACATGAAAGACTAATGTCATCCAAATATAGGGGGATGAAAGATATCACCGTTTATGAGAAGAAGGGCAAAAACAAGTCAAACATCATATCAATAAAATGAGTGCACACACACACATACCAAATGTCTGAGACACAAATAAATACCGTCTGAACTGGGCCAAACACACACAAAATAGTTGCTGGGATCATAAATCATTCACAAAACACAAACACACAGAGATCAGTGGGGGTGAGGTAACTACACAAACCTGAGTGCACAGCTGCCTGAAGCCCACAAACACACACACAAACACGAAACATGAAAAGTAGTCGGACAAAGCAACAAGAAAGTCCGGCTGCGTGCGTGTGTGTGTGTGTGCTGATTGGTCAGACTCAAAGCAGGATGTGACGCTAAGAGAAAGTCCCGAAATAAGCGGCATTTTAAAAACCCAATATTACTAAAAACACGAGATGGCCGGAAAAAAGAGAGAATAAGTCAGTAAAGATAAGAGTAGCAGTAGGCCTAGTAAAAAAAAGTGTGACAAATACGCGATCACGGGATTACGTGACAATCGAGACGGCAATCCCATCTTTTTTTATTTATTTACTTTAGAAAGCATCTATAGGCCTACTGCTTGAAAAAAAAAAAACACACACACACACACACACAACAACCTCGCGATGATCAAAACTGTCGCACGTCGCCATAAGAGACCGGTTGGTTCCTGTCTGCAGTGGAGACACGGCCACTGAGAAGGCCAAGTGAGAGGACAGTTCCTGTAGAAGTTCCTACCCCCTCCTTTTACCAGGAACTCCTGCAGTGGAAACGCGCCTTATTATGGATTATTACAGATTATGGCAATGGGCCAATTTGCCAAAATGTTGAACTATCCCTTTAAATATGCTTATTGCAGAGCTAATCACAGAGATAAGAAACAGTCAGTGCCACCAGTGCCACTTAAAACTACAACCTGTTGATTTATACTTTGTTGCTTCATTTTTGTGCAAATTCAGAAAAAAGAAATAAGAAGTCATGTCCTTGTGTGTTGAAGCAGAAAACATTTTTCCACTGCATGACCGCGCTCCTCTCTCTGCTCGCCTTTTTTTTTTTCATTTTTAATCCGACAACATGTTTGTTTTAAGGTTCCAAGTGAGCATAGGGATTAACCAGAGGTGACATGAAGACACAGCAGGCTACTGGTGGTCGGAGAGAATCCGCTCTTCATTAAACAAAACAGCACGTTCTCTCCTCCAACAGCCCAGCAGCGACTGTACCGAACTGTCACATCTCTGTTAGTTAATGTTCTAATAGTCTCAGGATGGCAACCCACAAAACCAAGATGTGGTCTGGTGATGAGGTGCAGACGATACTCTGTTTGGTTTGGCTACACATGCAGTTAGCTTAGTGACTGCACTGTTATTAGATCTGACAGAAATGATCATAAAAACTATCAAATAAAGCCAAAAATGCCATAAACCTGAATTATATGATATGAGGTTGGGTGGATTGGCACACCACTGACACACACACACACACACACACACACACACACACACACACACACACACACACACACACACTGTTGTGGCTTCATTAGCAAAGTGGAGATAAAAATCAGGACAGTGCAGTGTAGACACACCCACACAAACACTCATTTTGGAGGAAGCATCTGCTGAAACAATGGATTCGATACCATGAAGAGTCTCAGTTCATCATACAGAGAAGAAGTGAATTTCTATGCTGCGTGTGAGCATGTGTGTGTGTATGTATATATATGTGTGTGTGTGGTACAGAGAATGAGGCTGCTGTGCCATGTGCACTGACAGATAATGTCAACAGAAGTCAGAACATGTGACCACGCCAGTGTAAAGAAACCAAAAGGAGTTTGGAGAAAGAGGGAGGAAGCCGTCACATTATCGACTGACACACTCAACTTCCCCTGCAAGCCACTCGCTGGGTGTGTGCACAAGAATGACCTCCTGCATGTGTGTGTGTGTGTGTGTGTGTGTTATGTAAACGCTCGTTCCAAGTTATTTCTTTCTAGATGTTTGACTTGAGCCAGGGAGATAATCTCTAGTAGATCTCTACTTATACCTGCCAACAGTCATTCTAACAATTCAAGATGGCTTATTTATACACACACACATGCTGTAAAGTACCATGAGAAATGTAAGGAGCTGAGACATTTTGGATACCCTAAGGCCTGTCTATAGGAATAAACCTGAAGCCCAACAGTTACAGCTACTTGTCACACAATCAATCAGCAGTTTGGATCATCAAATACGAGAAAGGTAATTCTAGTTTCATCTAGTTTGTGGCCCTGATCCAGGCTATTCCAAATGAAAGCCACAAGCCCAAACACATCAGTAATAATAATAGTAATAATAATGATAATGGTTAACATTTATTTAGCGCTTCTCTATAGCCTACCTGATACCCAGAACATCACTTGAACCTGGACCTTTGACCTCTTTACACTTTTTCCTTTCTCTATCCGTGCTGTGTCTGCATGCTAAGCTAAGCTAGCTTTCTCCAAGCTGTGTGCACCAGCTTCACATTCAACACACACACACAACAGTGGCAGTAACCCACTCATGAAGCCTCAGCAGGAAAGTGATTTTGCTTTTGATTTTGATTTTCAGTCAATCAGAAAAAAAGGACACAATCAATACAGCAAATTAAATAAAGCCCCTTTTAGCTCTGTGTTAAACCCTAAACAATCACTTCTTCTCATATTGACACAGTTCAAATCACATTCACACCTCAAATTAGTTTACGCGGTAACACTTTATAATAAGTACACATTAGTTAAGCATTAATAAATACTGAATTCTTCATTTATAACGTGTGAATTCTCATTAGTATGTAGTTTATACTGTTTAATACAGTTCCGTATGAGTAAAACATTTTTAACTGTGTTTATAAACTACATACTAATGTGTTATAAATGATGAATTCAGTATTCAATGCTTAACTAATGCTTAATAGTGTGTACTTATTGTAAAGTGTTACCAATTACTCAGTTACAGCAGGTGTGGTCACACCAGAGCTGTTTGTTAAAATCATGTCAAAGCTAACACCTGACACACAGTAGAAGTGTTTGCTTTGTGTGTGTGTGTGTGTGTGTGTGTGTGTGTGTGTGTGTGTGTGTGTGTGTGTGTGTGTGTGTGTGTGTGTGTGTGTGTGTGTGTGTGTGTGTGTGTGTGTGTGTGTGTGTCTTTCCTGCCCCTCAATCAGTCCAAAGTATGTGAAATCAATTCTACAGCATTAGAGGCTAAACTGGAGCTCTGTGGCGACTCAATTACATCCCCGGGGGCAAAGTGTCTAAAAGCACAGGTGCTATTGACATGACCTGCACACCTTAAGGGAGGGAGGGAGCGGGGGAGGGGCAGGAAGGAGGACAGAGAGGGAGAGAGCCAAATTCGGGGAAAAGGCGAAGAGGACTGGGAGGAGAGGGAGGAGAGGGAGGGAGAAGAGGGGGCGACAGAATTCCCCAGAACCCCCATCTCCCCCGTCTGAGCAACTTCCTGCCCACTTTCCCACGCCAAGAGAGAGAATGGGGGAGATTAGAAGTGTTGTTGCAAGAAATTAAGGAGCAATAACTCTGGATAGAAAGCACCATGTGAGAAAAGGCATCGATGAGAGGGGGAGAGGAGGAAGAGGATGGGAGGAGAGGGAGAGGTGGATGGAGAAAGAGAAGGAGACGGAGGCGGAAGAAGAGCAAGTGAAGATGGAGAGCAGAGAGGGAGGAAATGTCTTCCTTCAGTTTACATTAGAGGAACAACTTTTGCCTCCTCTCCCTGACGGCAACCAGCTGCCCCGAGATGGAGAGACACGGGGAAGGAAGAGGAGAAGACGAATTGGAGGTGGATTAGCAACGTAGAAACATGGCAAAAGTGTGAAGGAAGCGATAGTTTAAGTAAAACAGAGCGTGGGGGAGGATTATCCATGGTGCCAGGTGCATTTCAACTCATCCCACTGTGGCAGGTGAGGCCCGGTCCAAAGTCAAACGCCCTCCTTTTGTTTATTGGAAATGACATCTTGGCTGACAAATCATCAGCGCTGGCAGTGACACTGTGGATGATTATCACAGAAATGTTCTTAAACAAGGAAACAAGGTGCCATGAATAACATCTGGCCCCATTAGCACTGTTTGACAGCGCAGCAGAGACCCAGCTTTACATGGCGTTGGTTTTTAAAACCACATGAATCATCAAATCCCAGCGCGTTCTCACGTCCTGCCCCGATCCTCTCTCACCCAGATACAGTACTGTATGTGCTTCCCAGTGAAGGAAGTAGGAAATGGAAAATTGACTGACAGGAACAAATTGGAAACCCCCAAATCAGTGTAAGCATGTTGTGACTGCACTGTTCAACATCTACAACTAGAGAGCCAGTTAAAACAAAGCAAAGCACTGAACCCCAAACTCACAGTCTCTCTTCACACTGTATATGGAGCAAAGATGGAGGGAAGGGGAATTTTTAAAATGAAAAATCCTCATGTCACGGCCACATGGGGCTCAGAACAAATGATCTGAGCTGTCATCCCGTCACAGCGTCTGAAGTCAAGTCCACAAATACTGAAGGAACGGTGCACGCAGAATCTACAGATGGACAACAAATTAGAGGGGAATGAGAGGAAACATAATAAAAGTTTCTATTAGTCAGACGTGCTGTTTGATACATTTAACATCTCTGTTTACATCCAAGATGGTAACAGGCGATAAACTAGAAGAGGAGATGCCCTCACTCATAAGGCATGATGGGTCACTTATTGGCTGTGAGTATAGAGATGACATCAGCCTGGCCTTCACACACTGTACTGAGCAAGAATTTGCTCGGACATATTTGCGCTGCATGATGCAATCTTCCGCCACTCTTCTTTCCTTCTTTCTGGTGATTCGATGATGTTAATTCAAAAATATTCATCCTGCATACCCCAATTACATCTGCTAAATGGCTAATTATGGTTATAAATGTGAAAAGGAGTGGGTGGGGGAGAGTTCGGCCCGAGGACGGAGAGAAAGGACACACACAGGATTAGCAGGAGGGCACTGCGAGCATATGTTGTAACAGATGTGTGGAGCTGGGGATGTGCATGTGGAACTTGTGCAACTCACATCCAGCACTTAGCTTTTAGCATGTTAGCCTCAGTCTGATACATCCACCTCCAACATATATAATACAATATATACTAGTTACTAGTTTGATTGATCCTTACCTCACCTACTCTAACATTGTATGGGCTAGCACTTTCCCCACATATCTCCAGAAAATATTTTTACTGCAGAAACGTTTTTGTTAGAATGGCAACTTTTTCCAAACATTACGATGCCACCGCTCCACTTTTCTTGAAATGAAATGTATTTTATCTATTTTTGATATTAACATCTTTCAAATATGTACCTTTATTTTTAAGTCTAAACACATGCCTACAGCCTTACCAGACAGCCTCACAACATTTTTCATTTGTACTTCTCAGGTTCATCAATATTCCACTAGACAAATCAATAACCTATATATCTACCTTTGTATCATACAGCTCGTGGACAGTTTTCAATAAGATACTGTAGAGCCCAGTTAAGGAACAAAAATATGCATTTATTTACTAATTCTCTGTCTTTACCAAGATTCAAATCAGGACAAAAAAATCCTCTGATCACAAAACATTGTTGCATATGATAATGACCTTTTGTAAAACCTTGCAATCGTTTGTCCTATTATTATGTGTGTATATGTGTATGTGTATATATATATTTTTTTCTCTTTCTTTTCTTATTTATTTAAAAAAAAATCTCTTTTATTTCATTCTATTTTGTATTATTTTGTTAATAATGCTATTCAAGATATATTAATGTTTCTTTTGCTTTGTTATTGTGCAATTGCTTTTGCCTGTAGTACGTTTCTACCTCACCCGCACATGCCTTTTTTTCAATTTTTTTCAATTTTTTTTTTCAATTTTATTGTTGCTTTCATAATCGTGCAAATGAACATAAACATAAAGGGAGTGATAGTATTTAGCAGCTGATGAGCTCCAAGTCTACACTGATAGAGGGTCTAGGGGTCAGTGCACGTGTGCTTTGCTCCTCCTGGACGTGAGCTTCAGAGTTTGAGAGCTGAAATATGCACTGTTTAATTAAAGCTACCACTTGGAAGAAAACTCTCTTGCACTCCATAAATTAGCAGTGTGAGCAGAGAGCAGCTCTCCAAGGCGCTACATCAAACACTATCAGCCACGTTACACTAACACTCAGCCCCGGCCCGCATGTTCTGTTAGCGAGTCCTTCTGTCACTGCTTTTAAATATTTTTATAAAATCCAACCTCTGTGTAACCCGTTGGATTTATGCTCTCAGAACACCCATAATAACTCACGTAGATCACTTGGTAGATGCACTTTGGGGAGATAAAGTAAAATGTGATCATTTTAATAACAACTTTATCTCAGAGCAGAAACAGAGGATGGATTTAAAGAGTCAAGGACGACAGAGAGAGGAACAGTGAGTGGAAAGGAACAGTGGAAACAAAAAACAACAGTGAAGAGTAGTGTGTGGTGGGGTGTGTCACCCTTGTTTCACCGCCAAGCCATTGTGTGTACAGTATGAGTGTGTGTGTGTGTGTGCGCGAGTGTGTGTCTGTCAGCGACAGTTGGTTGTTATCGCCACTGACTCAGGCATTATGGGAAATTCTGGCCTTTTAGTACACACACACAGACAGTGTTAGTGAATCTCTGTGCATTACAGAAAGATGGAGAGAGGGAGATAACTGACAGAAAAAGGGGGAGGAGAAAATGGAGGAAGGAGTGAGAGAAAAAGGAAGGAGATGTAGAGGGTTAAAGAAAATATTCAGCTGACTGGTAGAGCAGGAAGAAAGTTGTTTAAGAAAAGTTCGGGAAATTGCATTCTTAAAAAAGGACAGAGAGACAAATGACACACAAGACAGAGAGGTAAAGAGATATTTAAAGGAAAACGTTAAACAAAGTGAGGCCTCAGACCAAGGTGACACGAAGCAGATGGAGATTAGTGAACAGAAAGAAGATGATTGAAGATAGGATGAGGATGAGGAGAGGTGAAAGGTGTATGTTCAGATTGATATACACGGGGGGGGGGAAAGAGAGAGCGACATAAACCAGATCCAAGGAGGTAAAGTTGTGAAACAAGTGAAAAAAGGTGAGAAGAGGTGAGCGAGGTGAAGCCAGGGAGGAATAAAATGAGGCTAATAGACCGGTGATGGATGGAACACGAGGAAAGGTAGAAACAGAAAAGAGACACAGGTGAACATCCAGGGAGGTGGTTTGAAAATCACCAACAAGCTCCTGCATTAGTACGGTACACATTCACTACACAGCAAAACCTGAAGGCAAACCTTTTATTACACCACAATTATTGATAATACTCAATTACCTCATCAATACAACACAGGTTTCTCTATAGAGTGTGTTTTTTAAAAGTTCCTGAACTCAAATCCACAGGGGTTGAGCTTTAATGCATGCGTGTGTCCGCCCTATATAAAATAAACTGTCAGTGCTGCGTCCTTCTCCCCTTGATACAGTGACTCGTACTTTCTATTCTCTTTTCTTAAGTTGAATATCGTTAGAGTGCGTTTGACATTTTTAGGTTGCAGACTTTTAGACGTCCTTGCACGTCTTTGCTGAGATACTTTAGCGAGCATGATCTAGTTCTGTTAAGTGACCACTGCGGCCCTGAATTTCGCAAAGCAAATACACCGTCATCCTTATATTAAAGAGAGGTGTCTTTAAATGAAACTCTGCATGGTTTGACATCTAAAGTAATAAGAGCAGAGCAGCAAAAATAAAAACTGCACTGGAGATCAAATATTTTGGGTACCTCTATTCAGAGAAATGGGTTCCATCCAGAATACCCTTGTCATCTGTGTGAAAGCGTATTAACTGCTCTCATTAATAATAGCTGGATATCTGTGTTGCCATGTCCTCTTTCTTTTCAGCTCTGGTTCAAAATCTCCTGGGGAGCCACAACGCTGAATTAAAGCTTCGCTCTGAGATCGCTGGATTCAAAATCCTGTCACTTTGACACGAGACCTCTGTGAAGCCACGTTTGTTAGGGAGCACATACGTTCACCTCACAGCGCTGCACGGGAGTTTCATTTGACCAAAAGGAGCTTTGCAGAGGAGCAGAGGGCACGTTTCCATGACTACTGTCCAGATTTAAACCTGCGTCACTGTAGAAACTTAATACATAGAAAAATTGAAGAAACAGACATCATGGCACTGGTCACACAATATGACTGGCAGGTGATCTCTGGGAAAGTACAGTTCGAAAACACCATAAGATATTCACAAAGAAGAAGTTAGACACTTTAAATCCTGCTGAGAAGATAAACGAACCATTATCAGTCACTAACAGTCTGTTTTTCATCTCTAAATACCCAGTAATTGGCCTTAGAGGTCTGGATGTTTTGGGGCATATTTCATTTTTTATGGCAGTGACCGACGGCGAGCTGCGTTCCTGCTACTGGAGTAAGAATAGTGGCCACAGTCCAGCACAGTCACGCCAACAGTAACAAAGATGAAAAGCAGTAAAGAAGTCATGAGAGAAAAGCCAAACATTGCGGCGCGCAAGGCAAATGAGGTGGCACCGAGGCAAGCGGAAGTTTCGTTGCCTTAGGAATTACTGTCAAGATAAAAATCTTTAAACAGTAGTATGAAAATAAATAATTCACATGGCTGTTTCTAAGTGACTAAACATATCAGAGCCAGTTTCATTGATATTTCTCCTAGATTCCTGTAAATACTCTCACATAGGTGTAGAAAAGGCCTCGGCGTCTGTCTCTCATTCCACAGCACATCACGCCACCGCCACATGTAAAGTGGCATCCAAGCAGCTTCTTTTTTCAAGTTGATTGTCTCTACTAGAAACACTAAAAATAGATCCATCATGTTGCCTTTGTGTCCTCCAGATAAGTCTGACTAAAAGATGACCGGCCGGTCTACACTTCCTTTTAGCAATGTTGTGAAGAAGTTCATTTAGCAAGTACAGTACATTATGCATCCTAGACAAGTCTTCCAAGACCAAGCTCCTATGAATGCAAAGAGAGTCTTAAGGGATAGTTCAACATTTTGGCAAATTGACCCATTGCCATAAACCCTATAGTTTTGGGAGTAGGTTCATTACCTTTCGGTGCAAGCTATTTTTAGAACAACGGAGCAGAGCCGTGAGCTGCTCAGAGCTACGCTACGGAGGCTAATGGGATTTCTTGGTTTCCCTCATCCAACTCATCAAATACACAATCCAACAACTCCAAAACACTCTCGTGGACAAGTTGTGACCTGCACATTCACCACGCTATGAGATAATAACGGTACGTTAGGAGACAGAGTTGTTTTAGAGGTAAATTCATGCAAAACCGCTGATGTGTGTTCCTGTCAAGGGCAGTTTTCCAGCAAGCAGTCTCTGCATTTGCCTTGAAAACAACTCTGTCTGGTAACGTTCTGTTATTATCTCATAGCGTGGTGAATGTGCAGGTCACAACTTGTCCACCAGAGCGTTTCGGAGTTGTTGGATTTATGGCAATGGGCCAATTTGCCAAAATGTTGAACTATCCCTTTAAGTGCACTTTGACCTTAACCTTTGAAATCTAATAAAACTAATCAAAACAAAACAAAACAAAACAAGGTAGTGATACACTTCTACTAAACACACACAAACACAAGATTTCAATACAGCAACTTCTTTTACTGTTCATATAACAGTGTGGTGATGAGACACTGTCAGTGTGCCCCTGCACCAGAGCCAGTTTAGATCTGATGGTTAATTAAAGAAAGTTGATGCACTGAAGTCTATCTGCACCTGCTCCTCCTTCCTGCCACGGCCTTTTACAGGCCTTCTTATTTAGGACTCTTTAAGAGGTCTGCCTCCTCTCTTATAATATCTCTGCTCACTCTTATTCAATATGTAATGATTCAAAAGAGTAAGAGGCATGTTATGACCCATCAATAAACTGAAGTTATTAGAGAAAAGTAGTGACCACAAGACACAACTTCATAAGAAATAGTAAGAGGGGACGTTTTGGATTCAACAACACTAATGGAAAAATCATGGATAAACATGAGGCTGTTTGCAGACTTTGTAAAAAAGCAGTTGTCAAACAGTTGTGTAAGCTTGTCACACAGTGAGTACTCAGAGGGAGTGAACAGAACAACAAGAGCAGGGATACATGGACTCTGTGTGAACTTATTATAGAGAATTACAATTTGAATATGGTTGAAATGGAAATTCAAAATAGAGAAGATGCTGGTAGAGTGTGGCCAAGGTTGGGCCAAGCTACAGTCAGGCTGTCTCTGAGTAACCTGCTGCAGACCCAGACAGGAGGTCACTACTGAATGATGCCTTCAAGGGAAACTCCACCAATGTTACACATCAAAGCCTCTCTTATGCTCACAGGTTGAGGGCAGTACATCTACTGTATGCTTAGTCACGACAAACATACCTGAATCCTTGACTGAACTGTCATGGTCAAGTTGCATTGTGGTAAATGTAGGCACCAGTTTTGACAAGGATGAAGGATGCATGTAATAAAAATAATAACACAGAGAGTATCTGCTTTCCACAGAGAGATTAATGAGTTGTTAAAGTGGAGGACTATTTCAAGGTTATTGCTCTTTGAATTTTTCAATGGCCAAATTATAAATCACATAGAAATTATGTAAAAACCAAACAGCCTCTTGTCAATAAAACTGTTCACAGGCAGTGTTGAGAGGGTTTTACCATGATTGTAAAGATGATCTGACTCTCCGCTAAACAGTGTCACTACTGTGCCTCAGGCACCAAATGGCCTATTATCTTAATACCGCGCACAGGAAGGCGCGGGCACATGCACAAAGCAAGACATCAGGATAAAATGAGTATTTAAAGACTCTGTGTGTTATGTGAATACATGAACACATGCTGACACACGTGCAGACGGAGCGGGATGACGTGAGCTCTGGCCCAGATTTGTAAACCCACAGACACTTGCGCTGCACTCGCACTCCAAAACATGAGGACACAAGACAGTGATAATATTGGCTATCAACAGGTCATTCCATACGTGCCTTCTGGATAAATAGACAGCCAGAAATAAAGAGAGAGATGGTGTGTGTGTGTGTGTGTGTGTGTGGAGGGGGAGCGGGAAACACATGGAGAGAGATTAGGATGGGAGGATGGGAAGATGGGGGTGGGGTGGGGTGGGGTGGGGGGTTAATTGAGCTGCTCTGTAATGTCGTTCGATCTGACTGGGCCGACATTACACTGAGATATGTAGAATATATATTTATATACACACATACACTTACCACTTTCCCATTCAAATGAGTGGGGGGAAGTGGTTTCAGCCTCCTGGACTCCAGTGTATACTATATATAAACATATGGCAGATGAGTGGAAGGAGAGAGATAACAGATAAAAGGTGGAGATAAGATAGAGAGAGAACAAAGAGTGGATTAACATTTCTTTGTATGAGAGATTTGTTTATGAAAACCTGCGCTGCTCAACCACAGCGTTATTCTCAAAACGCTCCATCCTGCTGACTCACAGCACGTCGGTCTCACTGTTCCTTTTGGGTAATTATGTCACCCAAATACCTAAAAATGTAAAACCCCATATTAATGGTTTAAACACAGGAAGAAATGATGAGGAGGAGAGGGTGACTGTTGGGAATGATGGATGGATCAAGTGAAAGAGAATGGAGGACTATAAAGGATGAAGACCGCAAAGACATCAGGGAGAAGGAGGAACAAGAGGATGAGGAAAAACAAGACCAAGGCAAATTGATGAAACCCATTCTGGCTGATCTAATGGACTGAATCAACCACAGTAAGAGAGAACAGGACGCAGTGGGAGAGGAGGAAGAAACAACTATTTAGAGAGACTGTTGAAACAGCTGAACAAAGAGGAGGAGGAGGCATGTGGTGGAGTTTAAGTAATATCCATATCTGCACTTTGGTACATTAAAAGTCCATTGTGCCCATTTGTATTTGATCTTTGCTACTTTGCGAGATAAGAGGCAGTGTATGTGGCCAACCAGCGTGTGCGCATGTGTGAATGTGTGTGTGCGTCTTACCAGGTTGGAGCCTCCAGTCCAGTAGAGGAAGAATCCATCTGGGTCAACTTTCAGGGTGACCAAGGTGGGAGGCCCACTGTTGGGCTCCTAGGCAACAGAAATAGCACTGTTAGCAGGGGATACATATACATAAGCACACAACTACACACACTACTTCCGTTTGTCACTCTCTCAAACATACAAATAAAGTATAGATGCAGAGATAAAGTGAGCTCTGTGGTTATTGAGATAATGTGTTTATTACAAAATAGGTCTTATTTGGGAGTTATTTACATCAGTTGCGAACAGCCAGTACTATATTTGGAAGTAAACTGAAAGTGAGTGCACCAAATATCAGTCATAAACCCTTAAAAGTACAGAAAAACACATTGTTGTTTGTTTGTTGCTTTTAGCAAAATCTTACCATGCTCTCAGACTTTAGCAGTTTCCTTGAGCACAACTTAACACTGTCTCTTACTCAAACTTAAAACTGCTGCTTTAACCTGTAATTATGTGCACAAGAACAACAGCCTGATCCTTGTGTTGCAGCGGCAACAAGCACCGTTGTTGTTGTTGTTCTCTGTGCGAATGCTAAATGGAGAAAAGAAGGAAGTTCCTCTGAAGGGATAGAAGGACATAGAACCATGTGAGGAAGTGCTCTGGATTCAACACCACAGAAGAAATCATCTTTAAAGTCTCATGACGCTAGAAAGACAGTGTGGTGTAAATTAAGAGGCTTATGGCAGCGGTGGCTGCACCTGCTGGTTTACGGTTCCTCAACATTATTGCAGACACACACAGGGATACTGGGCTTGTGCGCACATGTCATGCAACAGCTGGTTTGACGCTAGACACCAGAATCTGCCCAGCATGAAGTTCTCATTCATGTGCAGCATAATGATGGCACTGGAGTCTGCATCATCATGTCATTAGCATCGTCATTACGGAGTCGTACGCAAGATACCATGACTGTACACACACACATACAAGCACACACACACATGACCACTGACTTTGTAATTATAGTGGTAAGCGGTCATACTCTTGCCCAACAAACATATCGTCCAGACATCCTGGGAAACGACCATGATGATCCAGATTGTTTGTTATTGCAGCGACAGGTGACTCATGTACATGTGTCGTCATGAGTATCATCATCATCACCATCAGATGGGAAAAAGAGGAAAGGTCAGCGTGGGAGCCCACAGAAAACTTTGCCACAAACAAACTACCAGAGGAAGTAGGTTTACAAGAGGGCAACACACAGACACTTCACCACTGACCACATACAGAAGGTATTTGGTAATGTGAGGCAGAACAAATAAAACGGTTACTGCATGATTTTAACAAAGCTGATAAATAAATGGTCTTAGTTTCATATTTCAACATTTAAATATGCAAAGATGGACTGAAAGGCTCAACGTTTACATTTGGATCATGAATGTAATAACAGAATAAAGTAATTTATGCAAATCAATTAACTTCAATGAACAGACACCAAAGCAGAGATGGCCAAACTGTACAGGACCCCATGAAAGACTCTCAGCAACATCATAAATGGAGGGATAAACCAACAAGTGTTATACAACTGGTATAAGAAATAACAATAAAGCAGTGTTGTGAACATAGTTTAATAACCAGGCAAAACTTAAAGTAAGTTAAAGTAAAAAATTATCCCAAATAACTATGACACTGATGACACTTGTTGAAGATATATCGCTCCTCATCTAATATTAATACTGGCACAGGCATAGCAATAGGTTTTAAAGGAATCATTTGACATTTTAGGAAATACACTTTGTTTTCTTGCTCAAAGTGAGCGGTTCATATCACTGGTCTGTATGCTTAACATGAAGCTACTGATGATTAGCTGAATTTAGCTTAGTTCAGCTGAAAACAAGGAAAAATCTGCACGCTGGTTCTATCAAAAGACAACAAAATGTGTCTAAAATGCCTCTAAAATTCACTTGTATCTAATTTAATTCCTAAAATAAAAATTGTAATAATTGTTAATGTGAGTGCTAATACTAAGTCAGGCCAGGTGTTTTTACTCCTCTAGCTAACTTAAAATACTCTTGAAACTTTATTTCTCCACAAGAAAGGAAATAAGCATATGTCCAAAAAATGTCAAACTTCTTCAAAGATGTCTTCTTAGTTTTAACTTTTGTCCCATTCCTTTGGGAAAAGCTAAACATACCTTAAGTTTAGGCTCCAAGGTTGGCTAACGCAGAGGAGGTTAGCAGGAAAGGTAGAAGTTTGGATTGTAACAAAGAAAAGAAAGAGGGAAAAAGGAGAGATGGTTAAAGGTGAGGAAGTTTTGGACAGGTGTGGGGTTAGAGGAGAAGGTGAAGACTGAAGAAAAACAAACAAACAAAAGGTCAGGGATAAGAGCAATTAAAAGGTCAAGTTCAGCCACATCATGAGGCCTGCATCAAACAACAGTAAAGTTAATGTACATCCTTAGCTTTGAGTTGTGAGACAATGCATGTCAGTCTGGGGCAGTGACATTACCAGGGTTTGTTAATGCTTTTATAATTGGGTTAAACTTCAAATGCGCAGCGTGAATCACTGAACCTGTGACATGTTTACTCCCTGGAAACTGGAAAACTGTACAACTCCAATTTCATGCTGTGATTATCTCAAGGCTGTGACCTGATGTCAGAAGCTCTTCTGTTAATATCAGCCCAAAACCGTCCCTTAACTTGCAATGAAATCTGAGTCTGCATAGCTGAAGCTGTTTGTTTATCTTTTGTCTGCTAGGTTTAATTCTCTGAGACAACAGAGCTGAATACAGTGCAAACTTCAAACAATCCAGATGTTCCCACTTCCAAAGTACCACAAACATAACCAACAACAAACCTTAGAAGTAGAGATAACCGTGCTTTCTATCAAACGCAATTAGAGGAAAAATATTTGCAAATCAAAACACCTGCCTTGGGCATCGAAGGCAAATCAGTCTGTTTAAAATTCTTTGGAAATGCTGTCGCTGCTTAACATATGCAAAAAGATACCTGCCACATTGCACACATTCCTCTAGCAAATTAAACTTGAATATTTTTCATAATGTTCCCAGAAAGTCCAAAGTGGCCAACTTCCATCTAACTTTGCTGACTGTAACTAGCACCATGGGGCTCAGCATTAGAGATGTTCAGATACCACTTTTTTTTCTTTCTTTTTTTTTTTTTTACAGATTCCAATATTCGTGCTGTGAATATCGGCTGATATTGAGTACTGATACCGATACCAGGGTGATATTTAAAAAATATATTTTATGTGTGTATATGTGTGTGTGTGTGTGTGTGTGTGTGTGTGTGTGTGTGTGTGTGTGTGTGTGTGTGTGTGTGTGTGTGTGTGTGTGTGTGTGTGTGTGTGTGTGTGTGTGTGTGTGAGTGTGTGTGCATCAGCATCGAGGCACTGACCTCAGTAGCCATAGGGTATCAGACCTATGACTAAGTGAAACTTGGAACAGACCTGCTCCACCACCCTCTGTTCCACATTTCACATAGTAATTGGTCACATACTTTACACATCAACACTCAGGTACAGTATAGTATCTATCCATCCACAATAAGGAGATTATCATTATCATCACGTATACACATCCTCTGGATATATGAAGATATTTATGTCAAATATGTTCATTTATTGCTGTACTTTAATACATTTTGATTTAGTTATTCCTTTATTTACACATTTCTGCTTCTGGATGTAGATATAAACATGTGTCCTGTATCCTGTATGATGCATTAAAATCTGTAACGATGCAGTAAACTCACTCTGCATGTGTCCCAGGTATACGCACCTCATTTTCAAATTTCATCCTCAAAAACCACTGGAAATATTAGTTCTACTCTGTGTACCAGACTGTGTCAGGAGAACAGATTTCATATTTGTTATTTGAACTTATTTGAAGTTCCTGTGTACATTCACCAGCTCTGTTTCTGACTGAGACGTTGGTCTGTGGTGAGTTGTCACTGTTTCCTACTGCACCTCTCTCTGACTCAGTGTGTCGGAGCAAGAAGCTCACACACCTGGCTCCATGATGCAGCACACACACACACACACACACACACACACACTGACAGCTCCTTAAAGGGATAGTTCAACATTTTGGCAAATTGGCCCATTGCCATAATCGCTATAGTCATAGCAGTAGGTTCATTACCTTTAATTGTAGGTGTAAGCTATTTTCAGTACGGCGGAGCGCAGCAGCAGGCTGCTCAGAGCTACGCTATGGAGGCTAACGGAATTTCTTGGTTTCCCTCATTAAACTCATCAAATACAAAATCCCAAAACTCCACAGCGCTTTTGTAGACAAGTTGTGAGCTGCACAACCACCACGCTATGAGATAATGACGGAACGATACGAAACGGAGCCGTTTTCGAGGTAAATTCATACAAAACCGCTGATGCGCGTTGCGTTCAGGGACCGTTTTTCAGCAAGCAGTCTCCGTATTTACCCTGTATTTACCTCGAAAACGGCTCCGTTTCGTATCGTTCCGTCATTATCTCATAGCGTGGTGGTTGTGCAGGTCACAACTTGTCTACAAAAGCGCTGTGGAGTTTTGGGATGTTGAATTTGATGAGTTTAATGAGGGAAACCAAGAAATTCCGTTAGCCTCCATAGCGTAGCTCTGAGCAGCCTGCTGCTGCACTCCGCCGTACTGAAAATAGCTTACACCTACAATTAAAGGTAATGAACCTACTGCTATGACTATAGCGATTATGGCAATGGGCCAATTTGCCAAAATGTTGAACTATCCCTTTAATGTCAGTGTTCAGAGAGAGATGATCATGTGACTGTCTATACAACATGACTCTTGATCTGAAGGTCGTGGGTTTGATTCCCATGTTGACAGAGATCACACCCCAGCAGCGCCCCTAATTCTAGTTTAAAATTACGATGGCAGCTTGAAGGTAGAACATAATGAACGATCTCATGGTACATTTTTACAGCTGGTTCATGCTCCATCACTCTTGATGATCAATATTAAAATACATAGAAAAAGACTGTTATCATGGTGCATGATGATTTTGTAGCAAGACTTCTTATATGTTAAAAAATGATGTGGTGCCCAGCCATGCAGTCATTCAGTGTAAAACAAAAACAAAAAAAACTTGTGCAACTATGTGATAATGAATATGTTTTTAACCTGAGTTTGACCCATTCATACCAGACATTTGGTCATGGGTAAATACCCACTCACTGCAAAGACTGCAAAGACTGCTACATCATAATATCAAACCCCATCCAAAACTAAAAGTGGCTGCCTCAATCTGGAATGTAGCAATCAACAATCATGTTGCATTTTACCTGAGACTGATAAGAACACAGTTTACAGTTAGAAAACGTGTAGGTCAACACACATTATGTTTTGCTCTTTTAATCCTACAATAATAATCCAATCACATCTGTATAATGCTACAGATGAAACAGAAACCTGTTTCATATGAATCAAGCACTAAAGATTCCTCTGTCCCCTCAAGGCCACGTATCAGGCTTTTTCAGTTCAAACAGAACTACACTTCTGAACACACTACCAATACTGACATTTGATGTTAATGACAAAATACATTAGCAACAGATGCAGTATATCAAAAGAGTCCCCGTATGCTTTGTGAGCTCATACTGGTTGTGTTGGTGTGCAAGAGCAAATGAAAGTAAATCATGGAGATGCTCTCTGTGTTGACATTGGCAGCCGTCCTGTTGTGTTTGCTATGGCTGGTGTAATGTGGTTGTCAGATCTGGCTCGGTTTGGCTGTTTAAGTTGCTACACATGGGACTGAAGAATGGCTAACACGGGCTGAAAGCTTGTTTTTGTAATACTGGAAAGAACACACAAGTACAATGTTTGATATACCCTTTTGTGCGTACACTTTATATATACCCTTAGTGTTTGAATGGCCTCTGTGGGAATGTAATCACTGAGTTATCTTAAGTCTTAACTACTTTGTTTTTCATTTTATCTATTTGGATGACACATTTTACAGTGTATATAACCTTTGTACAACAGGCTCAGTCTCTGTCATTACTTCTCCTCCCTCTACCTTTGTTTCCCTTCTCTCTTGCTCCCTATAAATCGACCATAGGATATATCCAGTGTCAATACACACTTCGCCGTAGATGGGGAATTCCACTGGGACCAGACTCACAAACATCCTCACATACATTTACCCAGAGGAATGTGATCTGTGGGCTCATGTGACCAGTAATATAACAACATCGCCCATACAGCTTTCTAGCCTGCACTGGCTGCAGCAACGAACACACAGACACCATTGTGATCTGATGTATTTGCATGTAATGCCTGGCTGGGTTTTACATACTGTACCTGCCAGTTACTTTCTAATGATGCCTTTCACCACCACACACAGATGTCTTTGTTATATTTACCTCTGCCTATCTTGCCTGCTTCTTTTATATGCCGTCCACTCTTTCAACTTCCTACCTTCACTCTGTCTTCAGTTACAATTGATTTGATATTTAAGCCAAACAAAACATTTGTTGATTTTAAAATGACAAGAATTGTTGCTTCCACTATAAACTTGGATCTTTGCGGGTGTTTTTTGGAGTTAGTTAGAAAAAACATTCAATAGAACAAATAAACAAATGTAAGGTGAAAATAATTATCAACATGTTTTAATTCAAAATGTACTGCATGTGTTTGAGTGTCTCTCTCTCTGAGTGCTCTTCAGTTTCCAGTTGAAATTAAGGGGAAAATGTTTGAAACCTTACCAGGAAATCATTAGCGCACGCCCTCCACACACACACACACACACACACACACACACATTCCTTGTTTACCATAAACACGCACCCTACAGTGTTTTTCTGTGCGAGGTCTATAATTGGACCTCACCCCACTCCCTAATTAACCACCATATGTAAAACCCCTCCTAAGTCTCACTTCCTTCTGCGCTTTTCATTCTTTCACGTCTGTCTTTCTTTTCTTCGTGTCAATCATGTTCTCTCCCTCCAGCACTTTTCTTCCAGTTTAATTGATTAAAGATCATGTGTCTTTCTGCAGACCCCCTCCAGAAGGCCTGACTCTCTGGACCGACCACCCTCTGAAGCCCAGGTCACAAAACCAGCAGCTAATGAGCTCCTGAAAGGCCATACACTGGTTGATACATGGCTGCTCTCCATCTCTGTCTATGTCTCCATCTCCCTTCCTGCATACCGTCCTCACCATACTTCTTGAGTGTATGTTTGTGTGTGTTGTGTAATATCAGTCAGGAGAAAGCCATTAGTGAGAAACTGATAAAAGTGGCTGCTCCGAGTGCACCTTTGCTCAGCCACAGTGTGTGTGTGTGTGTGTGTGTGTGTGTGTGTGTGTGTGTGTGTGTGCTCTGTGAGCTTGTAGGAGTGGTGTGAGAAAAAAAGCCGCCGTCCACTCAGCGTGTGTTTGAGCTGCTGCTTTGGCAACATGGTAAAAGTTGATGACAGCAGGTAACCTTTGGACTCTGTCGTGAGGAGAGGAAAGAGGGAGGGGCGGGGCCAGAGCGGGAAAAAAAACTATAGAATAAAAGGACAGAATTAAACTAGCATTTGAGGCTTATATAAGAGTTATTGTATTACTCACTATACTTGTTATGTGTCCCATTCTTTCCCTGCACTTTATCCACAGGTGTCATTAACTTTCATCTGATCTGACCTTATTCACAGGAAATGAGCCATTCACCCAGTCAGGCAGAGCCATGTTCTTCATGCTGAACAATACCCCAGTGTATACACAGGTTTCATTAAGCCAGGTGCCATGTTGAGATCCTGTCCCACTGTTGGAAATGCCAAATTCTGCCCCTGCCTTTTCTTTCTCTATTTCTCTCAGTTGTTACCCTTTTTCCTTCAGAGAACTGATCAGCGCACGTGAAATTTGAGATTTAAACAAACTAATTTGTACAAAATGCCGTCTAGACCACGTCTGAAAGTTTTTGTGGCTGCGCCAAACACCCAGGCCAAAGATCAGTGATAGTGAGGAGATGTAATGAATCATATAATTCAGGATAACTGGGCACAGTTTAAAAGGGATACCTCATCCAAAATCAATAATTCACCAATTTTCTACTCACCATCACCATCATGCCAGGGAAGGGTTTGGAGAACATTTGGAGTTATCAAAGCGCTTTTGGAGTTCGGCTGGCAACAGATTTTCATATAATGGTCCAAAACACACACTGTGAAACATCCAAATACCTCCATACTGCTCATCTGTACAGACCCAAGTGTCCTGAAGCCGCGACATAAAAAAGTTGTTCGGAAAAAATTAATTTGATCTCTGTTAGCCTTGTTGTAGTCATAGCTCCCAGTGGCTGCACGAGATGCGCGGGATTGCCGCAAGATGATTGTTTGACGTTGTAAACCATTGGATGTATGATGTTAACACAGAAGAACATCTCATGTCGCGGCTTCAGGACACTTGGGTCAGTACAGACGAGCAGTATGGAGGTATCTGGATGTTTCATAGTGTGTGTTTTGGACCATTCAAAAGTGAAATCTATCCACCGCCATTATATGAAAATCCGTTGCCAGCCGCAACCCTGGAACTCCAAAAGCGTTTTGATGACTCTGGAAGTTCTCCAAACACTTCCTTGGCATGACGGTGAGTAGAAAATTGGTGAATTATCGATTTTGGGTGAAGTATCCCTTTAAGAAAGTCTCCCCTTGGAGCTCAAATCCTGATTGTATGAACATTAACATCCACCTTGCAACTTCAAAAACCTATAAACTTTGTTGGATCAGTCTCACCATTTCACAAATTGGAAAGGGAGTTTCAAACACTGTTTAATGGTCCGACAAAGAAAAAACACAAACTGCCTGCTTTGAATTTTTAATTACATTTCAAAGCTCTGATTAAAAAGACTGACAAAAAGAAAATAATCAAATTTGATGAATTATGAAGTGTTTCTTAACTTCTACTACATCTTCCATCTGAAGATGTGAAAACAAGGATTTTTTTCCCACCTCAAAAAAACCTGCTGGATATTTTTTCTTTCCACGAGACAGCCACAAAAACCAGGTCAGAGCAAACCAGTCATAAGAAACTGAGTCGAGAAAGAAAGAAAGGGAAGAAAGTGGAGGACGCAGGGGAAACAAAAGTAAAAGTCAACACAGGAACACAACAGAAAAGACAGGAAGCAGACAGAGAAGAACAAAAGTCAAAGTCAAAAGGAGGAAGAGAAAGAGAAGGAAAAATGACAAATGACGGCGTGTAAGTTACAGATATCACGGAGCCGCTGCACATGTGTGTGTGTGTAGGCCGAATGAATGGAGGAAAAATTGTGAAAGAGGAGGAGAAGAGCTGGAGCAGTCCAGATGTCAGTCCCACACTTCACATGTGGCTGTGGTTGACCTTCCACCCCTCTCTCCTTAACTCTCCATCTCCCTCCCTCTGTCCATCCATCCCTCGTTTCTCACCACTCTGCCAGGATGTCAGCAGTGTTTCTCAGCGCGGCGTCACAACCTCACACAAGCCTGCATTTCCTCCTCGTCTCCAGAACATCTTCCCCCTTCACTAATCTCGTAACCACAGTTTGTGTGCTTGTTGCTTCCGTGTATCAATCTCACGCAGAACCAACATATCCACTTTCTGACAATACTGGCACACACAGGAACAACTGGCATGAAAGTGGAGCCCACTGCCTTTTCCTCTAAGGTCACAATGACAAAGCACTTCTGCTTACAAATGAGACGTGTCTCCAAGACAAGACGTGTTTTTATTTTTGAGAAATAGACTGTCGCATTTCAGGTGCAGATGCTTTCCAAGAAATTATGAAATCCTCTTCCCTCCTGTTGGCACTCTCATATATCAAAAAGTAGTGCGTGCTGTGTGAGCAGTAAACGCTGACATGTGAACAGAGTTACTTGGAATACTCTGAAAATATCTTATTCATCTCACTTCTGGTGCACAGTGATCATATCAGGCTACTACAGTGGGTCTCTTTCCATCAGTGTTGTGGCATCATAAGGAGCAGGAAAAAAGTATGACAACAAACACGTCTCAACCTGCAGGAGATAAAAATACACAGGAGGAGAATTTATAAGAAGGATCAAGTGATGTGCATTTTACTCTGGGAAGATATTTTCAGTCCACTAAATAGATCATCCTAATGGAATTAGTGTGTGAGTCACAGCTACGTATGCCTTCATTATACAATCAAGGTAAAAGTTCGAAATTGGAATATTTTATTTTGCAGAATAAAATCTGTTTTAACCGCAGACATATTCCAGACATTTAACAAAAATAAATCAAAAACATTCACTTGGGGACAAGAGAGTTACATAGACTTCCTGCAGCACTCTGATGCTTTTTAAGCATACCTAATGAACCGGATACAGCATAATAAATAATGGGCTTTAGATTTTATTACCCACTATGTTAGCAGAGAAGAAAGCAACTGAGAGCATTTATGGTTTTTGTTCCTTTTAAGTTGTTTAAGACATCGAATGCTGGATGGCAAAAGCTATTCTCCGGCTTAATGAGAACAGGACACAGGTCTTTATTGTTATTATCAGTCTGTAAAATCTCACTGGTGGAGCAGCCAGTTTTCTCAGGCTTGTGACTTCTTGTCTTTACGTAAATCTACATTTGCTTATCCACAAGTCCAAGATAACCTGGAAATCACCAGCCGCAAATTCAAAGTTAACAGAGGACCATACTTTTTGTCTGTTCTCCACTTTCAACTGTTTTAAACTTTAAGTAATGGGTCATTTTAAATCCCTCACACAAGCATCTCAAGCTTTTGAGCTGAAATATGCTCAAACTTATGTTAATGTGGCGAAGTGCTGTCAGAGGCCGCTTGGACCCAGACTCAGCCTGGCAGCAGTGAGGAGATATTCCTTCTACAGTTTCACAGTGAACCAACGGCCAAAGTCCTGGGCAGGAACTCACATCTGTCAATCAATACATAAACACACTTCATCTTTAGATGGGGGCGCTAAGATCCAACAGCAAATCCAAAAATGACTTGTCAGGATCTGTATGAATGGAGAACAAGTGTCTGTTGTCAGTCTGGTTTGACAAGCACAAATAAACAATGAGGAAAATAACAGCGTTAAACTGTCGCCAGGCCTTTAGTTTTAGTAGTTTTAGTTCTGACCTCTTTTTCTGCTGCTGTGCTGCTGTCTATATAGGAGCTGAGAAGTAATCCCAACCAAATTGCAGGAAACAACCCTGAAATGCAACATTTCATGGTTCATCATGTTTTGCTCAAGTTACAGGGACTTGAAATGGACCCAAAACCCCTAATCTCAAAAGGATGTCACGTCCCCAAAGCTCTGTCCAATTAATGGACAACTTGTGATCCCATGCGACTTTGTTTACAAGCCCTAGTTTTCTTGTGAATGTGAATATAAACAAATGGAGCCCGGCAAAAGTGGAAGAAACATGCGTTTTTCTCACACTGTTCTAACCAAAGACCAAAGTGTTTGCAGACTGAGATTTGGCCTCCTGTCTTTTTAAATATGAAAAATGCATATAATGTGCTTGGTTTGAAATAATATACATGCACAGGTGCAGAAAGTACAGGGAAGTAGCAATGCAGAAGTGTTTTGAATGCTAGGATAATCAAGTGGACTGAAACCTGCAAACACTGTGCAAAGGAGACAAAAGATAATGTAACGTGTTGAAATGATTATTTATTTGATTTCTGTGTACTTTTAAGATGCATATCAAGGCGCTCCACAGCACACTGAGAGCCAAGCGGCTCTGTAGACAAACTGTCTGTCTGTGTTTGTTTAATTGGTTGTTTAGGAGGAATTTTAACTGAATTCCAGGCGGAATTCAACAAAATTGAATTGTGGCCGGGCTGCAGAGGGCGGAGCGGCAGCAGCGGCTGAGGCCGAGACACAGGGAGGGAGGGAGAGAGAGAGAAGGAAAATGGTTTGGCTCTGGAGCCTTACAACAAGCTTGAACAGGAAGTCATTCAACGTGAAACACACACCCAGAACAAAACAACCACACACGCACACACGCATGTGAGCGCACATGTGTACACAAGCCGGAGCGCAGACGAAAAGAGGGTCAATTTGGAATGCATTCCTCCTCCTCCTCCTCCTCCTCCTCCTCCCCCCTGCATGAGTCAGTGTGTGTGTGTGTGTGTGTGTGTGTGTGTGTGTGTGTGTGTGTTTGTATGTCATTTGATGGGCCTACAGTAGAATTCCCAAAGCCATTGAGAAACGGAGGTTTTGTTGTGAGACAAAAGGACTACAAGGGGATACTACGAAGAGTAATAGAGAAGGGTGAAGATATGAGCCGTGTGGGAGAGGGATAGAGTGATGAGGAAGAGGGGGGAAAGAGGGATGGGGTCAGAAGTGGGGTTTTCATGTAAACAAACTGCACTGCCCTCAGGCTCTCTCTGGTCTGTGTGTGTCTGTCCTAATTCTTTTCTCACTTTGCTAAGTCCTTAAAGGAACACACCAAGTTTTTGGGACAGAAGCCCATTGGTCAACTTTCCTAATAGAACAGACAGACACTAAAATAACCACTCTGTCCCCATTAGACCACTCACTTCAAACCTCCAAACACACACACACACACACACACACACACGGCTCTGACATGACGAGGTAGATCACATCTGAATCAAACACATGTCTAGGTAATCAACAGATCTCACATATTAACCCCAATAAATTCTAACCAACCCTCTGTGGAAATAAAATCGAGGGCTACTACTGGTTCAATTATTTTTGTTGCACAATTGGACTAAATTGTATTTGTTTCCTGCACAACAGAGCCAGACTGAGTCATGCTTAATTTGAAATGGATAACCTTTGGTGTCCCCAGAGTCCGCTCTGAAGTTGGGGAAAATGTATTTTCGTGCTACACGCCATGGATTTGGAATAATTTACAAAATAAACTTCATTCGGAAACGATGCCTTGATATCAGGGATTAAAGGGCAAGATTCAAAAAATACTTCCTGACGTGCTGCCTGGACTGTTTTAATCTCTCTCCTGTACATGAAAGAGCAGGAAAACCACTTAAAGGATCAAACAGGAAAGTCCTGCTGTTTCTTGAATGAGCTTCTGACCTGGAGAACAACACAAGTGTCTTATTTATGGATTAATGCTGGATGCAGAAGAGCCTGTTTGTTTAGTTACTAAATTAACTGTCCATAAAATACCAGAAGAGCTTGATGCACTTACTGCAACACTCAAAGATATTCAATTTGTATTGACAGACCTGAAAAGCAGCTAATTCCCACATCAACCAGATGTGTTTAGTTTAGCATTTCACTTTGATAAAAACCTTAAACAATAAATCAGTTATAAAGGTTGTTGGTTAATTTGATTTTCTATTAACTACTCATCCAAATATGAATTAATTGCTTCAGCACAACTTGGAAATGCAAAGAAGAGTGCCGATGACATCCTGTAATCAAATTAATAACTGAAAAGAGCTTTTTAAGAACACTAAGAGATATCTAGGGCGTAATGATGGCAGACTTCTCCTTACAATCTGCACTTTCTTCACTTAGTTTAGTTTGGGGCAAGTACTGTAGAAGCATCATCTCACAACAGTCACAATCACTCTATGAAAGACGAGAGCCCGGATCACTACCACCGGCTGATTGACTGCATAAACTGAAAAAGAAAAAAACAGAACTTTATGCTTTAGTTCTGTTCTAGATTTAAAGGGGTCCTGGAATTTGCTCAGTCTCGGTCTTCACATTCGCTCAAATCCTGAATTATGAGACAGCTCCTGGAGTTAATTTGAGGAGTGGTTGTAGATCAAACCTGTTTAACCTCAACCATGATCTCATTTATGACACTGACGTTTCACAATAGAGCGTCTTTGGCACCTCGTCCATGCACAAAAGTATTCCTCACGTTCTTTTTTCCTTTTCTTCTCTCATCTTTCCCACATTCCTCCTCTCTACAAACTTGTTTTCTCTCCATTTATTCTCTATAATACATTTGTTGATTTTAGTGAGAAATGGTAAACAGAGCGGAGGAGGGGATAAGGGACAGGAAAGAAGAAAAGTTGCACATGTTTTCGAGTGTTCACACACTTAATCACCAGTATAACCATTTCCTGGGAATTCCCTTTGAGATGGAGATAGACAGAGAGAGTTAGTGTGTGTGTTTGAGAGAGAGAGAGAAAAAAAGGAAATCAAAAGGACATGGTATTCACTGTTTGCGTGACAGCACCCTTCTTCGGAGGCCAGACACACACATACACACACACACACACAGAAGTTCACACGCAGGAATATCACGTCATTATTACAATGTGTGTGAGGCTCTGTTGCTAATACGCTGTTTATTTCAGTTGCTTATGTTGTTCATTCTTTTCCTTTTAATGGCCCTTAGCAGCTTAAGATTGTATGTGCACACGCTTGTGCATGTTTATATGTTTAAGTGTCAACACCACACCTGACCTCATATCTATTCTCCACAATGGCGCACACATGTTGCACACAATTGTGTTGTGAATCCAGGACAGGGGTTTCCAAGTGGGAGACACAGGCCTGCAGTCAGGGTGGATCAGTCCACCGCTGAGTTAATCATTGATGGCTGCTCAGACACATGGACACACACACCTACTTTGTCTGTGGAGACAACTACAGAATGGCCCTGAACTGTCACACACATACACACACACAGAGACATCTATTAGGGTCAGTGACACAGTAAAGTTCATGCCAGGGTTGCTAGACACCACATCTGATGTACAGAGGGAAAAATAGAGCCAGGAAAACTATTTATAACTTTGCAAAGGTGGTTTAGAGACCTTTACCCTTCCATACATTAACAATGTATACAGCAAGGTGACATTTCTGGGCCTGTTTTGTAGATCAAGGTGCTACTCAGAACTTCCAAATCCCTAGAAAACAGAGGCAGCTCCTCCTGACTCCCAGCTGGACAGGTGCTTTCTGCTCTAATCCGCTGGGGAGCAGAGAGGGAGCAGAGAGGGAGCAGGAGCTCAGAGAGAGGAGAGGAGGCGTCTCAACTCAACATGAGCCCGAGGAAAAACCGGCTTGACAAGAATTCACACAAAACACAACACACACATACAAGCACTGATTGCCTGCTGGCAACAGCAGGGGAATTTTTTACTAGATTCTCTGTCTCTCACACACACACACACAAACACACACCACCCACGCACCTATGGTGGGTTTCTGTGCACACACACCTGCACACTGCATACACACATTATCTAGTGTATGAAGCTTAGTAACTAACTAACTAACTAACACACACGCACGCACGTCAGTCTCGCGTGTCAGCTCGCCACGGCGGGCCTACTGTCACCAACAGGCTGTCATGTCTCATGTCTCATGTCTGTGTGTTAGTCAGAGCTGATCACATCAGCAGCGGCTCCTTCCACAGCGACACATGTCTGCCTCACTTTCAAACATTTCATTCTCACCTCGTCCCACTTGATGAACTTGCCCCCCTTCTTCAGCGTTTCGTGGACGGACAGGGGTTTGAGCTGCAGCGCGTGGACTCCCGGCTTGGCCCCGGCCATGGCGAGGGACTGCCTGCCCGGGTGCCAACGCCTAAACCCCGGCTGCGGCGAGCTGGACTCCTCGGAAGAAACAAAACGCTCTTCCTTCCTACCACTTCCACCTCCGGAGCTTCTTCTTCTCTTTCTTCTTCTTCTCGTGTGCCGGGGAGGAGGCTGAGTGGAGGGCCGAGGCGGGGGAAACTTTTCCAGCCACTGACTTCAAAAGTTGGTGAAGCTCACCGAGAGTTTGAGGAACATGAGGAGTAAAATCCAGAGAGAGAAAGACAGGACTTGGCTGTTCCAGCGCGCACCGCCGCTGTCTTGTCCGCGTCCACGCAACGCGGTGGCGCGCCTATAATTCCCTTTTTTATTATAGGCTTTGATTCATATATTTGTTTATTTATGCAGAATCCTTTAATCTCGCACTTGAGCCCGCATAGAGATGGTTTCCTTCCTTCCTCCCATCTGGTCGACCCCTCTCCTCTCGCCCTCTCGCTCCTCTACCAACTTTCTCTGCTTCCTCTCTGTCTTGTCTCCTCCGACGCGTTGCTTCTTTTCTCCTCCTCCTCTCCTCCCTGCATGTTTTCTGTTGGGGGAAAAAAGAGAAGATTCCGAGAGGAGAGGCTGAGGGAGAAGGACGGCGTCAGATAGAACTGAGTGAATGAGAAATGAAAGGAGGGGGGGTCAGAGTTTGTGTGAAAGGGGTGTGTTTTAATTTAGTTCCTCTGCCTGCCTGCCTGCCTGCCTGCCCTCTCACATTTACTTGACAACTAATATGAACATGATCCTGCAGTGTGAGCATATTCTTTTCCTGAAATCATTCCTCTGTTGTGAGTGACCACTGCTAAAAGTTCACACATCCAGTGAGGTCTAACTTTCTGCACCAACTTCCAGGTTTAGCTTCACGTTTCATTTTCATAAAGTTAGGAAACTTGTGACAAACAGATTTAAAATAAGAATCCATCAAATAAAAGCAGCAGGAGGTGGAGATTTGTTTTTTGTTTCTACAGTTTAGCCCTAAAAAAGTCTGGATCATACAATTCCCATAATGCAACCCCATGACTTCACACTTCACACTTTTTACCACAAGCATCAAAAATGTGTTGTCTCCAAGCATAAGCCTGATGATGACATATAAATAATTTCATTTAAAGATGAAAAGGCGCTATTGACATTATACACACTGATCAAACATAAACTGACTTTGATATTTAAAACCTGTGGGCTGTCCCTTTGATGAGTGTCTGAGTGACTCTTTTAATAGAACAGTTGGAAAACGGAGGTGTCTTTGAAGCAATCACAAGATTTGAATGAAGTGTGGCACCATGCTAAGATAAAGACATATGGTGATCACAGACTAAACACATGCACATGCAGATGAAAAAATGGATAAGAAAAAAACATGCTCACTTTGTATCTTGTTTGTTTAATCTGTGCAAAAAGTGCAATAACAACACTTTGCAATTTGTTTCACTATGTTAACAGACCAATATACAGTATATGTGCAGTTTTTTTGTCCTTCCCAAAAACGAATCCCTTGGGAGCCTCTAGACTATAGCATCAATAATTATGTAAGATTAATATCACAGACTCCCATCACTGCAGTTACAGTAAGTACAGGGTGCAAACATGTAAAGATCTATTTTGATTCTTAGAATTAGCCTTCAGACGCTTTAAATCATTTTCCTGGGCGCTGACAGAGACAGATTACTGCTGTGATCTGTAATTTGATTAAAAACATGTTAGCAGTTATCGCAGTTATTGGAAACCAGTAATCAGATTAGAGTTCATTTTAAAGCAATAGGGGATAAGTGGTAGTGCTACTCGGGCAGGAAGATTGGGAGATTTAAGACATATTTTATTAACGGAGATGTCCAATCTGAATGACATAAACAGGAAATAATTTAGAGGATGTGAAGGTAAGGTAATTGAAGCCACTAGATGTCATCAGGTAACTTTACCCGGCCTCCTCCAAATCAGTGGCATCGTATCATGTTGTGAGAGGCATGCGAGCCGTGGAGGCTGCACAGTCACAGGCCGAGCTCGCCCAAATCCTGCTGCCAAGCAACATTACAACTTGGGTTCCTCATAAAAAAAACACACACACACTATGGAGCAACAGATTTTTTGGCAACCATTTTCATTCTCCAACTCCCTAACTACACCCAGCAGGAATGTCTGCTATGCTGCAGCCTGCTGACTGAGTGATGGAGTAACTTAGTGTTGGTGTGTTTTTCCTTAACCACAACCAAAGAGCAGAGGAGGAAATCAAAAAAAGAAAAGAAAAAAAAAGAAACACAATAATCAATCAGAAATGATCTCTTGTGAACACACAAGTTTATAATTGTGTAGAAAGTAGAGTGCCAGTATCAGTGTTACATAAACTTCAGGGGGGAAGATAGATGTTGTTTAACAATTCAGCAGCTAGACAAGCTGGCATTGGTGAGTGTGTTGATGTCTGTGTGTGTGTGTGTGTGTGTGTGTGTATCTGAGCTTCAGACGAGGCCAGGTAGACTTGCTGATTAATCTGATCTCAAACCACCACCACAGACACACAAACACAACCTCTCAGATGACGGCAAACAAAAACAAGATGGATACATGCATATGCATTCTTTCTCCAGTGCAGCGCCCATGCATGCATAAACTGGGTTGTTGTGTTTCTCTGCTGCATAATAAGACACATACACACATTTTCTCTCTGCTCTCACACACACAAAACAGCCTTGTTTTTAGTCAGACGCTGTTGGGTTGAATGCTGCATGTGAAGTGCAAGCACCTGTGGTGTCAATAGACCGCCTCTGACCTCCACTCACCCCGCTCACTGTTTCTTCCTGCTCTCTCTCTCTCTCTGTACAAATACATTCATTCTTGAGGTCTCTCTCTGTTCTCTCTCTATTGTATTCAAACACACTCCCTCCCTCCTCTGTGTTTTTCCTACCTCATCTCTCATTCCGACAGGTGTCCGGCTCCCATTGGTCACTGGGACCTGTAGTACATGGAGATCATCTGAGTACATGTACACCTGGGCAACTATTCTGCAACAACAGTAAACGTAGATCAGCAGGCCGTTCTCTGATGGTCTCTCTCCACAGAGGCAACTTCATATTTCTATTTAATAGTTTGGCTTCCCACAACATTTCTGACTGTGGTCCAGTCAGGTCTCTCATGCACACAGATGGTGGTTTTGTAACTGTAACAGAATAAGATCAAGATCTTGTGAGGATGCTTTGGTCCTGTGCTGAGATCTATTACATCTGTGTTCACGCCAAAACTTAGTTACTGGGAATGCTTCTGTGTGTGTGTTTGTGTGTGTTTGCATGACGTGTGGTTTTTAGCCATGCATGATAACAGCACAGCTCCATGGTCAGTCATGGTCCAGACTGTAATATTGATTTGACAGTGACATTTTATACTGATGTTCAGAGTCCCCAGAGGATGAACCTTCAAAACTTCCTCTGAACTTTCACCATCAACTTGATTCTGAGATTATTGACTCAAGACGCAGGTCAACTCTTCTGTTTTACGTCATGTGCACTAAAAACTGTTGGAAAGTTGGTACAGATACTAATGTCCATTCATTCAAAAAACCCATCAGCCTCAGCTATAATGTGTGTTTTGTAGCAGCAAATGCTGCAAATGTTAGCATGCTAAAATGATAAACTAAGGCAGTGCACCATTGTGCATAGCATTGCTAACATAACACTGTATATGAAGACCCCCACCCCTCTTTTCTTAGGAGTAGTAAGGAAGGAGATAAAGCTAGAAGGAAGGGAACAAAAGAGCAAGCAGAGCTAAAGAAAGTATCATTACATTTTTTTTAAAACAGTGGTAGTGGAAGATGAAAGGAACAGAGACAGGTCACATTTGTGGGGAAAGAAAATGAACTGGAGTGCATGTAAGATCTGATCTCGGTGAGGCATTTACCTTTTGTGCGTTCAAGGAAGCTAATATTAGTATTTATGAGGAATCTAAGTGTTTGAAAGCATCTGCTAAAGTGAAGTAAAGCAAAGAGAAACTGTGAAATAAGATTGAAGGGAAGGAGGAAGAGATAGCACAGAAAAAAAATCAGGAATCGCAATGTTCTATTGATAGAAAGAGTTAAGAAAAGGGACAAAAGGGGAAAACAGAGGTTAAAATTAGAACAAAGCCAGGGACAGAGACACATGGAAAAGATGTTGTGGAGAAAGGGAAGACCCCCAACCACTCATCTCTCTCTCCTCTCTCCTCTCACTATCTCTCTGTCTCTCTCCCCCTCTCTCTAGTAACAGCTAGATCTTTTTTCTCCAACGCACAGCCAAGGACTCACAAAGACACATTGTATACAGACACACTGGCATATTCACTGTCGGTCCACACACTGCACCAACTCCACAGACACACACGCACGCATCAGTTTTAATGGGAAAGGCCTGACTCAGTCAACAGTTGCAATAAAAACTTGATCAGATTACTCTCTGCAGCCCTGTTGAAATTTTGGCCAGAAATCACTGACAGTCCATTGGATACTGGACACATCTGTCTCCATAACACTGCAGGATTATTGTTGATGTGTTTTGAAGAAACGCTGTCATGGGGGCGTGTAGGCAAAGTGCTGGTTGCAGTTTTCCCCAGAAGAGGCATTCACAGACAATGCTGATGGATATGACCAAAAAAGTGTGATTTACTGTCATGACATCCATTCATTACAGTCCACAATGAATTTAGCTGCAGCTTCTTGCTCTCCGTCCCTCCTCTCCTCTACTTTCCTTGCTTTACTGTAAAAGTTTTGCACTGCCTCTACATGGCTGCATTAGAATCCTATACTGCCATCTAGAGGTTACATGCTGCCGCTGCCCTCGTCCTCCATTCAGAGCTGGCTCATTGTGCAACAACCAGGAATGTGGACTTACAAGTTTCTCCTCAGCTGCAGTTGTCCTCCACTGTGAGTGAATGTGTGCACACATATCAGTTGCAGTGATTTGTGTTCAATGTGAGTGTGGTATACAAACAGTAGCCTATAGGATGTAGTATGGCTCTGGGGCTGCGGTTTGATTTATTGCCCTGAGGGAAGACAAGCATGCAGAAAAAGTGAGTGCTTTGGAGTGCAGCCTGAAATCATGGCAATCAATGTGTGGAACAGACAGACAGTTTATGTTATTGAATATTCCTTGGTCTTCAATCAGGGCTGTTTCTGGAGTTTTTTATTTCCTACAAATGAGACGTCTGCCTGTGATTTCATTCCATCCAGATATTTAAGAACCATTGTAATGATTTTATAAAAACTTTATTATTTCACAATTACACTTTTCCATCCTGTTTCACACCATTTACAGGGTTAAACATAACCTTGTATCTCTGTATGATTTCATAAAAACATAATCAAACTACAGAGTCTTTGATGCCAGTGTCTGTTATTGTACTAAAGAGCACTTGTCTTTAATACACCTTTCAGTCCATACATCTACACTTAAAGACCAGATGTCAGTAAAAAAAAATTCTCATGGAGCAGTCAGCAGTGTGATTTGGACTGAATTTTAACAGACACTTCAACCTCTGCAGTAACAAAATGGCCGGCTACCAGCAGAGCAGTAGAGTAGAGGTGTGTTAATCTGCTAAATATCACTGTAACAGACCCATGATGACTGGTTGAGCACTGGCAGAGTACATTCACTGCTTTTGTTACATAACTAAAACTGAAACTAACCGCTGTTTCAATATATTTTCGGGCTCAGTAGGTCACTCACTCTCAAAGCCTTCAGTGTCAGTTGTCCTTCAAGCTTCCTCTATCAGGATGCAGGTAAATGTGAGCAGAGTCTCTCTCTCTATCTTTTTATTCATTTATTTATTTTTAAATACAATTTTAACAATTTAAGTGACACACAACACCTGAAACTGACTTTTCAAAGTACATCTGTAGCAATGTCTTCCTCCTTCTTGGCATCCCTACAACTAATGGTGTCCAAGGCAACAGTGTATTTAATGGGCCTTGTCTGAAGCAGGCCCTGGTTTCAATAATCATCTGATGTTGGTAAATCTCCAGAGGCAGTGGTCTCTCCACAGGTGTGTTTGATACTGACCTCTGACCTCCTGAGTGTTTCTGTGTTGACAATCAAAACCCTGACTCATTGGCATTGATCAGAGAACAATTAATGATCCCATAAAGTGAATATAATGTACTATGTCCTGAGATAAAACTGTCCCACTCAGCTTGTTTTTTCCGGTGCTCTTTCTCTCTATGGTCTCTCAAAGCAAAGACAGCACAGAGGAAACAGCTCAACAGCTCCCCCGTGTGGAGGGAAAACTCCAGTCAACCTGAAGTCTGTTTCTCTGGAAGCAACAGTCTCAACAGTGTAGGTTATGTGCGTACACAACAACAACACTCTGATAAAGTCAGGCCAGGGTTGAGCTTGAGGTGATGACATATGTTCATGCTGGATGAGGAAGTAGAAAGGAAAAGTGAGAGCTGACAAGAGGATCTGTCCCTTACCCTAATGTTCACTATGTGCATGTGTTTACAGAGTTTGTTGAGGTGGAGGAGGAAGTACTCAGATCCTTTACTTAATGCAACTAAAGATACACGCCACAGTTTGCAAATGTATTGCATATGGATTTTCTCAATCAACA
This sequence comes from Trachurus japonicus, assembly GCF_045865225.1. Lineage (NCBI taxonomy): Eukaryota > Metazoa > Chordata > Actinopteri > Carangiformes > Carangidae > Trachurus > Trachurus japonicus. The sequence continues at coordinate 29,185,258 of NC_140924.1, forward strand.
CAAATCTGTGAGCCTGTATGTTAAACTCACACTTCCTGTTACAGTTGTCTTTAAACTGCACATGAGCTGAGCTTACACAAGCTGACACCATTCTTACAGCGGAAAACCATTTCATCATAGACTTTAGGGGTGCGTATAATACAGCTATGTAACAGCAACAGGTCTGTGTCAGATCTGTGTCATGTGTAGGCCTCCCACGGAGCTTAAGGCCTCCTGCTGAACTTCTTACACCATGCAACACGCTGACACACATGCAAACAACAATGTCCGGTCTTTATTCTCATATAGATTCCACTAAGCTCTGGCCTCTTGCTAGTTTGAAGGTCTTAGTGAGATTATTTGAGCTCATGATGACATTTCCTCACACATACCATAACATAACCCTCACTCTCTGCACTGCAGTTTTAATATTACATGCTAACATCACACTGACCTTCCTCTCCTGGGGCATGTGTCTGACACAATGATGAGAGACCCAAATATTGCTGACAAGTGTGCAACTCCATCCAGCCAATGTAGTGATGCATATGCACATAGATACTTTGCACCTGCATTCTTTTATTAGGCGACACATTGGGTTTGTGTAGTAGTAACTGTATGGCTTTGTGTGTTGTGTGTTGTGTGTTGTGTGAATGTTTTTGTATGAAAACACTCAGGAAAGCTTCAGTGTGTGTGTGTGTGTGTGTGCGTGTGTGTTTATGAGTGTATGAATATGTGTAGGTCTGTCTGTGCTTACTCAACTGTAAGTTTCAGACATGCTCACTGAATAATTCAGGTTTTTACGTCTTGTTGCCACGGTTATCCATGAAGTGGTTTCTCGGGCCAGTGTTACAGACACACACACACACACACACACACACACACACACCCATTATGTCCATGTTGACTGACAGACTGCACACACTCCAAGGGAGGGAGAGACATTATGAATTCACTCTCCCCCATCTTAACATCCCCCTTCACCTCACACATCTATTATTATTAAAACTCTTGTTGTTAACCAGCTCAGCCGGGTGTGGGGGTCTCCTGCTGTTTCAACACAATAGACACAGTGTTCAAAAATGTGACAGGTTTCCTGTTAATGGAACACCTTCAGTGGTTTCATCCATGCCATGTAGCCTGGAGATGTAGCCAATAACAGTTAAATTCCTAAACCAGTCCCAAACAAGAAAATCCAGCTGCTCCAGCGTCTCTCCATTTATAGATAAGAGCGTAGGTTGATCGTAGAGATTTCACAAACATAAAGAGACAATAATCTCACTTTTCTAAGGTGATAATTATAGTCTTATATAACGTGGGCTCTTCCTAAAGTGTGAAATGTAGGTGTGAATTTTTGCCTGTAAACATTTCATACATTCCATTTATTTGCAACCAGTCAAATGAGCATTCAAGTGGTGCTTGAAGCAGTTAGGCCCCTGGGCGAACTGGGAATTTTGTTTAAACACTGTGCAAGGGCAAAGTGCTGCACAATGCACTGCTGCACCGCAGGTCTAATGGGTCTATACTTGTAATGGTGTGTGCCTCTGGCAGGTTAATAGTGCACACAATGGCAAATAATAGAGCATCAGAAAAGTCAAAACGCTTGTCAGAGGTTAAGCCCAGTGACTGAGGCTGAATGGGTCGGTGTGGATAATGAATTTAAAGTGGCGTTAGAGCACAAAGACGAGGAAGACGTCCGTGGTTGATGTTTATATTTGATGATGTCTGCTGTTCAGCATGGTATTAAGTGTGTTGAACCGTGTTAAAATGAAGAGTGAACTCTGTGGGGTGTGTGGAGGGGGGAGGGATGGGGGGCATCAGAAAGCTGAGAGAATGGGGAAATGAAATGTGAATGAAAACGGTCAACTGGTTTCAACTGGGGGGAGAATCCAGTGTGTTTATAGCCTACAACTGGTTTTTAAACTGGGGGGAGACTCCACGGTGTGTGCGTGTGTGTGTGTGTGTGTGTGTGTGTGTGTGTGTCTTTTTCTTTTTTTCAGTCGCGCTACGTCGGATGCGCTCGAGCCCAGTGAGAGAGCACGCGCGCACCTCTCGTGGGGACAGAGAGACAGAGAGAGAGCCGTGTGATTTCTCTTTGTACTGAATGAGGAGTTGAGGCCGGGCTCCGCTGCTGCTGTCTTCGCTTTTTATATAAGCAGAGTTTGCATGCTGTAAATAGCACAAAGCCGGTTACTCTTTACGTTCCGCCGTTAGCCGTCGTCCCCTTTTTTGTGTGCAGTGGAAGCGGCCGACCACTGCCAATGTCCCTTTGAGCGATTTTTTGTGTTTTTTTTTTTGTTGGACAACAAAAAGCATCAGGTCCGACGCTGTGTGTCTTCGGGGGATTTCAACTCTCACATCCATCAGTCGGGCTTTTCAGTGCGGAAAAAGCGACCACAGAGCTCCTCTCGCCTTTTTTTCCGTCGCCCCCCTTTCACACTTCCACACCTCCGGGGTTTTCCCCCCACCACCTCAATCACACACAAACCAGAGCGACCATGGCTGCTGTAACAAGCCCGGAGACGAGCCCTCAACCCCGGGTATATTTCCAGACGCCGGCCGGCACCACGGAGGAGCCGGAGACTCCCGTTCGGAAGCAGGGACGAGTCACCGTCAAATACGACCGCAAGGAGCTGAGGAAGAGACTGAACCTGGAGGAGTGGATTATCGATCAGCTAACGGACCTCTACGACTGTGAGGTAGCTATAGACCCCACTAACAATAACCGGCCTCGAAGCCGATCGAACCTATCGATTAGGCGGCTGTGCTAAGTAATAGGGCTCTACGGCGTGTAGCCTAATGAGTGAGTTGATCAGCTGTTTGGGGGGGGGGGGGTCGTCTTTGTGTCTAGTCCCTAAACCAAACTGTTGACAAAGAAACATTAATGGGCCCTTTGTCGGTGCTGTTGGCCTAGCTTCGCCTCTTCTACAGCCACAGTTATCAGGGCCACATGCAACTAGATGAGCTGCAGGGAACAAGGAAACAAGGTGAACAGGACGAGAAGTGGTGAAATGGTGTCAGACGTTTACATCAGTCAGATTAAAGCCCCATCCACCCACAGGTAGGCTAAATGTAGCATAATGCAGCTTTATAGCCTAATCATGAAATGGACAGCCTCTGTTCTCTGCTCTGATTGGCTGAAGCAGTTTTAAAGCACACCTGTGAATTAATCTAATCCATTATTAATGGCTGACTGGAAATGATCACTTATGTCATACACAAGTCATAAAAAAATGTTTAGCTGCTGTTTCAGAGGAAGAATAAGTGAACAGCATCACTTTGTAATATTAATAATTTAATGTTAAAGGAAAAGTCTTATTTGGACCTTATCTCACACACCCTTTCACATCTCCTCTCTGTCTCCTACTTGCAAACTTTTGAGTAAAGAAAAAGCTGAGTGAGGGGGAGTGAGTCCTTCTCATCAGACAGGGATGGTGGGGGCCAATGAGGTGACGCTAATGCATCTGGGTGGGGGGTCCAGTCATACATCTTGGCAGCAGAGCGCCCCGTGGCTGCAGCGATGCCCATCAGGTGTGGTAGCTATCACGGTGACACACAGGGAGCCGTGCAGCTATAATGCAGCCTGGCGGCAGCTGTGGTGTAGCTGCTATAGCGTCAGTGGCTGGTAAGCTCATGTGGACTCTACTGAGCTGGCATTGACCCACATTCTATTCCTAGCGTGAGGAATACAACGTACGTCTTAACAGGTTTGGAGAATTCCTAGTAGGCCAATGGAGAGAGAAGACAGAAAGTGTAGGGGATGGACAATTACTCATACTGACATCAGGTTTTTACTGACTTTAAGTTGCTTTTTTGTAGCCACAGGGTAAAAAAGTAATGCAGTTCTATTTGTCTACACTTTTGCACCTGAAAATGTAAAATCCAAACTACTGATAAACTCTTAACTCAAGTGTGACTACATAATTTCCCAAGCCACAGTTAACAAAAAGCGTGACTCTGATGAAAAGCTAAAAACTGATACTGGTCTAATCATGTGGTGTAAGAAAACCAGATTACAGTGTGTCTCACATGTGTCTCTTTTATCTTTGGATCCTAGTTTCATAGAGGTTTTTATTGCAGTCAGTGGGATACCCTGAGAGATGTTGATAATAAATTAGCAGGGACACAACAGAGACTCAGGTGCCAGCAGAGGTGATTAAATGGCCTGCAGAGGATTTTAGAAATCAGTGTGCTTTGATCGTCGGCCAATAATGGATTAATACGCCATGCATCAAAGCTGTGTGTGGTCAAAAAAAAGTATGAGTAAATGTGTCCAGGGGAAAATCTTTGCAGTCCTGCTCTCCAGTTTGACCTTTTATGATTCAACAGTAGACAATTAGAGTGGTTTGGAGATACTAATCTTTTCAGATCTTATTAATAATCTTATTGATCCCAGTGATCAATAGGAAACAATCTGTGCAGATATTTTTTTCTTTCTAAATGCACATACAGGGTCAGAAACCTGCGTAAGGACACACGGTGACAGAATCTGTTGTTTCTAGATAGTGAGACCTGAGAGTTGCACTGATATCTTATAGTCAGATAATGGATACTTCAGGGTGTAGATGTGCGAATGAGATATTCATGATTTAGTTCACACTTTTGGACATAGATTCCTCACTCATCTCTAATGACAATGCCCATTTTTGGCGTTCGTCCACGGTCGATCCTCCTTTTCATTGTCCGGACCCATCCCTGTCTCGGCTGTTAGACAACAAAGAGATTAATTTACAGTGGGTTCACTGATGGAGACACATTGGGATCATTTAGACAGGGAAATGTAGAGCACGTGCTACTAAACAGTGTAACTGGAGAGGCAGCTTTAGCCGGTCAGGGAGCAGAGCGGGAACCGGGAGAACCCTGCTCACTGACAAAGACGAGGAGCACGTGGTTCAGGCTCTGCTCTTTTTTTTTTCGTCTTTAACCTTGCTTGCTTTTTCTTTCTCCTTTTTCTTACCATGTCCGTCCTTTTTCTGACTCACCATAATTCATATTTTCATTTGTCATTTCCTTCTGCTTTCATGGATGCACATATCGACTATTAATAAAAACCACATGCAGTTTGTTCAACGGGGGAATTCATAATGAGCTATTTTCTCATTCATATAATCCCTTAAAACACCCTACAAGCAGTCAGCCGCCCATTTCTGCCAGGCAGCCTGTCAGATATTCATCCAGCCACTTAGTCAGCCTATCAGTCAGAGTTGCTATGGTTAATAGTGAGGAGCCGAGCCTTCATTCGATTCCATGGCAACAAGGCTTGTGAAATGTTTATGTTGGTTAACCATGCAGTGGAAAAAGGGCTTGTGTCCTGTTTCATGAAAGAAAGCTCAGTGAAATTGCATCATTTTCAAAAAGCCCCTGTATTTGACTGTGGATTATAATTAGAGCTATTCACTCATTATATTAGCAGAGACTTAGTGCAGGCCCGCACTTGATGTTAATGTGGCATTTGCTTTGTTAAAGGAACACTTCCTGGTTTTTGTGAGGTGCCCTACCGTTGTATTTGTATCCCAAGGGCACTTCTGCTGCAGTTTGGAGATAAATCTGGAATAGGTCCTATAAATTTGGACAAAAATATTTAACATTAATCTGATTCAAAAGATTGATATAACTTAAATATAGGCCTACTGACTCAACAGTAATACCTTAACTACCTTACTTTGCTTTTGAGAGAACAGGAAAAGTCTTAGGAGTTGGCTACAAGCATTGACTGAATGGTTGAAATAGATAGGCTAGCTAAAAGTAATGAATAATCAGTTCTATTAATTAGCTAAAGGTAATGGAAAAATGGTTGAATTATTTAGCCTGTGGCTCTGTTGGTATGGCAGGCTAACCCAAACCGTCTAACACTGACTGATCAGGTGGTTTGGAACAATCTCTGTTTTTGCATAGTTAATACTGTCAAACCACATCTTATGATGGGATACCTGAGTTCATCTGATACTTCTGTTTCTATAAAGCCTCCAAATCCCACAATTCTCACTTGTGTCACAGTTTAGGTTTAAACCAACATGGTTAATTCAAAACACTAAAGTGGCAGGAAATGTGAGGATTTGGGAGCCTTATGTTGCACATTCCGAATTGAGGGACTGTTTCTTTAAGGGTGGATGTTTATTTTAGTTGTACACACTTTCTCTGTTGTTGTAGAGCCCCCCACTCTATTACTGCCTTTGTATATAAGGTGCTAAGTGAGTCTGAGCTCACTCCAGGGAAAAGCAAAGTGGGGGTTTCACTCATCGAATCCACAACTGTGCCTCTAGTAAAATGATTGAATTTCACTCCAGTCTTGGTGCAATTTCCATGGTAACGGGGGCTGTTAAAAGTTTATTTGTCTGTCAAGAGATTCAGTTTCTCCCAGTTTGCTGTGTTTTTTCCACTCACAATGCACTGGAGCTAACCAGTAGCTACATAGTTAACGCTGGGAGCGAGTGGGCGGACCGATTCCCAAACTCTAAACTCCAGGATCCTACGTGGCCACACAGACTCGCACACATACACACACACACACACACACACACACACAGATGGGGATATGAGTGAGAACAGAGGCAGGATTGGTGAGCAGGAATGCAACGAACGGGGGAAGAGAAAATGAAGAAGAAAAAAACTCAAGGGGATGGCAAGAGAAGAGGGAAAATGTAGGTAGGAGTAGGCAGGGATGTCAGAGAGGGAGAGTGTTTTTGTAGCATGTGTCCCCTGCTACACAGGGACACAATACAATGACAGGCACTAAGGTTTCCTCCTCTATCTGCAGCACTGACTTGTTGAAGGAGTTTTTCAATCCCGTCTTTATAGTTGTACCATAAACAAACCATCGGTCGGGGATTCCCCACATGCATCACAAGCCAGGCGGGCCAACAGAGCACATATATCCTCCTCAAGAGTGTTTGTCTTTAGTTTAGTCAAGGAACTAAACAAAACACTGAGTGTTGGCCTGTTAACCCCTTAGTCACTGTGTTTACTACCAAATAATGGATTGGATTTAAATGGTGCTATCTAATGGTATTTCCACAATATCCCAACATCCATCTGGGTAAATGCTGACTGTGTCTAAAATATGTGCAAGTAGAGTGGGTACAACACTGTGTTGCGTTGCACTGTGAACAAAGAAATCTCCTGTAATCAAGTTAACAAATGCATGAATAATGAAACTTTAGCTCCAAAATGTCAAAATGCTAAAATGTTCACTCTGTTTGTGTTTGAAGTATCTAAACAGCTGAACATGACTACAGAGCTAAAACACACAAAGTAAACAAATGCAACAAGAACTTCTAGAGTGAGAGAGGAAATGACACTGAAGTTGAAGTGCAACACATTCACACAGTTCAAATAACATCTCCTTTACACCGAGAGTGACAACATTAGAACACAGTAGGTCCCATAATATAACATATACGTATATAACATGCATGCTACAAACATATAACCAACACTTTATAGAATGAATTTCCACTCATTAAAGGGACATTGTGTAACTTCTCCTGTTATCTATTCACGAAAATCTATTATTTCATTCAAAAGTCTGTTTTTCATTAATCAGTAATCCCCCCCATCAACAAAGTGAAGTGTTCCTTTCAGCTCTGAATGAGCCGTTCATATCATTCATATCTCCATGGAGACGGTAAGCTCGGTGCTGGCTGCCATGTGGTGTCGCCATGTTTTTACGTTCAGTGGCAGCGTGACGGTAGGAAACCACGGAAACTCAGCGGAGACACCGGAGCTGTCAGCTCAGGTCGAGGTGGCGTCTGTGAAAAGTCACCGCGGTAACGCAGTGAGGAGGAATGGAGCGTTACACTGATGCTGCATTCACCTGCAGTCGGACAGACGGCCGTCGGTAACAAACCAGATGTCATTTTAGTCACAGAAGTTGAGAGAAAGCCGGTAAAACGTGGGTCATGTAAACAATACGACATTGCCATGACAACATATTGTCACGTGTATTGTTTTGCCTCGTGCTGACGGACCACTTGTTTACATAGAGGCTTGTTTATGCCGTTACGTGCAGCAGCTGTCGTCCGTCTGCCGTCTGCCCAATTTCACGTGAATGCAGCATGAAAAATAGATTGAGTTGGTTGCGATATACAACCACAACGTTAGATGGGAGTAATTCCTACACAATGTACCTTTAAAATAAGTTTCCACCAGATCAGCCATGTTGATGATGATACCATGTTTAGCACAAACACAAACACATCCTAATGAATAGTGTAGTGCTCTTCAGTCCTTTGAGGAACTTTGTTTATAACTGATATGTGTCGTGTCATTTTCACTTTGAGTTTGTTGTGCTCAACGACACGCACAGTTAAAGAAGTGTTGTGTGTCCTCAGACAGAAGTGGGTTAGGGGAAGCCTCACTGTGAGAACAGCTGTAATTTCATAGCTTTGCTGCTGATGGATTAAGTTGGCCTCCTTTACTCCTCCTTCACGCTGCGATAGGACACACACAACTGCAGGAAAACACACTCATGGGGAGTGCAACGTTTGCTTAAACCTTACTCTTAAAGGTCTGAATACCAATCAGTATTACCCTGTTTCACTCAGGATGAGTAAGAGGGGGACTACAAAGAGTGGTTGTTACACAGCTCCAGTCAAAGACCCCAGTGTGTCTTTGTAAACACCCCACACACCACACACACATACACACCGTGTTAAAAGCTTACATGTGCTCCCAGATGAACACACAGTTGTTCTCCTGTGTGATTGAGGGTGAGTCAGCGTGTACTGTAGTCTGACCCACTGACTGACCATGTGATCATGTGTGTTTAAGACAGTGAGGGAGTCAATCAGCCAAGTTAGGGAGGAGAACGGCCGGGGTGAGGGAGACTGAGCATGTGTTTTTTTTTTTTTCACTCAGTGTGTGTGAGCAAGATCGGAAGGAAGTGAAGAACGCCAAGTGGGAGAAGGCATGGATTAAGAAAGAGAGGGATGTAGAGGGAGAAAGAGAGAGAGAGAGGGGGGATGTGAGTCACTCAAAGGAATGTTTATGGATGTTGTCACAGGACGGTTGCAAGAAAGAAGGAATGAGAAACACATACAGCGCATTGAAAAAATGAACAATATTATCACACCACTTTCCCCTCATAAGCAGGATTTATGCACACCTGTTGGTTCACACAAACACACACTCACATGACCAAGTGGATTTGTACATGTAAAACTGCACTAGTGCCTTTTTTTAATATCTTTATTGATTTTTAAACTTGGTACATCATTCGTCCAAAAATATTTGTTACTTCATTCAAGTCTTTAAAGGTATAGTTCAAAATTTTGGCAAATTGGCCCATTGCCATAATCCCTATAGTCATAGCAGTAGGTTCATTACCTTTAATTGTCGGTGCAAGCTATTTTTGAACGGCAGTGCGCAGCTGCGAGCTGCTGATTTCTTGGTTTCCCTCATCAAACTCATCAAATACACAATCCAACAACTCCAAAACGCTCTGGTGGACAAGTTGTGACCTGCACATTCACCACGCTATGAGATAATAATGGAACGTTATGAGACAGAGTTGTTTTAGAGGTAAATTCATGCAAAGCCGCTGATCCGCGTTTCCTTCAGAGACAGTTTTTCAGCAAGCAGTCTCTGTATTTACCCCGAAAACAACTCCGTCTCGTAACGTTCCATTATTATCTCATAGCGTGGTGAATGTGCAGGTCACAACTTGTGCACGACTGCCTTTTGGAGTTGTTGGATTGTGTATTTGATGAGTTTGATGAGGGCAACCAAGAAATCCCACAAGCCTCCGTAGTGTAGCTCTGAGCAGCTCACGACTGCGAGTCGCCATTCTAAAAATAGCTTGCACTGACAATTAAAGGTAACGAACCTACTGTTATGACTATAGGGATTATGGCAATGGACCAATTTGCCAAAATGTTGAACTATCCCTTTAAGCACTGGTGACTTTTGTTCTTTTTTAAAAATTGTATTTATTTATTTAGATTAGGGAGAATGCATATTAATGGCTATGGCAGATTATTGTAATAGTAAAAAAAATAGTAAAAAAGAAGAACCATAGAAGACCAATGCATGGATTTACGTTAAAAGGGACAGAATGTTGACTTAACAATGAACACACACACAAGTACAGTAAAACAAAACAAAGAACACATGGGATCCAGTTTAAAAAAGGGAAGGAACTGTTGTTAGACATGGTTGGAGATGAAGCTTTGGTAAATCAGAGATAAAGGAAAGTAACACAGCACATCTGTGGAGGAGGACTGGAGGTCGTTTGGCTAATTTATCTATTTGAACAGTACGATATCATCTAAAATCCATAATTATCCCATGTGGGTCATTTTCTTCAGTGAGTATGTGATGCCTTTACTGAAATAGTCAACACTACTACTGACATTTAGTTGATGCCAATTCTAATAGATAGCATGTGTGTACATGTGTGGGTTTTTTTTTGCATTCTTCTCCTTCTTGGTGTCTTTATCTCTCAGAGGCATTATGTGCTTTCATGTGTCAGCCAGCATAAACTGTACAGTACAAACTGATTACCTCACTTTGAACCTTTGAGTGTTGCATTACAGCGCTGGCTGAGCCCGATGATCTTGTCATTCCGTCTCCTGTCACACACATTGTGAGTTGTCAGCCAAGTCAAGTGGTTTAAATAACAAAAGGGCTTTAACAAAACCATTTACCTTGAAGATCACAAGTCAAGCGGGGTGATGTCTGCGGCCGTCCTCTCGCTTGCGAAACTGTTGTGTTTTCCAGCAGATCTACCAGCAGCAGGCGGTAACTTGTTTAAATGGGATGAGAGCATTAACAGAGATGATTGTCTGCTATTTATTTACACCCTCCTGCAGAACAGAGTTTTATATTGTGTGGACCATGAACAGACTGAGGCTGTTAATCCTCTATGTTCGCTTCCATAAACATAATGGCAGTGATGCAATAAAGCACCCCCCCCCCTAGTTTTCTGCTAATTATTGTGAATGATCTTCAATACTTTATTGTCTTATTTTATAATTAATGTATTTTAAGACTGCACACATGCTTCTGTTTTGTCGAGGCTCCAGCACACTGCCCTGAGGAGGCTTTTTAGATGGAGCATGGGTCTAATGGTGATGCAGTCTGGTAGACAGGCCAGTCTTATTACTAGATATGGCTCCGGGGGGTTGTTGCTGTAGCAGCAGCTTTTAAATGGGATGAATATGAGGCCTGTTTCCCAGCCTCCCTGTTGAAACCATATTGAAATGATGAAACAAACTGTCCTAATGTTTAATAGTTGCGAGTCGACTACCGTCGGCAGCAGCTGGCGTGAATCTTGGCTATGGAGTCATTACCACCGCGAGGTCTGCGTGTGAGCGATGCCAAGTGGTTGCAGGTTGAGTGAGGTAACACAGATCCACTCAGGAGTGTATTTAAGTCCCAGGAGGTTGCATTAAGAGCAGACGGCAGTTGAGCTGTTTGTTAATTGCAGGGAAGCGTATGTCAGTTTGTGGCTGTATTCCCCATCCCCACCTCTGTGTTTTAATGCGTTTATCATCATACTCCAATAATCACAGACTGTACAGAAGCAGAGCACAGCCACTTCCCCTGTTAATACTGAATATATGGACGTGTTGATGGATGATGTCAGACTTTTTAATATCAGATAGCCGGAGCTTTCAGCAGGTAGCAATGGAAGTACAGTCAGGTGGTTTTGCAGGAACAGACTGCTCTGCCCGTGACTCCCCGACCTCATTGTCCCTGTCAGGCAGCCACACAGCCACCGACCAGGAGGTTGCCAAGTCGGAGCAGCGGTGCCATGTTGGCTCCATATATCCTCCATGATGTCAGCGCAGCGTGAAACCCGACTTACTGTAAGCTTTCATGGTATCGCGGAGGCCCGGACGTCATCTGACTGGATTCTTGCGCTGTGGTTAAAATGGCCGTGTGAAGATACGGGTGAATGAAAGACATGAGGACAGATGGACAGACAGCTGGTCTGCAGATAGACAAACAGACCGGCAATAAAGATGGATGACAGACGAGTAATGTTACCAGCGACTTCTGTCAGATTTTTCTTATGTACACTCAGCGGTGCATCACGGTGCCACTGTTTCCTTTGATGAACCACATGTGCTGTGTCGCATTTACGACCATATTTGGTCAACGTGTCTGAGTGACAGAGATGATTCCATGTTAATGATTCATCAGGAAGAGAGTCAGTCTCGCTCACACACATTTTCAGGAAGGATGTTGAAATTTAAGAGTTTTGGTTGAACTTATCAACAACAAGTGTTAGCTTATCTAATCAGCAGGAGAATGAAAACATGTAATGACTTGACTTGAGTCAAAAAGGAGAAGCTGCTGTAACTTTAAACTGTTATCATGGCAGAGAAGTATTAAAGATAGATATTCAATTGTCCGTAGAAACTTCCTCTCTGGACACCCCCCAAGCCTACAGGGGGTGTGTGTTTTATGTTCACTTTAATCTACTTAGCATCGGTCTGAAAGCACCATTAAAAATGCATTTAAAACAGTTTGATCCTGCTTCTGTACAGACCTCAGAGAGGAAAAGAATAGCCAGGCAGAAAACAGAGAGGATGATTCTGTAGGGACAGACGCAGGGTCTGTTTTACTTGGTAAGCAAAACCACGGCCCAGGCTAAATAAAGATTAAACAAGTAAAATAGGTCACTGAGCGGACAGTGGTTTTCTCTGTTACTAATTCATTCTTTAAGTTTCATATTTAATCATTAGACAGCAGCTGTGAGGAGAGCTCTTCACCTTGAACACCGTATCTCAGGGACGTCTGAAAGGAAACTTCTTCAGATTTGGCACAGACATTCACTTGTACTCGAGGGTGAACTGATTAGATTTTGTTGGTGAGAGGTCAGGACGGCACGGTGGAGCTGTGGTCAGCGCTGTTGCCTCTCAGCGTGGAGGTTCTGGGTCCATTTCCTGGGCTTGGGGTCTTTCTGGGTGGAGATTACATGTTCTCTCTGTGGCTGTGTGGATTCTCTGCAGCTTCCTCCCATAGTCCACAGACAGGCACTGTAGGTTCAGGTTGGAGACTCTAAATTGCTTGTAGGTGTGAATGTGCGTGTGTGTGCGCTTTTATAAATTAGATGGATGATTAAAGGTCAAAGGTCAAGGACACTGTTACACATTTTGGTCATAACATATAGCCTACACAATGGCGGCTCTCAATGCTCAGTTATCCTCCCAAGTCTTCTCTGCAGGTGTTATGAGTCTCAACAAGTGCGACTGGTCGTCTCTGGAGGTTTTCAACGATGAAGCACTTAGTCTAGTTTTATCCTGGAGCTGATTGACTGACTGAATTTGGAAATGAACCAAAGCAAAGTATTAACCTTTTTAGATCATCCAGTGTGTTGCCAGTGTTGAAAAAGTCAGAGGTCGTGTTGACGATTGATAAGCATGAACGAATTATAATAATCTCTAATCCCCTTTTGAATCCCCTCAGATTTGATCTCCGTCATGGCTCATGAGTTAAAAAGGCTGCACAAAAGAACATGGATGAAAACCCATGGAAAAAATGTTTGAAATGGAAGCTGGGACCGTGTTGGGCTGCCAAACTCCACTCGTGCCCGAAACTGCCACAACAAAAGAATAAGTCATTGAGTGAAGGACATGGCAAGTGAACAATTGGACGTGGAGGCCGTCGGTTGTGTTAGTAGCTCTTGCCAAGAGTGACATAATGATAATCTGCTATAATCCCTGTTTGTATGCATTCTTATTTTAATCTGCACGTAATCTCTTGTAGTGGTAATGACTACTCTGGCCCACAGAGAGTGTGTGTGTTTGTGTGTGTGTGTGGTCTTCCTCCCTGTCTGTATGTGTGTTTATATGGTTACTTGTTTGATCCCATGATAATAAGTAATTGACTGAAGGATAAGAGGGAAGAATCAATCAATGTTCAAACACTCAAGGCTACTTTTTCCTAACATACCCAAGACACTTGCACATGAAGAGCCCTCACATACACACACACACACACACACACACACACACACACACACACACACACACACACACACACACACACACACACACACACACACACACACATATCGATATCAGTGTGCGTATGAATTTGTGGAGCATTCAGATCTCCTGCCCTCTGTTTGGTGCTGCAGGAATGACGGACTGGAGAGGATGGAGAGTGGAGGTGGAGGGTGAAAGTGGGCACTTGAGATGCTGTCGGGATCACATATTTCAGATGAGGGATTTTGTAATTGGAGTGGGCTGAGGAGAGAGATGGATAGTGTGTGTGAGAGAGAGAAGCAGTGTTTCCAGCCAAGAACCTTTATGCAGATCATTAACAGCAGCATGGAAATTGAAAGTAAAGATTAAAGCAACCGAAGGCCGCGCTGTGCAGCCACACTCTGTGTCACCCCTGAAGTTCCCCTTGTGGCTGACTGATAAACGCTTGTTGGTATTTATTGTGCTGACATAAATGCACCAAAGTTCCACCACTACTTTTACACACTTTACTCAAATGGGCCTCCAGATCTGGGGGGGCGTCTCTGCCAACTGCTTGTTTCTGTGCCGTTTCTGTACCATACTCCCCTCAGATCACCTGTCAATCAAACTGGTGATACTGGGATTTCTTTGCACTTTTTTTTCTTTATGCCTGCCTGGCACCGGTGGCTATTTCAGCCCTAACCATTTAGTTCTTGAGTCAGTTCTCAAGAGTGTTTCGGTCTGTCTCACACTTAGTGTTAAAGGAGACATATTATGCCCCTTTTCCTCAAATTAAAATAGTTCCCAGGTGTCTTAAAGGACATGTCTCTGACATGCTTCGGTCAAAGTACCCCAAGTATCAAACATCATAGCTCTTTTCATACTCTTAAAACAGCCCTGTTCAGAACGGCTGGTTTTCGGTGCCTGCATGCAAATGAGCCACTGCTTGCCCCGCCCCCCTGACCTGTACCAGTACTCACAGGTAGGGGTGGTATTATGCAAATTTGAAAACTAATGACATCGTTAAATGACAACTGAGGGAGCAGCTCATAAAACCACATGGATTTCAACCTCAGGAGCCTGAAAATTACAGATTTTTTTTGTCAATTCTCACATTTTGGGGGCCAGAAGCCAAGACAAACACTCAAATATGTGTTAAAGAGCCTTCAAAAAGTGATGTTTACATAATATGTCTCCTTTAAGTATTCAACCATATATACAAAGCAAATGGGCACTGGTTTCTATCAGTATATTTCAGGTCTTTGCGGTGAAAGTTGACTGACAGTTGACAGGAGCGGCTGCAGAGTGAATCCAGGCATCTGCAGCCACTCCAAACTGTTGCCATCATGTTATGTAGTAGTTAGTGAGTGTGATGCAGCGGCAGAGCTCCAGCCCTGGCAGCATCAGGCTGTTGCCAGTACAAGTCCACCCGGGGCTGGTTGTGACCCCCAGGGACCCCGGCAGAGTGACTCCCCCAGAGAGGCTGCAGCACAGACATGTCCAGTCCACACACAGAAAGCACTGATGCGTTCAGTCAGCCCAAACAAGCCCATGTTTGAACCATTCAACTGTGGAGCGAGCAGATATGACTGTGGGCAGTTTTTTGGGGGGTCAAGGTTGGTTGACAGTCTACATTTGAACTGCAAGTGTGTGCATGAATGTGTGGGTGTGTTTGTGTGCTCCGGCTGCAGTTCGAGAGGCAGTGAGCATTAAATGATTAGTTTTTACAGGAAACTACATTCCTGTTACAACCTGTCTTGAATCGTGGTGATAGTTAAATATCTACCAAAAGTCTGCAGATGCTGATCCGATACCCGGATCGGATATCGACTCCAATATTGACTAATTAGCTGGATCGGATATCGGATGAATGAGGCCGATCCAGCATTCCGATTAAGTCATTTATTTTTTACTAATATCATACTCAGCAATACAGTTACAGCAGTCTATTTATTTTTGCTGCTAATGTACAATTTGTTATTTGTTAATAAATAATATTAAGTACATTTATATCTGTGTTAATTTGTTACCTTTTTGGCTAACAAGGCTAAATGTTTATGTCAAGCCTGATGCCTTCACTCACATGGCAAGGTGTACGGTTCATTCATTCAACAGTAGTATCAGATCGTATCGGGTATGGGCCGATACGCTCAGCCCAGGTATCGGTATCGGATTGGATCGGAAAAAACTGGATCGGTGCATCTCTACTCTATACATGTGAATGTCACTGACTGACAGAGTGATGAAGTTCCTCCTGAATTTTCAGACTCTTATAGCAACATCACCAACACCTATCATCAAATCTAATCTCTGACTTCTTTGGCAAACCTGAGTGACTTTCTATAGAAGAAGTCAAAATGGTTGAGCCTCTAACTTTCTCAATGAATAATCATTTTACAACTAAAAACAGTTAAAATGACAGCACACTAGTGTGTCTGGTAACATGTCAGATGTTATTGTTATAAAAGCAGGAGGGCAGCCATTTAGAAATAGCTTTGAAGTGACTGCTGGTTCACATGTAGACTTAATGGGCACAGGCACAGTTTCATACATCTATTCTCTGACAACAGAAACAAATACACATGTAAATGGGAACTAAACACAATAACTGTGGCATAGAAAGTGCAAGAGAAGCCAAAAGTTAATCCAAAACTTTAATCTATATGACTATTCATCTTTCAAATGCTATACTCCATATATATACTATTGTCAACTAATTACAGTGCAGGAACCACCAAATCCACTGTGCCTGCATGCTAATTATAGTGATGAATCTTTCCTGGCATCGTATGAAGATACATTCTGTGTACTTGGAGCTGGTTTGGTTTGGCTTTCTCCTGCAATAAGTCTGAGGCGAAGCACACAACAGTATGCCCACATCACTAGCAGCAGACTCCGGAGGCTCTGTTTCTTTTTACTTTACATGACAGAGCCCCTTTGCATTTTTATCTGTGGGTAGATAGCAGGAAGGCTGACAGGGCTGCAGAGTCAAAACAGATGGAGGCTCTGGTAGGATGTGCTAAATGAGGGGTGCATGTTGTTTTAAGAGGGTTTTTTAATAGAATGATTCCATTAAGAAGCTATGTGTGTCCTTATTTCCTAGAGGGGCACATGGAGCTGCATTAATGAGTTTATTTTTTGGCGATGAAACTTCACATTTTCAACATCAGTGGGAAGAGAGAATAGAGATAATCTCAGAGAGAGTAGAAAATGTGCTCTCTCTCCTCTCTCTCTCTCTCTCTCTCTCTCTCTCTCTGTTTTTCATATGATTCAAAACAGGACATCATATTCTTCCTGAGAGGAAGTACATCCAACTGATTAGACATGCAATAGAGATGAAGATCAACCACGTACACACACACACAGTGGCACACACATAACGTTAATGTCTGCATACTCCAGACTGGATTAAGTACATTGTATTGTATTGATTATGGATCCCTGTGGTTTATGGGTGAATGTGAGGCCACACATTCATTACAGCCAGTCACCACTTAGATTAATTGCACACAAAAACACACACACACACACACACACACACACACACACACACACACACACACACACACACACACACACTCTCACAGACACACTCACTCTAATGTCACTCTTTCAACTCTGTCCCCTTGGTGTTTCTCCCACATAACACACATACACACACACACTTCCCACAGATATCTTCAACCTCCCCTCCCCCGTTATCTCCCAAGGTCACGTGTCCAGACAGGAAGTAGCTGGAAGAGCTGCTGCTTTAACCCCTTCAGTCCTCAACAGAACAAGAAGAGACGCTCTTTTTAAAGCTGCGTTTTCCAGGGTTACACATTTACAGAATGTTTTCGTCAGCCAGACGTTGGCGTTTTGAAAAAAAGGGAAGCTGGCAGGAGGAATCTGCTTGTTGTTGTAAGACCAGCAGATTCCTGATGAGCACCCGGCTGCAGGCGGAGGGACTGGCTGGGAGATATAAGGGGGGGGGGGTTGAAAGCAGCAGGCGATGACTGACACAATGCAGCCCTAATCCCTACACCCTTGTTGACCCCCTCTGTGACTCACCCACTCTTATATGATCTCTTTCGTCATGTCAAGGTGGTCCAACTGCCCTGTTGCAGACACAAGAGCAGCATATAGTGGCAGCAAGAGAGGAGGGGCATCAGAGACATGAAGATAAAGAGACGGCGAGAGGGAGGCAGAGAGGGGGGGGTATGGCAGGAAGCAGGTTCAAGCCCAGTATTTTTCCACTATTTCCATGCTGGACTCGTCCTCTGTTTGTGTTAATCAGATGACAGAAGACCCAATTACCAGATCAGTCACAAGGCTGTCATGAATTACCACTTCAGAAAGGTTCTGCAGGAAAACTGCTCGGCTTTCGGTTCAAAGTATTTTTTAGTTAGTTTCATGAGAAATGGCTCCTGTACCGTAGCCATCTATGATCCATATTGGCACGCCTCGTAACTATAGACAGGATCGATCTGCCAGCGTGAACCTCAACTCTGATTTTGCCAAGTCATGATTTAAGCAAAGTGAATTTGAGTTCTGGGAAGGGAGTCAACAAGTAAAGTAAATCACAAAGTACTTTCATCTCAGCGTCTGTGTTCTAGTCACATGCTTGGTGTTGGCTCGTCTCCATCCTCCTTTGCTCAATCAATCAGTGTGTGTTTGGTACACATGCCTACACAGGCTTTTTGTGAACTTCCTGCATCCATATTCAAGTATACTGCTGTAGGTTTCATCTTTAATCCAATGCTATCCTGATCCTAACCATACTTTGTCACGCTTCATGGACTTTCTCAAAACTACAGGCACTCCTTGGAGAGGGATCCAGGAGATGTAAAAAGCAAAGAAAAACTCCAAGGCACTCTCTTGAGTAAATAAAATGCCTTTAATTAATCTGGCATTGTCACAATGACATGTTTAAAATAACTCACGCGTTTCGGCATCAAGCTTTCATCAGACAGACAATTCAGAAACACCTAGTTCTTTTGTCTTGGTGTGCAACCAATGACAAGCTTCCATCAGTTGCTGTGACCCAGAGTGGGTGTGGTCACCAGCCAACTCCTGCAAAAGGGGCTTGGCCATAACGCACCCCACAGGTAACAAAGCTGAATAAAGAAAAAAAGAGAAAAGCCAACCATACTAAGAGAGCATACACCAGTGTTTTTCAACCTTGGGGTCGGGACCCCATGTGGGGTCGCCTGAAATTCAAATGGGGTCACCTCAAATGTCTAGTAATTGATAAAAAGAAAATACTAAAATTAAATTATGATTAAAAACGCCACACACAACCTTAAACAACTGTATTCTATACATGGTTACTAACCATACTTTGTATTGGTGTAGCTCTCTTCTTTTGTGCTTCTCGTTTTTATTTTTGTAACCTGGAAGTTGTCAGACCTGGGCCACATCCAAATATTTCATCAAAATGTTCTGTTCTTTCAACTATGCCTCTTCACTGGCTTCATGCCACCTGTCTTTTTCCTCCATCTCTGAACCCGCCGCTTCTCTTTTTCACTTTGGCCCTCACCTTGATCTGCTGCTCGGCTCACCTCAGTGAGTTGCTCTGTTCCCTCTGTCTGGGCTGCACCAGTGATCCCTGTCCCCGGTCTCAGTTTGACTGTGTGATAGCAGCACCTTGCTTCCTCTGGTGTCGACACAGAGCTGTCAGACTGGTGTGTGAACATCATGTTCTCAGCTGTGAGAAGCAAAACACATACAAGCAAACAAACAATCTCAATAATGTCTGTGCTCACACCACCTGTGTGTGTGCTGGGTGTGTGTGCTTCTGGAACTACTGGTACATATTTTGTACCTGTGTCACTCTATCAAGCCAATCAGAGTTTTTTTTAACTTTATTGCCTTAAATGCACATTAACAGGCAATTAACATCACAAAGGAATACAAAAAAAATCATCTTGAGATTGGGTCTCATCTGTCACACAGAGATAGCAGTGTAAAGGGTATAGCACATGTCTTATCTAGTTCTGTACTCCAAAAAAGGGATATTTTAGATAATAAAAAAAAAATGAATATAGTACAAGTAACTGGGGTCCACCTTCTCATAAAAACAGGTACTTTTAGCTGTAATTGGGCAGTCATATATTCCATCATGTAGACATGTCTTGTCTGTGATCATGGGAGGGTCAGTCTTCATCCAATTGATGAGCCAATCAGAGTTTTAATAGAGCACACACACATAAACACAATATAAACACTCTATCCTGCTTGACCTGACCTCACTAGTCCTTCAGCAGCTAGAAAGTCACAGTGATGTTGCAGCAGTGTGTAGCGTACCACTGTGCAATAAAGAATTAACAAGAGAGGCACTTTAAAGGAGTAAATAGAGTAGACAGGAGTCTGGTTCTCCTCTGATGGATGCAGAAAGTATCACTCGGCCAGACGACTCACAACAAACACACACACACACACAAGGAAACTGGAGTGAATGGTGACATTGTTGGGCGCCACGTGTCCCACTTTTCCTTCTTCTTCCTCCTTCCTCCATCCTGCCTGCTCCAGCCATCGCTTCCCTCTCGTCCGCAGCTTCCTTCTTCCCCCTCCTGTCTCCCCGTCTCTCTGTCCCCTATAGTCCACACAGACAAAACATTGTCTTTGTCTTTGCAGCAGAGCGGGCAATCCTCCATCCTGAAGCCCGACTATTTTTATACTTGTTTGTTACGGAGGCGATAGGAAAGCAAAAGTGTCCATTTACGGCTTCATGGTAAACCTGAGCCCGTTGCTCATTGTTTCCACTCGCATGTTTACACAGATCCTGTCACAGGAATGGGTTATGTACTGTAGTGTGTTATCACCAGAGTCCATGCAGTGTGATCTTTACAGGTGGCCTCAGTGACCTACTTACACATTAAGCCTCCCACACTGAGGAGGAGTTGGCTTCTATCCATCTTGTTATTGTCAATTCATTATCCATGTGTCTATATGCATTGATCGTCCCAGAGCTGTTAGAATTGGACACAAATCTGTAACTCTCGGTCACACTGCTGGAAGTTTTAATCAGACCTGAGGTCAGTTTAAGTCCAGTCCAGCTAAAATAAAATCTGCCGACACATGATTAAGTCTTTTTATAACTAAAATCTCCACCAAACTTCCTAGAAACCCCTGACTTTACTTCTCCGACCGTCTCTGTCTCATCAGTTCCCTCTCCTCACATATTCACAGTAGTCATGATGGCTTGTTTTGTTGTGATGCAGGGCACTGACCTACTTGTGTGTGTGTCTGTGTGTAGCTTATGTTTGTTTCCAGTGATGAGGGAGCTGTATCTGGCTTTTGATCTGTCCAAGCCTGCAGCCGCTACAGCCCACTGTGAGAGGAATACTATGACCTACACACACACAGTCACACAAAGATAAATGCGCTCTCATACTGTCACATCTCATTCTGCTCTATTCTGCAGGCAGCCTCCAGACAGACAGTGTGTCTGTCGGTTGCTCTCACAGTGGTGGTGTGTGAATCATATTTGCAAGCCTGTCAGGAGGAGTGTGATTACATTTAAAGAGCTCAGTACAAGGAGTCTTATGTGTACAGTAGCTGTTTGTTTGTTTGTTTGTTTGTCAGGTGATGCTGCAGGTCTTGTGCTGTGTGATTCTATTGCAGATGAAACTGTAGCGTGCCAAGTAATCCACAGACACATAAGCAGCACAGGTCACAGTGTAGCATTAGAGCCGGTTCAGGTCTCTGTGGTTCAGCTGCTTTCTCTCAGTATAATATTCTTCTAGATACCTGATATCACAAACAGACATGACTGCTGTTTATGATGCATTTGACCTCCCTGTAACAGTCACATCTAAAATGGAATAAAAGGCTGAAACACTGAGAATAAAATCAACTAGGCTATTATTACCCTACAATGAAGGGTAATAAGTGTTGATAGAAACAGAAAATTATTATGAATAGAAATGGTTCCAAGTGAACTTAAAGGAATAGTTCACCACAAAATGAAATTCAGTCATTATTGACTCCAGACTAGTGTAGTTTTTTATTCCTCAAAGTGCATCTGGAGACCCGGGAGGGGGTTCGTAGCCCAACGAAATCCCTCTAGAGAGTCAATAGCAGAATTACACAAAATCCTTGTAATATTCCTGCATACTGCTCGTCCTCTGCAATCCAAGTGTCCTGAAGGGATATAGTCCAGAGTTTACTCGAAACAACATAATTTTACAGCCTAAACAGTCCTGTATTGAATTGGCCTGGGGCGCGCTCTTGCGTTCACGCGATGCACGCGTTTTGATGTCCTAAATTATGTTGTTTCGAGTAAACTCTGGACTATATCCCTTCAGGACACTTGGATTGCTGCGGACGAGCAGTGTGGAGGAATATTACAAGGTTTTTGTGTAATTCTATGGACTTTTTGTGTCGGGTGCTATTGACTCTCATATAAGGATTTCGTTGGACTACGAACCGGCCTCCCGGGTTTCCAGATGCACTTTGAGGAATAAAAAAACTACTCGGGAGTATTCATCAGCATGAGGGTGAATTTCAATTTCTGGTGAACTATCCCTTTAAGGCTATTTCTGCAGCCAAAACAAAGATAAGAAGCTCACACTGTACCCCCTGTGCACAAAGGCCTGGAGAAGGCAGTGATTTCCTGGAAAGGCCTGTGACTGAAGTGAAGCATTCTGATTTACTAAGCTCATTAACACTGTGGTTTCTGTGCCAGTAAAAACCCAGGGTGGGTATAGTTTTTAATTTATTATGCAACGATTATCTTGTTTAATCTATTAACCAATAATCAATATATCAATCTGGGCAGCAGTAAAAACACCTACTCTTTGAATCGGTCCTATTGAGTATTAATCTGTCTCTGTCACCTCAGTCCTTCTGACTCCACTTCTCCAGCGAGCTGATTGGTCACTAGGCTGATACAAAGAAGTGCACCCTAGGTTACCATGTCAATTTACCATGATTAAAAGTTTTGTGACATAGAGTTAAACCCAAAGTTAGCAGGTTAACCCTCTAATCTGACTTCATGATGCCGACCCCTGTAATTAAAGAACATGTGTGAGGAGCAGTGTGGTCCGTCCCTCCAACAGAGTGAAGACAGGGAGCCTGGAGCTGCTGTGAAGTTGTACTGCGGCCAAACAGCTAACACACTAACTGTTCTTTAATTCTAAACGGTGCATCTGCTGTAATATAATTTACCCAACACATCAGCACAGATGTAAATGTTTACTGGATCATTACCAAGCAGGTCTCCACTCAAACAAAGCCTTTACCTCCAGATCCCTGTCAGTTGTTCCACACTGAGCTGCTTTGTTTACAAGGCTGCAGTGTGTGCCAATACCTTGTAGCCATCGTTCAGTCCAGATCACATCTGCAGCCAACAGTAAAACCCCCTCCAGACTCCAGACTAGTTCACTAAGTCAGTCTGCAGGATTGTTTTGGAAATCCTCCCTCGTGATTCCCTGCTTTCTTTGTGTCTCCTCTCTGAAGCCTGTCTTCCGGCCTTTTTTCGGCACCTCTCCCTCTCTTGTCTCACTCTCTCGGGTCGCTCCACTCAGCCGCTTCCCTCTTTTGCGATTTGCTCCTCAGCCTCTTACCTTCCTTCCTCCTGGCGTTTCCCTTCCCCCCTGCAGATTGAACATGCTGCGTCTGAGATCATTTTCTAGAAGCTCAATTAAATGACTATCACTCATGTTCTCATCACACTGAACAGCAGGTTGAAGATTATTTGTCTTTTACTCTCATTCATCTGTTTTCTTTGTTCTTTCATTCTTTCTTTCTTTCTTTCATTAGTTCGTTCTGTCTTTCTTTTTCGTTTGTTCGTTTGTTCTGTCTCTTTCTTCCTTTCGTTCATTCTTTCTTTCTTTCTTTCTTTCTTTCTTTCTTTCTTTCTTTCTTTCTTTCTTTCTTTCTTTCTCTGTTTCTTTCTTTCTCTCTCTTCCTTCATGAAGTTGCACATAGACCCCACATGTTGTGCAGCTGCATCTTTGTGTCAGACTTCAGTGTGCGTGTGCGTGTGTGTGTGTGTGTGTGTGTGAGAGAGACAGTTTCAATATGTCTGCAGTGTAAGCATGTGTGTGTCTCAGTGTGTTCAGTGTTCACCTTTGTGTCTGTTGCAGCTTTAATTTTGAAATTCTCCATGAAAGTCTCACTCTCATCTGTTACTGCTTACAGTATGTCTGTATGTCAACTCTCTCTGTGTGTGTGTGTGTGTGTGTGTGTGTGTGTGTGTGACTGACTCTGCTGACAGTAAGTCTGTCTGTCACCTCCAGTCTCTATCTCACACACACAGGCTGTCCTGCTCTGAATTAAATCCTTACACCCCGCCCTCTCCATACAGACTCACACCAACACTCACACACACTCCTCATCCAGCTCAGGCTTATTAATGATCATTTTATAATTCTTTAATCCATGTGTGTGTGTCTGTCTGTCTGTGTGTGTGTGGGAGAGAGAGATGTGTGTATGTCAGTGTAAAAGTGTGTGATGTTGAGTTTTCTACAAAAAACCCCCCAAAACATTTGGTTTGAGTGACACACAAATCTGCACACACAGCATGGTGTGCCTGTCTGTCTCTGTCTGTGAGTCTACATGAGTGTGTGTGCATGTGTGTACGTGCATGATGGGGTAGGGGGCAGTTGGGCAGGTGCAGAGACAGCTGGTGTGGGCAACTCTAACCGAGGGGGAGGACGAGAGTGAGAGCGAGATTCCTAGAGAATGACATGAATATAGGGTAGCTACTGAGCTGCTGCTGAAGTGTGTGTCTGTACGAGTGTGTGTGTGTGCTGTTGTCGCCAGTGGTGAACCACTTTGATAGCACACACTGAGCCAGTGTGTGTGAGTGAGACAGATGGAGAGAAGGAGCGAGACTATTAAACAGCTTTTTGACATCAGATGTGTATACTGTGTATGTGTGTATACATCAGGAGTGGGTTTATCCTTATGAGGCTCTGATGGCTTTGCTCTTATTAAAAGTGCAGGGGTGTGTTTTGGTTGCGTGCAGTGTGTCTGCGGCTGGCGAATGTGGAGCGGAGCAGATTAACTGCAGCGTGCGTTGACTTGAGGCGGCAGTGTGACAGTCAGCAGTTTCCACACAGCTCAGATAAATGTTACCCAATCTATGTGTTACATCTCCAAGCGTCTGTGCTCTTTTCTAATAGACTTTTACATTTAAATATAGTTTTATAGAGAAGGAAATCAAGTCAAATTCCTAATAACTATGTGTACTATTTGTTGCTGTGTGTTTAAAGATGAATCACTCTAACATGAAGCCACATTTATTCATGAGTTTACTGGAAACAGGTGGAAACTGTCTGAAAAGAACAAAATCCACATCCACTTGTACAAAAACATGTAATGTTTACATGCTGGCTGTAGCTTCACATTTACATATTTAATCAGCTCTATAAATATTACACACGTCTTCTCTTTTCCATCCTTTCACCAGTACTCCTTCTTCCCTCTTTCCCTTTGTCTCCTCTCTGTTCTCTTGTCATGGACCAACATGTGGCCATGGAAGGACGCCGCCCTCTAGTGTTCATAGACGGACGCTCATCAGTCAGCGTAGCACCACGTCATCCACACAGACAGGGATGCTGGAGCTGGTCTATTTGCAGACGACCACATAACATAAACACAGGGACTAAGAATAGAGAGGGATAGGGATAGGGATTTCTTTCCGTGTGTCCGCAGAGGAAGTTCTGACACTGAGCCGGTCACTCTGGGTGACTCAGGAAATGTGTTGACCGACCGGCTTTTCCAGGGGTGCAGATCCGATGTCAGGATTGTTGTCCATATGCAACTCATACCGTGCCACCATAAATCACAACTTCATAGAGGCTCGCCATTCAAAAAGTACTGCACAGAGAATCATTTATTGTGCTTACCTTTCATTTATTTGTCCTAAACAGCCAACAGCACGTATCACTGCTTACTTTACTGTTAGTTTAGTAAATCATCATTTTTTGGGTCTTGGGCATGTAATGTCTACTCAGGTTGTTATCTTTCGCCTCCCAGATCCCCAATTCTTCTCACCATCTTCCTATTCTCCCCATGTATGGGACTACTTTATGCATGATTGGGGGGGCAGTGGCTTAGGTGGTAGAGCGAGTCGTCCAATGATCAGAGGGTTGGCGGTTCGAATCCCACTCTGTCCCGGTTGCTGCCGTAGTGTCCTTGGGCAAGACACCTTACCCACCTTGCTCCTGATGGGTCGTGGTTCGCGCCTTGCATGGCAGCTTCCGCCGTCAGTGTGTGTGTGAATGGGTGAATGTGATGTACTGTAAAGCGCTTTGGGTATCGTTCAGGTATAGTAAAGCGCTATATAAATACAGACCATTTACCATTTACCATGATTAATTGATATGGATAACTATCAAAATATGAAGCCCTAAGTTTGAGGGCCTGTGGGTGTCATCAGCATCTGTGTAAGGAACTACCCATTCATTTGCATCGTAGTGGAGGAGACCAGAGATTGAATGTGGAGTCAGAAATATATTTGTTCCACCATTTCAGTCATTTATTTTCAGATGTGAATCTAAAATGTGAAGAATGTGAAGTCTGGAAATACATTTGTTCAGTTTTAAATAAGGGACATGTCCCCCCCGTCCCCCCCCGGGATCTGCACCCATGGGCTTTTCCCCCAAACCGTGCTCCACTCTCACCTCTTGTCTGTGTGGTGTGTGTGTGTGTTACAGGAGGAGGCCATCCCAGAGCTGGAGATAGACGTGGACGAGCTGCTGGACATGCCCAGTGACGTTGAGCGGGCAGCCAGGGTCAAGGTGGGACACAGATACCGACCTACATGTGATGTGTGAGAGACGTGAGCAGAAACAACGTGTGACTTCATACCGTCTCTGTGTGTCTTACAGGAGCTGCTGGTTGACTGTTTTAAACCCACTGAGGACTTCATCTCAGAGCTGCTCGACAAGATTCGAGGGATGCAGAAGCTGTCCACGCCTCAGAAGAAATGATGGCGTCCTTCCTCCTACTTCTCCTCTTCCTCCTCCATCCCCACATCCTCCCCCTCACCTCTCGTCTTCCTTTTGCTCCCCCGTTTTCTTTTTTCTTTTGACGTCAGTTTTCTTCCGTTGAAGATTTTCATGATACTGTCACTGAACCGTGTTTCTCTTGTTGTCAGGCCCTCTGTTCTTCTACTCTTTCTTTTTCATCTCTTCTTCATCTCCTGTCATCTGGATCCAGTCCCATTAATCGCTCTTTTCCTTCCTCTCTATCATCAAAGAAAAGAAAAGGTGAAGAATCCATAGTTACCAGATAGAAAAGAGCGATTCATTGGTCTTTATCCAGGCACTCTTCTTCCTCCTTTTATTTTTCTCCTCTGCCTTTCCATCACCCTTTTATTTGGTTTTACTCCTCTCCCTCATTGAGCTCTTCCTCCTCCCGCCCTCCCACCATCCCCTGCTCTGCTCTCCATCTGTCTGAGGAGGAAGAGGAGGGGAACTGAGCTGAGATGAATCCCATAATTACTTGGAGTGGAGCAGCCGAGAGTGGGAAGAAGAACAAGAGACAAGAGTCGGCAACAGCCAAGAAAAGAGAGGAAGGGCGAAGGGCGGAGGAGGAGGAGGAGGGAGGAAGCGGCCAATCATCACTGCTCATATCTCTACCAATGAAATTTCTTATTTTGTTACTTCTAAGGTTTTAAACTTGTAAATGCTCCAGCCACCAACCGTTGTTCTTATGCTGTGTCCTGGTTCAGTCTGAGGGCTCGGAGATATTCACTTGACTTTACTTTTTTAATTAATGAACTTTTTGGGGTCAGTACAGCTAATTTCCCCTCCCCTTAATCAGAGGCATTTGCTACAGTGGTGCATTTAAAGACTGTCGTTTTATTTTTTTGTGCGTGTCTGTTGAAAAAAATCTGCACTATGTCATTTTGGGAGGAAAATCTGAACCTCTGACCACAAAGAATATTGTACGGTGTATCTTTAGAACAGCAAGGAGGCAAATTTGATCCTTGGAGTAGCGGTTGAAGCTAAAAGAGAGTCACTGGTTGGCTGTGGTGGTCGTGCGCTCCGACCAATTCTTAGTCTAAGAATCTTCCTATGAGGGTAGAGTAGACGTAGGTGTCCTTTAAGTTGGGTGCGCTGGACTAGATTTCCAATTCATGCAGAAATAAGAGACGGTATGTTTTTTCTTTCCTCAAATGCGTAGTGCAGTCCTAAGAGAGGCTGTTTAGAAGCCACTGCTGTCCAGCCTGCACATACATATGAACGTCTGTGTGTTGCTAAATGCTACGTGTGTATGTTGCTACATAATGTACAGCAACATTCATAATAGGAGTGTTTTTTCTGGCCTGTATATTCTGCTGTTCTGTAAGACAAATTTGATTTTTAGCATAGGACTGGTTCCTGTTTTCTTTTTTTGTTTTGTTTTCTGGATGCATTTTGTTACACACACACATACACTGACAGTCTGACAGAGGGACCTGGAACAAAGCTGCCTTGTCTTTTTTTTTTTTTTTTTTATCAACCCCCCCACACTCTCTGTCTCTATTTCACTGTCTCCCTTCTTTCTAAGAAATGATTTAGTCCCCCACATTGTTCTGTGCTTGTTGGACAGCGGTTGGAAGTGGTCACGTGCACATGGAAACTCTGAAAATGTCTTTTCAGCTCCGTGTTGAGGTGGAGACTTTGTGGCGACCTCTGCCTGTCACATCAGCAGAGTCTGTAGGAGGGACGGAGGCCGCTGTTTCAGACCCAAGCTGTCCAAATGCATTCACTCCTCTCTTTTTTTTCTTTCTTTTGTCTCTCTCTCTCAGTCACACACACACAGGCCACCCTTGAGGCGGAGGAAACACATTAGCAAACACAGCTGCCTCTTACACAGATGTGTGCACACACACACACACACACAAAGTGTAGAGAGAGAGACAGGTCCTCAGCTGTCACAAGATCCGTTTTTTTCTTCTACTGCAGCTGCCAATCATCTCCAAGAATAAGCCATCTGTTTCCGATCCTGGGCCAATCAGATCAGAGGCCGAAGCCCGTTGGCCAATAGGAGAAGCAGTAGCATTTGCTGTGGTTCCTGTGACCAATTGCTGACACCTGCGGTGGCAGCAGACCTCCACTGTCTCTTTCTCTCTCTGCACCAACACACACACACACACAGGCCCATTTTAATCTTGCTGCTCTGTTATTTCTCCCTGGCATCCCCTCTTCTCCTCCTCCTCATCCTCCCATCCGTTTTCATCCCTCTGTCCATCCTCCCTTTCTATCCTTTCTCCAGTTTCCTTTTTTTTTGGAAAAAAAAAATACAGATGTTGCCTTAGGTATTATTTATGTTACACAAACCAAATAAACGGGAGACATTCATTTTTAAAAGGTAACACAACCTGCTAAAAACGTGTTACTGAACTGCGGCACAAGGAGAATCTCGGATCTTCTGTCGATCTTTTTCTCTCTTTTTGTTTTGAGAAACAAAATGAGATTCTGTTGTTTTTCTGTTTTTAGAAGTGAGTGTTTAATACTTAGGCCTTGATACAGTGATTTTGTTTAGATAAAACAATGTTCTTTACATTTACATTGAATACTGGTCTGTTTTTATTGTGATCATGACACTTCTTGATGCCAGGCCTTGGATTAACATTTAGTTGAACAAAAATCCATTCAGAAACACGCTGGTGTGATTGCTTTTGCTTTCATGGTGGCATTTCCAAATCAAGCTCCGTCTGCAGTTTTTTGGAGACATTTTGATTGGTTGGATTTCACCATCAACTCAATCAATAGCTGAATCTGAGTGGATTTTCATTTCTAAATCCAAGTTTGGATTATACCTTCTTAGACTGTTATTGAGAAGTCTGTTTTTTTACTGTTGGGGAAAATTGCAAAAAAATATATAGGTTGATTATCATCATTGAGGCTAAATACAAGAGCTAAACCATGTGGATTGCAGGAGAGGTGGTGTTTTTTGGACAATGATTAGATCAAACCAACAAACAAATGTAGCAATATCAACAACAGGTCTTGTTTTTGCCCAATTTTGTTACACTTTTATGCAACTTTAATAAAAACATGTAAAATTGACATACTGATTCTGTTTTTTTTTCCTTCTCATTATTATTATTATTATTGTTATTATTATTATTTTCCTTGGAAGTCATGTTGATGTGCATATGCCACATTAAGAAATGCAATAGAGACTTAACTGATGCTGTCGGCCCCACCTGTCCTGTTCTGACTGGCATGCCAAAATGTCTGCCATGAAAAAGGCCCATTGTCCAAATGATATGAATTCCACCATTATTATTTGCATGGCTGTCTTGATGGTTTGCATCACTTTGCTGCCATCTGGTGGTCGATTTTTAATATGACAGCTACATCCATATTCTTAAACAGGATGAGGAAAATGTGGGTCTGACAAAGCAGATGCACAAGGTTGTTGTCAATAAGAATAAATGTAGTTGGTATTACAGTAAAAAGACTTAACATGGCTCACACTCTACTAATCACACAGTAAAGACTGTGGTGCATTATAACTACATTTTAAACTATAGGCCTATATTACTATTCACAGAATATCATAATGAGACAAAACATTTCTTAAACGTTAGAGACTTGAATTACAATATGAGGTCAGGTCATATATGTACTTACGTTGTACAATGTTATGTTATTATATTATATTGTATTGTATTATATATTGTAAGGAGTCAGATGCGCGCTTTTCGCATGAAGCCCAGCCCATTGGTTCATTGCGACGAGTTCCAGCAACAATGTCAATTGTGATTGGCTTTTGCAACCGGCTTCAACTCTATGATTGGTCATGCGAGGTCCGGGATGCTCGCTCCCATTGGTCACCGCTAACGGCAGGGCTCGACTATGATTGGCTGACCGTACGGGTTGTAGAGTCCGGCAAAGTGTCGAACTGGGTACTGAAGTGAAGAGGAAGTACTTTTTAAAATGGAAATCTGGCAAAGCGTACTTTAAGTTTCTGCAGCCGAGCGGAGGGAGAAGGTGAGCAGCTTGTTGTGTTTACTGTCCACTCACACGACGGCCCCGGTATTATTTGTTTACTAACAGCGTCGCCTACGTCCACGGAGACACGGACGGATAACGTTATCTGTTAATCCGTGTGCGGTAGGAAGAGAGGGTCAGTGTGAGAGAGAGCTGGCCAGACTGTGCTCCAGCATGGGCACTGACATTTAAACAGCGGGTTTGTCGCTTTTTTTACCAAATGTCAAACGCGTTTAGAGAAAACGTGTGTCAGTAAATGAACTCAGTGTGACAGTGCGACCACCTCTGAGGTGTGTGCGACTGTGCGCGTTCAGTTGTTAGCTAGTGTTGCACTTGACTTGACTGAGGTTTATTTGCCGCTAAACTGGGATGAAATGGCAGCAGCGGCTCTCGGGGAGTTCCCTGGACAGTGTTGGAGGATGAGGTGACAGTGTAACAGGCTGTAGACTCGGCTCGGCTCGGCTCGGCTCGGCTCTCGGCTGTGCGCTAAACGCCGCCGTCGAGGCTCGAGCTCCGAACGTTAACAGTTTTACTCAATGACATCACGGAAGCTACCAGTGGTCAAGGTAGGGGGAGTAACGCAGTGCTTCCGGTTGCTCAACAAAATATAATGCATAATAAAGCATGTAAAGGACATAGAAATGTTATAGGTAACATGTGAATATTTTTCCTTACGTGTTTGGTTTTGGACATTTGTTTCTGGCATGCAATTTGAGCTTTTTCTTAGGTCACAATATGGTCACTTCCGGTGTCGTGCCGGGGTGTTGTCGCCGTCGTCTTGACAGAGGCACTTGGAGCCATACGGTAGCTCGGTGTCCCGCGGTCTGGATCTGTCCAGTCTGCAGAGTAAGCTGAAATTTGCTGTTGAAGCCCGAGCAGCTCCATGTTGAACCCACACAGCGCCGGGTCTGATCCCGGGTCTGCTGCTCCCTGTTTTTACCGCTCAATATTACTACAGTAGAGGCAGAGAGGAGGTTGTTATTCATCAGCATCAGCCAGGACAGCACGGAGAAAAGTTAGGACCAAACAACAACAACATACACTGATGTGAGCACGTAGAGCTGCCCTTAGTGTAAATACACCACACTGCAGTAGGAGGCGGGCCAAGGCCAGTGCCACTTGTAGTTATTTTGTATCAGGGAAAATATATTGAAGATAATGTTATTTTAAATTTATTTTATTCCTTTTTATTTTTTTATTCATTTAGTTTTATTTATTTTTTGAAAATACAGGTGCTGGGCTCAGTTCAGTAGTCTGAAACAGATGTGTGCAGTGTATTGGATTGGAAATGATTCCTTTTATCACAGTATATGTAATTGTACATTATCATAATCAATATATTGCACCCTAAATATTGTTTTATAGTGCATTTGACAAACTGTTCCTGCATAGGCCGGATTGTGATGATGAAGGATGTAAGTTCAAAAATATGCGACAAATTCATGGGACAACTTCATCAATTTGACAACACATACACTGCAGAAACTCACAACACAAAGGAAGTGTTTCTGCTGACACCCAGCCGTTTGTCTGGTTTATTATAACACTGATTAAAAAAAGTGCAGTACTAATGTAAAACTAATCTACATCTTTGCCACAGCGCTGACTATATGTTTCTATAAATGCATTACATGCATAATAATGCATATATGTCTCTATCTCTCCAGCTATGCCTGCACAACCCCCTGTTAGAGAGCCGGAGGAGGAGATGGAGGCAGAAGGAGAGTCACAACTCCCTGAGGCCAACGGAGAGGTGGAGGAACCGAGAGAAGACGAAGGAAGAGGAGGGGGAGGAGGGGAGGAGACCATGGAGGAGAGTGCAGAAGAGAGGGATAGTGATTTGGAGGAGAGTGAGGAGGAAGAAGAGGAAGAGGAGGAAGAAGAGAGTTCAGGTAAAAAAAAAAAAAAAAATCTCTGTGCTCTGCTGTTTGTCACCTGATGGTAAGAAGAGTCACAGTTTCTCACAGTTTGTGTTTGTCTCTCTCCCCTGTGAAGAGATGGATGATGAAGACTGTGAGCGGAGGAGAGGAGAATGTCTAGATGAGATGATGGATCTGGAAAAACAATTTCACGAGCTGAAAGAGAAGTAAGTGGAGCTGGATGGGTGCAGGCAGCAGTGAGCTGTATGAAGAGAGGAAGAGAAAACCAGAGGAGAGAGTGACTTGACTTTGTGATTGCAGGTTGTTCCGGGAGCGTCTGAACCAGGTGAAGGTGAAGCTGGACGAGGTGTTGACGGGGAAGGCTGGAGAGTACAGAGAACCACTGGCTGCACTACAAGACAGCATGCAGATACGGACACAAGTGGCAGGCATGTAGAGGACATTTTAAAGATCAAACTAAATCCTCCTGACAGCACCTCTGCAGCTCACTGATCCACATTTCACATCTTATTTGTTTAATCTGCACAAAAGCTAAACTGTTAAAAGCAGAGATATGATTTTACAGGACTGATGTGCTGGAGTATTGTTCAGTGACATCAGTTAAGGCAGGCATTCACTATTGGCTGACACCATCAGAGAGGTGAGTGAGGACATCTATACTGTCCTTACCTGAGTGTAGGTGTGTCTGGTATGTGACCTGTAACTAGGTGAATCCTAGAACAGACCTGCTCAGACTGATGGAGCAGGTCTGCTCCAAGATTTTAAATTTAGTTTATTATATTAAAGCAGAAGTAAGTGATATATTTGTGTTAATATAAGTCTTAAATAGTTATATCTTCCGACAGCAATCACTTACATAGAGTGTTTGGACTGAAACACGGGTCTGTCAGTCCTTCTGCTCTGCTCTGAGCTGAGGAGAAAACATTTATCGTATCCTACAGTTTTTATCCAATGAGGAGAGAGAACGGCATGCAGGGCTGTGTGTGCAGCCAAGGAACGCCGTGAATGTGGTGACGTAGCGACGAGGACTGTTATGGTGCGTTCAAGGAAACTTGTATTTTTCCGACCGTGAAGTCGTACCAGTTCGATCTGGTACGAGTTCACCGGTCAGAAGTTACGAGTGGCCGTTATAGTGACTTTCACAGGTAAAACAGGTCGGAAAAACACGAGTGGGTTGCCTGAAACGCTACAAAGTCGTAAGTTGTGACTTGAAGCTGTAATTTACGATTTCAAAAGCCTGCCTGGAACGCAGCATTAGCGAAAACGACCGGACCACTTACTTCTGCTTTAAGTCTTTTTCAGATATGCTAAGTATTTGCATCAACATGTGTTACTTTTCCCAGAGTTTCATTTTTACCTAAACTTAACCCTCAACTCAGGCATGTCCAAAATATTCCACAAAGTGCCGCATGGCTGCAAATTTTCTTTCCAACCAAGCAGCAGCACACCAGACCTGACTCATTTAATCAACTGATCTCAGTCTTCAGACAGTTGATTGGTCAAACTGTGTGTTCTTGATTGGTTGGAAACAAAAACCTGCAGCCAGACGGCCCTTTGTGGAATACAGAAAATAACACAGGTTAATGCAAATACTGCAACAAAAAAGACTTAATATAATAAACTAAATTTAAAATGCTGCTCCATCACCCTGAGCAGGTCTGTTCCATGTTTCACCTAGTTACAGGTCACATACCAGACACACCTACACTCAGGTAAGGACAGTATAGATGTCCTCACTCACCTCTCTAATGGTGTCCGCCCATAATAGTGAATGGAGGACGTGATGGCTGGCTGCCATGAGGCATGTGTCAGTGTTAAACATATAATTATAAAATAATAACCAACAACATTCCTTACACAAGCAGCAGCCTTCATGCTGCAGCAGTGCACATGTGCAAATTGTGCATGTTGTCTTTTTGCTGGTGCAATGTAACATAATAACAATAAATGATAATACTTCTATTGATATACAGTAGCACATTTCAAAATAAATTTACAAAGTTTTTACACCAAAAACTAAATGTTGCTAGCCTGACAAGCCAGACTATATCATTAACATGTCTAGTCTGGCAACGACCGGTAGACCTCGACTCAATCCAGGGGGCGGGATGAAGGCTGTCTTTCAAACTGCCTCTGCACCAATAGGGTAGCGCTACGACCAATCAGAGCAAAGAGCAGGATGACGTTAGCCTAACAAGCCAATTAAAATGTATGTTGTCATCGCGTTAAGCCCGCCCAACGACTCTCTAAACAGATAGAGCGCTGTGATTGGTCAACACAAACGGTGTTGGAGACTCAAAAAGTTCCTATGGCTCGTTTCTAGACCCACCTACGGAGCAAATATATTTGCGGCCGCTAGGGTGCGTCTAGATTTCTAGGCTAAAATGTTGCCAAACTGCCAACATTTTGTGAAAACCACATCTCAACACTTTGTGAGTTTTCTGTCTTTAACATCCCCTCTCTGTCTTCATCCACAGGAGTGTACAGGGAGCTGTGTCTGCAGGTGATCAAACACAAGCATGAGTGTGAAGTACAAGGAGCACGGCAGCACCTGGAGGTGATACACACACGTGGTACACTGTAAACTGCACAGGGACTCTGGATCAGAATTTGTATGAAGCTGAGACTGTCTGTTCCTGTGTGTATTTGTGTTACAGAGCGAGAAGACGCTGCTGTTTGACGCCATGAAGACAGAGCTGCTGGAAAAGATAAGGAGACTGGAGGAGGACAGACAGAACATAGATCTCAGCTCAGGTACACATACAACCACACTGCAGGAAATCACTTTCCTCCGACTTATTTCATATTTTTAGGAAACAAACTTTATCTGCATGTCTCCCCTTTGTTCTTGTACCCTATTTATAAACTTAGTTAATTTAGATAAGTAATGAAACAATGTTGTATGAAAGATGTGTATTTTATTATTTCAGAATGGAGCGATGAGATGAGAGGCAAGAAGTGTAAGAGAAAGAACCTGCTGGGGCCGTCGGAGAGAAAAAAGAAAGTAGCTCTGGTCTCAGGTACAAATGAGTCTTCTCTAACCTTCTCTTCACATTTACCTGGTGAACGTTCATTATATTTTGCTCCCTGTTTTTTCCAGCTGTGTATGTTTGAAATGTGCTATAGTTTCTCTGACTTATATTCTGTCTTGTAATACAAAGGTTATAATGAGGTGACTGTAACAGAGCTGATTCATGTATGTTTTGTGTCACAGGACCTTTCATTGTCTACATGTTGAGAGACATTGACATACTTGAAGACTGGACAGCAATAAAAAAGGTATTAAATGTCCAGCTACGTCTGAATTAGAATTCCTACATTTCTCAGCTGTGGAGCACATCAAAATGTCATTGTGTGTTTCATTGTGTGTTTACAACTAAATGAACCTCGTTAGGCTCTGTTTGTTAATTACCTGCTGCCAGAGGTGGCTGATCTTCTCAGTATTCCTTCTTTAAAGGGATAGTTCAACATTTTGTCAAATTGGCCCATTGCCATAATCCCTATAGTCATAGCAGTAGGTTTGTTACCTTTAATTGTCGGTGCAAGCTATTTTTAGACTGTGGAGCAGAGCCGCGAGCTGCTCAGAGCTACGCTACAGAGGCTCATGGGATTTCTTGGTTTCTTTCATCAAACTCATCAAATACACAATTCAACAACTCCAAAAGCTTGCAAGTTGTGACCTGCACAACGCGCATCAGTGGTTTTGCATGAATTTACCTTGAAAACAACTCTGTCTGGTAACGTTCCGTTATTATCTCATAGCGTGGTGAATGTGCAGGTCACAACTTGTCCACCAGAGCGTTTTGGAGTTGTTGGATTGTGTATTGATGAGTTTGATGAGGGAAACCAAGAAATCCCATGAGCCTCCGTAGCGTAGCTCTGAGCAGCTCACAGCTCTGCTCCACCATTCTAAAAATAGCTTGCAGCCTTGCACCGACAATTAAAGGTAAGGAACCTACTGTACTGCTATGACTCTTGGTATTATGGCAATGGGCCCATTTGCCAAAATGTTGAACTATTCTTTTAAATATTTGAAAAATATTTGTGATTACAGATGTTTGGGTAACTTTGTCTGTGTGTGTGTCTCAGGCTAAAGCAGCACTGTCGCCACTGAAGAAGAAAGCTGAAAGTAAGTCTCCCTTTAGCTCACATGTAGTTTAAACACACCACGATGCTGTGAGAGCTTTGTCTCTAACCCATCATCAGTTTGTCTTTCAGAGCGGTGATGATTGGACAGTCCAGATGGCAAAGAAACCAAACTGAACGCACGCACACACACACACACACACACACACACACACACACACACACACACACACACACACATTCCCAACTACTTCCTCTAACAGCTACAGTCCTGGACTGAAGCCCAACAGACTGTTCCTTACTTTCCTTCTGCGCCTTTGACCCCACCACCGCCACTACTGCTTGTTTGTTATCTATTGCTATTTAAAATGAGTTCTTAATATGACAACCATGTATTTATAGAATGATTTATAAGGGTGATTAAAATTTTAATGTTTTGTGACACATGGATTGTGTTTGTTCATTTTTTTAGGTAGCTATAACCTCTTAGTGTGGTTTGTTATCAATACTATTTTCAGTTTAAAGCTCCTAATGAAGCCTCTGACTCCTGCCTGTGCACCTACAGCAAAGTTAGAAACTAGCTCAGTGTTTTTCAACCTTGGGGTCGGGATCCCACATGGGGTCGCCTGAAATGTCTAGTAATTGATAAAAAGAAATTACTGATAGCAATATTCTTTTAACTAATTATTATTCCTTTGAAAATTATGATTAAAAACACCACACACAATCTTAAACAACTGTATTCTATACTTTCACTTTCTCAAATATAAATTGAGTTCAAATAAAATGCAGCATATAAAAATATCTAAGCATGATTGACGGTCGCACTCACATGACTGCATGTGATCGGGGATCGCCAGAAATGTGTGATGTCTAAATGAGGTCCAGAGCCAAAAAAGGTTGGGAACCATTGAACTAGCTGGTAAACATATGTGAATGTTTAGCAGCTAAATACCCAGGTTTGTCCCACAAAGCTAAGACAGTAAATTCATTCATCATGTGGCCAGAACATGACACAACAAATGAACGCAGAGAAAAAGAATAAAGTGATTGAGTGTGCTGATCTGTTGAGATAGTGTCCTCTCTCTGTGAAACATTCCAGCTGAACCCGCAGTGCTACTATTTATTTAGCTGGAGCATTTCGACACTCATCTCTACACATTGATGTCTCCATCTATCTACAAAGTGTTTCTCCTGCTGATATCCTGTGGTGTGACTACACATGTGTGAGTCATGGTTTTTTCTGTTGATATTATTCTGGTGTTGTAGCAGGTGCTGAGACAGTCCAGAGCTTCTCTGTCACAGTTTGCACTGGTATGGTTTCTCTCCAGTCTGAAGGAGCTGCTGTAGCTCCACTTGAAGCAGCTGCTGTTTCAGTGGCTGCAGTGGTGGGGTGTCTCCCCCATGTGGAGACTGGTGCATCCTCAGCATTAATAGTCCTTCTCTCAGTGCTCACATCGGTGCAGACTCTTCTGTGTGAGCAGGCTTTTCTTTTGTTTGTCTCTAGTAGCGTAGGACCACGAGAGACAAACAAAAGAAAATAATAATAATTCACATTAGGGAAATGTAAAATGGCCAGAGGCAAAGTTTTTCCCTAAAGAATATCAACAGATCAATAAATGCAACAGAGTGAAACACAAAGGAAAACAGTGAAGCCAGAAGAAGACATGAATAAAAACTTGGTCACAGTCTGATCTTAAGGGAAGAAACGTCTCTGCTGTCTGTGTCCACAGTAGCTGTGATGACCAGCCGGACTCCTTCATATGATATTTTGTTTGCAATGAAAAGATCAAATGGAATCATCTGCATTATTAAAATGTTGAGCAAAACGTTGTGTCATAAATGATCCATCCTGGAGATAGAGATTATAATGATTTCTGTAGATTATCATAACTTGAGTATTTCATGTTTTCTTTGTGATGTCTACAAGGAGAATGACATTTTTTATTTTTTATTTTGCTGGGGTACTGTTTCCATGGGAACAGGGATAAGACCTTTTGAGTCAATGGGGTGTATCAGAGTAAAGGTAGGTAAATACAAGTTGCACAGGATCAACAAGACTCAGAACTGACAGATACAGAGATGAGGAGGTGAAGATGTAGTTAAGAGACAAAGACACAAGAATGTATCTATGAAGTCTTTATTAGACATGAAAATGGAGAGAGAGGAGAGGGAGTTCATGTTTCAAATAGCAGCAAATACCTGGAGGCTGAGAAATAACTGAATACTGAGTTTTACCCATCTGTCCATTTATTCCTAGTTTGTCCTCTTCCCAACACCCCGATAAACCACATGTTTTACTTCTGATTTCTTTTCTTTTTTCAGAAGAGCAACTTTCAATAAAATATTGATGTATATTTGTTGCTCAATAACAAAGCAATACTCTGTTTAAACATGGGCGTTGAAGATGAGACCAACTTCTGAAGGGATCATAGTAAGTTGGTGCTCAGTTTAAAGTGCATCTTATTTATTTCTTCCCCTCTCTTTCCTCATTTCATATCTTCACCCACCCTCCTGTCTTCTTCCTCCGCTGCCCCCTCTTCCCATCTCTTCTTTAACCCCTCACTCTGCTTCCTTTCTTTTTCACCTGGTCAAACAGACACCTCCTCTGTCACATCACTATCCTCCTCCTCGTCTCCTCACAGCTGCCTGCTGAGTTTACGCGCCTGCCTCTCCCTGGCTTCGAAGGCGGCTTTGGTGTCCAGCAGCTCCTCCAGCTGCCGGCGGATGCGGGCCATGTCGAGCTGGGTGGCCTCGCACTGCTCCCTCAGCGAGGCCGACTCCTCTCTCAGCTGCGTGGCGGCCATGGAGAGCTGATCGCTGCGCTCGCGGCACTGCATCTGCATCCTCTTGGCGTCGTTCAAGAGGGACTCCACGCTCACGGCCACTGACTCACACTGGTCCTGAGACATGCTCTGGACACAGATGATGGAGGGGGAGAGATGGAAGACAGATGATTGGCCGAGGGACACTGAAGCAGACAGATGCCTGGAAACAGAGACTTGAATGATGATTTAAATGTGAGGTTTAAGGACTGCTCTGTTCTCCACGGTTTCTGTACTGTCTGATTTGGCAGTAAATTAGAGCTCTACTGCCAAAAAAGCAGATAAAGTGAATCAATAGCTTGCAGTCACAAGTCCAGCGCAGATCAACAGGTTTAAAACAGAACATTTGATCTGCAGAGAGTGAAGTAGCTTAAAGAGGCTTATCATGGCTTAGCTCAGTCTACACTGTCCACTGCTCCTCTCTTTTATTCCTCTCCTGCCAGCGTGCTCTATCT
The DNA here is from genome assembly GCF_045865225.1 of Trachurus japonicus. Taxonomy (NCBI): domain Eukaryota; kingdom Metazoa; phylum Chordata; class Actinopteri; order Carangiformes; family Carangidae; genus Trachurus; species Trachurus japonicus. The sequence continues at coordinate 29,225,318 of NC_140924.1, forward strand.
CTGATGCACCTTTTCACAGCTTTTTCCTCACTTGTTAACATTTAAACCCACTGTTTATTTTCCTCATCCGAAACAAACAGAAAAAGCAGGTAATCATGTCTTACCATGGATTCCAGAGTCAAGTTTATGACAAGCTTTGTGTTGGATTTCTCCTGAGACTCTAGTGTCAGACAGTCCTCAGCTCTCTCCAGACTGCTCCGTCTTCTTAGTTTTCAGTTTCTATTTGTAAAAGAAAAAGAAAGAGCACAGAGCGACTCCAGGTATCCTTCTCCCCCTCTCCGGTCCCGTCTCTGCTTTCCCTCTCTCCTCAGTGAACATTATCTTCTACCTCAGGGCTCAACGGAGGTCAGGTAATCCACAGAGATTAGACAGTTAGTGGAAGACAGAAAGAGTCCTGTTATGTTGGAATAGCAGGACTAAGCTCATTCAGTCTATTTTGATCTGTCGGGCAACTGCTGGAAATTCATTCAGCACAGACCGATCAGCACCGTCTGTGGTTATTCTTTCCCTCCAGCTTCAAAATAACATGAACATTTTTAAAAAGACATTTCTATTGAGCCATGAAGCTACATTTCAGATTAATTTATGTTGTGTACTGTTGAATTCAAGTAATAGTAATGACATGTTCATGAATTCTTAGCCTCATGTAAGCTTATTAAAATAGACTGATCTTAGGGGATGATGGGGAAACCGACTGGATGCTGATCAATAGTAAAATCCACAGCCTGTCAGTGTCCTGTCAGGTTTGGCAGCCTGAGATAAAATGAACACATTTAGTAAAACTCTCAGAAGCAGGCTAAGTCCTGTTGTCTGTGAGTCTGGACCAGGAGGCTCCTGATGAGAGGGAAACACCAAGACTGAGCAGTGCTACATATGTTTTGGCAGAGCCACTGCTCTCTGTTACTTGGCACTGAGTTCATCAGATGCAGAATGAAGGGAGCCAGGATCTTTGGGTGTAGTTGAAAACACCAGGCTTCAAAAAATAACCAGAAAGACCAGATTTATTGAAATTCACAAGCAAAGAAAGAAAAAAAAACTGGCGTCAGTTATCAGCGTTGTAGGCTAGGTCACTGACTCAATGAGTCATTACATCATTTCCTCACCACAATAACAACATCATGAAGCGCTACACAACATAAAACCACTGCCAAACTCTTCCTCTTTTTAAAAGTTCACCTTTGTAATTTATTAAACTAACACAGTGCATATGAAATGTAACATTTAATATTCCTGACAAAAGGAAAGTAGGAGGTTTTACTTGTTATCAACCAGCAGAGGGAGACACAGCTCAGTGTATTCACTTGTATGTCTCCACTGGTCAAGACAAAGTGGACTCCTGTTTGATAAAGCCTTTAACCTAAGAGAGTCATCTCACATAATGAAAACATTTAGCTCATTGTGTTGAACTCTGCTTTATTGTTTAAAAAAAAAAGTAGCACACGTGTCAAGCTGCATCACTACAAACATGTGTTTGATACCTTGATATACAGTCTCACTCATTAGGTGCAACACACAACATCAAACACAGGAGCTGATGCCTGAGTGAACATACACAACAACTGACTGACAACAAACTTTCTGACATTAAATGGGAAATTTTGCAAGAGAATGTGGAGAAGAACAATTTGTCTCAATGCCAAATAAAATAATTCATCATAAATAAAGAATGAAAACAACAGACAGCTAATAAACCTGGGTGGCACAAAGCAGAGACTCGCTGTAAAAAGATGCAAATTGAAGCTTCTGAGGAGTGAAAAAGGTTGAAACGTCTGCCCGCTACAATAAAACCACAAAATCAGAGCAGACTGGTGAAATATAAAACAAATGCCTACAGTAAACAACCCCACTTCCCATAATTCTTGGTTATGTAAACTAACTGAAAGAACAAATCCATATTTCTGTCCAGTGGTCAGACTTTTCAGACGGCTTTGGTAGGAGAGATCAGGTAAATGTGGGAAACGGGTAAATGCACATGTCAGCGCTTCAATCTGTGGATCATGTGATCAGGCTGTTTCACACACACACACACTGGTACATACACAGATGTTGAGCAGTGTTGTTGGTTTTGTACAACATGGTTTTGCGACGAGGTGGCCGAGTGGTTAAGGCGTTGGACTGCTAATCCAATGTGCTCTGCACGCGTGGGTTCGAATCCCATCCTCGTCGATTCTCAACAATTCTATTCCTCCTATGTGCTGTAACAACTGTACAGAACCTGTACACCCTGTCCTGCATCGTGTCACAACATGTGTAGGTTCAGTGGAACACCTGAAACAGCACCGGTTGTTCACTGAATGTGTTTACCCTTTTTCCCACATCTATCATTTTCTGTGTTTGTGTTTACTCGTCTGTGACATTTTTGTCCTCACTGTGGCCGTGGGGGACGGTTGAAAAACGGCTCCGTCTCTGCGGCCGTCACCCCGGGGTCGCCGAAAAGCCCGCCGGCCGGCCCGCCGTACCCTCCCAGTCCCCCGACGATCATCTTAGACCCTGAGCTCTGACGCCGCTGGACGATCACCAGGACCCCGATGATGAGCCAGAAGAAGAAGTTGACCCACACTGCCGTCTGAGGGAGCCAGGGAGGAGAAGCATATCAACCTCTTTTAAAGGGATAGTTCAACATTTTGGTAGACTGGCCCATAGCCATAATCCCTATAGTTTTAGGAGTAGGTTTGTTATCTTTAACTGTCAGTGCAAGCTATTTTTAGAACGGCGGAGCAGAGCCGTGAGCTGCTCAGAGCTACGCTACGGAGGCTCATGGGATTTCTTGGTTTCCCTCATCTAACTCATCAAATACACAATCCAACAACTCCAAAACGCTCTGGTGGACAAGTTGTGACCTGCACATTCACCACGCTATGAGATAATAACAGAACGTTACCAGACAGAGTTGTTTTAGAGGTAAATTAATGCAAAACCGCTGATGCACGTTCCTGCTGGGGGCAGTTTTTGCATTTGCCTTGTAATAAGAATCAACACTCTACATATACTCTCTTTAATGTGGCTTTAAATGGTCTTTCCTAACAGCAGCTGTCTGTATAACATTAAACTGGTGATTTTTTATATCTATTAAAAGAAGCTACTTGTTAGCTCTCTCTGCTGCTTGTTGGAAGCATTTGGCTGTGATTTTTAGATGACAAGAGCTTGTGACTATGAAGCCCTCCCTCTGAGCAGCACTACCTCTTAAGGACAGACTGGAGTGGGTTGCTGAGACAGGGAGGGTAAGTAAACAAGTGTCAGTGCTAACACTTTGTCTATGTACATCGCGATAGCTGAACCTATAAGACTGAATCAGTGTCTCTGAAACTGTAGATTGACATTATTGTATTCTAACTGCTCATAAAGTCTAAAATTTGAATTTCATTCATGAAAAAAAGGATATTTGCATTTTCTGTCTGAGCTTAATCCTTGAATCATAATGTGGGACTGAATGTCAGCCACTTGTTTAATGTTGCATTGTTCAGTCAAAGTATTTTCCATCGACTGCTGCATGAATTTAGTTGGTTCCTCTGGCAACATTGTGCACATATTTATCAGAGCTGGTTTTAAGAATGTAATTCCAGACCATAAATTAAATACTGAATGACATACTGACCTCGGCTTTGACTAGGTTGTTGTAGAACCGTCCTCCTTTAAGTGGACTGGTCCATTTTCTAGTCTGGGCCTCCTCGCAGCTTGACAAACAAAAACAGATTACACATTAGGGAGTTGATAATTACACTCCAGGCCATATTTCTTGCATGAAAAGACTTTCTAAATCATCAAAACTTTATTTATTCTCGAAAAGGACATTGAGGTTTTACCCTCATTTACGATGTTGTGGAGATCACAAACAGTATTTAAATCAAAAGCACATAAAAAAGCATATACACAATTAGGACAAATCACAAATAAACCATATGCATAATTAGGACAGAAAACAATTACAAAAGGTCAAATGAAAAGATATAAAAACAGTTGCAGACTGAGGTAGGGAGGTTTGAACTTATGTTTCTGTAAGAGGAGCGTTGATTTTAAGTGTGAATTAGAGATCATTCCAGGAGGCAGCTGCATCTCATAGCAATAGGCAGACTTATCAAGTTCAGTCTGAACCCGGGGGACTTGAAAAGTAAGCCAGTCATTTGAGCGAGTTGGATATGGACCATGGTTTGAATCTAACAGCGTTGTGATATACGGTGGCAGTTTCTCAGTAATGGCTTTGAAAATGAAGAGATACTGGTGCTTGTTGTGTCTTTCTGATAGAGAAGACCAACCTACTTTCTTGTACAGATTACAGTGATGAGTGCCACAACTATCGCCGGTAATAAATCTGAGAGCAGAGTGATAGGCCACATCTAGAGGTGAAAGGGTTGAAGGGGCAGCATTCCTATAAATAATATCACCATAGTCCAAGACTGGCATAAAGACAATCAACAATCCTCTTTCTGCAGATCAACGGAAAAATAGATTTACGTATTTCTAAAAAAAAAAAAGAAGCATGGGGTGGTGTGTGGCGCAGTGGTTAAAGCGGCTGCCCCATGTAGAGGCTACAGTCCTCAACGCAGGCGTCCCCGGTTCAAGTCCCATGTCGGGCAGACCCTTCCTGCATGTCATTCCCCCTCTCTCTGCCTCCCCCTTTCTTGTCTATCTCACTGTGCTATCAAATAAAGGCAAAAAAGCCAAAAATATACAGTATACTTCAAAAAAAAGAAGCCAATTTTTTTCTCAGTTTGCTGGTGCGATTGTATATGTGGTATTTGAAGGTGAATTTCACACCAAGCCAGATGCCTAGGTATTTAAACTCGTTGACTCTCTGAATAATAGAACCATTTAGAGTCGATATGCGTAAATGGTTGTATTATGTTTTTGGATCTAGTGAATAGCATACATTTCATTTTACTGGAATTGAGCACAAGTTTAAGCTTGATGAGAGCTTGCTGCAAAGCATGGAAGGAGTATATCATCTTTAACTAAGGTGACAGCTGAGATAGTACTGTGATTTGCTCTAAAACCAGATTGATGCGGATTTAAGACTGAATGAGCTGAAAGAAAAGGCATGAGTTGGATGTTCTTTAATGATTCTACGATCTTGGTCAAAGGAGACAACTTGGAAATTGGTTGATAGTTGTTCAGCTCCTCTTTATCACTATCTTTATGTAAAGGAGTTACACAAGCTGTTTTCCAAACACTAGGGAAACTACCTCCAAGGATTGAAATACTGAAGATGTGACATACATACTGTATTTTGCAATTACAGGAGCAGAGAGTTAAAAAAAAAAAAAAGTCTAAATTATCCTTGCCAGTTGAACATCTAATATTAATTTCTTGCAGTGCTTCTACTACACTAGGGGTGAAGGGTTTACTGTAAAAGAAAATGTAGGGGCATGGATTACTGAGCCTGCATTGTCATCAACAAGATAGATTGAAGAGTTTTATTGCAACAGGGAGGAAAGACTTCCTGTAGCGTTCAGTCTTAGATCTGGGTGGAATCAGCCTGCCACTGAAGCTGCTCTGCCGAAACACCTCCAGAGCATGAAGTGGGTGCATGTCATTGTTCATGTTGTTCATGATAGCGTTCATTCAACAGTCACACTCTCAAAACAAAACTTAAAACAAACAGTCAGAGCTGCGTGCAACAGGCTGCTGCCTAACCGGCTCTGTCTCTGTGTTTAGGCTGAGTCAAACATACGTATGTCCTCCTGCTTCAACAAAGTGCTTGTTGAATACCTGGCAATCTCATTTTGGTCTGAGACCACACAGTCATTGTATATGATATGGATAGGGAAAGAGTTTGTGAATCTGTTTTTAGTCAGATTAACTGCTTTCCAAAAATGTGTCTGAGTATGAGTTAGTGACCTAAGAAATATCTAATCTGATTTGGCTTTTCTCACTGCACCGCATTTATTTCTAAGTCGTTTGAATAGCAGCCAGTGTGAAGGGTCACCTTAAAGTCTAGCCTGAGACCAAGACCTGTTTCTTTCCTTCAATAAGGTTGATAAGTCATGAGAAAAGCATCGCGTTATTCTATTTTTTATTCTGAATTTCGTAAGTGGCGCATGCTTACCAACAATTGAGATAAAAGTTTTCATTAAAAAATCAAGAGCTATTTGAGAGTCCAAGAACTCATTTGTGAGGTGTAGGTCACTATGTTGAATATCAAAGAAATCATGTAATATTAAATATTACAATAATATAATATAATATAATATAATATAATATAATATAATATAATATAATATAATATAATAATATTATATAATAATATTATATATTACTCTTACCGTGGTATAATGAGCATATACCACGGCCTGTCGTGATATATTGCTTAATTATACCCTGTTGCCCATAAAGTTGGAATCATTTTGTTTTCAGACACAATCCTCTTTTTATTATTATTAGTATTATTAGTATTATTATTAGGTAAATAGTGGTAACTTTTCACAGTGATATGTTTGGAAGAGATTGATCAATTAAGTTTTGAGAAGATACACTTTATCTACCCAGAGTAAACTGTCAGCACACTGTCACAAATTCATTTCATGAGAAGAGGTTAAGAAAAAATTATATTCCAACTTCATGGGCAACCATTTATTATAATAATATTATTAATAATATATTTACAAAGAGTGTTATTGGTGGCGAAAATGAAATAATATTATTCTGCTTCATCTACCAAGAGAAAAGAAAGTGGAACTACAATTGACAGAATGACAAAGTATGACTATGACTAAGTAAAGTGTCTTAAAATAATAAATGAGGGATGACACTGATGAAATGGGAAATAGGACACAAAAAAAGTCCGATGAGGTCAGAGTTTAAGAAAACATAAAGTAAAACTCACTGGGGCTTAAATATTTTAGTTTCAATTGTGATTTGTTTGTGGGAGGTTTTGGTTCTGTGGACGTGTCTGTGCATGTGTGCATAGCTCAGTTGTGTACGTTTGTGTGTGTGTGTGCAGCACCTGGTAATGTTGGGAACGGTGCTTATGACTGAGTTGCAGAGCGAGTCGCGTCCGATCTTCAGCATGCAGCCCGTGATGAGCAGGAAGAACAGGAAGACGCCGCACACGGCCATGATCAGGTTCATCCACACTCGCTCCCTGCGGAGAGCAGAGTAAACACAGAGAGCGTGAGAGCGGCTGTGGGTTTGTTTGAAGTCAGGAAAAAAGAGAAATAGAGGAATTAAATGTTATCTCAACCTCTGACCAAATGAGGAAATGATGCCAACTACTGTATGTCACGTATGACTATGTTACCGTAATGTGCTCTGCTCTCTGCCCTCCTTTAATCATCTTTTAAAATGTATTTTCTACAGCCTGTGCTGTTAAACCAGCTCCATGGAGGTCACTGAGTCTGTAAAACCTGCTCCTAGACCTCAAGAACCATCCTGATAATCTGCCTTAAAGAATTTTATCAGTCTGGGCTTCAGTGTCACTTGATGCTGTTTGACCGTGTCATAACAACACATCAGTTCAAACCAGCACTGCAACGTTTCACCAATCTCACCATCACTTACCAATGTTTTGTATAGTTTCTAAGGTTATATTATCTACAACAATGCAGCTGAGGAAGTTCTGTGTGGTGTATTATTAGCTTTTATGAGCTTCAGTGTTCCTGTGCGTGATCAGTAAAGGATGCATTCAACCGCTGATATCTGATCAACTGCAGCTAAATTCAGGTAGTATACAGCCTGTAAAACAAGTGCAAAGTCATAAAGTCACAACAGACCCATGTAGTTCTCCAGTTCAAACCCATGTCTGCCAGCCAGGCCCAGCACATAAAACCAGTTCAGACTGACTGGGCTGTAAACTGTGAGCACCCAAATCACGTTTACAGGCCATTTCAAAACGATGACCTGTAAAACCATGCCTTCAAGGTTTCAGTCAGAGAAACACACATTATGACTGGAACTGTTCCACATGACGATGAAGACAAACAGTCACCTTCTGACGTCCCCGTCGATGCAGAAAGTGTAGACCCAGTACAGAGACAGGGAGAAGCACACCACTGCCACCATGACAGAGATGGCCGACACAAAATAGCACAAAGACGCGGCGCTGGATGACTGGATTCCAATAGAGCTAGCTGTTGCATTGTAGAGGACATTTCCATACAGCATACACAGGCCTCCAAAGTTGCCCTGAAAGAAATAAAAAATAATAATATTTAAAAAAAACCTATTAGAAATATTTGGACTTTTATTTTGTAATTTTAATTATTTCTTTGCTTCATTTAATTGTCTCAACTCTGTTCAACTGTCCCAGTAACTTTCTTTTTTTTATTACACTAGAAAGAAATAACAAACTGAGGACACACACACACACACACACACACACACACACACACACACACACACACACACACACACACACACACACAGCATCTGACTTCTATAAAGAGGCAGAGAGAGTAATTGGGCACGGGGAGCATCTGGTCACATGATGACAACAGTTTCGGTATCTGGACCCACATGACTGTTGTTAGCGCGCGGGCACATCCATATATTTACGCTCGCGCGCATTTTCGCACGCTCGCGAATTTCCTGATGAACTAAAAAGCCTGAGATGTTGGTTTTTCACCGTGTCTATAGCTAATAGCGTTAAATGAGCGAGTGACGCCAATTAAACCCAGCAGAGTGAAAGTGTATCGGTGATATATTGGTCATTGATAACGACGCTGATGAAAGCTGATAGAGGGAAACTGTACAACTCAGAAGAAAGTGGATGCGCGTGTGAGCCCTCGCGCTCTGATATTAGGCTACGTGATGAGATGTAGGATCCTGAAAAATATGTTGCTGTGGGAAATCAATTACTTGATGCGGGGCAGCGTCAAAATCTGGTTAACACAGAAAAGTAGCCAATTAAAACAACACTGTCCAAATAAACTGATAGATGAGGCCAAATATTGAATTACAGTAATAGTTAAAGGAATATGAAACGTCGACAGTTGTTTGTCGCTTTGTTTTTCTCTTCGGTGAACTACAAACTTTTTTTTTTTTTAGCAAAGATACGCAGTGAAAAAGTGAGTCTACCCGGAAGAGGATGGAGATAACACTCATATATGACAGGATAGTTAGTTATTTGAGTGCAGAAAGTCACCTGGGCGATGGTGAGGGATGCGGCGGCGACAATCCCGCAGACGAAACAGCTGGCGTACAGACCCAGCTCCAGCAGCAGCAGCCCCGTGAACGCCATCATCCTGCGGCCGGCGCCTGTCTGCGGAGAGACCGGCGTAAAGACAGCCACAATAAGACACCAAGCTTCCGGTAAGGTGTTTCAAAATAAAAACCCAAAGTTAGGAAGTCGCTCAAATCTGATTCGGTGAACTTAACGATATTAAAGAATACTTAATACGCAAAAACAAGGTAAACTAGTGCCAAGTGCAGATGTAAGTCTTATGTAGGGCTGTAGGGGAGAGCAGGGTCGAAAGTAACATTTTTCAAATAAATGTCATTTAAAAAGATAGTATTACAGAAAGAGACATTTTTTTTGTTGTAATCACCATCTCATATGTGTTCTCTATCAATACCAGGTGTTATTTTGTAAAAATGTGAAACGACGTCGGTGTAATTTGACTTTGAAGAGAAGCTGCGCTTTGTTACTTTTGTCCCTCATGGCAGGGACGAAAGTAACAGGGGGGTGGGTCAAAAGTAACACGACAATATAAACTGGACTTGTTCTTATTTTTCTTGTTTTTATTTAAAATGTCTGACAATGCTCTTGTTAATATGTGATTACAAACATATTGTGACCTTTATATTATTTAAAAATATATTAAATTTAATTTTTAGAACGAACGATCAATGACGCTCATTTGGATTTTTTTTTTACGTTTGTAGATCGCTTATTAGCGTGCTGATTTTCTCTAAATTCCCGCTATTTTCTCTAAATTACAGTGTGAATTGGTGTTAAATAAAATTTATTAACTTTTTTTTTACTACACTACACCTTGAGACTTGGTCAGAACAGATCTCTGTTGCCCTCCTGGTGACAGCCTGTTGTCCTGGTCCACTATGACTGGACCACCATGAGCAACTGGTCATGCCCTCCTCCTGCACTTCTCCACTTATATATGGTCAAATTGTTTACGTTGTGTGTTTTAATCCCTCCCGTAGCACGGTGACCGATTCTTTTTTTTTTTTTTTTTGCACAGAATTGCTCATTGTTAATGTGTAGAGGGACGAAAGTAACAGGCCGTTACTTTCGTCCCTCCAGCGACTCCCGACACTCAAACCTGAGCTGCTTCTATACTGAAAAACTCTGACAAGTCAAACTTTATGATGTGTTAGAGGACTAATTAAAGTGTCTAACCATCATAATTATAACAACTGAAACGGTAAACACAGCTGATTAACCCAAAAAATTACCGCTCAAACGAATTTACTTTTCGTCACTGAAAACAGGTTCTTGAGTGTAACTCGGTCAAAGTCAGACATATTCTTAAGCTTTTTTGCAGTTCTGTTAAGTCCTGCATGATATACATGCTGACCAAGTTAGACATGTCAGACTTGTATGGGCTCGGAGAAAATCGCTCTGTTACTTTCGTCCTCCGTTACTTTCGACCCTGCTCTCCCCTACATGTTACAGCTGTTTTGCGCTTCATTTCAACTAGTAATTGAATATCCTTTGGGAGCTATTGGAGGAGAAAGCAAACAGAATAATGCAATTTACTAATTTCCGCAAATTATCAATCAACAAGTCTTAAACCTTGGCCTCAAAAACACAATGTTCTATTAATTTCACCAGACCAGATAAAAGCAACGGTGCAGCAATAGTCAACTCACCTGTCTGCAATGTGACAAATGGCACGCTTAAGATCAAAGGGGAAAAACTGTTGATTTTCAGCGATATCTTTAACTGTGTTGTTGTTTTCTTTGTTTGTTTTTTCAATCGGCTGCTCTCAGTTCTCGCTCAGTCCAGCTGCATGAAGCGTCAGTCCTGTGGTCCAGTTGAGTGGCTCCACTTTTTTAGTTTCAATAAGACACTGCTTCTCCTGAGCTCCACCAGCAGCCTACTAGTGCACGTCCGATTATAAATGTGTAAAAATCGTTTTATTTTGTCACGCTGAAGGCCTGATTAACTTGGACACTGGCTCTCATACAGGCTCATTTTCCTCGGGTCAGGAGTTGGTTTCATTCGATACCCCAGTGAGATAAAACCAGAAGCTGTGGGAAGCAGCAAGAAGGGAAAATGAATGGATGAGTGGGATGATGAATCAGCTTTGTGGTTGTGTACAGTTATATGCATCTGTAAGCACTGGTACCATCTACACACCTTTACACCTTGGCACCACATAGGGCACCAACTGTTGATATAACAGTATTTAATAATCATAGAGTAGACTATTAGAGTAGTAGGTGGCCAGACTTCAGAGGTTGGGCTACTTGAGGATTTAGACTAGAGGCATGTCATCCTGGAATTAGTGGTGGTGACTGTGTGTGAATGTGTGTTTGATGGCCAGAGTAGTAGCTACTCCATTCCCAGAGTGCTTAATCAAACCTTGTGATCTTATGTCATGAGACCATGCCGTTTTAATGTATGTGCCATATACCAAACACCAATTATAGCCGTGTATAGCTTGTGAAAAGACTTTAAGATAAAACCTTTACTTGTGCTATAGAATATAGATTATAGATAGAGCCTTTATAATCTTTGCCTAATTTATAAGTGGCCTGGATAATAGCAAGAATGGCTGAAGTCTAATCTGGATCACATTCAAATATGGAGAAAGATAAAAATTTAAAAATTTAAAAAAAAAAGAAGAAGCTTGTTGGGGAACGTTTTAATTTATGTTGCATCTGTTGTGCTCATTTGATGAATATAAAAACAGCAAGCTAAAACTAGAGTAAGCATCCGGGTTTAACCAGGTCCAGTGTGACAAGAGTCATTCGCTACCTTGTTAGTTTCCTACAAAACTCCTGTGGTTTGGATAAATTGCTGACATACCAGAGAAACTGTGTGTATGCGTGTGTGTTTGTGCTGTCTCAGGTGGTTAGACTTTGTCCCGGGCTGAGCCTCTTACAAAGCCATCATCCAAGTATTAATATCAGCGAGAATGTGTGTGTGTGTGTGTGTGTGTGTCACTGCAGTAGTGTTGTTAGATTAAAGGCTTAACATATGATGGTATTAGCGCGGGCTACCAGGAGCTGAACACCAGAGATGGTGTGTGTTTAATGTGTGTGGTGTGAATCCAGACATCACACAACACCAGCCTGGCATCACTTTAATTCACTGATAAGTTCAAACGTCAAAATTCACCAAAGTTTGAATGAGGCACAGATATACATTAAAGAATAGAGTATGTACAATATAAAAGAGAGACCGATAAAAGCAATGAAAGAAAACATACAAGATAACGATACAAAATTGAAATATAGGAAACATGCACTTGAAAACACAGCACAGATAGTTTACATGTGGGCTCGTTTTCACAGAGCTGTGGTGAAGCCAATTGAGGCCTCTATCTGGGGCAGCCCAACATATCCAACCAACATTTTCATGAACTGGAACTCGTGTGTCCTCTAAATAAGAGTCATGACACACAGCAGATAGAGTGAAAGTCTCCTCAATACCCTTTTGGAAACAAATGTCATATATGCTAATTGTGCAACCAGCCTATTTAGTTGAAGCATCACATTAAAGGAATACAAAAAACATAAGTAATTATTCCAACGAGAAAGAGTACATCAAGGAAACAACAAAACATTAATTTAACCATTTTAAATTCAATATATTGTCCCTTTTGACAGAATTTTAATTACAATTTGAATACATTGCGCCATCATGTACAAAAGCTTTATAATAATGTAATATTAAACATAAAGATGGATCCACAAGCAAAAGAAATCCACTGACTGAAACCACTGACCTGATAGTCCTATCAAACAAGGGTAGCTTTATAACCTTACAGTAAACCAAATGAACCGATACAGTATGTAACATTAATTCCTAGAAGAAAGCCAGATTTCTCAAATGGACAGAAAAGTGAAGTTCAGATTAACGCAATCTTAATCGTGTCATGGGAGTTGGAGAGAAAACAAGGAAAGTGTCCTCACAGCCAACACGGAAAAATAAGAGCATCTAAAATGTAAAAGCTGTGGGCGACGCTGAATGAATGAAGATGGTGGTTCAAGACTCAAGACGACAGCAGGAGTTCTAGTAAGGAGCAGTTGTTATATGTGACAGTGAAGTAAAACTATGAAGACTCCTGAGAGACTGAAACGTGAGGTGTGACTGTTAATGATTCCACACCATCATTACTGCTTTTCCTTTAACGATACTACAGCTCCTCTGAGTACGAACACTGCACGGTGGAGAGAGATGAGGGGAATGGGACCAATCTGAGAAGCTTGTTATGCACTCAGGTATTTGAAGTATTCATCTGTCAGCAGTCTGCTTCATTCCTGAATGGATGCATGAAATTATATTTCTCACCAATTACAGTAATTTACAAGAGACCAGGGAATGCATATCGTGTTTTATGTGAGCCACTGACATGAAGCCAGCGCACAGGTCACAAATTTGGACGACACATCTGAAAACGGGAGCTGTGTCATGGTGACGCTCCGCACACCAGTGACTATGCATATTTCCAAGCATGATTTTGAAAAACCTGTCTTTTAGTTCCAGCTCTGTGGCTGCAGTTTTATCAAACCTGTGTCGTGAGCAACCCTGATTTCACAATGCAGTTCAGTGGTGAAGGATGTTTGGAGAGGGAATTCCTGCTCTGTCCATTTTAATTCAATGGTATGGTCACGTTCTTTGATAAGTGCAGTCACAAGACTCTTATCACAGCACTGAGTGTTTCAGGCTACTATTGACCCTGTGCGTCTGCCCATTTGTGCATGTATGTGTCTTTTCCTGTACAATATGTCAAGCAGAAACGTGAACTTTTTTTCCCAAAATGAATGAATTTTGAATAACCAAACTGTGGAACCAAATGGATTTCCTCACACAAGTTGTCACGGTCTGAAATGATACAGTTCAAAGATGCTTCTAAGTAAATCCCCCTTCTTTCAGTAGCCTAGGTTTGTTTTTGTACATGCATTTGTGCATGTGTACACCACATCAAAGAAGGTCCCTCATCAGCCAACGGGACAACCAGGCAGTCTGAAGGCATCTGGGACAGGGCTATCAAGCTTACAGATAATTTTATAAATCCCTTTCTTCCAGCAGGGGTCGCTGTCTCTCCCAGTCCAAATGGCTGAATAAAACTCCCTCAGGGCCACCTCTGCCACCTCGATAAACCTCTCTGGGACCTGAGGAAAGAAAGCTCACAGTCAAACATCTGCAGAATTCAGTCTGAAATAAGCTTCACTCTGTAAGAGGCCAAAACCCAAACTATACCAGCAAACAGTAAATATATCAGTCATAGTAGTTTCATACCGTCTGTTATTAACAGTGTGTAAGTACAAAGCAAAGTGCAATTAGAGAGAAATCTTAAATTATAACATGAAAGTGTACTATTGATGAAAAAAAAAAATCTTATATGGAGGATGTATATGAAATGTTGCCTAGCAGAAACCGGTCTTTTAGTATGTTACAGACCCACGTGACACTGTAAACATGGCCGGTTAGCTCAGTTGGTTAGAGCGTGGTGCTAATAACGCCAAGGTCGCGGGTTCGATCCCCGTACGGGCCACAAAGGTTTTGACATCTCATGAAGACATCAATCATCCCAAAACACTCTCACCTCTCCGCCTGAAAATAACGATACTTCATGGTAATCTCATCAACTAACACCGTTCAATCATCATGCTCACTTTCATGCGTGTGTCTCAAAACTGTATCTGACAATTTAACATGTTTTTAAAAATGAAATGATGCTTAATGGATCATTTACTCCGTGCTTTTATGTCACTATTATGTTCCGTTTCCACGTTAAGTGGTAGGCTATTGCGTGTTAGTGATCATCCATCTATAGAGATTGCCAAGACACGTGACCAACTGGGCGGCAACGTCATCAGAAACGCAAAGGATTGTGGGTATCTTTGGCCAATTTCCCCCGATCTACATAGCGCGCTAGACATGGACAATGTAAATAATAACAAAAGTACAATAAAAAACAGAATTAACTGGCACAATGCAGCGGGCAAAGGAAAACAACAAAGAACCATACCGCCTAAAACTAAATCCAGCCGCAAATAAACGATACGAGGACAAAATAAAGACAATCAAAGGGCTGGATCCCTATGAACATGGTGTGGTCCGCTGACATTAACCTGCTGCCCAACTTCCAGCACCCATATATATATAATTATTACACGGCTCTATTAAATGCTGCTCTGATTGGTCCAGTGCTGCGTTCTGCGGTCTGTTATTTCTGTATAACGGACCTTCGTCATGTATAACAGACCGTTGCTAGGGACGCCGCTCTGATCAGCGCAGCACAGAAAAGAGAAACTATGCAGGATATTTACCTTGTGTTTCATTTTTACCGTCATTAAACAGCGTCGGACTAATAGTGATGTTAGAGATAAATGACTTGTAACTTGTTACAAGGAGAGTGGAGGCTCCTTCCACATCGTGGCTGGAAACCAAACCTGCTGATCAGAGCCTCTGACCCGGTGTCAGCTCTCCTCTCGTCTCGGTGGCACCGCGGCTCCGCGACACAAACGCACCCCGTAAACAGTAAAGTTAATCTCTTGTTTATGACAGATACGACTACACACAATACACACATCTTAACACGTGTATGGTAATCCATCGATCCACTGATTGATTATCAAAGGCTTCAAATGCACGAACGGGAGGAGGCTCGGCAAAACAGCGGAAGTGACCCGGTCTTGCAGATTCGCTAAATGCAATTTTAAATCGATGAAAGTCGTATTTTGATCAACATTATGTTTCAAATTAATTATTTCACTCGTAAACCGTGTAATAAGCGGGATAATGTACAGTTGGTCGGTTGTTATGGAGAAATAAACCCCTTCATGTTGAATGAAACCGGGTTCCATACAACCTGTCGGGTTTATTTCTCCATAACAACCTCCGAACTATACATTATCCCTTACTTATATGGTACTAAATGTAACTTTTTGCCCTGTCTATCGTGCGAACGACTGTTGCAGTTCACAACACAGCAGGTTGATGGCATCTTCAAACCAGAGCAGTAGATATTTGAAACTAGCGTTCTTGCCTCCACAAATTCAAAGTCTGGCGCGTTTGTTTGTGCCAAAGTTTCCCACAATGCTTTGCGTTCCCCGCCGGGAATACGTCATGATGACGACACGCTGGCAATCTCTATAGGACAAGTCATCAGACTAACACCAGAGAGGTCAAACCAGCCTGACATGTTCACGTGCAGTCATCACTGTAGTAGCCTGTCTCACTAGTCGTGCGGCTCCACTCGTTAGAACCGGGCTGTGCACCTGTAAAGCTCCGTGTCTGTCGCAGGGTCGAGACAAAACCAGCGACAGACACACAGCTGCTCAAACCGCTACCACACACTTTCCACCACACGTTTTCCCCACAATTCAATTTTTTTCAAGAACACGTGACTTTCTATGCATGGCCGGTTAGCTCAGTTGGTTAGAGCGTGGTGCTAATAACGCCAAGGTCGCGGGTTCGATCCCCGTACGGGCCACAAAGATTTTGAAAACTACCCACCATAAACATTTCATATGTTTCAGTTGACACTGTAAATGTCCCATTCACAATTACTCAGTTATGTGACAGTAGTCCCACTCTGTCCAAACATATCACCAGAAAACAGCGTTCTCTGTGCCACCCTGTCCACATTTCATCAGTGTACATCCCAACATTTACAGGTGCATACAACAACAACATGAGTGGAATTTCATTGTAGCACTCAGAGCTCCTCATCATTAACCAATGGCAGTGTGTCTTTCTGGAAACATTTTCCCTGATAGTCTGGATAACCTTGCAGTGTCAGTCAGTACACACAAAAGAAATAATTATCTGAACTGTTGATAGTGTGTTCTGTTCTGCTCTGCTTTGGATTCTCATTTTATTGCATGTTCAACTGCAAATCATCTTGCATTGGATCATTTAATTATAATTGATAAATATCATAAGAATTATGCAATATTCATTACGAAACCTTGAGGTGCTGCTGTTTTGACAAGAAACAATTGTACCATTAAAACTTGGACCTCATCAAATTCAAGGTTTTTATGGTATTATAGCTCCTGTTCAGGGAATATATTCACAATTAGCAAGATGAAAGCTATGGCTGCTATGGGAAATACAGACTCATGCTTGCTTACCTGGTAGACATTACTTTTGTTGTAGTGCATGTTGAGTATGCGATACAGCTCAGTATCGCGGCCCACTCGCAGCTGACTCTCTCTGCCCAGACGAGCTGCACCATCCCTGGGACACCAAGGTAGACAAACACATTAAATTCAACATAAGTGATACAAAATGTGTAGTGTAAACAGTATTCTTTTGTTTTTGTTTTTTTATAATTAACAGTGATACATAATGGATTCACACACACAATTTTCAGTCTGTACTATGATAGGAGAAAGAGAAGTTCCAGTATAAACTGGTCAAATTATTATTTAAGAAATAACAAACATAAAACAACATATTTGTATTTTTTTCTTTCTATAAATGACCAAATAAAGGTTGTCAAAGTAAAAAATTCAGCACCGACATGTTAGCTACAAAAAAAACAAAGAAAACAGTCAAACAATGGAAATTTAGCAGCAAATGAGTTTAACATGAACCAGTGCCAACCCAAACCAACCGAGTGAGAGCCTCACGGACTGCCTGTCGTGCAAATCGCTCCATCTGGATGTAGAAGAACTCTCTGAAGTTACTGAACCATTTAATCATCTGGGAGGTCACACAGCGGTTAAACTAGACAGTGAATAGGAAAACAGCAGGAGAAGGAGTGAGCTGATAAGGACTGCAAGAGAGGCAGGGTGCTTATGATATGAATTCATTTAGCATTTACTGACATACTGATTTAAGGGTTTTTGATAGTGAGACACTTTAGCTTATGATTGGTTAAAGACAAACAACTATTCAGTCAGACAGTCTGATCATGGCTTATAGGAAATAAATTGGTATCAACATACATTTTAAAAAACATATAGTATATTATGTATTTATATATTGTATATGGCTATTAACATGTTGCCACAGTTATTTAATTAGTTGCTATTATATATAATAATTTTATTACAATGAATGATTACTGTTCAATTGTAAATTATCTTTTTTGGTATATTTTCAATATTTTGAATGAAATACTTCAAGTTCATTGCCCTTACTAAAGTAAATGGAAGGACTGTCCTTTTAAGAAAATATATTAAAAATGGATGTGAATTCATGTTATGTGATAGCCTGGGTATACCCATGCTGCCTTGCGTGTGAATTTATTCGCTCTTCAAGTCAAATCTCAATCTACATTGAGATGAGGTCTGGTGTTAGCCAGGCTGTGATGTATAAGCAAAATATATATTATTGCCTCGGTCATTGACAATAAATATTACATGTTATGTGCAAAATTCTGTATTTCTCTCATTATGTTTGCAGTCATTTAACATTACTTTTATTAAGTGATTCAAGTTTATTTACAAGATGTGTTATAACCTATTATATCCAGTGAGGTCTAAGAGATCTTTCAAAGGACTTGAAGTGGATTTTGGACCCTTCTGTATGTGAAATATATTATTTCATAAAATAATTGAATTACAGTGTTGGCGTTATTTCTTTAAAACCATGAATACTGGATAATATATCAATATAATATTATTGTTGTTGAAAAAGAATCAGTCAAACTCTACTGACTAAGGGCCAAGCCACAGACTTCCTGTTAACTCTGGCTTTGAATGAAATGTGTGAATGTTGGTCCGTGACGGCAACAGGGTACACACACCTTGACATCAGGGAAGTAGGTCTTGAGTGTGTTGGAGCTGGGATAGCGTGCGTAGAAGAACATGAGCTTGGCTTTCTTCAGGTGGCACGGAGACAAACCCTCCTGGGTGTACACATGAGGCCAGTCAAGGAGACGCACATGTACTTTATAAACACACACAAACAAACACACACACTCCCCCCTTATTCCTCCCACTTTTACGACAAAAGGATATTCCCCCCGCCGTCAGGTAGAGCTCTCCTCCGTCCATCCCTCCTGATCTCATCCCACCATCTCCTCTCATCCCTCGCTCCCTCTCTCTGCCTCCGTGAGCATGGCGAGCGAGGGAGGGGTCCAGGTGGCCGAGCAAGGGGATCGGGGGAAAGGAGGGGTGGGACGAGAACTCTAGGAAAGGGTCGGAGTTTAGATAGTCCTTACGGGACGGGGGCAGGTGGGGGAGCTGGGGGTGGTGAAGAGAGCGAGAGAAGAGCTGCTGCATGGAGTAGTGCAGCAGGGGGAGTGGGAGAGGGGGAGGGGGAGGAGGAGGAGGTGCAGGGAAGGAAGAGGAGGAAGAAGAGGAGGAGGAAGAAGATGGATGGAAGGAGGAGGAGGGTTCCTTGGGTTGGGAAGCTGCAGGTAGGAGGGGAGGGTGAGCAAGAGGAGGAGGGCGAGGTAGGGAGGGGTGATGCATGGAGAGGTTTGGGTGAGAGGGGTTTAGGTGGGTGGAGAGGGGCGGGCCGAGGAGTGGGTGGGCCTTGCGGATGTCAGGTGACCTCTGAACGGCCAATGGCATGGTCAGGTCTGAGGGCTCGGCGCGGTGGGACTGTCCCGGAGGCCCGGCGCTCCCGTTGCTCATCTTCTGGAGCTGCTTCTCTCTCTCTCCGTCCTGCCCCCCCATCTTCTCCTCCTTGCCTCTCGTCTTCTCCTCCCCCCTTCCTCTCGTCAACAGTCCCATCCACACTCCGCTCTCCCTCCCTCCGTCGTTCCCTCCATCGGACGGGAGGAAAGAGATGGCGGCTGGAGGGGAGGAAGGAGTGAAATCCGTTGTTTCGGTGTAGAAGCGCAGCACGCGGTCGATGACCCGGGCCACGGCGCTGCCCAGCTCCAGCTTCAGCGCCTGAGCAAACTTCTGCCCTCCTTCCTCGCCCTCCTCTTCTATCCCTCCATCCCAGTCTCCTCTCACCAGTCCTCCACAGTCCAGCCACAACCCCGCTCCCTCCATCATTCCCTCCAAGTGCAGTCCTCCTCCTTTTCCTCTCTCCATCCTCCCTTCTCTCTCTTTTTGTCTCTCCTCTCTCCGCTTATGGGAGTGGAAGTTATCAAATGGAGAAGCGGAAAGAAGGGAAAAAGATTCTTTCTCCATTTCACCACCATCAATGTCCTCTTCGTCATACATCCCCTCTGTGATGTCCTCCTCTTCCATCATGCCTACATCTCTCTCTCCCCTATCTGTTGCTCCTCTGTTTCCATTTCTGCGCCTCCTTTTCTTCTCCTCCTCTGCCATGTGCTTTTCCCCAAAAGCCCTCCATACCTTCTCCTGCAGGGCCTGCAGTCTCTCTCTTGCCTCCTCCAGCTGTTCTTTCAGCTCTTCCCTCTCTCGTCTCTTACCCTCCCTCCCTCCCTCACGCCTCCTCCCTCCCTCGTCGGCCTCTCCGTCTGCCTCTCCATCCCTCTGCCGGCTCTCCAGCTTCATCCTCTTCACTTTCAAGACATCTTGACTCCACTCTGCTGCAAGGGCAGCATCGCTGTGCCTCTTCTTAACCTCCAGTAAGCTCTCCTCTCCCTCCAGGACCCCTTCATCTTCTCCCTCCATCCTTTGCTCCACCTGTTCATCCCTTTCTCCTCTATCTTCCTCCACATTTCTGTCTTCCAGGTGCCTGTGTGTGTTCAGGTTTGTGCTGAGTTGCCCTCCGATCCTCCGGGATGCTCCACCTGGCTGGAGGAGGTGATGAATGAGGGGAAAGCCCGGAGATCTAAAGGCAGGAGGAGGGCGACCCGCGCTGGGCTGGGGGTGACCTCCAGAGAGATCTGTAGAGCTGAGAGTGGGAGCAAATGTATGCATCTGTGGAGCAGAATCACTGAAAAGATCGGTGGGTGAATCCATCACTGGGGAGAGAGACAAAGAGAGGGTAGTGACTATTGATGTTGTTCTACATAAGTGAAGCCTGTGAGTTTAGCCTACATACATTTTCACTCAGTTCAAGGACACTTGAAGGACAAGTTTATTACTAAATGAGAGATAATAGGAATACTCTCTCACTTGTATGTCTATGTCTTTACAGCCATGTTGATAGTTTTGGCTTTAATTCATGCTTTTTATTTAGAAAACCATTTATGAAATAAATGAAATTCCATTTGCGGCATTCAGAGCCCCTTATTAATGGCAATTTGTCTCTCCAAAAAAATTGCCCCTGCTAGTCTGGATAATCAGAGACCTTGCAGTGTCTTTCAGTTTAAAACAAAAGAAATAGTTGTAATCAGAGCTGCTGATGGTGTGTTCTGCTCTGCTCTACATGCTGACAGTTGAGTACAAGCACATCATGATGTGACTTCTGCTTACCTGCACAGCAAAACAGGTCACTGTTCTGTCAAAGGTCGCAGCCACATTAACTTTAACAGCAATGAGAATGAGATGTGGCGTCCTCGCATGGAGCTGAAACAAATAAGCACAGTGAGAGTGTAAGTTAAGCCAAGAAACTTGAATTCCTCTGCGGCGCCAACAGTTATTAAGAGGGTTGATATTCATGGCCTTCAAATGTGTCATAGGAAGAAACAGCGTCCTGCAGCTCTGACCAAAGCCCGGTGGAGGACAGACAAAGAGGGTGTTAATCCAGGTCAACAGGCTGGGGACCAGGTTATGTGCTGGTGGTGCAGTAGGTTAACATCTGGCTCATGATCTTTGTCACATATCACCCTCGTCTCTTAACGCTATCTTTCCTGTTTCTCTCAACAGAGTGGACGTCTAAGAAAACTGAGGTAATCATAAAAATACATGTAACAATATGGAGGGAGGTAACTGTGTTTGGATGTGGCTGTTGGCACTGAGAGAGAGTGGTAAAAACTACAGAACGCTGTTTTCTTTACATGTTAATGGAATATTTAAAACACTGACGTTATGTGATTCTTCATGGCTACACACAATACCTGGAAAAGCTAGTAAAATGGAGAATGGTGAACGGTAGGTATGTCACTGTTTAATCAAGATCAAAAACAGACAACCCTATTCCCTTTTTTTTTTCTTTTTTTTTTAGTACCTAACCTCCTTTCCCTCTGGACGCCCCTTTCCCCCCTTTCCTTCCTCTCTATCCCTCTCTCATCCTCTCTTCCTCTCCGCTCTCCGTTATCAGTTCAGGCAGCTTGTTAAGCACTGTTTGATCAGAGTGTTTACCATCAAACACACACTCTCGCACACCACACATACACATTCGCACAAAAGCAAAAGAGGCTTGAGAGAGGGCTAACAATGGTCAATGGTCCTTGGGGAGGGAAATCGAGTGAGAGCAGCATGTATGTATCTGTCTGTGTGTTTGTGCATATACGAGAGTGTGTGTTAACAGTAGTCCTACTTAGCTTTGATAACACCCCTAATCCACTTCAGATGGATACACCACCACTCTCCCGACAGAAAGATGGACGGATAAATGGACAGATGTAAGGACAGACTGGGAGAGGTACAGTAGGTGGACAAAAATACAGAAAATGTGAACACACACACACATATACACACACTCAAAAACTATTTCAGGCCGATTGAGACAGACACAGATAGATAGATAGATAGATAGATAGATAGATAGATAGATAGATAGATAGATAGATAGATAGATAGATAGATAGATAGATAGATAGATAGATAGATAGATAGATAGATAGATAGTTCATAGGTCCCCTGGTGCAACATGAAGAGAATAATCCTCCTATAAATAGCTAAATATCAATTATTCAAATGCCCTCTCGTCTCTACTATAATACAGCCCAGATGGCAAACCAGCCAATGCGCTTATATCAGGGACAGATTAGCTTTTCAAAGCCCGTGGAAAGCTGCACAAAATACAAACACTGAGCAATGAAAATGAAAGCTATTAACCAGTAGATTAGACTTAAGAATGCTGCTGCTGGGCTGATGAGGCTGTCACTGGGAAGACTGACAGGAGGGGAGCACACGCTGAATTAAATACACTCAATTTACTGCATGGTATTAAATAATGTATGTCAGTAAATTCAGTAAAGTCAGACAGTAAATTATATTTGTAAATTCTAATCTAGGGTTTATGTGTTGATGAGACATGCTATCACCATAGGCCGACAGAAAATAGATCACATAAACCAACAGGTTATTCCTTTAATCTCAAATGTTGGGCTCAGACACTCTCAAAAATGTATTTTTACAATTAAAATAAATCGCATCTAGATAAATAAAATTCAACCTGACAGTAATGGAAGTGTGTGTATATGTGTGTTTATAAAATAAGCTGTTTTTTTTATTTTGTGTACCTAAATATGGCATATAGATCTTTGTTAGTCAATTGTCTATCTATCTATCTATCTATCTATCTATCTATCTATCTATCTATCTATCTATCTATCTATCTATCTATCCATCCATCCATCCATCCTGGAATAGGCTATGTCACTTTGAATAATTTATATAATGTTTGAAGTCTCCGCGTGGCAGCATCTGCCGGTTCTGCCACGCGAGAGGAATCCGCTTTGACCATCCTCACGCACGAGCTGTCAGTTTGTGTGTGCGCGCGCGCCTGTGTTGCGTCCTGTGACTAATTGGCAGCGGTGGACTAATGTCGCAGTATGAAAGAAAAAATAAACACAGGAGCAGGAGCAGACACTGACTCTCGCGGCTTATAGAAGGCGGAACATTGAAAACATTACGTTGTGTTTGAAGTTTTCTAAAAGAGAGATGAGAAAAAATGAACTCACTCAGAGTCACAGGCAGGAGCTCCAGCGGTGTCCGCTTCCCCGAAGCCGTTCAGTCCAGTGGCCGCTGTGCGCTGTGCCTCGGTCGGCTGTGTTTCGCTGGCACCGGACGGGCCTCGGACATCAGTGCGGGCAGAGAGGACCCAGCCAGCAGCGGGTTTCCGGCTATTTCCCGTCCCCCTCTTTGTTTGTTCTGTGTTCGCTAACTCTCTCAGTTTCACTCTCACCTTCAGCCGCCTCCTCTTCCCTCTAGTTGTGTCACTGTGCAGTATTTTTTTTTTTTTTTTTTTTTTTACACTCCCTCGCCAATCCATCTATCTCTGGCTGGCATCATTCTCACGCGCTGCTCCCGGTGTAGAGTGGCGCGCGGTGGGCGGGCGGGCGAGCTCGAGAGCTGTCCACTTGACGGTCCGGTCCCTCCCATGTTGGCATGACCCCCAGTATGTGCGCACACACACAACACACATTAACACACATGCAGACACAAAGGATGCTGGTTGGATGGTTTAAATAGTGTGAAGTAATGCTAACGGATTTCAAATTAAAACAATGACCTCTTTTTGATAATTCGTGATAGCAACAGTTAGTTAGAGATGGTTAGGCTGCTTGTTCGCCCCATACACACCCACAGGTATGTAGCCTACATATGTATTGTGTGCACAGTCTACCCAGACCAACTCAGAGGGGCAGCGACGTCCTGCAAAGCATATTAATCACTGAAAGTCAGGTGGTCATTCATTAACAGTTTTATCTCTCCACAGGAATTTTCTGAGACACAAAACAGAAACTGGACACAGAGAAACAGACAATTACAATTTCGTACAGTTTGATATATGTGAAATAATATATATCAATAAATAGGCCTACACATGGTGGCCTGGGTCTAATTCGACTCCAAAAGGTGTTAACAAAATTATAGTAAACGTCATAAATCTAAAACTAAATTAAATATTTAGTTAAATAATTAAAATAAATTTGTTTAAATGTTATCACATTTTTTTTTTTTTTAAATCACAGCTTTTGGTGACTTGAACACACAGTCCTGAGAATGTAGCTGTATTGTAGGGACACTCAGGGGCTGAGATAAAACCAGAGTGTTGGAGCAGCTCTCTTGATGATTGCAGAATGAAACAGCATCAGAACACACTTTAAGAGTAAATGGACCATGTTTTGAATAAACACAGGAAAACTACCCTCTTGGTTGTGACCTTTCTGCTGCAATCTAATGTTTTTAGTCAAGTCTCATTAAAACTGCACCTATGATTACACAGATACATCCTGTTTCCAGGAAAACATTGGAGATGCTTGACCTTGAGCGGCGCTTTGTTACCTGTTGCTGGGAATGTTGCCCACGTACACCCCCTTGCAAACTGTTAACAGGGTCTCACGGCGACATCAGGGCCAGTTTCTATTCCTCACTTTATTCTGCTACTCTCTCTTCTCGTCTCTTTATGAGGCTCATTAGCTTTTTCATGAATCCGGTACATCACCTGAGTAACCTTCGATCCCCCCCCTCTCTGTCTCATCACATTTGAGTCTTTCTCTACTTCCTATTAAAAATGGTTAGGCATTGACTGAAAGGTCGCAGTTGTTATGGAAACGAGGCTGGTAACAAAAGCTGGACACACGGGTACAGAGGGAGAGAAAGGGGGGAGAGAAAAAGAGGGAGATGTGTCTGAATAAACATAAACATGCAGAGAGGAGAGGACAGGGCAGGGAAGAGAAAGTGAGAGAGGTCTGAATAAATAAAAACATGCAGCGGGAGGAGGGCAAGAGACAGCAAGGTCATGAAATGATGGCTCCATCTGCAATAATAAATAACAAAAGATAATACCATTTTTTTGTCATTCTAGGAAGACAAGTCGAGCTGCGGTGTGTCTGTGCGTGTGCATGTGTGTGAGTGTGTGTTTGGACAGAGTGGGAGAATGCAATTGATAGATAATACATGGATCTGCTGCACAAGCTGGAGAATACTAAAAAGCACAAATTGTTCAGAGAAAAGCCTACCAAAAAGCCCGAAATTGTGTGCGAGTGTGTGTGTCTGTGTGTGCGAGTACGAGTGCGAGTGCGGGAACGTCATCTCTCTGAGGGCTCATATTATGTTAACCACTTAGACCAACATCAAACACACTCTCTCTCTCTGTCATACACACACATAGGCACACTTCAGTAGAAGCATGAAGGTGCCAACCATATAAATAGGACATCCCAGTGAGAGAGATGGAAAGAGAGTGACAGAGAGAGAAAAAGAGATTATAAATTCAAAGGGGAGACACAAAGGGGTGAGAAAAGGGATGGGTGGAGAGAGTAACGTGAAAAACAGAGAGAAATAGAGAGGGCAAGAACAGGAGGGGGTGAGGACAGATAGATATGAAAGGATCAATAAATGGCATAAAGTGTATGTTCATTGATTTACTTACATGGAGAGAGGGGGGAGAACGAGGGAGAGAGGAGGGGAAAGGGAGGGTAGAAAAAGCAGGGGGTATACAAAGGAGCGGGGAGAGGGAAGGCAATGTGGACACGAAGAGTTGAGTAAAGATAAACCCACAGAAGAAATAACACAACACAGAGGCATAAAGATCTAAAACATTGATCAATATTTTTAACTACGTAAGCCATAAACCACAACTATACACAAGGCAAAGTGCAGTATCTGCATTTTTTCAAAAAAAAATTTTTTTTTGACCAATCAAAAGTGTGGCATATTCTCTTCAATCTGGTAGAATTTGATATTGGTACTGCTAAAATTTCCAGAGTTATTGGGCTTTTTATTTTTGCTGTCCATCCAAAAGCACTGTGAAACCAAGGCAAAGTGCAGTATCTGTAGCTAATACCAAGCCAAACTGCAGTATCTGCACCAAAACCAAGGCAAAAGTGCAGTATCAGCCATAAAACGGTCAAAATTGGTCAGAAAGACAAACTACAAAATACATTTAATTCAGTCCATCTTTATCTAATCAATTATAGACTTGGTAGTTATTCATAATGCTTAAACCTGACAATGAAAAACACAAAAAGCTGTTTTTCTCAGTTTGGCATTTTTACAGATACTGCACTTTGCCTTTGTAGGGCAGAGAAGGCCTATTCTCGTAGGACATTAACTTTATCTGAAATATATGGCGGACTTTCCCTTTACGTTTTCAATACACAATGATATCTCTGTATTGAGTCACATTCAAAATGTCACTGACAAACTTCCCTTCACCTCACAATCAAGCCCTGAGCTGGAGGGAAACAGACACTGAGAGGCAGATAACATATGTGAGGACAGGCAGAGACAGACAGAGAGAAGCAGGCTGGACCAGAGAGACAGAGACAGACAGAGAGAAGCAGGCTGGACCAGAGAGACAGAGACAGACAGAGAGAAGCAGGCTGGACCAGAGAGACAGAGACAGACAGAGAGAAGCAGGCTGGACCAGAGAGCCAGAGTGAGACAGACAGAAAGAGAACCAGTGTGTTTGTGTGTGCGAGAGATGGGAGTGCGAGAGAGCGACAGAAGTATACTCAAATAGCTGAGGGCAAGGTGACAGAGAGAAACAAACGGACAGAGAGGGATAACAAGCTCATAGAAGAGGAGGGGGGGTTGTGTGTGTATGTGTGTGTGTCAGAGAATGAGAGGAAAAAAGAAAGAGACATAGGGCGGAAGGGGAGAGGGATAAAGGAAGTTGAGCGAACAAAAACAAAAACAGAGTGTGTGTATGTGTGTGTGTGAAAGCCATAGGTGTCAGAGTGTGCTATTTAGCTTAATGATGACCCACTGGGCATGTGGGTCATAACGGTTTGTGTCTCAAAGCCATGACTGTATGCCTGCATGCATCCATTAGTGTGTGTGTGTGTGTGCGTGTGTGCGTGTGTGTCTGTCTGTGTGTGTAAATAGAAACTCACTAGACACACACACACACACACACCGTCACACACGTGTAAAGTGGGTCTCTTCGCATGCGTTTAAGTGTGTGTTTGGTCAGAGGTTGGAGAAGCAGTTTTTCTAGCTGGTAGGACTCGAAAGATACTTACACACACACACACACACACACACACTCTCTCTCTCTCTCTCTCTCTCTCTCCCGTGTGCACCCACACACACGGTGAATCCAGCTTTGGCGTCCACACTCACACCAACAGCTGCCCTTCGTGTCATACATACACACATAATGCACCATGTATGGCACTAAATTATGCACAAATGTACACACACATCTCTTTCTTTTGATCTTTCATGATAACGCACACATTTGGTCCCTCGTACACACACACACGCGCGCGTGCGCGCACATACACACACACACGCACAGGGGGAAGCTATTATGCTCTCAGGCTGGAGTGTTTTGATGGTATAATTGCAGTGACCAGTGAGGAGAAAGAGACAGAGGGAGGGATGGAAAGAGGGATGGGGATGGAGGGAGAGAAAAAAAGGAGAGTGCTGACACTCTCAGCATGCTAATGTTGTGAGGCTCTACCCCCCCTCTGGTTTCATCCCTCTCTCCCTCCCTCCCTTCATCTCTTTGTCTCTCCATCTTCTTCTCTATCTCACATCCTCTGCATTTCACAGGTGCAGCACTAGAAAGAGAGATGGACAGAAAGGTAGAGAGGTGGAGAGATGAGAGGAAAAGAGGGATATATAACAGGATGGAGCAATGTTATCTCTCGCTTTCCCTGCCATCCCTCCATCCTCTTCAAGCTCCCCACAACGCTCAAAACAAAGCATGTAAAAAAAAAAAAAAAAAAGAGGTACGAGGGGATGAAAATAGAGGAAGAGGGAGGGTCAGTATTTTCCATCCCTTTAACAATGGAGGGATGATCTCTGCTTATCCTCTAATCACATCCCTCCTTTTTTCCTCTCCTCCATCCTCTCTGTTATCGCTCGTTCCCCACAACCCCTCTTGTTCTCATCTGGTGAGAGAAAGGGTAGCCTTTTCCTCTCGCCGGCCTCCCTCTTTTGTCGCCTCTCCATCTGTTTGTCCTTCCAGTCGTGCCTCCATCCCTCGCTCCTCTCCAGAGAAGGGATTCTGCTGTATGGCACCGGTCTCTTTCCTCTTTTCCCTCTCTTTTGCATCCTTTTCACCCAACCCTTCTCCCCCCTTTTTTTTTCTGTCGTCAGAAATGCCAAAACTTTAACCTTAATCACAGAAAAGAGAGAGATATAATCAGATGGAACCTAAACCAGTGAGCTGAAGCTCCTGCAGAAGTGGGGGAATTGTTAATTATTAGCACAATGTGTTAATTAATCAATGTGTTAAATACTGTATTAATGTAAATATATAATATGTAATCAGTCTGTCTGTCCGTAGGCATCGTGAAACTACTCTTTAACCAGCTACTGTGTCCAGTGTGGACACAGGAATGTGTCTTACAGCAGGAACGGGCAGTATAAAGCGTGTACTGCCATACATACAGAGGGATGATGGACATAAATAATATACACAGCTACCATCAGTTATGACAAGTTACCAGCAGCATGGTTGAGATGTTTGGTGCTATTATGCAATAACAAAGTGAGTTATGATAACATCTTCATTAACCTGCCCAGAAGATTCTTTAATGTGTTTAGTAGCTACATTTAACACGAGAAAAGAGCAGAAAACGTATCAGTTGTTTTTTATGTGATGAGTGTAGCAGTGTGCAGTGCAGGTTGTGCTTTCCCCAACAGCTTACTTTACTAACTACTGAATTAAGCTGCTGCTTTATAGTCAAAATTGCTCATCTGAGGAATACTAATATGAGATTTGGGGGATTTATAAGTATTCATACAGAGGATTAGGAGTTGCTGCACCAGAGGAGGCGTGATAGTCATGATCTGATGACAAACAGCGCCTCTCGGAGGAGCTGCCATGCTACTGCAAGCACGCAAACCTGCACAACCCTCAAGAACCACTGGATTTTGTTGAGCGGTCTATATGTGTATTCCCTACAGCGAGGTGGGTAAACTACACTGGGAAAATGTAATGAGTGGAAATCTGACTGACGACAACACAAATAATCAATCAGTGACAAATCAATAACCCTCCATATGTAACAACTCACCAAGAGCTATTGAAACGACTGCTGGCTCCAAACGTCTAACTTTATCCAACACAATAGATCGGTCATTGACTAAAATCCAAATCATATTTATTAACAAAACATTCCTTGTGCAAAATGCAAATTACATAATATACAGATACATTACTGTATTCAACAAGAGATTATAAAGCAAGGTAAGAATTAAACAAGAGAGAGAAAGACAGAGATGAAGGAGTAGTTCTCCATTAATCCAGTTACATTTACAGTTACCTTCAGTTCCCAGATATTTAGCGTTTGTGAATCAGTGATTTTTCACTGAAAGAAGGCCGCTCAACAAACAGTCGCAATGTAGTGTGTACCTCAGGAGTGTGTTACCTACATGCTCGTGTGTGTGCTGTGGTTTTGCACATGAGTGATATGGTATTTGTTGGTGCTGTGGTCTAAATGAGCATCACTTCTCGAGTATCTTCATCAAGAGAGTGTTTCCATTTTTGTATGTGTGACATGTACCTGTGTGTGTGAGTGTATGTCACAACCCTGAGCTTAGTCTTTGATCTGTCTTCATTTGGGAATTCAGGTATAGTGTGTATAAATCTACGGGTCCTGTGCCTGTGTGTTTGTGGATGTGTGAGTGTGTGTGGGTGAGGAGTGCCTGTCGATCAGCATCTCGGCGTGTTTCAGGTACTGGGCGGTCCGTCTCATCACAGCCTCCTTACGTACTGGATCTGGGTCTCCTAGAGAGACGGACACACAGGAACACAAAGATCATCATGTTCATTATTATTGTCCAAAGTGTAGGACATCAAGAGAAGAAGGAAACGACGAAAAAGCAGAGCGTGACAGTAGCTTCCCTAAACAATCTTAGATCAGGATTTAAAGGGATAGTTCATCATTTCTGCAAATTGGCCAATAACAGAACGTTACAAGACGGAGTTCTTTTCGAGGCAAATGCAGAGACTGCTTGCGGTTTTGCATGAATTTACCTCGAAAACAACTCTGTCTCATAACATTCCGTTATTATCTCATAGCATGGTGAATGTGCAGGTCACAACTTGTCCACGAGAGTGTTTTAGAGTTGTTGGATTGTGTATTTGCCGAGTTTGATGAGGTAAACCAAGAAATCCCATTAGCCTCCGTAGCGTAGCTCTGAGCGGCTCACGGCTCTGATCTGCTGTTCTAAAAATAGCTTGCACCGACAATTAAAGGTAACGAACCTACTCCTAAAACTATAGGGATTATGGCAATGGGCCAATTTGCCAAAATGTTGAACTATCCCTTTAACTTCACATCTATAATGACAGTGTAGATATAATCGAGTAGAAGTTTGGAGAGTTTGGTCCAGACTGTAAGTCCTCTTGTTTGAACAGCTGAGGAAAAAAACTGAACTGAACTGTTTGAAGCAGTGCTACTAATGACTGTTCACGTTTCAACAGTCCATGTAGCCACAGTGTTAATATCTATTGTTTCATCTTAACTGATCAGTGTTATTCAATAGAGACTCCTATTTTATTCAATTAGATGGTTTACTATCAAGTAGGGGTACGCAAAGGGGCTGCCGATGCCGACTTCACATCAAACAAGACAGCTTTCAAACCATACTTTGTCCCATTTACTATCACTTTATCAGACATTATTATTTTATCAGCAAGTACCGTAAGAGATGGACTGAAAAGCTTTCTGGCAGCGGTGGGATTCGAACCCACGCCTCCGAAGAGACTGGAGCCTTAATCCAGCGCCTTAGACCGCTCGGCCACGCTACCACATAACACAAAGATAAATCACCCTCCGTCAAGAGGGGAGGGGTGGTGGCTCATCTTTGACCCTTGTGAGGGTGAAAGGACACATGAGAAGCACAGAGTAACCTCAGATAGACCATGAGAGATTAGTAGAGTAACGGACGACACACATCCACTGATATAACAGTCCAACAGCTATAACAGGGTGGATCAATAGAGTACTGAATGCTACATTAACAATGCTCTGTCTATAATGAATCTAATCAATAATACAAGAGGAATTCTGTATTAGTATCTGCACATTCATAATAGTACTCTATGAGAGACTGCTTACATGCTACTGATGTGTTTTCCATTCATGTGCCATGACCTGCTGAACTGATTTTGAACAGTCACTCCAAACAGTTCACATGTGACTGTGAAATCCATCAAGCCATATAGCTGTTTGGACAACTTCAAGGAAGAACCAAGGAAAACCTCTGGCAGCGGTGGGATTCGAACCCACGCCCCCGAAGAGACTGGAGCCTTAATCCAGCGCCTTAGACCGCTCGGCCACGCTACCTCCTGACCTGCTAAGTATCTCTCAAGAATTCCTGGTGTCATGTGACCTCTGATCTCTCGTACATGATGGGTGCTCTGCTCTGCAGTGATACACTGGAGTCTTATCCGAGTGTCTCAGGCTACTCCGCCTCACTGTCCACACTGAGGACAAAAGGAGACACACCAGCAGACCGACCTAATAGCTCATCCATTAGTGACACAACAGATTTACTGCAGAGCAACACAGTTTACCCTTGCTACAGCAGGACAGTAAATACTAGAACAAAACAGCAATGTTGATTTTACTATGAGGTCACATACTGACATGGTGTGCTCTTCCTGTTTGATTTCATTAGAGCACAATGCATTCATCAGTGTGGTGGTGTTGTGTTCACAGCACATCAGAGTAAAGGTGGTCAACAGGGTATTACAGCTGTAAACTTAAATGCACAATATAATGTGTACTGATGCATTTTATGTGCATAAGGCACACATCCAGAAAATGTGCAGTTTTTGTAGTTTGCATGGTTTGTCAGGAGTGGACAGGACAGAGTGCATTCAGGTGAATCATGTACAGTACATTGACTGCTGGAGTCATGCCAGACTGTGTTTTTTGAAGTGTAATTTGAAAACATATAGCTGTGTTTATCTACCACATCCCTCCCTCCTTTCTCCCCCCTTTTCCACCAACTCATGGTTCTCACCCTGAACTCCAGTGATCAATATATCCACTGCTGTCCTGTATCCACGAATGGCAGAACTGAACTCTCCCTCCTTCTCCTTCTCCACGGCAGCTGTTATCTCAGTGGCTGCTTGGTTCAGATAACCCACATTCCCATCTTCCAGACTGGCTGGCGGCAGCGAGAACAGTTCTGAGTGGTCGCTGGAGGAACTGGATCGATCTGAAACGCAAGGATTCAGAGTTGTTACGACACTCTTTTACATCATTTCATTAATTATGAGAGATTGAAGGGATTTGACTTCTTTTGATTTTCAGTGATGAAGTGGAGGAAAGTTTAAGAAATAGCTGGCAGCAGTGGGATTCGAACCCACGCCCCCGAAGAGACTGGAGCCTTAATCCAGCGCCTTAGACCGCTCGGCCATGCTACCACACAACTTACTCATACCACTTTCAGATATTCTGAATCCAACAAAAAACACAGACAAAAATACAGCTGTACAGAAACCCATGACAGTCTAATCAGTGTTTATAGGGATAGTTCAACATTTTTGGCAAATTGGCCCATTGCCATAATCCCTATAGAGTAGGTTCATTACCTTTAATTGTCGGTGCAAGCTGTTTTTAGAACGGCTGAGCCGAGCCGTGAGCTGCTCAGAGCTGCGCTACGGAGGCTCATGGGATTTCTTGGTTTCCTTTGAGGTAAATTCATGCAAAACCGCTGATGCGCGTTCCCGTTGGGAGCAGCTTTTCAGCAAGCAGTCTCTGCATTTGCCTTGAAAACAACTCTGTCTCGTAACGTTCCGTTATTATCTCATAGCGTGGTGAATGTGCAGGTCACAACTTGTCCACCAGAACGTTTTGGAGTTCTTGAATTGTGTATTTGATGAGGGAAACCAAGAAATCCCATTAGCCTCCGTAGCGTAGCTCTGAGCAGCTCACGGCTCTGCTCCGCCATTCTAAAAATAGCTTGCTCCTTTACTCCTAAAACCATAGGGATTATGGAAATGGGCCAATTTGCCAAAATGTTGAACTATCCCTTTAACTCCAGATCTATAATGACAGTGTAGATATAATCGAGTAGAAGTAGACTGTAAGTTCTGTTGTTTGAACAGCTGAGGGAAAAATATAAATTTAAAACGAGTCGTAGTTTTCTTAGTGTCTTAAAGTTTCTTTACTATATAAATTGATTATTCTCCGGACACTGTCTGTCACACATGCAGCACACAGCAGGAGACTGTCTGTGTGAGACACTTTCTCAGATGCTGTAATTTCTCTATGAAGGTGTTTTAGGTCAGGGTGGGCGCCTGGGTGGGAGGCAGGACAGAGAAGTCATCAACACGCTCACTCACTGTGAATTCCAGAGACAATGACCGGCTCTATTCACACATCGCCTCAGTCAGACCTTACATAGACTTTGTAAAAGGGACATGGTGCAGTGAAATCTTTTAATCTCTGATTTGAATGTTTTGCGCTCTCCCGTGCAGATCGTCAGAATCTTATGAAGATACATTTTTGGGTTGAATGTCGAATGTGAAGCACTGTAGGAAAAGACATTAGTTTGGAAGAAATTATAGAGAATGTTATTGCAATAGATCACTAAGGTTTGAACATTATTAATGTGATATCTGCATAACATTTGGACAGAAAGGTCTGTTAACAGATAGTCAACATGTGAAATAATAACTAGGTATTTTGGAAGGGAATCTGCACAGGATAGAATGTTTAAGGTAGAAATCATCAAATACTGTAGAAACAGTCCAGAAGTATGGTAGTTTCATAAATTAGAGAGTTGTGAGAACTGAAAGCAGTGATGTTGTTTCACATTTATTTTCACCTTGTTTAAAGCAGGGATCAAAGACAGCCAAGTCATTATCAGACAGTGGAGGTGGACCTTCTTCCTTTGGAGATGGGAGCTGCTCTTCTGCCACTGAGTTGAACAGTGAATCAAACTCTTCCTGGGACTCTTGTGACTGGAGGTTTCTGGATGCAGCGGGGTCAGGAGACGGGACTGGAGGAACAAACACCAACCGGAAGGTAAGAACAAGGAATGAACGACTGAGTGGAAGAAGAGGAAAGCACAGGCTGGGTTAATAGCAGTAGGTTTTTTATCCACCATGTACCTCTGTCATCAAGTTCTGTATCACTCAGCTCCTCTCTCTCTTCTTCCTTTGGTGAGCCTCCCATCTCGCTGTAAGCCTCGGCCGCCACCTCAGGCTCTCCCACTTCCAAGCCCAGGTTGGTGCCCAGGTCCTGGGGTAAAGTGGGAGCCTCCCTCCCCTCCTCTTCCTCTGCAGGCTCACAGTCTGAGGCCCTCCGCTTGGGGAGGGGGATAAGAGGGGGAGGCAGAGGCCCGGCTGAAGACAGTGTTGGATCTAGAGGTCTTATGACCTCACCGCCCTGAAGAGAGAGAGAGAGAAGGGAAAAACAGAGGGAGTGTGTGAAAAGCAGTAGCAAACACAGAGTCCAATGGCATTACAACTTTTGGATTAGTGTGTCTTTTATGTGCAGATATCCATAACCATGACATTTCAGTTTCACTTCCTGTCCTGTGTGTGTGAGTGTGTCTTACTCTGAAGAAGTCCTTGAGCTGTGGGCTGTTGTAGAGTGCAGGTATGGTGGTAGTAAACAACAGCATGGCTTCTGCTGCGTTCCTCCTCTCCTCAATCACAGCTTCATCAAACCTTCCTACAACACAGATACACATACATTAGTAATAACCAACATTATGATGCAGGGTAATTATAGGAAACAAACAACAAGGATGGAGGCCAGACTGGTACAACTGACAATGTGTGTGTCACTGGACACAGTGTCTATTTACTGACTGTGCTGCTGCCAGTATATCTGTAACCACTGAAACTTTACATCATGAGCTGAGGGGAAATGTCACAAGAACCATGACAAAATGCCACGATAACTGGAACAAGTATCCTCAGAGAAATGACTGAAAGATAACAACAAGATAACTGCATGAAGATGCTACAATCATCTTAAAACATGATAATTGAGCTGGATTAATACTGTAAAACTTCCATAGCTCATTATGATTTTGTATCCAGCCTCTGTTGTTTTACCAAAAACTTGTGCACGGGGAAAGGATGGAAACTCCTCCTGTCTTCTGAACAGGTTCCTGTGTGTGTAGGCCAGCTCCCCGTGGAGCTTCTTCAGCTCTGAGAACCTCCTCCACACCACCACCTCCTTCACATCCTCTGGATGTCGCTTGGACACAAACTACACAAGGAGAGAGGAAGTTATTTCACCCTGCGACAAGCCTTTTGTCACATTAGCACACAGCAAAGTGTTGAAATTATGGGTATTTTAAATAGATGAACAGAGGGGGGGAAGGCAGCTCAGTGCACAAGTATGGTCATGGGTAAGTTCAATTGTGCTGAAGATACTTGTGTATAGATAAAAGGGATGTGATCATTCTGATTTTGAATGCATGCCTGACTCGACCACGGGGCATCAGTGTGGTCATGGGGGAGCTGCAGCTCACACACTGAATCACAAGTTCTCTCTGTTTCACTTGAGCGCTCACTGTGCCCCAGATAAAAGAGCCATTGTGTATTCTCCCATCTGTCTGAGCTGCTGTGTGTTCTACTGACAGGTACTTTCATGTTTTCTAAGTGAATAACAGTACAAAGTCATTTAGCTGATTGAAGTAAGCAGTTCAACACATGAAACACTCGAGAGAAGTAACAGGCATCGAGGATAGACATGAAGAAGTTTAAACGTGTGAGTGTTGTGTTGTTGTAGCTACAGAGAGAACGAGAGCAGACACAGACCCTTGCTGTCACTTTGTACTCCGTGTGTCCCTTCTCGTGAGTGCGGGGCTCGGTAACGGAAAAGAAGCGGTAATATTCCTCTTTGACTTTCCGCGACATGTCGGTGGTTGTAAGGACAGACAACAACAGCAGCAGCAGAGTGTTGGAGCTCCGAGCAGAGCTGTCTGTCACACTGAGCTGCTCTGTTGTGATTCTGCCGCCGCCGTCACTCCTCTTCGCTTACTTCCTGGTTGGTGACGTAGGCCCGTGCGTGATTACGTATGGAAAAAGGCGTCAAGTTATTTTTTCTTTTTTTTGGTGGAATTTTTCCTTGTTGTAAAAACATAAATGTAGGCTATGTTTTTTGTTTCTAATCTCTCTTTTTGTATAAGATGTCTATTGTGTAAACAGTAACACTCATTATATATGGGCACACTGTAATAATCTGTAATAAACTTGTCTGGTGGCGACAGTCTCACATAGCCAGCCATACATTTTTACAGTTTTTCTCAATCGCTTTGGTGCTATTCTCAGATCAGAATGAAAGTTCTCATAACTATTAGTTCAACCTCCACAACATGTAGTCATTTGTTCACATCATAGTAGCAGTTTCTCCTTCCTCTGAACAAATTGCAAATGCTTTTGGACATGTATCAGTTGCTCTCATACAATTCTCTGCTGTTTTACAACATTATCATTTGTTTATGTCATGTCAGTCAAAATGAACTATACTTCTGAACGCTGAATAGTCTTTCCCTATAAAACTAATAGTCCTCATTTCATTGCTTGAGTCATTACATACAAAATTGTTGAACTAGTTTTCAAAATCTGTCAAACTAATTTTAAATGTTGGGAGAAGCACTGTGAATTCAATGATTCAAACATTTACAGTAAGGAACAACAGGTATGTATGGTATTGGACAGTAATTCAGCACTAAACAATCTGCACTGCTGTCATTGTGTCAGGCATTACTGTAAGATACAGTGGGACATTTACATTTAGACTTACAGCTTCACTAGAGAACAGATTTACTGTATTGTAATGTATTACAGCAACCACAGTAAAGATTTCCCATCTTTACAGTACGGTACTGTACTACAGCATTTTACAAGTAGGAAGCACTTTGACAGTATTGTACACTACAGTAATAATGGTTGATGCAGTACATGTACTGTACATTACTGTAATTTTACTCTGCATCACATAGGATTACAAGACAACCTCACAGAGGTGGAAGAGACTGAGCCCATTACAAACAATGGCATAAGGTTGAAAGAGATACAATGTAAGGATGACATTACTGTATCTTTGGGAATATTGAATCTGTTTCAATCGCTACAATTGACAGAGTGATGTAGATGAAAATGTGACTGGAACGTCTGGATGTGCAGGAATGATTTACAGTACTCTGTAGGTTCAGTTACTATATGTACTGCAACATTGTTTACGTAAAGTTGTACCCAAAGAGTGTTTCTCATGTTTGTTGTAGATGACTGTAGTGTATTTTTCCTTTGAACAATGCTGTGAACAAATCAGAATTGCAAAGAGCATATAGTAGAAATGTGAAACATACATATTCAGTATCTCCACTAAATACAGTAATGTGTAACTTTACTGTAGTTTTCACATGGCTGTACAAGTAGTGTATAGTGCTGTCTGGAGCATGTTCAGGTAGTATCATCACTTTTTGCATTGGAAAACACTTAGAGAATAAAGTGTCCTAATGAAAACATGACAAAGCCATTTGACCATCTTGTTCATAAACGATGGTGTCAGGACTTCTCATTTTGACGGCACTGACAGTTTCATTGACATGAGTACTTGCTTTTGAGGGATGGACAATCCATTTTGAGCAAGTGACGCGCTTTTGCAGGTCATCCACTAGGTTTTGCAGTTTGAAATAATTGTTCTGAGAAATGCACTAACTGTTGTGCAAATGTTAAGAGTGATGTGAGAATAGCACCAAAGCGACTGAGAAAAACTGTAACTGACATGACATAAGCAAATGATAATGATATAAAACAGCAGAGAATTGCATGAAAGCAATTGATATATGTCCAAAAGCATTTGCAATATGTTCAAAGAGAAAGAGAAATTGCTACTGTGATGTGCACAAATGACTAAATATTATGGAGGTTGAATTAATAAGCAAGTGAGAGAAACTGTAACAGACATTTTAATTGTCTTGATATTTTATTTTAAAGCAGAAGTAAGCGATCCGGTGGTTTTGGCTAACTTCTTGTCAGCCGATGGAGTTAGCAGCCCCCGCCCTCGTCATGGATCTATTGGTCCTCGTCCCTACGTCACCACATTCACGCGCATCCCTTGGCTGCACACACAGAGAAGGACCGCCCCTTTATGCCGTTCTCTCTCATTGGATAAAGGTTGTAGGATACAAGGAAAGTTTTCTCCTCGGCTTACAGCAGAGCAGAGTGACTGACAGACCCGTGTTTCAGACCAAACACTCTATATAAGTGATTGACGTCGGAAGATATAACTATTTAAGACTTATATTAACACAAACATTCTGCTTCCTTCTGCTTTAATTGTCTTTTGTACAGCACTACAGCTTAAACTGTTAGATACATCAAATTATTATTTGACATTACAATAAATTCTCCTGAACCTCTTTTCTGAGTCAGACAAATTCACCACTTGCAAATTCTGTTGATTTTCTTTACCTATGGGAATATATCACTGACAATGATATCTTCAAAGAAAGAAAAAAGAGTTGTACTTGCTTTGTGTGCCTTTT
Organism: Trachurus japonicus; assembly: GCF_045865225.1. Classification (NCBI taxonomy): domain Eukaryota; kingdom Metazoa; phylum Chordata; class Actinopteri; order Carangiformes; family Carangidae; genus Trachurus; species Trachurus japonicus. Next base: position 29,264,534 of record NC_140924.1, read on the forward strand.
ATTGCTTAAATCAGTCAGAGACACAGTGAGGGAAACTGTGGTGGGTGTGGTCAGTCAGTCAGTCTGTATATGTATTTTCACAGCTCAGATGTAGTCAGAAATTCAGAATTAGGTCTCTGCAACATTTGAAACTGGAATGTATAGACTTACCATAGTAAAAACTTCATCGTTTTATATGTGCATTGTATGTGATTGTAATTACAGTTTACAAATATGCATACACTGTATTTATAAATTGATCATAAGCTCCTACTGCCTCTTATATATTAATGACCGTCCCAAAAAAATGCACAAAAAAAAGTGTCATGGTAATGGGAACAAACTCTTCAAGAACATTTTAATCCTCTGGGGGGCGCCAAAGACTTTTGTAACTCACTCATGACAACAAGTGAATGATGAATGACTTGAGAGAATGTGGATTTTGTTTGATGACTGTGTCTCTGTGTCAAAGATGCTAAAATAAGTCAAGCACATAAAAGTCTTGGACATTCCCTGTTTAGGACAATACATCAAAGACAGAAACAACACACTGAGGAAGTTCCATCTGTGCAACAATGCTCTCCACCTCTCTCCTCTCCTGACCTCATTATTCATATCACAGCCCCTCTCAGTAATTTTATGAGTTTGAGGTCAAAGTGCAAACAATATCAGTGTTACTTTACTGTAATTAACTTGCCTTTCTCAAAAAGAGGGTCAAAGTTTGAGATCATGACGTTAAAACCTTTTGAATGAACAGAATGCTGGTGGAGTGTGAGTTGATATCTAACAGGCTGTAGCTCAAAGGTCGGTTTTCACCCTCACTGCTGCCGCTCTCCTCTCTGGTAATTACATGTTAAATTGAAGGGAAAATGTTGGCAGTCACAAATGAGGTAAATATTTGATCTGAGACAACCTGGGTGCCTGTTTGAATTCTCTGACAAAAAGCTGACAAGCTCCCTCCAGACAGTCGTCAAACAGCTTAACACCTTATAGTTCACCCAGATGTAGCTGCTTCATGGTGGATAACGAAGGGGTAGACTCTGCTGAAATGAGAGGATGTTTTATACAACAAAACAGAGGATGGTTTCAGTCCATTAAAGTCTGGGTTGTGGGCCTCCTCTCTCCTGAAAGAAAAGAAAAAAAGAGTGCTCCAACTGAGAAGAGAACTGTTTGAGATTCTTCTCACAGAGAGGGGAATTCTTATATAACATGCAGCGAGTGTTTCTTAATGAGAGAAAGAGGTGGTGTAGGGGAGAAAGGGGCTCAGTGGAGGGACAAAGTTCAGGGAGTGAAAAATGTAGTGACAACAGAACAGGCCAGTCTAAAGGACAGAGAGGAGAGCACATGAATGAGAAGGAGATGGACATCGACTGGGAGAGAGGGATGTAGAGAGATTATTACAGTGTGCCCAGAGACACATATTATGATAAAACTTAAAAAATATACTTTCATACGTAGTGCTTTGTATCTGATTTAAACCATTTCATTTCTGAAATTTGTTCTTCTGTTCATCGAGCTGTATTTTTTCATTCGTTTTGATTAATTTTTGTGGCAATTGCACTCACGTGATGAACTAATTGTTCATTATTTACCATATTAGTGCTCCATTCACACTAGTTCAGAGTTAGAGAGGAAGGCTTTTCACTGTGAACAGTCCCCTCTTTGTCTGAGTGAGAAAACTGGGCCACACAGTGTTATCTAAAGAGAAAGAGGGGACAAAAAGACAAAAGAACTGAAAAAGTATTGCAGATAGAAAGTAAAATGGAAGAGGGGACAGATTGGAAAAGCTGTTTAAATGTGCAGTGTGTGTGGCTTCATATACCACTGTTCTGCCTAGCATTTACAGTAGTACAATGTACACCTGTATCAATACTATCAGTGAAACAGATCATAAAGCAATAACATTACACAATATAACAAAGTCCCTGTAGACTGAGTGTTACTTAATATAGGTCCGTCACATCAACTTATGGGAAGTTTCAATCTCATCTTTCTCTGCAAATGGTTTTCTACACACAAAAGTAAATATTGTATCACATATGTTTCCTGTTGACTAGACAGGAAAACTGGTTCATACTTGTTCAAAAGCTAAATAAATCAACCTGTGAACATAAACATCAACATGACGCCTCCTCTCTCTCTCTCTTTTTTGATTAAATGAAAGCCGAGTTTCCCAGAACCACACTGGTTGTGGCTGAACTGTATCAGTGCACGTTGCAGTGAAACAATGACATGAAAGCAAAGACCTCAGTCAAACTGGTCTAAACTGGTCCAGGTCTGCCTTGCTGTGCTTTTTTTTCACTAGCTCACACTGTCTTGCAAAATAAACTCTCTCAGAGGGATCAGACGAGGATTTATAGTGAGGCCCTGTGTGTGCATTCATCTGTGTGTGTCTTGACCTAACTAAGAGACACTGGACTATACATTTTCTACAACCCCAAGTTATATGTTATGTTGATTTTGTGATGTGTGGACTAAGTCTGGAGATAATGGCTGCAAGTTCAGCCTACTTTTAGATCACAATTTTCCTTGACGTATTTTTATGAAACCACCTTTTTGCTGTAATAATAATTGATATATTGTAAAGTGCTGTATCCCTGGGCCAACAGTGTAATGTAATGTTAGTTAGTTAGTTTAGTGTTTATTTTGGTCCTATAAAAACAAGTACAATAGACAACAACATAACATTTTCCATTCACTCATTTAAAAATTGTTTTTAACAGAACAAAAAAACCTGCATATTCTACATACAGCAGTTTATGTGCAGTTATCACTGCTATGTTTTAGGGAAAACAGACAAAACTATGCAGCAAAGTTGCCCCCCCCCTCCTCTCCTTTTTCTCTGTGAGTCTGTATGTAGGCTAACACGTGAATTTACCACCCCACCTCTTCTGCAGCCAGAGGCATAAACAAAGCCGAGGCTCTTCAATAGTCTCAGGCTCGTATATTAAATCGTTGTCCTCCATGAACTTGTGATCTCATATGCCAAACAACACAACCACTTTGCAAAACATATGAATCTGTGTCACGTGGAGTTTGAACGGCTGTTTGAGTTTACTCTACAGGCTGTGAAGACTCACTAGAGTTCAGAAAACATGTAGGAAAAGAAAGACACAACAGTTTCAGTGTAGCTCAGCGCTGTGTTTCCATTACGACCTGTGGCCATGTTCCATTTCAAATTTCAGTCTAAATTTTGCTTCACCCTCAGCTCATAAACATGTTTACTCATCCCTGCCCCCTCCTCACTTTCTGTCCGCTGTTTCCCCTGTTTATTTTTGCACTTCCCCTTTCCTATAGGCCACTCCTCTTTCCAGGACTAACCACTCATCCTTCTCCCTTTCTTACCCTATTTTTCTCTCTCTGTTTTTGTTCCTGTGAATACTCAATGAGAAAAGTCAAGACGGCCCCTTTGTTGTTCTTCTTTCTGGATACTCTCTGGACGAACAGTACAGTATGTTCCCATCAGCCAGCGGCCAGCAGCCCTGTCACAATCTGACGCTGCAAAACTCACACGTGTTCAACAGGCTGAGATAAATACAGAAACAGATGGTGTGTTTGAGTTTGTCCACTGGAGAAACACAGGCAGCACGTTCATGAGCATGAAAGTGTCAAACAGAACCATCTCTACAATGCAGACAGTAAACAGTCTTCAATTTCTGAAGCCGCCAGTAACACTCAAAATAACAGGTTCTGTCAATAATTCACCAAAAGATCCATAGCAGTCTCGTGACCCCGTCTGAGTTAGATTTATCAGTATGGAAAAGATATAGAAAGGTGTCATTGAGAGTGTGTTTAAATCAACCTGTTGTTTGGAAAGGTTGCAGGAGTGAGAATGTAATGTGAATGATGAATAAACCTGCATTACATTAGCATTATCTTCAGAAAATGAAATAAAAGCCGGGAGCTTCATGGTTTATTTTGAATTCAAACAACCTCCAGGGCAGTATAGATGTAGGTGAGAGGCTGAACAAAAACATAGTGAAAAAGACAAGCAGGCACCTGCAAGTACCCGTCACACCAGGGCAGAGAGGTGGAGCATGTTCCTGCAGTTATCTGTCACTCCATCCAGATGTTTACTTCACATAATGGAGAGAGATAGAGGCCATTGAAGATCTAAGCAAAGTGGGAGAATGCACATTGAAGAGCAGTGACAACAGTCATATCACACAGCTACCAGTCAATCAGGAGATGTTTTTGTCCCCATCTTCCTTCATCATGACTCAGGTCAGACAGAAACAATCAGCCATTGTTGTGTAAATGTATTCCTGTAAATATCAACTATTGGACAGCGACCGGCAGACAGAACAAAAGTAACATGATTATCTGAGGTCATATTTACACACAGATCTACTCATGAATCATTTGATCTTTATCTCAGTTAAGATAAACAACATTTTCATTCTCCTGTAAAAATCACTAAACACAGGTAACCTGTACAAATATGGTCTGAAAACGTGCTGCAGCAGTTACATGACATTAAGATTTTGTGTGAGCTTTTCCCAGAACTCAGCCGTAACTCAATGAAGGTCAGCAACAGCTGGGAAAGGATTCAGAGCACCAGCAGGGACAGGGACATGCTGGGTCAGCTACTCAGTTCAACAACTCTATAAATTAATGTGGACAAAAACATAAATTAAACTACTTACTTGACTACTTAAAATAAATAATTTGCACCAAACTTGATAGAGGGCTGGTGCATGGACAGCCTCATTAGATTTAGGGGCAGATCCAGTTGAATGATCTGGGAAATTATCACTGTGTCCATAATATTGCAAGATCAACACATCTTCAAGCACTCTGCCACTTGCTAATACAAACCATGCAGTGCATGCACATATAGTCAACATATAGCCTATGTCAATTTATTATTTTCTTTTCATATGCAGCAAGGTTGTATACAAACACATTTTTATTAACGTTATTTTTGCTCTTTAAAAAAAAGACTCAACACATATGTAATAATCATAAAAATACACGTTTTATTGGTTTGCTTATTACAGTAGCACTGATACTGAGGCAAGCTATAGAAATACTGAAAAGGTCTGATTAATCTCAGAGAAACTGCCAAGCACTGCAATGTGAGTAAGCCTATGATAGTTTCAGGGTGAATAGACTGATCAGAGACTGTTCAGTCACTGTTGATGAGGGGAAGAAATAGTGCAGAGGTGTGGATAAACGGAAAGGAAGTGGGGAGTGAATTGGATTACTGAAAAACAGAGCTGCAATCTCCATTGATCACATAGTTAAAGTCATCAGAGACCATATGATATGTAATCAACTAAACTGATTACATTATATTCAGGAAAGGTTTCTTCAGCCAACTGAATCGGGTTAGTTGTTGCTGACAATTTTAACAAAAATCATCTCTTTATCCTGATTTTGCAGCACAAAAACTGTTCAGGATGAGTGAAGATGCTTCACTACAATTTTTAAATCAAAACACAAGAGCTCAGGTCAAAACAACACTACAATTCAATCATTAGGCACAGAGTGTAGGCTGCTCATGTTGGCTTGTTTGTTCTCTGGTGTGTGAGGGGAGGTGGGGGTGGGAGGGGGGTGCACGTGGGGTGCTATGCCGTCGTCACTAGTGGGCGGAGCAATCCGGGCAATAGAAATACCGAGTGAGCCTTGTGGTGTTACAAGATTAGCAGAGACCTAAGGATTAGCTACCGACGAGGAGAGAATAAAGAGAAGCGGACGGACCATAGTCTCTGTGTTTTTTACAGGTAATGTTTCATTTAATGTATTTTAGTTTTCTACTACAAAACTGTGTTTGAGTCTCAGCTGACTAGTGAGCAGGAAGGGACCGCCGGTTTCAGCGCCTCGTGCTCCGCAGATGGTGAACTGATGTCATCATCTCTTAAAAAAAAGAGCGAAATTATAACCTGCTACATCAGAGCTTTTAAACCGGTTGAACGTTTCTTTTTTATATATATATTTCCTAACTGGGATTTAATAAAAAGAAAGAGATTTATATTCGGTTTCTAAGATTATTTTCTTCCATCAACATCATTTGACAAACCGGAGCAAACCAGCCAGCTAACAGCGGGGGGGGGGGGGGTCGGCAGTAGCAAGTAAACACAACACTTATGTAGAACAGCTGTCTCTAATGGCGAATGTAGCATTTTATCCATGTAAAAAGGCGCGTACTTCGACCTAGTCTATTTTCGATATCCTGTCTAGTTTTATTTATTTATTTTAAATAAAGTTTAATTCGGATAAAAACGAATACACAAATAAGTAACGAAATTGAAAAGGGTAGGATATGGCGGTTACGGATTAGCTAAGTTAACAAATACTCTTATTGTGAAAATGACGTTGTTTCCGCTGATACGGTTGTTTGTCCTGAACGTGCAACCGGCAGCTGTTGTTTCATCAGACAACTGTTGAACCTGTTTCTATTGGTTCACACACCTTCAGGGGCTGTCCGCCCTGTTGACTAAACTAACACGTACTATAACCAAAGATAGGCCTACTAGTTATACGAACTACGACCTGTAGTGTAATTCACAGGTGTAGCTATTCTCTGAGCTCTCTCGTCAGTCTGAGCCTGTACCATAGACTGTAGGCTGTATAAAAAGGTCTGTACCAGGCAACAACCTGACAACTACGGTACTTCTGCTTTGGTGTTCATCTAACTAACCTAGCTCATTCACGCTTTACCTACAGAGTACTGTACAAAATACTATTCAAGTGACCCAAACTATTAAGGAGCTTCTGCTCATTTTGAATTTTGACTCTTTGTTACTGCTGATCCTCAGTCACGTGTTTGGATCTGTGTTACTCTCCTGTGTCTTTTTCTGACTTGGTTAAGTTAACTTGACCATTATTTATGTTTCCTTTGTCCTCCCCCTCTACAGGAATCAGACCCAACCATGAGTAAGGACGCAGAGATCGACATGAAGGAAGTGGAGCTGAATGAGCTGGACCCAGAGAAGCAGCCCATGACCGGCGATGGCCAGGCAGCAGGCGGAGAGAAGAACGGCAGCGTCAAGCTGAAGGTCCCAGAGGACGAGGTCACATTCACAGGCCTGTCCAAAGACGAGCTGATGAAGGTTGCTGGTACTCCAGGGTAAGCTTTCAAAAACTGCAGATAATACTTGCAAAAGACTAGTATTGGCATGTGTAAAAGAGTAATATGGCTATTGTAACATTTCTCTCCCTATGCGCTCATTCTTTTCTGTAGATGGGTGCGGACCCGCTGGGTGCTTCTTGTCCTGTTTTGGCTAGGCTGGGTGGGCATGCTGGCTGGAGCCATTGTAATCATCGTCCAAGCCCCCCGCTGTAAACCCATCCCTGAGATGAACTGGTGGAACGAAGGACCCCTGTACCAGATCTCTGATGTTGAAGCTTTCTCTGATGGACTGAATGGTAAACCTACAGTGTTTTTTTATTATGCCTTACAGACCAAGGCTGATGCCCCTTCTTTTCTTTTTTTGCTTCCACCTTTTTATTTGTCAAATAAGATTTAGAGATTCTGGCCTTGCTGGGGTAACCCACTCCAATTCACACTGGATCAGTCTTGTGACTATGTCTTGGGTTTCCTGGGTTGTGCGTGGCCTGTTCCAGCTGGCCAGATACCAGATACTGCTGACTAGGCTGACACTGCGTGACTCACGGTCTAAAGGACATGAAAAACCCTTGAGTCATTTCTTTCATATCACTCTCAAGCCGATTTGAGGTTAAAGTTGAGCAACGTAGTACATTTGATGTAGCGGTGTGCAGATTTTCTTCTTTAAAATCTCATAAATTCCAAATCTTGATTAAAACTATTATCTTTCAAGCTTTTTATACATAATCAAATACCACTTAAAGGGCAGTATGATGTACAGCCTTCATTTCCCAGTTAAATTTTTAGGGCAGGACGCGTTGTACTGCCGTTCTCAGAATGAATTACTTGTGAGCGCTCGGGTTTCCAACAAGCCTTGGCCAGAATTCCAGAGACCACACGTGACTGTGTTTTCACATCAAGAGCCTCCTTGTACTCAGGCTTCACATGGCCAGCAGAGGCTGTGGAGGGAGCCATTCACATGCTGCTGCCTCGAGCCAATAGAGACGATGAGAGCAGCAGCTGCCACCCTCAGCTTCCCTCATTCCCCCCCCCCCCCCCTCCTAGCTCTGTGACCTCTCCTCTGACCCTGTTACTTTTCACACATCAGCTCTCTGTTGTCCAATGTGGAGTTTACACTTATGTGACAATACATAATTCTCCCTCCCCTGTCCCGCTACTTGTCTGTAGGTGTCGCAGAAAAGCTGGACGATTTGAACCAGTTGAAGGTGAAAGGCCTGGTTCTCGGCCCTATTCACACCGTCCAGCAGGACCAGCTAACCACCCTGAATTTCCAACAAATCGACCCAACCAAAGGACAAGAGAGCGACCTGATCACTGTGCTGGAAAAGGCCCACAAGAAGGGTATGTCATCACACACGTGAGATCAGTTGAGACCACCACTATGAATCACAAATGTTGTAACAGTGTAGGACAGTCATTAGTAACAGTGTAGGACTGTGTGTATGCTACTCTGTGGTGCAGGTTTATAAGCAGATGTTTGCTTGTTTTTTTTCTGTTAGGCATTTCTGTGGTGCTTGACATGACTCCAAACTACCTGGGAGCTAAGCCCTGGTTTACCGATGCCGATGCTAGTGAAGTGATTGATAAACTCAAGGTATGACACATACATGATGCACACACATATTTACTGTCTGTGGATCCTCTCTGAATCCATGTCATTGAGCTGTTGGAGCTGAAGTGCTGATATCATCTTCCAGGAAGCAGCAGAGTACTGGCTGAGTAAGGGTGTTGATGGCTTCAAAGTGTCTGAGATAACTGTGGCCAACGGCCTCCCTGACTGGTCCAAGCTGCAAGCCGCTGTCCAGGGCAACCGCACTGAGGAGGATACCAAGAAGAGGTAACTATGGCTGCCACTATCTGACCTAACGTCTTTTTAATCACCATCAAGATGATTTAGGTAGGAGCACATAATGTTTAATTTGTAATTCTGCAGGGAATATATTTGTGAACTTTGACTAAACCAGATTATGAGTTTATTGAGCAGTTTGTAGGACAGCTAACTTTTGGGAAAGCGGTTTTCAAAGCATCAGTAAATTGCCAGCTGACAGGGTTTGTGTTTCTAGAGAGAGCCTGGAGATTAAATGCATTCCACTGCCACAGGGGGCTGTGGGTGGGGGTCAGGGAGAACTAGATAGAACTAGATCAACAAGAAAAGCCTCCACAGGCCTGATGGAGCCTCACACTCATGTTGAAGGGACACCTTGTGGAGAAAATGAGGAATGACACAATTGACTACTACAATCAGATATCAGTGTTCGAGGAGTAATTCTGTATGTTTCTTAAAACAATTTATGAAGTCAAACTTTTCTAGTTTCAGCTGACTCCAACATAAGCTGTTGCCCTACTCTGCTCCAGACTGATCTGACCCTGTTTTTCTCTCCTCAGGGCCTTGATGGGTGTAGTTGAAGGTGCTTCAGCTGCAGATGTGTCTCGGTTCCTCAACACCACCGGTGTCGATCTGGTCGTTACTGACCTGCTCAGCAGCAACGCTGGAGGTTGGTTTGTGTTTCTGCTGTTTGAAGTGAATGTTTTCTCAATGTTTGGCTGGTCTAACAAAATATTGGACAGATTACACTTATCAATTGAAAGAATCCAAATGTTCATATAATAAAGAAAATTGTAATTGTTGTATAACAATCCTGCATAGCAATGTGTGTTGTACTGTTTGACTTGTATTCCCTTGTTTTCCTTGTGGCATTCTTAGTCTCTAAATCAGTGTTTGTGTGAAAAGCAGCTGTTGGTACAACACGGTGCTTTACAGATGATTGTTTTACTTGAATCTCTGCAGGTAAGGAGCGCATCCAGGACATGGACACCCTTCACCCCCAGCAGAGAGGTCTGGGCTGGGGCGTAGGTGCCACCAAGCTGAGCCAGCTGTCTACTGTTGCCAAAACTACATCCCTGATCTACCTCTACCAGCTCCTGCTGTTCACCATGCCTGGAACCCCAGTGTTTACCTATGGAGATGAGATCGGCCTTCAGGCAACAGAGGTAAGTCATAAACGGACCAGATTGATTCAAATGTTTCAACATCCTCACTGCTCTCTTACAGAGTGTAACCAATTTTCCTTTTGTTTCCTTATCAGGGTGCAGGACCTCCTAAGATGGTTTGGGATGTAGAGAAGGAACCTGCAGAAGGAGCTGCTGTTGATGAGGCTGCTGAGGTAAGAGTCAACTGTTTTCATGAAATATCTGTGTGGAAAAGGAGTTCTTGGGGAAACAAGCAAGGGCATGGTCTAACGTACTGATTTACTTTGTTTTTCTTAAAATGTTTCCTATTTCTCACGCTCACAGGCTCAGCGGAAGGAACACGCTGGTCTAAGGAAGTGGTTTAAATCCCTCAGCGACCTGCGAGGCAAAGAGCGCTCTCTCCTGCACGGTGACTACTATCCTCTCTACTCCTCCGACTCCTCCCTCTGTTTCCTTCGTCTGTGGGACCAGAGTGAGAGATTTGTAACAGCCGTTAACTGGGGGGATCAACCTGAGACGCTCAAACTCTCACTGGCACCTACAGGCAAGTTTCAACTCAACAGAAATACTGTTTCTACTTGATATGTAACGTGCAACATGCTCAGTAGTTATTGTGTTCATGTTTTTAACACGGTGTTTGTACTTGCAGAGGGAGTAGAGTTGCCGGAGACGGCCACGGTGAAGCTGTCGGCGAACATGAACACCACAGAAGAATTCACAGTAGACTCCTCAGTCAACCTGAACCAAATCACTCTGGGACCAGGACAAGCCGTCCTGCTGCATTTCCCCTATGTGGGCTAAAGATGGCGCCAAACCATAGGACAGCTGCCTGCAGATGAGCCATGTTAAAAAAGCAAACAGTAAAAGGCAGTCCTTAGGAATAAAATATTCAAAAGAAACAGGGCTTTATCTCTTCACCATAACAAATTGGACTTTCTATCAGTTTGTTTAGTCAGAACTGAAATAAGTTGCGTTCAAGAAAATCTGCCACAGACTTGGAGAATGCTGGCCAGTAAACTCTTGGGCTTTTATAAAGTTAAAACATTTAGTTTTTGTTTTTTAAAGTTAACTCTTGTGTGTTTTGTTCCTTGGAAAAGATAACAGCCACCTCAGACGTGCACTGGTCAATTTAACTTTATGTCATTGGTGATCTTTTATTGTTGAAGACCTCGGTTTATTGTCCAGATGTGTGAAAGACATTCCATTCCATTCTATGGGCATTTCTTTAGCAGTCCTCCTGTGTTTTTTTAATTTTAGATTTTAAGAAATTCTGATTTTGTCACTATTTTACTTTCTTAACGGTCTTTCTGTCTCACTAGACAGCACACAAGAAAAAGAGATGAACTCTGATACATGTGGGAACTTGGTTTGAGGTATTTTAAGAGTGCTAAAAAACAAAATTATTGCAAGTGGCTTCAAGTCTGTCAAGTCAACTGAATTGGAAATGAATAAACAGAAAGCTCTGTACTGACTCCTTTGCACTTGTGTTTTTGTCACAACATTTTTTTTTAGAGTTTGTTTATCTGAAACTATTCTCTACGTCGGAGATAAAACCAGATAAGATGTTCACTATGCTCTGTGCATACAGGTGTGTGAAAGTGTGTCACAGATGTTGACAGAGGAAGCACATCTATATTTTATAGCCCTCCGAGACAAGGTTTATCAGCACATTATACTACACTTTACAGTGTACCTGCTGCACATTCCTACATTTCACTAAATGGGTCATACACACTCTCTTTAAGTCATCTTCCATACAGTGTCAAAGTAAGTGGAACTGTAGTTAGTTTTGATTATGTAAAAAATATCTGTGCAAGAAATAGAAAAACAAATGTAGTCTCTTCCGCAGCATGTTCCATTGTTGTCTCTGGAAAATTTCTACACTTTTGAGTTTTCTGAGGTATAATCTTCCTGGAGAAATGAGTCAGCATTGATAAAATCAGGTGGATGAATGAGCAATTTAAGAGATTACTGAATTTCAGATAGTTGCAGTTTTTATAATCTAAAAGGACTATGTTCCATGGAGAACTGCTTGAAGTTTCTGTTCAAGATGATGGAGTAAAGTCGGGTTGATTTAATTGGACTTGCACAGCGGTGAGCACCTGTGCATGCTATGTAGCCTACTACATGGTGAAATGATAAAGGGGAGTTTTGTAATCCCCACAATGTCTGTTTCACAGTATTTACATGATGAGATATGGCACCCAAGAAGAGGAGAAGAGGAACACTTACTGTAAACAATCATGGTTTAGTATCTTTTTATCGACAAACAGTCTCTGTGGTTTTGCTTTTTTCTTCACGGTTAGTCTTTGTATGACTTGATTTTATAGCCCGGCCTGGGGTCTTTGCTGTGCCATTACAGTGTCTAGTCTGACATTAACCAGCAAGTCTACCATGATTTATAGAGAATGACTACATTTACTCAAACACTGTTTTTAAGTACAATTATGAGATATTCACACTTGTTTTGTCTTATGTATTCTTAAGTATTCCACTGTGTTTACAGTCAGCTTATGAATACAATTCACTGTATTTAATTAAGCAACCAAAAAGTGTATAAAGTAGGTCAAAATAGCTCTAAGACAACCAGTTACAAGCTAAAATGTTGCTTACTCATTAATAAATCAGTGATATAAAAAATCCACCAATCCTCCAATATACTATTCTGTATAAGTGCCTTTTTGATACAACATTTAATTTTATTGATAATCAGTGATAGAGGAACTTTTCAAAAACCTTTAATTCAATATATGCAACAAAACCACAATTTGAAAATATTTGTTGTTGCAGGTAAAAGTTTGACCTTCACTGAAAATGGGACTTTTTTTATCAGACAAATACGAATCTAAAGTACGACTATGCAGAGGAGTGGTCCTTTTTGGTATTTGGCAATTATGTATCATAATATTAATATTAGTATTAATGCATTAACTTGTTAGTAGCCTCTATATTTCCCTGTACTTGAGGTAAATTTAACACTAATGAGCAGTTCAATCTACCTGATAGTTTATAATCTCGTCACATTCTTTATATTTATGTATTTAGGAAGTAACTAATGCAATGAGTAATATTTTTCATATGAATAAATATGAATAAATATACCTAGGTTCATTCCACCAAATTATTGAGGAAATTAACTAATGAACTAATGAATGAATGAATGAATGAATAAATAAATAAATAAATACATAACCTTTCCCCCTTTGCTTGTCAGAGAGTATTCCTTCATTGTGGTGCTGTATACTTATTTAGACACTGATACTCAGTCTTGTATAGTACTGTGACAACGTTTTAAAACAAAAATCAACAAATCTGAAATAATGTACATAATAAAGTACACTGGTGCCCTAACTTAAACAAAAAGTCTAGTCATCATATTCTGACACCCTATTCTATTTCATTATGTTTGTCATAATGTCAATAAACCTTCACATTCAATAACATCACTTTTAAAGCATCCTTTGATAAAAATGTCAGACAGCCCCTTTAACACCTGAAACCTGAGTTAATTTCTCAGCAGAGTTTCGGGGTCCTGGGACAATACAGTGCCGCCGTGTTGCTGTGGTATGACAGGGGAGGTTTGAAGATGATGATACCGGGAATCTGAGCTCGTCTCAGCAGCTCTCTGCTCACCCCACGCCACTGCGAAACCCAACCACCGTCTCACCCACGACCATGCACACTCATGACTGACTCTCAGTCTGAGTCTGACACACACACACTTACACCTTTTACATCACAACGTTACCTGACCTTTTGGCTTTGACGGAGCAGCGCAGAGACATTGTTACCTGTCACCTTATAATGGGAAGACCTGTGCTCTCAAAACATGAAAACTCTGAGCAAAAGCAAGACATTGTATATTCAGAGAGCAATCCTCAAGCAAATCACTCCACTCAATATAGCCTACTATTGACACTAGCCAGACCATTTAATATACTATTGGGTGTTTTTTTTTAATGGAAAATGCTTGTTTCTTAAGCCTCCCAACAAATGCGTTTTTTGTGATCACGAGACCAGGAAATGCTGCTTCACTTTAAGCTGAATGTTTGAACTTAGTTTTCAAACTGTTTTACATGTTCACAACAGCGTGAGCTGTCGGCTAATGTGTAGCTCCTCTGGAAGCTTGAGGTTCAGTGTCTTGCTCAGGACTCATTTCATGTGAAGATGAACATTGGGGAGAGAAAAACTCATTTACCTTGTTTTTGAACTTGTTTTTGAGCCTCAGAGTGTAGCTAGACTGTCAATCCTGTTCAGTCTTACAGACGCTGAATTCATGTGTCAGGTGGTTCTGACAGCAAAGCAACACCACAGCCGCCTTCAGAACGGCAACAGCTAAGTGACTTGTGGGGACCTCTTATCTGAAGGATTGGGTACAGGATTGGGTACAGTTTTTTTATACAGTCTACAGTCTATGGTTTTTGCTTCTCTGGGAAAAGCACATATCATTTAAACAGCAAAGCTCATTCTTCATCAGACAGCTAGTACATAATCAGTGCCCTGTACAGCTGTTTTCCTCTCCTGAATTCAACGAGCTTTGTTTTTTTATTTCTTTTGTCAGCTCCTACACTGTTCACTGTGTGAACACTCAAGCATACAAAGGAACCACAATTAATAAAAGACACGTGTCTACTTCTCTATGCACACTCTGCTCAGTTTTGCTTTCCTTTTATTCTACCTGATGACAGATTTGTTGTATAGTAATTCAATTAAAAGCTCATTAATGAAGGAATACAAAATTGCACCCTTTCTTGTGAAAAGTTAGATGAAAGGAGAAACCACTCTTATCTCTGTATATTCAATATAAGTCTGATACTTGGGAAAAATAGTTGCTCTGTTCAAAGAAAAAGAAAAAAATCTTGCTGCCACAAATTAAAACAGCAGTGACAGAGGCACCTTCTTTCCTCTTCTCCTCTCTTGGAGCTTGTACTCAAGGTTCAGCTTAGTGTGTAAAAACTGTCCCACTGGGGAATAATGTCTTCCAAACAAATAGAGGGCAGCAGCAGCAGCAGCAGCAGCATATTAACATAAAGTTGGACATCCTGCCCCCTTATTCCACCTCTTCCCCTGTGACATAGCAGGACAAATCCCAGTGGGTCAGTATCACTGGCTCATATGGACCATCACCTTTCAGGTATTCAATGAAGGCCTAAAAAAAATATTGAAAGATTGATTTTTCTTTCTTTTTGTTTATTTATTTGTTGTTATCGTTTTGTTATTGTTTGTTTTTATTTGCTGGGAATAATAGTAATACTTTCTAGATTATTGTTATAAACTGACAAACAAATATTGAACATGGGGTAGGCTACATACATTCGATGATGGTATCTGGGTGAATCTGACACCCCCTGGCAGGCAGGGCCTTCAGTACCATAGACTGTGGCTGTAACAAAGGCAAGTGAATGTCAATTTGATATTGACAGGTGTCTTAGCCAATCATACTATTCTGTTAAGTTGTGGGCGGAATGGTTTCCCGGCATTTGCCACTTGAAGCCAATTTAGTGATGTTCGATACCACAAATTTGCTTTCCGATCCGATACTGAGTAAAATTCAAGCTGGTATCGGCGATATACCGATCCGATAGCCTACCGATACTTTGTGCAAATATACCTAATGTGCCTGGTAAATCTAAAAAAAAAGTAGTGTATTTCAAGTCATAGCTTCCTAAGGATACAAGACATCAGCGTAACATATGTATCTATTTATTTTAAACTCTGAAGTAGGCTATATTGAGGTAGCTGCCTGTTTACAATATAGCCAAGCTAATAGTAGCCTACAACAACAGAAAAAACAGAGGACTCACACAATCATACAAAATATGTGAAAATGGTGTTTCAAACACTAAAAAAAGAACATATTGTAAAATAATAAAACCATTAAACCAAAATATTATTTATAATTTTCCCACAGATATCTGTCCTCGCTGTTTGTGGAGCTGCCATTGACTCTAAACAGACTGAGACAGACTGACTGACTGTTGAGTGAGCAGCGGGTTACGCATTACGCACTTACCCAGGCGGAAGAAAAAGTAGTTCCTAAAAACTGCATGCCATTTAGACAAGGTCTCAATAGTTTAGTTAACTTTCCACCATGTTCCTGTTAATGATATACATTACCACAAGTATGAAGTATCAAAAGTATCGATATTTTCATTTGAGAATCGATTTTTGAGCACACAGACCTGGGGAAGTATCGATATTTCAGTATTGATCCGCACATCACCTGCTAAAGTTGTCAGTGAGCAGCCAGGGAGAAAAAAAGATTCAACGGAAAAGTAGGGAAGGCAATGAAAGGAAATTGCAGAAATGTGTGAAGAAGACGGTGTGGATGAACTGAAACTCATTTTTCACGATTAACTTTTCAGGAAAAACATACAATTGTCGAGAAAGGTCGACCATCACCTAGCTTACCAGGATTAGCGCAAGCTAGCAAGAGCTAGCAGTGGCGCCAAAGACGGTAAATGGAGCACGGTATCTTTGGTGGCGCCTACAGCCGCTATCAGTGGGCGCGCACCAACACCTGATAAAGACCTTGGTGAGATACAATAATTTGAGTTGCTTAATTAAAGCAGCTCTGAAATATCAGTCCAGTCCTGGACACCTGCTACTGAAAACCTTTGGAGACACACATATTGACTTGTAGTTGAGTGGGCAACATCGGAGAGAGAGCACTGCACACAAGAAGAGGGTAAGGCCAAAAATTCCCCTCCTTCAATTATAGCAGCCTCTTCAGTCACTTTTTCTGTCACCATTTCACTATTATTATTACCGGTTCCGGTTGAGGGAATGCTTGTGCAATTAGCTGCCACTGCTCTTAAGTTCCTTTTTCTGTTTTTAACCGATTTCCCGCGCCTTTATCATCTGATCTCTGCCTCACTGCCAACTTTTGCAATGATGCAGTCTGCCCTGGTCAGTGTGCCAACTATCAACTGTCCTGTGTGTGTGTGTCTAGGCTCCTCACCTGGCTGCTGCTCGGAGCCTTCCTCTGGTCTTTCATGGCAACAATGTGCATTGATCGGCTGTTTGTATGGACTGTGCTGGCCTGGACTGTCTGTCCTTTATCTTCAGTTTCTGGACGGCGGTACTCCAGGGCAAAGCTCCACCCCACCACCGGTGTCATCACCGTCGGACCATTCAACTGCCACCCCCTTTGGAGCAGGGATCCTCTCCTCCAGGACATCCTGACAGACCGTAAGTTGGATTTTCTGTGTTTGACAGAAACGTGGCAACAACGTAATGACTTTTTACAGCTGTATGAATCTACTCCTCCTTGTTCACATCTGTCAACTCCAGTGTCTCTGGCAGAGGGGGAGGTCTCTTGATATGACTGCAGGCAAAATTTGAAAAGATCACTGCACTATTTGGTCGAAGATATTTCTGAAAACAGATTTATAGAAACTACATCTAATAACTAACTAATTAATTAATGAGTTTCCCTTTGGGGATTAATAAATGGGCACAAGTTGCTGACCTTCCCATCCTGAGCATTATGATTGTTTTTAGGTTGACCTTTGCTCAATTTCCCCCAATTTCTCCCATGTTTTAATTTATGTGGGATATTGCAGTGTTGAGGCACAACACGTTTAATAGCTGAACTTCCATGGCTAGGGGTTTTACAGTATTGTTTTATTTAATTGGTTATTGCCATGTACAGCCCCATGATCCTATTGAATTTATTTTCTTTTTATTTATTAATTTGCACGTTGTTATAATCAAGCAAGCAATATTAAAACAAAATAAACAGGATATGCAGGTGAGATTAATAAAACCGGGAAAGGTTTATAAAGGAAATCTCACCTCAGTAACGAGAAAAACAAAAAAATAAAAGACCACACAGAACAAGCAAACATAGAAACACAAAAGAAAGAAGCAAGAGTAACTCAAAAGTGTGTGTGAGTGTGTGTATGCGTGCTCAAGCGAGCATGGGAGTGTGTATGCATGTTGAAGGCCCAGAGTCTGGGGACATGAAAACTATATTGATTTTTTATTTTTATTTTTTAAATGTCTTTACATACTGCTGATAATTTAACTTTTGATTATACTAAAATGAATAGTCACTTTAAAACACAGTAAAAGTGTATACCTCTTATAATATTCTCTTACAAATATTAGCCTTTTGAGCCCAGGAAGCTAATATCTTTAGCTTAGCATTAGATCTTTTTAAAACCTTTATTTAACCAGGCAAAAATCATTAAGAACAAGTTCTTATTTGCAATGATGGCCTGACAAAAAGCACAAGCTTCTTGACGGGAGGGGGAGAGAGGGCTGTGAAAAAAAGTATTGGTTAAAGACAGTGGCACAAAGCACAACTATACAGACATACAGACATGTAGCAGGACAACAACAGAGACAATACACAAGCATGGCTATGCAGACAAACAGCAAGAGAGTGACAGGGACGGAAAAGGGTTAAACAAACAGCTATTCAGTCATACAGGCATACAGACAAAGCAGCAAGACAGACAGTGGCGGGCAAGGCAGAGAAATATATCACACTAGTATTACAAAGGGTTAGGAAGGCATTAGGAAGGCTAAATTGATAGAACATGAAAGACAAAGAAAAAGAAAAGAAAAACAGGGTTAATAGTGAGGATTAGTTACAACATCACAACACAAATACATAAAGACAGAGTTAATAACAGGGTTATATGCAACAACATATCACAAGTTGGTTTCAAATGTAACAAAATAAATGCCCATACAAACACCTATGAAGTTCTGTGATTCAAAGGTTTTTTTCCTCTTATCTCAGTCTAATATGTACCAGGGTACTTCTTGGCTGGGTGTCTTATGTTACAGATTAAACTAATTAGCTGTGATATGTTAATTAAAGAGCTTTAGGTGCTGGTGGTAATCTGAATTCGTACCTGGACAGAGCCACGCTAGCTGTTTCCCCTCATACCACCAGTCATTGTGCTAAGCTACGCTGAGCTGCAGTTTTGTTTACCACTGAGACATTACTGTGGCATCCAGCTCTCAGCAAGACCAAGAATAAATGATTTACTATTGTTTTTGGTCAAATATATTCCAAGTAGAAATATGTAGCCAGAAACTAAATCGCTAGTGCAGATGTGACCATAGGCTACTGACTGATACACACCTCTGCTCCCCACAAACCTATGGCGACAACCTCTGAAGTCCTATGTACAGTATGTGGTCCAGGGGTGTGTGTGTGTGTGTGCGACATTAAAATATGTGTGTGTGTGTGTGTGTGTGGCCCTTTAATATAGAGAAGAGCAAATGATGGATGAGAGGGTTGAAAAACACCCACTCAAACTGAAAGCCTGTGTGTGTATGTGTTAGGTTAAAGCCACACACTAGGGTGTTTTTCTCTTGTTTCCAGCATCACTATGACACAGCTTGAGACACACACACACACACACACAGACACACGCATGCACACACACATACCACACACACCCACACGCATACACACACACACACACACACACACACACACACACATACCACACACGCACACACACACACACACACATAGTGGCGTTATGACAAGGCTGATGAAAGGATCAAATGAAAGAGTTGAAAGAGTGACAGCGGCCGATCATCTTTGGTGAAACTACATCCCTCTACCTCTCTCTCTCTCTCTCTCTCTCGTTCGCCGTCTCTCTCCACCCCCTTTCTCACACATGTGTACCTACCAGTCTACCATACACACATGCACTTCACTGCCACTGACACATCTCACCCCGTAATGACAAAGTAACAGGTAAGAATGCATTTTTATTGTAATTCACTGTTTTCAGTTTGATTGTTTGTGTAAGCAGGATGTTATGAGGCCGGAGCTTCTGAGAATACGTTGAACTTAACCCAGGGACCCAACATTAGCATTACTAGCATACTCACACACTTCTAAAACACACCTGTTCCCCCCCGAGTCTTATTTGTTTGCCCCCATTTAACCTCAATACGATGGAGGCAGGCTCACACATTTATGTATTTCATTGGTTAATTGATAATATTTTTATGATACCTTGTTTAAATCCATGTACCAAGTGAAAATATATAAATGTAGATAAATCGAACAAAAATTTTGGGATGTCACAGAGAGATTCAGAGATATGACATATAAGCTTTCTCTCCTCGTGCTACTTTTTTGTAGCAAAATTTGACAAAAAAAAATGTTATTTTGAAAATCCCTTTTGATCTGACAATGTGCCTCTGCTGACTGATCTAAAACTTCTTGTCCTTGTGCAGTAAATGCTTTGGAACGATCCATGTTCCACACACGGCAACAAAATCACTTCTGCGCCTCAACTTTTTTCGTAGCATTTCAGTGTCATTACCCACAAGATGTTGTTGTTTGCAGCTCTCACACAAAGAGTCCTAAAACCACAAGCCTGACTTTGTTCACTGTGAACATTTAGTGAGATAGAATGATGTGATAAAGCAGGGCCTTGGTTTGCTCCGGCCCTGGGTTCAGTGAAACATGAAGGTTATGTTCTTACAGCAGAGGCCTACAAGTAGAATCTGAAGTCCTGGATGTAATCACACAAGCTATTAATTTGCTGTGTTTTAATACTAACATGGATCTGCACTCAGTTTGCACAAACCCTA
Source organism: Trachurus japonicus (assembly GCF_045865225.1). Classification (NCBI taxonomy): domain Eukaryota; kingdom Metazoa; phylum Chordata; class Actinopteri; order Carangiformes; family Carangidae; genus Trachurus; species Trachurus japonicus. Next base: position 29,285,130 of record NC_140924.1, read on the forward strand.
AAACATAACATCGGTGTAGTAATGCAACGAAGCCTGTAATGGTCAGTTTTTGTTTAAGCAGTTTTACAGAGGCGTTTATTAAGCTTAGTCATTTTGGAGTTTGCAGTTCATTTGGCAGTTGTATTGTCTTACTGTTGTTTCTAATTTTCCTCCGTCCCAGCTGCTTGAAAGAGAGTGGGTAAAACATTAGTAGAGGAGTTAGTGTTGTTGTTGCTATTTTTGTCCTCCTTCGATTTTGTGACCTCCTTTGACATCTGCAGACAGAACGGGGGCAACGACAGCTTTTGTGTCTCAGACTGGGATGTAGCACCAAAGCGTCTGTGCCAACGCCGGCCGGAATCAAAAACATTTGTATCAAACATTACACCATTTTTGTAGCTCAAGCTGAAAATCAAAGCTCAGGTCTCAGAAACAAATCCAGTTGTTTTCTCATTTCAGCTTATTCATGTTTGAATAGCTTCTGTAACTTTAGATGTCGTGGGCTTCCACACTCTCTACCTGGAGGACGGGGTGAAATGAGGAAACGGAAGAGACGCAGAACGATCAAGGAGGATTCTGTGAAATATTTTGCCGTTCATTGTTATGGTGTGCAACTTATATACAATGTCTGCAAGAAGTATTCAACAGCATAAGCACAAATGAATACAAAGAAGAATGAAGAGTGTTGTATTTCCAGTGCTGCTATAAGATATATAGGCGCTTTAATGATAATTCGTCTGAGCTGTAATAGAGTCAAACATCTTCACGCTGCAGTTTTTTTCCCTTTTCATCTTTACCAAAGAGCTCAGGCTCTGCTCGGAGGCTCGGAGGCTCGGAGGCCGAAAGTGAACAGCAGTTTTCTCTGCAAATCCTGGATCGGACTGAGGCCTGAATCCCCACATAACGGTGTTATTTGTAGTCTCTCCGTGTACCGTAGTTTTGGTTCTCCACTGCAGACAGGCATCCCCGCAGAATGATCCCATGCCAGATGTCACACTGGATATTGTGTGTTTCTCTTAGTGCGCAGTGTTCAATTTTTAGTCTTCACTGGTAGTTAAACCTTCTTCCACTTTGTTTCACACATGTATTCTGGTAAACGCAACCTCAGATGTCATGTGACTCTTTTTAACTATTGGTTTTCGCTTTGCCATACAGCTGTGGCTGGTAAAACATCCGGGAAATAGCATGTGTCTCCCTCTTCAACTGTGGAAACCTTGTTGCTCCCTAGCAGTGGCTGGCCTCCTGTTGGCTTCCCTCACTGGCTTTCACACAGATCTCAATGTAAACCGGCACAGTCAGCCCAGGCATAATCAGCGCCTCAAAAATATCCATCTATTGTTCCCCTGATTGGTGTCTCTTATTTGAAGATTACCCTTCAATGTTCCTTTATCCTAACACTGTAGTTTTTACAAAGGGCTTGAGTGTGTGGAGCCTGAAATCGCTTTATCACCTTGAATACACACAAACAATCTCCAGCTCCCATCAGTCAGCTCAAAATAAAAGAGGTCAATATTTCGCAGTTAAATTGCACTTTCACAGTCACAGTGAAAAATCATAATTCAACCTCTTTTACTTTGTCAGGTTTGCTGTGTCGTCGTATTGTGATACTTCTTCTTGTAGTTATTGCAGCATCAACGTCTATCTATCTATCTATCTATCTATCTATCTATCTATCTATCTATCTATCTATCTATCTATCTATCTATCTATCTATCTATCTATCTATCTATCTATCTATCTATCTATCTATCTATCTATCTATCTATCTATCTATCTATCTATCTATCTATCTATCTATCTATCTATCTATCTGTTACGCGGTGCTTTGCCTTCCAGCTGTTGATCATAATTAACATGAATGCCTCTTGTGAAAGTTCTGTGTGAAGGGACATTTCGAAGACTCTTCATGGTTCTGATGGGTGATGATTATTGGATGTCCCCATATCGTAGCTTTGCTAGTAATATGGCAGGGCATCCACAAGACCCGCAGAAAAAATAGATGTAATTTTTAGTTTAGCTGATAATCACAACCTAATCGACAAAGATGTGCTTTCATCACTGACATGGTTTTTTGTCTGGAGAATAATGCAGCTGGAAATCATTTTATTCTAATGAATAAAAAAAAAAGGTAATCACTTAATTATTTATTACCATTATCATATTTTGTTGATAGTTTAGTCACAGTCAAATAAATGAATGTTTTGCAACGGCTCTAATTCAGCATTTACTGTATTATAATTGTAGCGTTATAATAAAATACGATAATTGTAATGAAATAGAATAAACGCACTAGATATAGTGTATATAACGTACACTTAATCGTTAGAGTGTGTTCTTAATTTGTTTTTTCGTTTAATTTCAAGATAATTTAATTATTCATTTGAACGATGTGACATTAAAACAATTGAAGAACCACTGTAACTGTGGAATGACTTCTACTTGTAGCGTGCTCTTTTAGTTAACCTTCGCTTAGCCCTCATCACCTTTGTTGTCATTAGTTATCATTGTATCCACAAGAAGATTGAATTTAATCCATGCACAATAAATTACAATCACAATTGTTGGTATTTCCTGCAGCCACGTACAGTGATGGAATGTATCATGTTCTCGGTATCAGACTGTACCTGCAGAGTTAATTTGATCTGATTTAATTGGAATAATGTTATGTGTTTTCAGAAAATATATGGATTGGATCAAATGGTTAATCTGCACATATTTACTGTGAAATTTTAAGAATTCTACTTTTACTTTTGTCCTGAACCAAGCTTGATTACGTTCTTAATTTTAAAGGGCCTTTAGTTACGGGTAAGAGTTTATACAGTTGTGGTGGATCAGTGTTGTTCATGACTTTATTAAAAACGTTCCTATTGTCCACTTTAGAAACACGTCTGAAACAAACACTGCTGTCGTGTCACTCTAGAAGTCATCATGATCTGACCGTGTTTCAGTATTTTTACAGATGAACTGTGAACATTATCCCTGCTGTACAGACGACACTCATAGATTTTAAATGAAAGAAGTCAGAATCAGTCTTTCTGTAGCACTGTGGGGACGTGTGCAGATGAACGGGTCTCTGAACTTTTTCTGGCCTGTGATCTTTTCATGCGAACAAAGTCTTGTTACTACGGCGATAAAGAATTGTCACTTTCAAGCTTCTTTTATATTTTCACAGAGGGACTGTCAGATGCATTCAAAGGAACATCTGCTGTATTTGTAATGTTACAAATGACAGTTTACTGTAACATCACTCTGCATAAGACGTGAACCATCCTGGGGTCCCAGCACAAAGCTGTGAGTTGCTGCTTCGTATCATTGCACAAGTTTGCAGGTGTAAATAAATACAGCATTAATATTACAGTTTAAGCTACGGCCGAAAAGTACGGATACTTTCTGTGTACCTTTAGATTACTCTCACTATACTACTCCACTGTGTGTTTTAGACATACTATTGTCTTTAAAACACATGCAATTATTGTTTTTCAATGCAGCCATTATTATTCTGAGATAATGAAACACCGTCCTTTGAGTAAACTAATGAATTCCTATTTACTTCAAATATTTGTATAAACTATCATTAAAAGAAAAGTTCACCTTTTTGACAGATGGTGACACCTGCTTCGTATGTGATTGACAGTTTGATAGCTTTTAAGGTAATGTTACAGTTTCTTGTACTGTCCATGCCACACACACACACTCCTACAACATCGACATGGATCGTCGTCACATGATAAGAGGGTTATGGAGGTGGAATGAGCTCATTTAACTGTGATCAATCACATATCTGCCGCCTGTGGAAAAAGACTGAATTTGGTGAACAGAGCCAGCTCTGGGTTTACGATGTTCAACGTTTCACTTCAGTTTGTCTCCATCCATTCAGTTCCCCTCTTCTTGCCAGTCATTGCATGTTTTCTCTCGATGACGGAAGACGGATGAGGAGAAGGCATGGGGTAAAAAAAAAAAGAAAAAAAAAAGAAAAAAGTTTAGAGAAAAAGTCCAGAATTGCTTTGTCTCTTTCCCCCTCCTCTGCTCCCACAGCTTCTTACGGTGAATTTGAGAGAAATCTAGAGAAGCGACTCCTCCGTACGTCCTCCTCCGCACTCCCCTTCCATCCTCCGTTCATTCACACATTTTTCACTCGGCTGTTTTTCTCAGAGGTATCAGATATGAATGCATGCTAATGGAGACACAGACAGGACCATGGCAGAGTGACTGCTATAAAGACGGAAGAATGTGGTGAATTTCAAACAAACAGACCAAAGGCATGCTAAAACTGATAAGACGGCTCTTTAAAACAAGACGCTCTCACTTTTAGGCTTTTGAAGACTAAACGCAACTTGGTGCTGAAATAAGCTTTGAAAAACTACTATACAGTTGAGAGTTTCTTTTATTCCAAAAACTTTATTTTTCTTCTTTAACTTTATTATTGGATATCTATAAAGGGCCGTGTTTTATTCCAAGACAATTTGTCATCCTCCCAGTTCATGATTACTAACCACAGCAGTGTAAATGACTCAGATACTGACTGTAAGTTTTATTAGAGATGGTAAATGTCTCTTTGCAGCTGGAATCTCTGCATTGACGATCAGAGCCTTCATCTTCCACAAAGAGCTGCATGAAATGTAAAGCAACTTTGAATTGACCTAAATAAACGTAAATGTAACCCATCAATAGATCACTGCAAGTTATCATCTCCAATGCTGAGGTTATTGTGTCACTCATTGTTCAGTTACCACATCATTATCTAATATGCATGTTAATATTGAGGTTTCCAGCTATGAGATGTAGTCACACTGTACGAGGGACACACACACACACACACACACCTTTTCTCTTTATCTCATTGTCTCCACTCTTAAATTAGACACGCAAACTGACTTTTCACAAAAGCGGTTTATGAGCATGGCAAGCACACACACCTTTCACACAGATTGCGAATGTGACAAACGACTCTCTTTTAAAAATTCCACATTAATTTGCCCCACATGGTCGTACGCATATGAAGTAAATGGTGTTTGTTGTAAATGAGTGAAATGTGTCATTTTGAGAGGAAAAAATATCTCCGGCTGTTACTGTAACAGCAGCTCCCATTTTGAAATTGTGATGGGAGTCGAGGCGTCAATTCCAAAAGTCTGAAGGTCGTCACAGCTCGGTGAAAATTTATGATGAACCGTTATCTGTTTAAATTTATGACGAACCGTTATCAGAATGGTAGTCGTTTCTGATCTCACACATGCATGCAGCTGTTTAGAACAGATATGTGTCATGTTTTATACAACATGTAGAAAATAATTAAGTGTAGAAGGTGATGCCAGAGAGAAATGACTGTATTTGTTAGATATACATTTACTTTACTGGATGGAGATGCTAGCCTGGCAGCCCATCTGGACAGAGATAGTGGGATAGGTAGCCATTTTGCTGACAACTGGTACGGCAAAAAAGAAGATGTTTGGGAAGACGGAGAGAGTTGTGAAAGCATCACCGATGGGTTTTACAGTAAAGGGGATTGCTATAGCAACTCAAACAATGTTTTTTACTTCATAAATTGCAGCAGTGAGGAAGGATTTAGGCGCAAACTCAGAGGCAACTACTAGAACGGTAGTCATTTCTGATTTCACACATGCATGCAGCTGTTTAGAACAGATACGGTATGCGTCATATTTTATACAACATATCCATGTAGAAAATAATGAAGTGTAGAAACGGAAGTGATGCAAGAGAGAAATGACTGTATTTGTTAGATATACATTTACTTTACATTTCATAATTGACCATATACATAAATCATACCTCACAGCAATAGATTAATACTACTAAATATAATGTATACACAGTATTTTACATACATGCAGATAAAGATGAGGCGTAATGAATGTGTGTGATGCAGTTAGATCTTGCATCACCTGGACAACATGCAACCTGAGAGCATTGGCAGTATTCTAACAGTCGACAAATGTTGTTTTACGTTCTCTATGGCTCCATGCCTGGTCCGTTTGAACTTGTGTGTGTGTGTGTGTGTGTGTGTGTGTGAGCGTATTGGGCAGGTGACTGAGGTTGCTTGCAGACTTGTGGATATGTCAGCATTCATGTTTGAGGTTGTGTGTGCAGCATAAGTGAGTGGGTGTTTAAGGCCATATGACATAATAAAGGTAGAAAACAGCAACTTAGCACATTAACGGTGAGCTGTATGTGTGTGTGTGTGTATGTGTGGTGGGTGAGTAGGTGGGGCTGCAGGGTGTTTAGAGGGTTCCCTGAACCTCATCGTTTGTCGCCGTCTTCCTTCCTGTTTCGTTCTCACTCTCTTCCTGTCAGCTGACTCAGCCGTAGACTCTTGATCTGGTAAACACGCTCCCATCTCTACACAGCCTCTCTACATATATGCACACATGTATAAAATGTACTGTATGTAGCCACACATCGGTGTACCAGTGCACACTGATGTACTGAAAGCAGCTAACAACACATTTATACATACATACACACACACCATATACGATAAATGTATCTATGTTATTAAAAGTGTAAAACTTTTTGCATTTCATACACATCCCTGAGTGTTTTTCAAAACTCAACTTCAGCATGAATGTCTGGCAAAGATGTGAAACTATGGAAAAAGAACTGTAATAAAGTAGGAGAGTGTCAGAAAGGAGGTGGGAAACTAGGAAAAACAGTTAAAGCAGACAGACAGCGTATGAAAGGACAGAGATTAAGGAAATCAAAGAGATAAAAAGCGAAAGAGAGAAGATGAAAGACAGGACGAGAAAACAAAGCTGGGCGCTCGGTGAGAAAGAGAGAGAAAGACAGAGAGCGAGATAAGGACAGGCAGAGCGACGGAAAGAGAGAGAGAGAGATGGAGGTGGGGGGCAGAGAGATAAAGATAGCTGAAAGGAGGGAGATCCGTCAGCGTTTGTTTCCTCAGGATGTGGTTACCACGACGACGAAAAGGCAAAGAGGCAACATCACTACCCGCTGGTCCCTTCTGACACCTGCAAGTGTGTGTGTATGTGTGTGTGTGTGTGTGTGTGTGTGTGAGTGTGAGTGTGAAATTCAGAGGATGTGTGTCTGTATATGTACGTGCGTTTCACTGAGTAACTGAGAGAGTAGTGTGTGTGTGTGTGTGCGCGCGTGTGCATGTAAAAAAACCACTGTGTATCAGTGGTTGTGTGTCCATTTTGCTTTAGGTGTGTGTGACAGACAGTATGTATGTGTGTGTGTCAAAGGAGACGCAGCCGAGAAAGAGAACGAGAGAGAGAGAAAGAAAGAGTGAGTGAGAGAGAGAGAGAGAGAGAGAGAGAGGAAGAACTAAGTGAGAGGCTGAAGATCTTAAGGGGGAATTATAAGACTCTACACTCGAGACAGTGGAGAAGGAAAGAACTAAAAATAAGTCTGAAAGAATTATGAAGAAAATCAGAAGAACCAGAACCCGAAAACATGAACAACAGGGGACGAACATGTGTGAAAAGGAAATTAAGCACCAAGAACTGGTAAAAAGAAAACCTCAAAACGTATGCAGTGTATCTGGCTTCATCTCATCTTCCTTCGTTCTTTCTCTTTCTGACTCACTCATTGTCCTATTTAGAGCAGAATGTGGTTTGAAAGAAGAGAGAAAGAAAAACCAACGAAGACTCAAGATTTAATTCAGTACAGTGAACAAATGAATTTCCAACAAGCGGCTTTGTTCCTGAAACAATGTTTCTTTTTTTGGAGATTGCATTAGTTGCAGTTGTTGAAAAGTAAAGAGTGTTTTTTTGTTTAAGGTAGCAGCACCCTGTTGCTTCTCTGGCTTCTCCTCCAGCATCACTTCGGTATGTCTGCTCGTGTGTGTTTCTCTTCAGACCAAGTTGCAGCCGTTTTCCATCATATCAAATGATCTTTCTTTTTAATCTGTTTTTGAGCGGTGAGAAGCGCCAAAAATCTGATGCCGTCACTTGACGTAGTCTGCGTTAGCACAAGTGCTAACAGAAACGTGTTTGCCCTGAACAGCTAAAACCATTTGGAATAAGAAATTGGCTTCAGTTATTTAAACCTACAGGCAACAAGAATAAAAAGAGATTAATGTGTCGTACAAAAACCAAACACTTCTGTAAATGAATCATCAAACTCATGCCGGCTCCTGCAGGAGAAGTGAGTTACCGAGAGGTGACATTAGAAATGTGACAACTCTGCGGCTGCGCTCTCCTCTTTCTGGGAGCAGGCCTGTTGTGCCCTCCTAATAACAACATCGTCCCTACAGTAATTTGACAGTGGTTTTATAATGTGATTAATTTTGGCTCTTGAAGACCCAGCTCTAACGTGCCGGTGTTGCACAATTCGCGTGACGCATCAGATTGTGTGACCCAGTTTGGAAGGTCAGCTGTTCTACCAAAGCAAATATTTGACTTTCTCATGAACTTCATTTTCAGCAGAATGTGATATTTGTGTATATGTGATTGCTAAAAAAGAAGAAAGCTCCATTTTTCAGTAGCAACAGCTCTGGTACCTGGTGCTGTTGACAAGGCTGTTGTGACATGATTTTCTATTTGTTCATTTAAACTCACCCAATGTTTCTCTCTGTGCCCTCCCTGCAGGCAGTCTAAACCCAGCAAACAATCATGGATGACCGCTCCTTCCCCAACCTCCACCACCATCGCCACCGCCCGCCCTTTCACCTCAACTTACCCGGCCTCCAGAGTCCAGAAGCAGGATACCAGCCGGCCCTGGACTCTCTGGAGCAGTATGGAAACAGAGCAGAGGAATCTACGTCTTTCCCCACATCAAGCACCTCTTCCGGAGGGAGACGGGGGAGCAGCGTGGGAGACAGGGGTTTCCAAAACACCAGTCTGGATGGAGATGCTAGCCTGGCAGCCCATCTCGACAGAGATAGCGGGATAGGTAGCCATTTTGCTGACAACTGGTACGGCAAAAAAGAGGATGTTTGGGAAGACGGGGAGAGTTGTGAAAGCATCACCGATGGGTTTTACAGTAAAGGGGATTGCTATAGCAACTCAAACGATGTTTTTTACTCCATGAATTGCAGCACTGAGGAAGGATTCAGGCGCAAACTCAGAGCAAACTACAGCAACCAGGTTAGCTTCGAAGCTAAAAGTGAGCCAGTATACAACAGAGAGGCTAACACCGGCCACTTCACTAAACAAACTCCGTCCCACAGCAGAGGGGCCGCAGGAAGCTTCAGCGACAGCAGCGTAGAGTATTGTAGGACAGATTCACAAGTGAGCGATAATTACTTAGGGAGGGAGGAGGATTATGGGTCGAGCTGTGGTTCAGGTGAGGACCAGCTTCAACCGGCAGAGGTGGAGGGTCCCTGGCTCAGTGTGTCTCCGTCCAATCAGACAGGAGAGGGGAGGTGGAGGGGAGCAGCGGAAAGCTTTACTTTGGCCCCGGGGTGCCCGCCACTGAGGTCACCCATCACCATCAACAGTGGGACATACACGCAGAAACTGGATTCCTTTTCCGAGGCGTTCCTCTCCCAGCGGAGGAGAAGAGTCCCTGTGATTCCCAGCGGGGAGTCCTCGGGACAGATGTGGGAGTTTGGAGTAGGGAAAGTAGAAAGCAAGTCAAGGCACAGCTGTGCTTTCGACGCAGACTCCTACCTGCCTCCCTCCTCCTCCTCCTCACCAGCTCACCCCTCTCTCCCGTCCTTCCCCTCCCCTCCCACGTCCTCTCACCTCATGCCTTCCGTCCTGAGTCCCCCTCCCACGCCTCTACCTCCCCCTTCCCACTCACCCTCCAAAATGGACTCTCCCGTTGTGTTCGGAGGAACCGGACACTCGGTTTCCCAGGGGGGAGAAGCCCTCGGCACGCTCCAGTTTTTCACTTCACGTCTTCAGTCTCTTCCATCGGTCCGTTCCCCCGGGATGATATGGAAGTTTCCCGTGCTGTCGCCGTGCATCTCGCAGTCGTCGGGCGACCCCGGCAGCAACGAGGGCAACCAAAGATCTTCCCATGCTGCAGAGTATGGCAGCATCACAGGTATTGTGTGTGAAAACATGATGGTAAGATAAAGGAATGTCAAATTCAACTTTCTCAGTTCCATACTGCTCTAACTGAGAAAAAGAGATACTAAAATAGACTAGTGTACTGAGAAATTACATATTTAACACAGGTTAATACCCACATGTAAATTTACGGGACATGTGGGTTTTCGAAGGTGAACTTGTGAAATTTCCCGTTTCCTGTATGCAAATGACATTTTCACTTTTCATATTTTCACATATAAAACCATTTGAGACAAACTAGTCTATAGTCTCTAGTCAATAGTTGAGACTATTGTAGGCTACAGTACCATTTTACACCATGTGAACATACAAGATGTCACATTTACTGCATGTGTGCATTAAATAAACTATTTCTGTGTGTGTCTAGTGTGACACTTCCCTGTCATTGTCGTTTTGTCCACACTACACATAAGAGCTCAAGATGTTTACTGGTGTTATCATGACTTTTAAGGCTGTTTCATTTCCCCTCTCTGTCATTCTTCTTCCAGCCTCACACGACATCCTCCAGTCTCCTGAGTCGTCATTCCTCTCCTCCCCATCGCATTGTTCATCCCTCCATCCTCCACCCAGAACCCTATGTACCTTGAACAGCCAGTCTCTCCATCCATCCCTCCACTTTCCATCTTCTCCATCCCACCTTTTAGCAGAAAAGGTAGCTCCTTACTTGGTGGCCCATAAAGTAAAGAACGGACCGGCCACTCTGAACCAGTCACAGCCACAGGTAGGATACGGTGCTTCTTTTTTCAAAATAAACAATTTGAAGACATTTAAACTATTTGTTTAATTCCTCTTGCTGAGAGAACGATTTGGTCTGGCTGTGTTGTTTGGTCACATTTAAAAGAGTTTCTGTATGTCCCCCAGCGTTGTAGCTGACTTCATATCGTTAGCTCGACAAAGAATGTTTGAAAATGAACATGATGTGTTCAGATCCAATTAGCACTGGTAAATGTCAGCATGCCAATACACTTAAAAACAGGTGAATATGATAAATACTGTATACCTGCTAAGCATTGTATGGTTGTATGGTCATTGTTGTCTAGTATGCTAATGTTAGTCTCATAGAGTTGTTTGCAAAAGCGTAGACTATTCGACGCTTTGTTTTCTTTATAACAGCCAGATTAGATCACTGTTGACCGATTGCACCTCCAGTTTTCGGAGGAAGGTGACTAAACATCTATTAATAACTTAACACCCACGCTTCATGTATTATAGTAGAACTGAGAAGTAAATAAATATGTAGATGGAGGATGTTGTGCTTTTGAACTTTTTCCTCACAAACAAATACTACGTTTGACTATACGTTTCCATGTTTGCACATTGTCGTCACTGCTCCACAAAACACAGGAGACTGGTTGAAAAGGTGGAGCTGTGGGCGCTGGAGCGGTGGGCGGATGCATAAATGGCTGTTTGTTAAGAAATTACGTGAACTCTAAGTGTGTAACTTCTTCTAAAACCACAGTCTCAGATGGGGCTGTTACTTTTAGACACGCTAAATTGATACCGTGTCTAAATAAGACACATTTGTGAGAGGCACTTCATCCTTGACAGAGTCGGGCGATCTTTCTCTAAATATGTCATGGTCCAATCTCTATACTTATTACACACAAATGAGATATCCTATTATTTTTAATGAAAAAAATCACAAAAAAATTAAGACCTCAATTATAAAACACCACAAGTGTAAAACTATAAAATGCTTTTTCCCTGGATTCTTACAGCAACAAGCCTCTCCGGTCTACACTGGAACTCCATTTCCCAGTATCCTTCATTCCAGCAAATATGAGAAGAGGGGACACTATACTCCCCGACCCCTCCTCAATCCGGTCCGCAGGGGGACAGGGCTGTACTACTCCCTCTCATTTCTCCACCACAGAGAGGACAAAACATGTGGAGAGGAGGAAGAGGATGGTGGTGTGTTAAGTGGGTAAGTTGATGCTCGGCTCAGGAAGAAGAAGAAGAAGAAGTTAAAATAGGAGGAACTACTAAAAATCAGTGATCTCCAGAGAAAAATACACTATCATTATACGAGTACATGGCTTCTTTTTACTGAAGAGCTTTATACCAATTGGTTGACAGTCTTGTTGTGTATGTCTATTCTCACATTGAGTCTCATTACTTTCTCTATCCTTTTTTTTTCCAGTTATGTCAATGTGGGGCACGAGTTCCAGGCAGAGCTTCCTCCCTGCTCGGTGGATGATGAGGGGTCAGGGGTGTGGTCACAAGAGGAGGAGTCCCCCAGGGAACAGTTGCTGTGGAAACCACTGGAGGAGCTGGATCAGAGTGCTTACTTACAGAAGCAAGGTAAATGTCACGCCTTATGCAGAGCCTCATACTCTAAGTCTAAAAAAATGTCAGTGAACTCTCGGATTGTCAGCAAGGAAGAGGGAAACCTCTTGAGGAAGGACAACTTTCTGACCAGGATAAGGGATAGGGACTATAATTCAAACTCAAAAAATATGTTTTATTAATGATTAAGGATAAAAGATCTAGGAACATAATAACAATGAGATCATTTTATTATCTCTTGTTATATGAGGTTATTTTTTTTGCCTTTGTTGTGATAGTGAGAGAATAACGGAACAGTTTGGACACAGCGTTTAACACCTCTTGTGTGTGTCTATTTACTTGTGCAGTGGAGACGCTGTTGTCCATGTGTAGTTCAAGCTGCCTCCCAGGAGGGGGCAGTAACACTGAGCTGGCCCTGCACAGCCTGCACCACTGCCAGGGGAACACAATGGTAAGCCATCTTCTCTTCTATTCTCTCTCATCTAGTTAAACCCATCACATGGCTCATCTGTCTGTTCTCTGCCTCCTCCATCCTTGTCTCATGTGCAGGCCACTCTGGAGATGCTTCTGTTTTCACAGCCCTCACCAACAGGAGACTACCACTACTCTGGTAACCTTTGACCTTTAACCTCATTCTAGCTCTTGACCAATCTATGCCTGTTAGCAAAAAAATCCTCAATAATCACCTGATGTTCAGATAACTCTTTGGGGTGGAGTATTTATTCACAGTTGAATCTCTCTTGCCTTTCATCTAATTAACTTTTGACAATAGACCTGTATTGGACCAGAGTTACAGAGTATAACATAGTCTGCTTCATGAATTAAGTCAGTACTTGATATGCTTTTGAAGCTGAACATTCATTATCTGTGTTCAAATAAAATCACTTTAGTTTCATTTCCCTATGCAGTTTGCACCTCTAACTGTGTGAAGGCAAGAAGAGGACAGTAATAGGAAGGATACGTTAAATAGCTTTAATGTTTTGCAGAACTAAGTTTAATGCTTCTTTATGACAGACAACATTTGTGTGGCATCTGAATCAGCAAAAGAGAGACCCCTCCCACTGTAGTATAATGCTAGGCTTTGTAACAGTCCACACCTCCTGCCCCCTTAATCGCATGCCACTCTCTTTCTCTCTCACTTCCTTTTGTCTGTTTGGTGAATTTAAATCCACCAAGAACTTTGTAAAGCACAGAGTGGCCATTGTCCTGTGCATTAGTGACCGTTCAGGTGCCTGCGGCCATGTACTCAGGTGTGCTGCCACACATTCTGGTCCATCTGAGAACAGCTAGACAACATTTATTACATGTGTGAAATTCTTGGCATGTCCCAGGACCCCCCCTCCAGCTACTGACCCCATGAATCACCCCAGGTCTCCATAGCAAATGGCAAACACCCCCATGCCTGTCTGAGTGAAGTCTAACAATGTGTGTGTGAGTGTATGTGTGTTGTGTAATTTAGCAACTCAATCATGTTTTTAACAACCTTAGCGGCTCTGCCCATATAAGCAAAGGTAGATGCTACATGCTACAAGCTACATGTTGCATTGCATCATCAAAGTCCTCGAACTCATCATCGTCTCCTTCTATGGAATAGTTCCTGTCAACTTGCTGCTGGGTTTTACATATTTCACTACAATGGTTTCATTACTACTCCCAGCAAGTCATGCAGTGCAGGATTACCTTTTGGTATTTGTTTTCATTATTTGTCATGCCCTCTCTTCCCCTCCCCCCTCCTCTCTCTCTCTCTCTCTCTCTCTCTCTCTCTCTGTAGGTAGTGATTTTTGGACAGAGACTGAAAAGACTCTGTTCAACACAGCTCTGGGGACGTATGGAAAAGACTTTACACTCATACAGAGAACGGTATAATTGGTTAATAATTAAGCTGTGTTCTCTTGGTGGTTACCCTGTTGATATGTTCCCTTTCTTATCTTTCTTTGCCTTACATATACAGTATAGACACACAGACACAAAGTAAAAATTACTATTACTGTTCCTAAAATACTATGTCTGTAGTATTTTCATGCCTTTAGATGTAGAGAAATATATATCAAGTTTTAAGTTGTAGTGAGATATTAATCATTTTTGATGACCACATCAACACATGGAATAGAAAATGGAGCATTTATGTTCAACTGGTCCAGACCATATTAGTTTTTCTATTTCTTTTTGCAGAACCATTACACAAATGTGATGATATAGTGTTTGTGAGGTGCAGTGTGTTCACTGCTCTCTTTCCTGCCTGCACCAGTTCAGTTTTTGGTGACTCACTGTGCTCTTCAGTGGGAGAGCAGCAGACACATCTAAGTGCACTGAAAATGGACGGCTTTATTTTGTAATTGTGATGATGTTAGGGAGCCAGAGTAAAGGCCTCTGATAATTTGCAACAGCTAGAAGGTATGAAGTCCTTCCCTTTCAACTCATGAACTGCTTTTACAATCTCCTGAACGCAGGGTGTCTTCCATGTGTAGTCTGGAATTTAAGGGGCTGCAGGGTGAAAGTGCAGGACACCACCACTTACACAGCACACACTGAAAAGGAGTCAGTGCTGCAACTGATTGACCAAAACACTCACTTGAAAACTCACATAGTGGATTCAATAAAAGGCTGTAAAAATGCCATCTTTCTCACTAGTAGTGCTACTGAACTGCAGCACAGTTTTGTTTCCTGAAACGTGTGGGTTGGTTTGAGGTTGGGAATAAAGTTTCGGATTTTTAGAAGCTTATTATGTGTGTGCTTACACGTGTTTGTGTGTATGTGTGTGTGTTGCAGGTAAGCACTAAGACTGTGAGCCAGTGTATTGAATTTTACTACCTGAGTAAGAAGCACCTGGACAAGATGAGGAAACAGAAGGAGGAAGAGAGCAGAGATGGAGAACTGGAGCAACAGAAAAGTGTAAGAAGCACTTGAAAGGAGGAGAGGGTTTACATGTTTCTGCCTCTTGTCAAGCTGACCCAGCACTGGTGTTTCTCTTTTATTGATTTAGCTCTCATTCTCTGTCTGTCTGACTTTCTTTCTTTCTTTCTTTCTTTCTTGCCTGTTCCTGTTGTTGTTGTGCTCCGGTTTGTGTTTGGGGGTTTATCCACTGCATCATGCTCTCTGATCCCTGCAAGATAAGCCTCATACCAAATAGAAACAGATAGAAGAGATACTGCCTCAGGCACATGACAGAGTATTTGGAGTTCCTGTGTAGTCCTGTGTAATGAGTTAAATTTTTATCCGTTGTGGAATGCAGCTCAACAAGTTGGTCACAGCATGGTGGCTTATGATTGGTCCTGTTTTCACAGGTAACACCCATCTGTCAGCCAGTGGACAAACAGTTTGGACTGGAGGAGGCGGTACGAGTGCCGCCATTGGCCAGCTTCTTCCCCTGCAAGCTGTGTGGCAAGTGAGTAGAACCAGTCAGACCAAAGGAATCTCCAGCCCACAATTTGGTCTGTGTTTGGCTTTGGGGCAAACCAACAGATGGTTTTCATTCTCAAGTTCTTTCTTCATTTTCTGCCTTCTTCTTCCCTCCCTCTCCCTCCAGAATGTTCTATAAGATCAAATCCCGCAACGCTCACATGAAAATCCACCGGCAGCCTCAGGAGGACTGGAGCGACAGGCGGCTGCAGCACCAGCTCCTCACCCAGCGTCTGGCCCTCAGTCGTAACGCCAACCTCATGACCACCTCAGGTACCAATCTGCTCCAAACTCAGGCTCCAGTTCTGACCTTTCCCTCCTCTGGCCTCGCTGCAACATCAGGCAATGCGGACAATGTCTTCACCTCCGTAACCAACAGCAACACCATCACTCCCAACACTGCGGTTACGTACGGCAACATAACCGCTTCAAACTCTCACCTAATCACCAGTATTGGAACTAGTGACTCAAATCAAAGAGAGCCAGCACCCATCTTACCTTTCCACCAGTCATGGGGCTCATTCGGACACGGGCCCAGCCCTGCTGCCTTCTACTGCAACACAGAGGGGAAAGAGGATATAGGAACTGGGACAGTGGGTGGAAAAGATGCAGTCAACTGGCAGTAGTGTTTGACTCTCTCAAAAACATCACATTTCAAAATGCAATTCAAACTTACCTTTAATTCAAACTTCTGTGTCTTTTGAGACACCTTTTTAAAAAAATAAAAATAAAACAAACATTTTTATGGTTATTTTTGTAAATTGTGTATTTTCATATGTAACATATTTAAATGTTTCTTATGCATTTGACATTTGAATAAAACTTATAACCTTATGATTGTTTTTGAGTTCACCACAACACAACACAACACATGATAAACAAATGAGATAAGGAGTTAATCAGCTATGAACAGATCCAAGCTAGACTAACTCTTTATCAGGCAGACATGAGAGTGGTTTAGTAATTTCATCTCAAGCAAATAGCAGTATCAGCCAACATGTTTACTATTACACAGTCCTTTGATGAGCAGCTAAATTGTCCAAAAATGTCCTAAATTCAGGTCGTCATAAAGCTAGAGATACAGCAGCACCCTCAGACGCATCCACAAAGACAGACATGCACCCTCCTTGTTGAAAGGTTTTGATATAACACCGTAATGGGCTAATATTGACCTTGGTAGACCATCTCCTCTCTTATAGCTGTCTGAGTGCCCAGTATTTTCCTGTTGATGGTTAACTACAGCGATTGTGTGTTTTTTGGGCTGCGTTCTGGAAGGAGAGCAGTGTGGAGTAAGGCAGCTGAACAGAAAATGATCTGAAATGAATCATACAAACACGCACAGATCATTTATGATGACACCCACATCGGATAACTTTGTCTAAAGCTTAATGATTAAATGTTCCTGTTTGATAAGTCAGCTTTTGCAGATATATGCTGATTTCTATACAGACTACAGAGAACATGCCCTTTATTCCCTATATACAACTCTCCTCCACTGATTAGGTCACTTATCTATCTGGTTGTATTTCTCAGGGCGGTGAGTATCCTTTGTTCTCGTATCTTCATGAATGTACCTGCCACTACAGGGGTCATAAGAGTGTGTATGGTGTGTTTGTTGAGGTTTATATAATAGCCCACACGTCCTTCTACTAATCCTTCCTAAAGAAAATCTGTGAGTACTTTGGTTCTTGAGCGTATGAGTGTGTGACTGGGTCATTTTCTTTAACAACGGCTTTTAATGGTACCTCCCCCCTGAAGAGTCCACCATGTCGAGCACACTTTGTCTGGCCTCTTTTCTCAGTCTGGTACCTCTGGCCAGAGGCATTGTGTTCCCCACGGTGTCAAAGAATCACTCTGAGGGATTACTCAAATTTGGCCAAAACTTGTGCTCAAGTATGAACTAATTAGATTTTTGTGGTATAAAATTAAGGGGTTAATCCACAGTGACCTTATAAAATAATATAACAACTTCTATTTCCAGGTTGTCTGTGTACATACATTTGTGTCCATATTTTCCTACACAAACAAACAGTTTTTACATCCCAGAACAATGAATAGCCCTACCATTTGCTGTCTCATTAAACAGCTTGATAATAATCACGGGGACTAACCGAGATTTTAATAAACTTGAAATCGGATTTAGCAACGTTAAGTCCTGCCTTTGTGTGGAGGTTTGTATTTGGAGTCTGTTTTCAGAGTGGCTGTTCGTTTTGCTCTGACTGGGGAGAAATGAGAGGGACAGTAGCGACCAGCAGCAGTCCTCAGAGTCGGCCTTTTTCACAGCGAGCAGAAGCACGTAGATAAAGGGGGTAGAGAGGGACCAGACCAATGGGGAGACAGGAGGGAGGAATGGGAAGAGAATAAACAGAGACGTTACTGAGCAGTGGCCATTCACCTATTCATGGTGAGCTGCTCTTTGCCAGTTGACTGAGCTCATGCCCCCACCTCAGCCTATGCTGACTTTCTCACGTTTGCTGCTTTTTTTTCTTTTTTTTTACTTGGAGCAGTACCAGTAAACAAAAACAACATTTTCACTCGTTTCACTGTTATGACCAGGGTAGTATACCAACAGAACCTTGTTTTTTTACAAAAACAGTGATTTGTACAATAAGTGTGTAATTCTACAGATGACATTATAGACATGTATGAAGGAAAACTCATTCTCCAGCTGGATATAGCATCAGTTTGTATGAAATATGTAATTTTGATTCTATCTTACATATATACTGTATATAGTTGTTTTTTTTGTTAATAATTTTTTATTCCTTTTACATGTCAACATATAGCTAAAATACAAGTCATTATAATAAAAGACAAAATAAAATAAAAACAGAGAGACAATTCACGTGTATTCACACTTGGCAAGCAATATACTATTGACTGTAAAAACAAACAAACAAAACAAAATATCAACAACAAAAAAGAGAGCACACACACAAAAAAAATAAAATAAAAAAACAAAAACAAAAGGTGCCATAAGGTCCACAAACAAACAAACACACCCACAGACACTGACACACACAAACAGTAGTTTGCACAGAGACGCCATGTTTGGAGAGTTTCCTGTCCTCTCGCTCATATTTCATCATATTCTCATCCTGTTCGTTATCTCACCCTTTTCAAAAAAACTGAAATAAAAACAGAAACACAAACTGCATGTATAGTCACATCTATTTACTGCACATGTAAGAGACTGGAAGCATTGTCTCACGGAGAGGTAACACTGTGCAATACATAACCACTGTTATTTAGGGACACAAAAATTGCTTTACTTGCAGAAATGAAAACGATGCTCCAGACTGACCTGAAATGACTGTGACACCAATAAAATGATCAACTGCCTTTTCACTCTCACAGGATGCAGCTAGTTAAAGCTAAAGTATTTCCCCCTCTTCCTCGTCCCTGGAAGAAGAGAGTTCTCAGTTGTGCCAACTTTAAATCTGGAGGTTTTAGTCTTTGAAAGTTAATGCACTTGGAGGCAGACTGCTGTCATTGACACAGTTGGAGGTTGGGGTCTGTTATGTAATCGTTGGCACAGACATCACATTATTTTGGAAATGGGGAACTTTAAAGGTTTTATTCACTCCCTCTCCTGCTGGAACTTTAAATAGTGAGGCAGTGAGAGTTTCTGCAAAAGCTTGACAAGGCATATTGATCTTAGTGGCTGCGCTCACTGGAAGCAAAGAGCAGTTAGCCTCTCAGCTGACGTAGATATTTACATACCAGGGCTGATGAACAATCACTGTGATCACTAACTTTAAGATTGTGTTTTTGGTTTAGTCACTGTAATTGTTGGTAAGAGGTCATTTGAATGATAGATATTGTTTTCCAATGAACACACTCTGGCATTTGTGTTAAATTACACAGGCTGACAATAGAATAAATGTCATGTTTGTTATGCAGAGAAGGGGCCCCATAAAAATTCTTTTAGCCCGGGCCATTGTGGCCTAGCTACACCAGCGCTGGTGATGTAACACTAAGACATGCTGTGGTTGGCCCACTTGGCATGTCTGACAGGACCAGTTCTGCTTCTAAAGGAGGTGTGTGAGAAACTACGACGGGATGGTGTTTATCACAGAGATGGTCTGAGGACAGGCTGAGAGAGAAGCTGCAACAGAGAGGGAGACTGCAGGCAGGGTGTTCAAAGTCCTGTGAGAGAGCTCAGGAAATAAACCAGGTCAAAGCAAAGACTAAATAGAGGTCATTTGAACTGATCAGGAACCGCAATCCTACTTCCCCTAATAACATAATATTGTGTTTTTGTTGCTTTTTATTGTTTCTGATTGATGAGCAAACACATTATTTAGCAGCACGTTTAGTTTTTGCCCCTGGGTTTGAATGCGTCCTCTGAGGAATGTCATTGACACAGACTCTCTTATCAGGAGCCGATAAAGACAACAAACAAGTGTTGAGAAACAATCATGTATGTGTGTGCCCGTGTTGAGTCTGTGTGTGATTGCGTATGTGTGTCTGCTGCTGGACGTCTGTGCTTACATCATTTGACGTAAACACTGAGCGGTGACCAAAATCCTGACAATTAAAAAAAAATACTTGGCCTTGAAAAGAAACAATTTTAGGAAACTGAGTCTGTGATGTTGTGGTTTCCAGCCCAGAGAGACTCTGAACTGTGGATTATCACTCAATATCACAGTAGTATTAAGGTTTTCGAATGTTTCCCTTTTAAATTAGAGAGGGATCAAGCACTGTGCTTTTTCAGGTTAGGCTCAGTATTTGAATATGGAGGCAGTGAATGAAGGGCTTTAATGCAACGTCCTTGTAGTTTTGTGTCTGTGGTTCCAGAGATAAAATAGCAGCCTATTGTCCACTTTACAAAGCAGGACTACAAAGACCCATTTTAGAAGCCTGTAATCAAATCCCAGTCTTTTCAGCTATTCTCTGCAGGATGCAAGATTTTTTTTTCTTTCATTCTGTCCCCCACATTTGCGTCCATTTCGTACTTTTCTTCTTTTCTCGCCCTTTCTATTTCGAGTTTCACTCGAAGCTCAGTTTACACACCAGTTTTCAATAAATTAAAACCCATACCATTTATTCTGCTAATGACAAACAAATAATTTCCCCCTTTTTTCCAACTTGTTTTTCCTTCGCAAGTTGTTTTACCATTGTAACTACACAATGTTTTGAAAGTCAAATAAAGACCACAATATTTCCAAACCCTGCTGAAAGAACTTCCATGGTAAACCTTTATAGGGGTAAGCAAGCCAAGGAAGTTCCTTGTAATTGGTTACCTTTATTTGTAATAAGTTGTGGGTTTGCTGAAGAATTTTGTAATAATACATTTATTTGTTGGAGCCTTTCAAAAGACCCAAGGTCACCTTAGAGACAAAAGAACAACAACAACAAAAAAAAAAGCATACAAAAACACAGTAGGAAAAACAAACAAACAAACAAACAAACAAACAAACAAACAAACAAACAAACAAAAAAAGCATATAAAAATGCAAACAAAATTTTCCTCAGTATAATAATTAGTGTCAAATAGGCTACCAATTGGTATTTGGCAGCAGTAAAGCAGAAAAGCTGCAGGTGCAGTTAATTAATGGTCACACTGAACTATGTGATCTATTAATTAATAGCACCTGCACCTTAAACCGTCAATAACTTTACTTCATTAGCACAGCGCTGACCGTCAAAGTTGAAATAGCAGATTTAGTCAACAATTGCTTATCTGTTTGCACATTTAACTAATGCGGACCACCAGCATTAATATGGAGTCGTGTCTCTGGCTACATGAGGAATGTAAGTTCAATATTTACTGTCATTTTAGCTCTCTTTTTTTTGGAGAAAAATATCTGGCCGTTTAGCCGCTACTGAATGCTATAGCCTATGTTTAGCTAACTGCAGTGGTACATACACATATGGTACATACACAGTGTGAGCTTTCTGGAGGTTTTCTTTTGTAATGACCTTTGTAGATATAGAATATTTATTAAAGTGGCATTAATGTTACTAATGACATCCCTTTTAGCAGCTTTGGTGTCACAGTGTCCGGTTGTTACAGTTGTTATTATAGCTACATACTCCCTCACTGACAAACTGTGGCGCACCCCAATCATTATTGTTGTTAGTAACACCTGTGCTTTTTCTGCCTGCGACCTGCAGTATTTTTTAATTAGAGTTAACAGTGAAATACAACATCTAACCGGCCTGTATAGTCTGGGCCAGTGCACACTCCGTAGCTTATGTTAAACTAAACAGAAGTAAATTATATATACTGTCAGAGAATTTCTAATATTGAGATAGATAGTCAATAGACTGGCTCTGATACTGTATATTTATATTGTTTTGTTGTGTCCGATTGAGTCTGGACTGGAGCTCTTTAAATCGTGGCGCTCGCTGCGTGCTGTGATGGCCCCTTCTCTGATTGGCTGAGAGCGCAGGAGGGGCGGGTGCGTGGTTGCGTCATGTCAAAGACAGGAACGAAAGCTTATGGAGAGGGAGAGAGAGAGAGAGAGAGAGAGAGAGAGAGAGAGAGAGAGAGAGAGAGAGAGAGAGAGAGATTAACGGGGAGTAAGGGGCAGGCGCAGTAACAGACTTCTATATCCGCCACACGGAGACGGACGGTGCCAGCTGCTAGCTACGTTAGCTACAGTAGACAGATAGCAACTAGCTTCAGAGTCGTAGCACCTTTACTACATATGAGGGACTGAGCGAGAGACAGAGAGAGAGTGCGTGTGTGACAGTGTGTGGTGTCGAAGCTTTGAGCGCCCGCTCGGCCGTCCCGAAGTCACTCCGTGTGTCTGTGTACCTGTATGTGTGTGTGAGCGCAAGTGTGTGTGTGTGTATACATAAACCCCCTATCTCCCTCTTCCTCCTCCGAGCAGCAGTGTGTCTGGTTCTGTGTATATGTGCGTGTGTGTGTGTGTGAGGTGAGCAAGCAAAGAAGCAAACGCACACACATAAACACACTCTGATAGTCGACAGTTTACACTCGGTGTCCTATTACTTGACAGCGGATTCACCTCATTTACTGACAGCACCAGCATGTGAGTACTGATGGCCAGTGTGGGTGTGTGAGTCCTGTGTCTGTGTGCTTGTCATTGAGTGCATTTTGCTAAAAGACCTTACCTTAAGTCCTCCAGAGTGAATGAATGGCTGCATGTGTAACATTACTTGCATGTGTCTTACTGTCAGCTTGGAAATATATGTTGCAAGTGTAGTGAAACTGTCATAGCTGCACACTTACTACATTGGCAGAACCAAACTCTGTGTACTGAAAACCTCATTGAAAAGTAAATAATAGCATATTGCTGGCTGGCTACAGTCATTAAGTGGTCTCATAACTAACTCTGAATCCTTTTAACCTAAATGTGCACAAACTTTACGTCCTCAGAGCAGCACTTACCACACTGAGGTCACAGGGTCTTTGCTGCAGAAGGTGCCTTGCAAACAAGGAGCTATTTTTCTATGGAATTTTGTATTGTTGTCAATTAGCATCATAGGAAAACATGCAACAATGACAGTATGTTTACCGCATTGCACAGTTGCAGAATAAATGGTGAGGTAAATACAGGCATCCATTTGTAAGGTGGTATTAAAGTTGGAAGCATATGGGACTTGATTTCTTCTGCCTTTTTAAAGACGGACTGTTTACATGCTAAAACTTGTAGATTGCGTAACATGGTTGTTTTCTTGTAAACTGCACATCAAAGGAGCTTGTAACTGTGCGCATATGATGACCTGATTTTTCACACTGATTCTCAGTGTTGCAGAAATTTCGTCACTGCTCTTTCACCTTTGAACCTGAGCATGTGTATCTGTTGTGTCAGAATCATTTGACTGTACAGTTTGTTCATCCTCAACCTTTACTCTCCTTCAGACAGTCGTGCATGCCGAACAGCTGTCTCATCCCATAGTTAAGAGAGGGCCAGTGGGAGTTGTGCAGTGATCAAACTAAGGCCATTTATTTCCACAAGTCATAAGCAGAATGTGTAGTTTATCCTTCAGCAGGAATGTGATCACAAATATGCAGACAGAATAGAGGTGTTTTATCTGAGGCCTCTTAGAGTGACTGTATTAGCCTTGTGTTTTTGATGGACATGTGCCATTCACTTATTTCTCTATTATTCACCTTTATTATAATACTGTCAAGTGAATGGAACATGTGCAAGGCCACTGGGATACATCCATTATTCTATTATGTCAATGCTATAGAGGTTTGGGTGCTCTCTTTCTTATGAACATAAACTCCATTTTGTAAATATTTAAAATACCTTTAACCTTTTATTTTATTTTAATCGTTTACAATATACTCAAATTTTTAGCACTGAAAGCTTTGAGCTTCTCAGAAAAGATCATTTCAGGTCTAGTTGAGCTATCAAGCTTGCAAAAGATTTTATAATGAGCCTGTCCACATGAGTGAGTGGATACTCTTCCACAGAGGTCGCTATGTTGCACTGCAATGTTTACAGTAGCCCATAATAGATAAACCAAACAGTGGCTCTAAAGAAGGATTTGTGTGTTTTTATGTTACTTGAATGCCACATTATGTCACCTACTTCTACACCTTTAGGAGTGAAGGGGTTAAGGTTCAGGTTCAGGTTCAGGTTACTTTATTCGTACCCATAGGTAGATTTAGGTGAGGAGAGGGGTATTTAACTAGTTGCAGTCTTCAACCTCCTAGCTAGATGTCACTGAATTCTGCACACTGGACCTTTAAGTTTAGTAATGAAGTCAAAAGTCTTAGTTGTTGGAGAAGAGTGAAGAAAGATTTTTGAAACTAAGTAGAGTAGTTCAGCATGTCTCTTAGCATCTACCTTACCGTTAGTTTGGGAATTGCATAGCTTTTAAAGGATTTGTCACGTCATGAAAGTAAGTAGTAAGTAGAAAGTAAGTAACTAGTACTTAACGGATTCATACCTTGGCTCCAACTAGAAAATAGATGTTATGAATACAGTAAATTGAGAATACTGCAGTTTTGGATTCAAGTAATGCATTAACTTGCCTTACTCCCTATGCATATTTTCTGTTTTTTAGGGCATTCATCCAATTGAGGTCTTGACCTATTGTTAGGGTTGCCATAAAATGAAGAGTGAAAAAACATTGGACCTTGTCCTTTTCATATTGCCAGGACATCGTCTGAAAAATGGTGGTGTTGGTATTAAAGCAGAATTTGTCAGCCTGGGTCTGTCCCAGGCACTCCGATTCTGCAAATTCACTTCTGCAGGGGGTGAGATTATTTTTATATTTTGTGTTGTACCTTTACTGAGATATTTTCAGAAGTTATATTCGTATGGAGTTCAGCTTCTGTATTTTGAATAGTTCTCTCGCTGTGCTGGTAAGCAAAAATGAAAATCCAGACGAGCTTCACAACTAATTAGCTAAACATTATGATTCCTGTACTCTCCACCCATAAAACCGTAAACATTTTCTTTCTTATATGGCCGATATCCAGTTGGCTCACCTTTGATCCTCCCTGTTTTATGTCCCACCCAACTGTACCATTTCAAAAGGTCCAGTGAAACAGCATGTGTCTCCAGGCCTCAAAGCACTGATCCATGATAATAATAGTAGTTATGGTTGAATGGTAGATTGAGCAGGTTGTGATTAGCAGGTGGAATCATGAATCAGAATCATGCACATGAGAATTTAGTTTCAGCAGCACCTTACTTCTTCTGTCAAGGTTAAGTGAGGTCACAAAAAGTAAAGGGTAGTAATGCTATTTAAGAAGTTTCACCTACCCACATATAACCCATGTTGTAGTGTTTTTATAGACCCATCCTGGTTATATACCTCTGGTTGTAAACTGAAGAGATATTTTTTTATAAATTCTTTGCTATGCAGGTGGATAGATCCAAATTAAGAGTTTTGCATAGAGACTTTTTAAATGGCTAGTTGTTAGTATTTACAGAAGGTTTTGCAGAGTATGCTGTGGGCCAGTTTGTGCAAACAATTGCTCTTAATTTATCTTGCCCCTATTATCTACAATTCTCTAGTTACAAACCTTTCCTTTTGCAATTTTGTTCCTTTAATGCTGCTTCTGCTGAAAGCAAATACAGAATTTCTATAGTATAGTATAGTCTACATATGAATCACAATTTGGTCCATGATAAATGTTCAAAAATATATCTCCCTGGCTTCTGTTAAACCAAAATGCTTGTTGAAACTGTGGACAAGGGTTTAGGACAGCAACATGCATTACAAACTTTGGGAATTATGTAGAAAATTGTGTTTTTCCAGCATATTGTGTATCTTAATGGGACAGCCTGTAGCAGCAGGGAGCTGGAGCATCTTGTTGACACAGCTGGTGAAAGGCCTGAAAGAGAGAGAACATCAGGAACAAAATGCTGCAGTTTCATTTGCCTCCAAAAACTTGTCAGAGTATTAAAAACTAGACTCTGTTATCTTCTTAAAGAACTAGTTTTACCTTCCTAGATGCTCCTATGTCCTAATCAGCATTAGCATCAGTGTGGGTTTATTTTCATTTACAGTAGGATTAGTATTGAATTGTGTGTGTATTCTGGGAAACTTAATACAACATTAATGCCTTGCTCAAAGGTTCTTCCACTGGTTATTCTTGTTTATTGTTTAAAGAGGAACTATGTAAGTTTGGTCAACTTTCTGCTGTCTTGCTAACGCTCCTCCGGGCCACGTGCATTTGTTTTCAATGAAGCCGGTGAGAAATCAATTAATATGTGTAGTTCATTCTGTCATAAACAAGAGATTACGGGTTACAGGGCGTGTTTGTGTCATGGTGCGCAGAGACAAGAGCTGGGACACCGGGGCGGCCCCAGTCTTGTTCAGTTGTTTTTCAGCCAAGAGACACAATAAGTGACACACATGTGGAAGGCAGAGAGCCTCCATTCTCGCTCGGTAACAAGTTAAGCTTATTAATCCATCACATTACTCCAATAAGGTAAAAATGTAGCATAGTTAAGATACAAATCCTGCATAGTTCATTTAAGTCTTTTGGAGTTGACTGCTTGAGGATTCAGATCCATGTTCCCTTTTCAAGCTCAATATTCTAACCTTTATGTCACCACAAGCCACTTTTTAGTCTAGTCACAGATCTGTTTTGTCTACACAAACACAGTCAGCCTTGGTTACCTTGTTCTTGCTGTGAGATCATGTGCTGCTGTTGATATTTGGGGCCTAAACCTAATCCTTCATGATTCCTTTCTGTTCTGACAGCCAATCTTAAAAGTTACTGCCCTGTTACTGAAACCATATCCCCGCACCCTTTTTCCTGAGCATTAGCAGTCTGACCTGATCTGTTCTACTCAGTGTTCTCTTGGATGGTCTGTGATAGACTTTGACTGAAGTTATTAATGAGGAGGATGATATGAGGACAGCTGATCTTCAGTCTAACGTATAACTGATAATTACATTCCTGCTTTGTTGACATTAAGATTTAAGAGTATACCTTTAATGGAAACTTCAGAGAAAATGTTTTTATGCTTGAAGAGCCCTGATGTATTTAATTTGAGGCAAAACACACAGTCCTCCATCCACCTATCAGGTCAGGAGCAGATATGTTGATGAAGAGACTGCTCAAGTGGAAGGAGGGCGGAAGGAAGGGAGTTGGGATGAGTGCACACTCATTTTCCATTCTCTGGTTTCCTCTCCATCCACGTCCAATGACAGATCACCTGTTAGGGAAACAGTTGGATTCAGAGACACTTTATATCCAGTTTTGTACATTAAGCAATTAGCTGTGTGTGTGTGTGTGTGTGTGTGTGTGTGTGTGTGTCATTTTATAAGCTAAGACCCAGTCTTTTAAAATCTGTGTCAAAATTTGGATATGAATAGGATATAAATTAATAGGAAAATCCAATTATATCCAGAAGAGTAATTGTATTTATGTATCCATTGCAAAAATGACACCATATTAGTATACCTTTAAATGTAATTATGGGGAAGGTAATTGTTCATGGGGTCTCTAATCACTGCTTAAAAAAGGTAAAAAAAAAAAAAAAAAAAGTGAACATTTTAAGTCTCTTGGCTCTAGTTTTAAAAATAGACTCAAGCAAGGAAGATACCACAGAAAGGTTAAAGTGAGCCATGATCTGACCTTCACCCATTTTATGCTTGTCTTATTGAGGTAGAATCCTGTATAGTACAAAAGGGCATTTACCAGTTTGGAGAGTTATGAATCTGTGCATGTAGTTATGTGTGTATTTGCTCCATGATCTGCCAATTGGGGCAAAGTTAAGGATAGGTATGTGTGTTTGTGTGTCACATTATCACATGGTTTGTGCAACACAGAACAGACCTTTGCTCTCCAAGAGGTTAATGTATGAACCAGAAATCACCTTTGTTCTTTTGAGCCAGACAATACAAACATCATTCTCAGTGGGTTATAGCTTTAATTTTTGACAGAACTGTGAATGATAGATGTTTAACATGATTCAGCTTTGCTGTCAGACACATGCAGGCTGAAGTCTGGGAGCTGCACTTTGCTTGGCACTTCTGCTTAGGCATGTTTGTGCTTGTTTATGTGTGAGTGTTGTAGGAGTCGGCAGGGACAGGTTTTTAGAGAGGACAATAGACAGAGAGGAAGAGGGAAGGTCACTGAATACATGAAGTCTGAAACATCTACACTCCTCCTTTTAGCACCACAACTCTAATTTAATTCAGTGCTTACTTTGTATTGCAACAGCTGCAGAAGATTTTAGCATTCAAGACTGAGATGGGAAATCGGTTAGATAGTACTTTTCTATTTAACAGTTGAACAGTGCTGTACTTGTAATGAAGAATCAAACAGTGGGGTTTGCTGCTGCCTTATTTAAATGACCATGAATTAATAGGGAGAGATGACCAAGCCCAGGAGAGGAAGAAAGTATTTGACACTGAAAGTGAATCAGTGAGGTTCTGCAACTGGTGTTGAGCCTCTAGATTGAATCCTGTCGAGCCAGATGATGCTGCTAATTAATTTAAGCCAGATTTCTGCAGACCAGAGCCTGAATTGAGCTTGTTGCCTGTGAAGCAGAAGGAGCTATGGTGCTGCCAGTGATTCCAGTGACATCTTTAAACACTCTGGTCTCTGGATAATTAGATGTTTGAGTATACCTGGGTGTCTTCTAAAAGTGCCCCTAGGTACTGATTGAATGCACTTAGAAGGACTTGATGCCTGAAACAAAAACGTTTATTTTCTTAGGCTCAGTGAGAGCCAAAGGTCACATTCCTAAGCGACAGAAGTGACCTTTTGTAAGGCTTGTTAGATCTTCTTTTCAAGCATCAGATACATTTCCTTTTTTTAAAAAAAATATTTAGAATAACTTAGAAAACAACAAAATAGCAACCACACACTCAAAACACTGTTGCAAGCTTTTGGTCATTATGACCTTCTTGAGGCATACAAGACAATAGCTGTACATAAGGGTTCCGGCAGTAACATCATTTAATTGCAAAGACACCTGTGTCAAACATGGCAAAGGCTAGAAAAGCATCATAGAAATTGTAGTCCCAACAGAAATGTTGTGGTCCTAGATAAAGTTATTCTAGTAGCCTTATGAAAACAGGAAACGCCAAATACATTGAGGTTATTTACAATATGTACACATACAATAAAGTACAAAAACACAACAGAGAAAAGCAACATCATATAAAGCATATTATAGCATAAAGTCAATTGTGATATGTTTAAAGTACAACACTCATGTCAAAATCCTGATTGAGACCCAGTGGTTGTTAAGTTTCTAAAGCTCTCTCTGTCAACACCGTCCCCTCTCTGAAGAGTAATCTGTTCTACTCCCTGTAACCTGAGGGAGGAGATGGGATGAGAGTTGTTATTAAAATGATGGGCAACAGGGTAATTCATATAATTTCGTCTTATTGACCTTTTGTGTTCACTAATCGTTTGTCTGAGAGGATGAATGGTTTTACCAATGTAAATTTTAACATTTATACAACATTTTTTTTTATTACATGTGATAACTCCTCTTACTGGAAACATTTTCCCTGTTCTGCGGTGTGTAAAAGTGTTCGTTTTCCATTGTGGCACTGAGCACAGTTACCACAAGGGTAATGTCCTTGTTCAAGGGGAGCCAGAAGGGTCTGTCTGGCACTTGGTAATATACTGGCTCTAACCAATTTATTTCGTAGGTTTGGTCCTTTTTCATAAACAAAAAGCAGTGGATCTTTAAAATGCTGAGTGAGAGCTGGATCTATGGTCAGAATAAGCCAATGAGGATAGTATTCTTACTGTAAACACGTGGGCCTGAGGAAGTGGTGATACAGGTTACTGAATAAGGTTTTTCTTTTTGGATACTCTTTGTCAATAAGATAGATCGAGGTTTAGATAAAGCAACCTGGTAGGCCTCTTCAACACACTGAACAGAGTAACCCCTTTCTAGAAAGCCTTGTTTCATTTCTAGAGATTTTTCTGTGTAATCTTCATCAGAATGGCAAAGACGTCTCGGTCTGTAAAATTTACTTTTAGGCAAGCCATTCTTAAGGGCTTTAGGATGAACACTGCTGGCTAGAAGGAAAGCATTACGGTCAGTGGGTTTCCTGTATAGTGTGGTAATGAGGCTTTTATTCTTTAACTCAATTCACATATCAAGGAAAGACACATGTTGCAGGTCATATTCAAGGGAGAATTTTAGATCAGTGTGGACACCATTGAGAAATTACACAAAAGTTCTTCTATTTTCCCTTGAAAAAGGCTGATATCTGTACCATTTAAGGATTTTTTGACAAAAGGGATTCCCATCAGGTATAGAATAACTGAATTAACATTTTTATTCCTGTTTTTGGTGAATTGATTGAATTGTGCAGAGGTGTATAGTAACGAAGTAGATGTACTTCGTTACACTACTTAAGTATTCTTTTTGAGGATTTGTACTTTACTGGAGTTCTTTTTTTAATCAGGACTTTTACTTTTACTTCACTACATTTAAAGGTTAAAAAATGTACTTTTACTCCGTTACATTTACGTTCGCCACCTCGTTACTCGTTACAAATTGAAATAGAAATATAATTACCTGTAGGCTAGCCTATATGACCAAATAATCGCCTGCGTGCAAATATGCGCATGTGCTCTAAAAGCCGTCGGGGTTCCGACCTCATTAAAGCCTGTTCAGTTAAATGCCCGGGCGATTACTAGGCTAGTATTTGAATCTGCGATAGTGAAGCATTCACACAGTCTCTCTAACTACGACCCGCTGCTGCTGCTGCTGCTGCTGCTGCGGAGAGCTGTGGCCGCAGACGGCTCCAAAGATCCTCTATGCGTAACAGGATCGATCACTCTCATGCGCCGATTGATATGTTTCGTTTTTACCGTGCACCACTGCATGCCTGTTGCAAATACACGCCTGGTTCTTATAAACGCCTGGGCTCCAAGTTGATTGAGCTTAAACGCCTGGGCCACTAATGGTCATATACGGTACACACAGACAGACGCCTGCTTTATATTCTCAGGCAGACACAAGACACTTGATTCACTCACTCTACATGTTTTGGTTTTATCATTCCACATCTATTCACCTGAAAGTGAAATAAAACAACACACAAGTAAAACAAGTGGTTGTTTTGCTTCTTTTTATGCTAAATACTTTGTACTTGTACTTGTACTTTTGATACTTGAGTATATTTTTTCACAAGATACTTTTGATACTTAAGTACATTTAATGTGAGCTACTTTAAGACTTTTACTCAAGTAATTTTCTTATGCGTGACTTTTACTTTTACTAAAGTCGTTT
The DNA here is from genome assembly GCF_045865225.1 of Trachurus japonicus. Classification (NCBI taxonomy): domain Eukaryota; kingdom Metazoa; phylum Chordata; class Actinopteri; order Carangiformes; family Carangidae; genus Trachurus; species Trachurus japonicus. Next base: position 29,316,445 of record NC_140924.1, read on the forward strand.
TTTGTTATGGTATTTCTACTTTTACTTAGTTACTTTTTTCAAGTACTTTATACACCTCTGGAATTGTGATGGTACCTGCAGCACCTGAAACAACTAACTCTTAACTCTTATGAACCAGGCTAGAGATTAGACACAGGTGTGTACTCCATTTTCTCTATGTGCTTGAAGAAAATAGTTTTATTTTCACTGGTTTGTGAAGCACAAAATATACCATAAATTTTAAAAGTACACACATTCGGTGTTCTGTCAGTTGTCAGGACATTGACAGGATATCTTCCAAAAATGAGTGGACACAAAATCATTATTTCGTGCTTTTCTTCTTTTCCTTCTTTTATTTTATCTTAGGCTTAACCCTGATATAGAACAATCTTTAATCTCTGTTGTGCTCTCCAGAGCCAGGAAAGGATGGAGAACACTGAGGCGCCAAAACCAAAATGATCATGTAGTTGCACTTCTAGTGCCTGAGCATCTCTGCCATTTGACATTCCTCTCATACCACAACTTATCCTTGAGCCTGCCTTGTTGGATTTTAACAGTGAGAGTCCAACCCCTACTTTTGTTGAATTAGTTACTGTGGCTCATTTTATCATTCGCCCTATTCATCAATTCAGGGACAGAGAGGAAGAAGGTTGTGAGTTTCATTACAAAACTGTACAAAACAACAAGGGAGCCAAAAAAGGGAGAAATCTTGGACGAGGATAAGAGGAGGGACGTTATGAGGGATGAGACGACAAAAACAGGGCCAATGACAAGCTTTGTCATCTCTGTGGTTGTATGTGTCTTTAAGTCTAACCTTGAGTAATGTCCTTACTAGGAGAGAGCAAAGCATTTGTATAATTGACCATTTTGTACCACAAAAACTGCAGAATGTATCAAAAAGATAATGATTGTAATCGATAAGTTTGTCTGATTGTTTGTTGTTTATTAGGATAAAACACAGACTGCATGTTACACTCCCAGTCGTCTGTTTGACAGCATCACTGTCTACTGTATATTGTTTGATATCATTTATTAACTCCTTGTTCTATTGATCATGTTTTTACCCTAAATCAACCTCAAGAAACTGAACTTGCTTTTGATTACTGTAAATGAAGTTTATGAGTTAAAACGTGACTGATTTCTGAACTAATATGGGTTGAGTGGACTTTGCAGGGTATACCTGTCTCTATCCACATTGACAAAAATGTATTTTAAATATTTATCAGGCTGTGTAACCTGGTCCTATCTGGTAAAAAGTTGTAATTGAACAGTTTAAAGAGGTAAATGCAGGACACAGATGATATTTGACCTGTTTTTGCCAGTCTGGCATTTTCCCTCCTGTTATCTCCCTGTTGTATTCAGACCTTGAGAAACTTGAGAAGAAGAAAATCTGTTTCATACGAGACACTGTTGCTTTTGTGTATACAGTATGGAGTTTCAGCCTGAGCTACAGTAACTGTGCATGGTGTCCTCAGATAATCTCAAGGCGTTCATCACCTAAAAGCAACTGATTTGTGATTCTTGACTCAATTCTCCGTAGTCACATTTGGTTATTTACCAAGATTTAATGTCACACATTATCGTGTAAAATATTATGAGACCAGAATTTAAAAAGCTCCACACTGATCTTTGGTCATACTTGTTTTCTGCCATTTGATCTGGGTGATAGAGTCTCTCAGCCTTCTCTACATTGTTTCCAGTTCAGATCTTGAAATGTGATAGTGCAGTACACAGCAGCCACATTTGAACTAGTTAGTAACAAATGGATTTATATGTTTCTATTGAGTTTGAATTAATTCCATATGCGTGAATTTGTGAGGCCTACCTCTGCATGGTTGATTGTTCCCCCATCTTTTACTCAGTGCACGTTGGCATGAGCTGAAAAGTCATACTGTAGTAGATTGTTGTTCAGTGAAAAATTAGGATTCAAGAGCAGTAACATTTTATCTTGGGTACATTTCTGGCTTGTCTGAAAATGTTTAGTAATGGGTTAATTTCAAAAATGTATAATCATTTTAGGATATGTCCTTTGCAGTTGTTCTTTTATGTGTGGCTTGATTCCTCAGGTGTATAATTTTCCTGTATCTATTTAGTATTTCCATTTATGATTCGAAAATTCGGAAATCCCAAGCATTGGCTCCTTCACATCGTTCCATTGACTGCATTTCTGTTGTTTGACCACAGAGTGGCAGCAAAGGACTATTAGTGGGGTGTTAGACTTGTGGTCAGAGCAGAAGAAGCCTCCACTCTGTAGTCTTGAGCTCACTGTCACACAGCTTCTATCATTACAGCTGCCATTTTCCTCACAGTGACTGAGCCACTCACCATCTAGTTGAGGAGGTACTTGTTGGTTATTGTGTGTGCTGATGTCTGTTGTTGGAACTCATGTGGTTGTGGGGTAGGTTTGTCTGTGGTTTCAGTTGACTTTAGGGGATTACTGATTGCAAATGCAGCCGCCCAAGCATAACACTATTAGGTGTAAAGAGTTTGTGTGTGTGTTTGAAATTTGTTCACAGGAGAAGTGATGGTGATAATTGGATGATGTCTTTGAGTGTAGCCCTTAAATAATGTGAAAAAACCTCAACTGACAATGAATTTAAAACAAACTTGTTTTGTCTTGTTCTGTGTTCATGTACAAGTTTATGCTGCTTAGTTACTCTTAATTGCTGTAGAAAAAACAGGTTTGTATTTTGAGAGTTAAATATCAGAAAGCTTGTTTTTTTCTCCTAACAATTAAGTATGAGTGGGACTAATGGGGGAAGCTGGTTTTATGTATCTGAAATTTCTTGGGCAGGAAAAATGTAATTAGTGCTTTCATTTTATTTTTGTAATTTGGATAAATACACCACAAACACACCAGAAACTCATTGTCTTTAATGAGACTCACCTGCAGCTGATTGATGACTCTAAGCAGTGTAGCAGCTGATGGGTTATGTAAACACCTATCTTTCTTGTAAGGAGATGTAATATTGCTTTCTTGGAACAAGTTTAAGTGTGACATTTGAATCAGTCATAAGCTCTCATTCCAGCCAGACATTTGATTAGATTTAGTAACATTGTTGGAAACACTGCATATAATTAACAAAGAGAGCATCATCAGCAGTAACCGCTAAAGAGTCTTCAAGGAACATGAAAATGATTTGGAGATATCTAATTTCTATACACATACATGTATAGTCTCTGTTGATTCTCTCACTGTTAAAGGACCATGTCATTGTACAGTATCATCCAATGATCATCTTATGTTACCATGTTACCATGTTTTTCAAGGCAACTGCATGACTAATATGTCCACAATGTGTACAGGTTCATTTTAGTGCATAACATATGATGACTGAAATCAATTGTACTAGACTGAAAACTAGTCCCTATCATCTGTGCCCCCAGCCATCCTAAAGAAACCATCAATGACCAGAACCTTTCATAACAGAAGTCAGGGTCACAGGCCTCAAATCATTCATACATAATACGGCCCAGTGTGCCAAAACAATTGATGATTCCTTCTCAATATCAGCATAAGGCCGGTTTTCCAAGAAAATCCCACACATTGGTGAAGCATACACACAACCGTCGGCAACTACTTAATAGGGCATGTTGCTTTAGTAGATTTAATCTCTTTAAACAGGACTCACACCTTGTTTAATCATTTTCAAAGCATCATCGCCTTCTTATCATTTTCCTTCCAGCATCTTTTTCTACCTGAGAACTGAATTTTGCAAATAGTTACAACTTAGAGATTGTGAGAAAATGTGAGCTCTAGGTTTCAAAGACATTTATGTTGTGTTTGATCTATTTCACTTGGAGCCAGAAGAGTTACAGTATGTATCTGAGTAATGTGCTGTGTTATTGCTGACATAGCCAATGTGTATAATTTCTTAGTATCCTAAATGTTGGAGCAGAGAATATTTTAAGCATTTGTTCTGTGAGTCTTTAAAAATTCACTGAGGTCTGATGCTTGTGCTTCCATCTCTAGCTAGTATGTCTCTGTTGTCTCATTCCTTCACTGATTGCTAACTTTTAAGTGTACTAGCACATTTTTTTGTATGTGTCCGACACTTTTGTTGTCTGTTTTTCTCTTAGGATGTTGAGATACGCTGCAGTCCAAGGCAGCCTCAGCCTGCTGGCTGTGAGGCGAGTGTGTCTTCTCTCCCGCTTTGCTCACTCTGCCCCACAGAGCGAGTATCGACCAATCAAGAAAGTCATGGTAGCCAATAGAGGTAAGACCCCCATCCATCTATCTACATCCTTACCAATTCACCACTGAAGAGGACAAGCAATTCAGATAGTCCCATTAAATTAAATACAGTTTAACACTGTTTCATGTATAATGTATGGAAAAAGTTATGACATTCACGATCTTCCTGCGGGAAAAGAACAGACTCTTTTCATTTTAATGGCCACCATTTAGTTTGCCTTGACGCATAATAATATTTAAGCACACATTGTATGTGGGTGGCTGCAGAAGCTAGCGTTGTTTGATTTAACCTAAAATATTGGAATCAGCGTTGGAACAACTACAACAACCCTTATTGTATACCAGGAGGTCAGAGAAAGTATGTGAAACAGTTACACAGTTCACAGTCACTGATTATGAAAACAACAGCATGAAAGTGTCCTTGTTCCCTGGGATCTAAATGAAACATGTTCCATGCAGTATAATATGAATATATTTTATCCACAAACCAATTGAAAACAACAATAGGCAAAAAATGTACACGTTCATTTCCAAGCTGTTAGAACAGTCTGTAATGGAAATGTAATTACAGAGAGAGTTTCTGAACATTAAACAGTCGCCAGTATGGCTGTAACACGTGGTGTCAAAATCACTGACTGCTCTGGTTATACTTCTAATCACCAGACCTCTTTCAGTGGATGCTTACTCTGTCTAGAGACCATCAGTGTGCAGTTAGAGTGACAGTCAGGTAATGTGCAGAGTCTGACTGACAAAATGTGTTCATGCATTAGAGCTTCACATTGCATTCATTCCTGTGGATGAATTTAAAATGCTTGATTTAGTTGACTCAGTGTTTCAGATCGATTGCTGAGTCGGTCTCCAATATGATTCCAATTTTGGACACATGTGGTTCTGTAGAGGCCTCCTGCTGCACAATACATTTGCATGCATACATTCATCTCTATCTTCCCAGAGATGCACTGTTAACAGCTTTAATCCATTAATTTGATTCAGATAGATTGTGGTCTCTCCCTCACAGTAGCACACACTGTCCCTCACACACAGCAGGGCTTACTGTCAGTCTCTCTTCTTCACAATTGGCGTGATGTGATATCAACACCACATTAGATCACATTCATCACACTGGAGTGCACTGAGCTGTGCTCAGCTTCAATGTGTGTGTGTCTGTGTGATGAGACTGGACGATCATATCATATCAGCCCAGATTCCACTTCACCAAGCACATCTCCTCGCTGCCATCACTGCTTCTCTTTCACTAATATATCCTCTCCTCCGTTTCTTTTAGCTCTCCTCTTCTTTCTGTAGCTCCTCGTCTCCTCTCCTTTCCCCCTTTTCACTCCTGTCTTTTTCAGCACTTGTCAGATGTGATTTTCCTCTGAGCAACTTGCTGTCTTCGTTTTTGCCTCCTGTGACTTCGCGCTCCTCTTTTCATTCCTTACTTCATTGCCCCCCCACTGCTATTCTTGTCTCCCCTCCTCTTATTTGTCACTTTGTTAAACTTGCCAAACTGTGTTTCTTTTGGTACCATGATTCTCCTCTGACCTTTTTTCTCTTTTTGAAGTCTTCTTTTCCAAACGTAGTTATTCTTTCGATTTTTCACCTAAAATCAACCACCTTTCTGTCTTCTCATATTTTAATCCTTTTTATGCCCCTACTGTTCACTCACTACTTCTTTCTTTCCTTTTCTATTTCTCTTTCCTTTTTTCTTTTTTTCTTTTTTTTTAGAAAGCTCCTCAAATGTTCTAACACTGTCCTGCCCTTAAATAGGAACACAACGTCTTGCTAGTTTCCAGTGACTAAACCTTTCTCTCTCCCAAACTGTGTTGCTTGAAAAACAACTATTTGGCTCTAGTGACAGGAAGATAAAAGGCACGTAGTGTTTTGCTTGTCTAAAGCTGAGATTTTACACTGTGTTCTCAAACTTTATAAAAAATGGTAAAGTCGCTGCAGTGTCTGTTGATATTTTTGCACAGTGCGATGAAGAACACCAAATGCATTTGTCTTTTTCACATCTCATGTATGGCATGAACATTCAGTTTATTTTGAGTTTATTTTGTTCTCTCAGCGGAGGTATTAGTGTCAAAATAGGGCCAGTGCTACAGGATGTTGATAAAATCATATAAAGTTTGCTTATGTAAAGTTGATGATGAAAGACTGAGAACACACACACACACAAAGATACAATCTGCTTAACTGTAGATCACAATTTAAGACCCATTTAATAATGAAAAGAGTACGAGTGACAGAAAGATGGGAAGAACATCATCTTTATAGGAAGAGAAAGAAAGGACGTTATGGACACAAATGTATCAAAGTAACATAATAGCTGCTAAATGAATAAACCCTTTGATATTTTTTTCTCTTGTCTTGCAGGTGAGATAGCTATCCGGGTGTTCAGAGCTTGCACTGAGCTGGGCATTCGGACTGTGGCTGTCTACTCTGAACAAGACACTGGGCAGATGCATAGGTAATGATGTCTGCCACTTTAAAGCTGGATAGGTCTGCAGTGGTTTGAATAAAGAAAGCGTAACGGGCATGTCTTGCTAAACTGCTGTGCTGCCACTGCTGGGTATCGACCACAAAATGCTAGCCGTTGATTTGAACCAATGGCAATTAAAAGAAGCTGGGGAGCATTTGTCTGCTCTCCACTGCTGGGTCAGTCATTTGTTTTGTAGTTAGTATTAAGTGGGGACATAAGTATAATTGTATTGACATTACAAACATTGAGGTACCGGTAATCACACTGCTTAGTCTCAGTACACAAACATGTTAATCTTCTCCACTCTCAGCCCTTCTTTTGTCTACCTGATGTTTCCGTGTTTTAAAATGTGTTCAATAATACATCTTGTCATAGGTTTTTAATTTAACCTGTTTCTGCCTCCTCCCTCATTCCTTATTTTCCCTTTATATCACATTCATTTTGTTTTCCTGTCTCATTTTTCACAGAATGTCTGTAAAAGGCTTATTCAAGGCTGCTTATTTTATTATTATAGTTTATTATGCTTTATTTGACCCAGTATGGCTGCCAAATATTTACTTCAAGCTTGGATGTGAAACCACAATGGTTGAGAAATGGGTGTGTAGCTTTCTGGTCTCCTTATGGAAATCCCTTGCACTTGTCTTCACAGGCAGAAGGCAGATGAGGCGTACCTGATTGGAAAAGGCCTCCCCCCTGTTGCTGCATACCTGCACATTCCTGACATCATCAAAGTAGCCAAGGTAAACACCATCTGCCATAAAATGGTGCAAGATATTGTTGTTAGCTGATTTGTTTTAATGGGCAATTTAACATGTCATGTTTGATTCTAAAATACTTTAGAAGTTTTCAATGAATCTATTGTCATATTCTTTTAAAATGATGCCACCATCCGCTTTGATAGACTAGAACTGTGGCTCTCCAGTCAACATATAAACAGTATTTATTCAAAGCAGCTTGCACTGTGCCCTCATACACTGGTCCCACCTTGTTCTGATAAGTGCTGCAAATAGGACAGATTCCTCTTCATGTTCAAAAACTTAACTATGCTTAAATAGACTATGAGTTAATTTAGCTTGAAGGCTTTTACTTTGAAGTAGTTGTAGGACATCTTTAATTAGCATTAAAGGGAAAATTCAACATTTGCATATTTGCTTTCTTTCTGGGAGTGAAATGAAAGGATTTTATATCTTGTCTATTACAGAATCCTGTGAAGACCTAAAGATGGTAGCAAATTAGCTTAGCTTAGCATAAGGACAGAAATCAGGGGTAAATGGCTTTTCTGGCACTGTCCAATTGGAAAAACTACTCTTGAACTAGAATTTTTCTAATTACAATGTTGTTATTCACACAGTTTTTAGTTTTAAGGGGTGTTGTTGCTCTGATCTAAGTTAGAGGGCTGCACGGGCCTGGAAATTAAGCCCGTACCCGGCCCGAGCCCGAGACTCTCAAACCCGACCCGAACCGAGCCCGAATTAATAAATTAAAAACCAGGCCCGACCCGACCCGTTACCCGAAGTGTTATTATGCAAAATGCATGTTATTTTCAATGACATTTAACAGCGCGACGCTCGTCAAGCGGCTCGGAAGTGAGACGACTTGGTAGATAGAGAGAGAGAGAGGGAGAGAGAGAGAGAGAGGTGGACATGGCCATGTGTGTGTGTATGTGTGCCAGAGCAACCTCACTCATACACGACAGGAACCAGCAGAGAAGGACCGAGAGACGTGCCCAGCGACACCAGAGGACAGCTGCATCCAACCTGCATCTGGGCTCCCCTGCCTAGACTGCGGACGGATGATTGGCTCACGGATCCGCCGCTCAGAGCGCTCGCGACCAACGACCAAGACCAGCTGTCCGCGTGCAGCCCGACCCGACCTGGGCCCGAATTAATTAATTAAAAACCAGGCCTGGCCCGGCCCGATACCCGTCGGGCCTCGGGTTACCCACGGGCTCGGGTCGGGTAGCCATGCTCTAATCTAAGTGCCATTTGTTTTTTAAACTTAAAGCAGAAGTAAGCGATCCGGTCGTTTTGGCTAACTTCCTGTCAGCGGATGGAGTTAGCAGTCCCCGCCCTCGTCCCTACGTCACCACATTCACGCGCATCCCTTGGCTGCACACACAGAGAGGACCGCCCCTTTATGCCGTTCTCTCTCCTCATTGGATAAAGGTTGTAGGATACAAGGAAAGTTTTCTCCTCAGCTTACAGCAGAGCAGAGTGACTGACAGACCCGTGTTTCGGACCAAACACTCATAGACCCTTTCAGAGAGTATAAACAAAGACAGGTGTGGCTCATTAGAAAACGCTCTGGTACACTAAATGGAATGGAGCCTTAATTAGTATTCTTGGTAACACCTGTATTTGTTTATACTCTCTGAAAGGGTCTATATAAGTGATTGCTGTCGGAAGATATGACTATTTAAGACTTATATTAACACAAACATTCCACTTACTTCTGCTTTAAAGGGGACCTATTATGCTCCTTTTTGCACAAACTAAAATAGTTCCTGGGTGTCTTAAAGACATGTCTGTGATGTGTTTCGGTCAAAATACCCCAAAAATCAAACATCACAGCACTCTCAAAAACAGGGCTGTGCAAAACGGTCTGTTTCAGTGGCCCCTCCCTTTAAATGCAAATGAACCACTCCCTCAGCATTGCGTTACCATGACGATGTCTACTACTAGTACCTATACTGATTTGGCCAAAATGTAGTATGCAAACAAAAGCTAAATCTACAGTAGGCAAATTGCCAGTATCTCCAGTATGCATCTGACCAGTCTACATTGTGTAATGAAATGCGCCCATGACCTAGTCTCACCCTAACCAACGATGGTATAGATTAGTCTTTGCCATGTAGGCTACTGTAACCATGTAACATGTAATATAACTTAATAAAATAAATTAAAAATATATGCAGACTGGTCAGTTCATTGTAAAACAGTTATTTATTGATATAAATGTGGTGATTTGTGCACATAGACTACAGAGCTCCGCAGCACTGCTCCTCTCCTCTCCTTCTCCTTCTCACAGCTTCACTTTTCATTCAAACTAATCCAACTGCCACAATTGTAAGATTTCATCAATGAGATCAACATTTATCTCCTAAAAAGACTAACCACACGGTGGTAAACGTCTAAAAAACCTGCGGGTATGTTTATTAGCGACCGTTTTCTCTACCGCGATGAGCACGGACGTCTGCCTGGCCAAGGAGGCCTGCAGACGGGCAGCTGCCTGTGTGAGGAGCCGCGGCGTTACGTCGGTCCGGTGTTACGTCGGTCCAGCGTTCCGGCGGTACGTCTCTGCTCCCAGCTTCACTTATATGAATCGTCGGCGTAAACTTCTAAATAAAACTTAGTAAAGTGACGCTACAGCGCTACAACATGCAGGGAAAAAGCAGGAAGTAGTCCGCTCCGCTCTCCGCTGTGACCCCAGCCACAACAGAGCAGCATGGGAGGAGGCGGGGCCGGTTGGAGCAGAGACCTCGGCATGACCATGTAGGGCAGTCCGGCACGCCATGACGTCAACGCGACCTCATGTCAAAAAAAAAGTCAGTGCAACCGAGTGTAACACGGTGTGCAGAGAAATCCCAATCATCTAGCAGGGTTTACCTCCAAATGCATTAACCTCATGATATGACACTTCCATGGCCTCTAGAACCATTATCCAACATTTTAAACATATATAAAAGTCTGAAAAGCTGGAAAAGCATAATAGGTCCCCTTTAAGGGGATTGAGGAAAATCTTTCAGGTGGGGTACCTCACTGTTCTCCAGGAACAGCCCTTCCTTCTTGAAGTTGGAAAATCTTGTCCCTCACAGTCAAACAAAGTTTAATGTATTTCAGTGGCACACAGTTAAGCAGACTAGTGACAGACGATTCCCTTTTATTCCTCTATGTTTACAGTGTATATCTAGCTTAGTTGATCACATTGGCTCCCTCCATCTCCTTCCTTTTCACTATCATTTTTTATCTCTCTATCTCTGCATCTCTCTTACCGATACTATCATTACATTACAACAGATCTGTTTCTTGTTGCCACCTTTCTGTCCCGCCGTCTCTTCGTCCCTGCAGGATGTGTTGCCAGTTGTTCATTATCATTTTTCTGATCAATCTCTCATGGTTTATAATTTTCTGCATGGGCATGTGGTCAGCCAGCCAAATTGGGGAGCCTCGCTGTCCAACTAATTTCTCAAAATCCGTCTGTCTCTCTGGGAGGCCAGCCACCCTATGCCAAAAAGTGTGTGTGTTTGCGTGCGTGCACATGTGTGTGTTTTCTTTTCCCCTGCTCTCACTCATTCACATTCAGTGTACGTCATTCTTCCCACTGTGTATCACTCTATTACCCTGTGACCAAAATAACCATCAGTGTCTGTCCCACTACCTTGTGTGTATTTCTAGCTATGTTTTACGCGTGTGTATGTGTGTGTGGGTGTGCGTCTGCATGCAAATGTGAGAGCAAATGAGTGTACGATCATGCTTGTATGAATGTAAACTTGAGGCATTATGTTGGTCTGTCCATGTCTGTCTGAAGTCATGTCTGTCTGAGTAGGTGGGTGTGTGTGTGTGTGTGTGTGTGTGTGTGTGCCTCCATGCTTCCTCTGGCCTGCCAGTAACGGCTCCCTTAACAACAGGACAACCCATAATTATAGTCCGCCTCGTATCCAAGAGCAGATGGCACATACTGATCCAGAGATGGCTCTATCTGTCAAGCTCAGCAGCTACTGTATCTGTCTGCTACCGTGTGTATGAATAGGGGTGGGGGCCGGTGGGTTGATGGTTGAGTGGATGGTGTTTGTACCTCTCAGTGCCAAAGTAAGTATGTGTATACTTGCTCAGTCCACCAGTGTCCATTGTGACTGGTGAAGAGGGTGACTAAAATAAAACAAGAATAAAATATGTCATCAGCCTACAGTCCATTAGGTGTTGGAGACATGTGAAAGATTTCCCCGGTGTGCAGGCAGCATGTGCTAAAGCATGCATATTACTGTGGGTGATGACTTTCCAGTTCCCTTATTAACAGTCAGCCAAGTGATAACTGAGGCCCTGCTTCATGTTTAAAAGAACACCTGTTGCTCAGCTGGGTCACATGTCGCGTGTCTCCCCTTGATTAGCAAATACTTTAGTTTATTTAAATTAAATGTGAATATCACCCAAAGTCAGCTGAGATAGGCTCCAGCTCACCCGTGACCCTAGTGCAGGATAAGCGGTATAGAAAATGAATGAATGAATGAATGAATGAATGAATAAATGTGAATAAAAATTCAGTTCAGATAAATTCAGCTCTAACTTTGTTGGGGTTAATGCACAATTCAACAAGTACCACACTCAGAAATATAATTCATATTTTTTGTATCTATCCCCATCTTAGGACAACAATGTGGACGCTATCCACCCAGGCTATGGTTTCCTCTCTGAACGGTCAGACTTTGCACAGGCCTGTGCAGATGCAGGGGTGATGTTTATTGGGCCAACCCCAGAGACCGTCCGCAAGATGGGAGACAAAGTCGAGGCTCGCTCCCTGGCCATCGGTGCAGGTAAGGAATAGTTTCAATATCTACTCCAATGTCTAGCATATCTGTAGCATAAAGTAATTGCATTTATATATCAACTTTTAACAGATTAAAGCAAAAGTAAGATACTCAGTATCATAATATCATCAGATACTGTGACATTAAGTATCAACAGATAGTATCATATTTATGTGAGCATATTTCTTGTGGTGTTTCTGAAAATTTAAACCAAATTTGCTGCTGCTCGTTGTCGTGATGGTGACTCACCCCCACATGACCCTCCCCCCTCTCACCCTGGTATTAACCTGCTAGCATTTGCTTTGGTTTCTACCTCCAAGCATTAATTAATTTTTACTGGATGGTAAGGACATTTTTACAACATGTTATTCTGCTGTACTTGCTCCATCTGCCTCTGTCAAAACATTGAAGCTCTCTTGCATTATGAGTGTCCTTTTCTTTTTTGTGCAACATAGCAGTTATCCTAATATTTCCATAAAGAAATATAGTCTTTTTTTTCTCTTTTCTTTTTTTTAAAAACCAAAAACCAACTCTTGCTTTTATAATAGTTGCATACTGATTCTTTTTTTTTTTTTAATTCCTTTTGTGATTAAGCCTAACATCCTTTTACAACATTTGTTATTTCACCCACCCTGCTCCAGGTGTACCTGTGGTCCCAGGAACAGATTCTCCCATCGCCAGCCTGCATGAGGCACAAGCATTTGCCCAAACATATGGCTTCCCCATCATCTTCAAAGCAGCCTATGGAGGAGGAGGTCGAGGCATGAGGGTGGTCAGAGAATATGAGGTGAGCCTGTGATTTGCTGCTGTACACAATCACTTTAGTGAGAAATGTGATTTAGCAGCTCGCTATGACAGCGTAAATCTTGTCCTAATGCTTGTCCAGCAAAGAGAAAACAAACCCAACTTGATGGCTGGCCAGCCTCCTGACAAATTCTGGTTTTCATATTCATTAATTTTCTGTTTGTGTTGCATCAAAGTCAAATTGGTTGGAAATTGCGACCTGATCATTTATCTCTCCAGCCGCCAATCACCCTGTGTGTACTGGTGTGTTTGCTCTGAAATTACCCGTCACCTTGAGAAACCTGAGTGATTTCTGTGTGCAGGAGGCTTGTTCTCCTTCATCAGCAGTTTCAATATTGTAACTACCGATGGCCCACATTCCTAGTCTCAATGTAAAGATGATCTTTTATGTGCATCACAATTGCAACATGAAATAACAAAATGTCCTGACATGCACATACTGTAACACACATATGATTGATATGATTACAATATTAGAAGCTACAAAGAGAAAAAACACCATCCTTTAACAGCTTCAGGTGTTCTGAAATGATTCATGTATTTACATCTACCAGTCTATCACTTTCCCCACCATGAATGGAATGTAGCAATCAATTATGTTTTGCTGATAAATGGTTAGAATATTAGACCTGGAACACACACCTGTCCTTGATCTCAGTCTCTCCAAATGTATAGCTTCAGGAGCCTGATCCCAGACCCTCTGCTATCTGAACCTATTGAAGAAGATAACATTTTATCCTATTATTTTAGCTGGTACAGCCTTACAACATGGTCAGCCAGTTATTAAGAGGACCCATTCTCTGCACTTAAAAGGCTTGTTCTTTACTTTAGTCAGCATCTAGTTCAAATCAAAGACTCTTTCCTATACATATTTTAATATAATAAAACAATTGGTGCACTACATTTGACCAGAAGACTGTGATAGGCTGCTAGATACTCTACATAATGTGCAACAGTTTCATAATTCACCAAGTATGGTAATAGACTACAGAGACAGTTCTGCTGTTAGTTTCATCTAATGTTGAGTGTGCAGCCAGTTGAGATATAACTGTACTGCTTACAGACTGTTAAATAAGTTCAGTCATTTAAAATGTATTCGATATGCTTTTCATCAGCATCGACAGCCGACATCTGCTCACTCACTGTGCTGTTTTAGGAGATGCTTTTGAAAAATTCTGAACTGTTTAGAATTTTAACCTCTAAGAAAAACTCTCTTAACCTTAATTGATTATTATTGGGAAACCGCACCAAGCTTAACCAATAATACAGTTTTGTGTGTGTGTGTGTGTGTGTGTGTGAAATGTTGTGAAGTGTTCATGGTGTAGAAAGACCAACAGCATTTCTAGGTTATCCAAGGATATTTTTTATATGAGAAGCAGTTTATTGTATTTTTTTTATCTAAAATATGTGTTTCAGTAGGAATATGAGCTCCTTCAGGCCATTAGACACTAGGAAGTGTCAAGTTGTCACCTCACTTTATTTCAGTGGAGGCCTGGCAGCAGCTTTGCGTCTTGTACCAATGGGGGTAGGGGTACTGAAGGGAGTAAGTGTGGTCAATGCCCGTCTATGTCAACATGGCTTTTGTATTTTAAAGTAGTCAAAGTTTTTCAGAAGCCAGCTGGTTGTTGTCCATTCAAACAGGGGAAGGCAGGTGAATCAGAGCTACACAGCAAATCCACCTCCTCAGCCTTCATGGCTGGTAGCATTTACTGTTCTTTGCTTCATTGCTTTGGTCTTTTTGAATACAAAGTGAAAGTGAAACTGTATTAACTGTGAAATACAGCCCTTGAAAATGAGATCATGATCTCAACAGGTTTTACCTGGTTAAAGCAGAAGTAAGCGATCTAGTCGTTTTGGCTAACTTTCTGTCAGCCGATGGAGTTAGCAGTCCCCGCCCTCGTCCCTACGTCACCACATTCACGTGCATCCCTTGGCTGCACACACAGAGAGGACCGCCCCTTTATGCCGTTCTCTCTCCTCATTGGATAAAGGTTGTAGGACACAAGGAAAGTTTTCTCCTGGGCTTACAGCAGACCAGAGTGACTGACAGACCCGTGTTTCAGACCAAACACACTATGTTAGTGATTGCCGTTGGAAGATATAACTATTTAAGACACAACACAAATATTCCGCTTACTTCTGCTTTAAATAAAGGTTAAATAAAAAACAAATAAGGTTAATTTGATAAAATATTTGTAATTAATTTCTTTCATGGTATTGTTAACTTTCATTTTTATTTGTTGAAAATACCATTGATGGATAGTTTGGTATACAAGGTGTCAGAAAAGAGTGAAAATGCTTAGAATAATTTCTCATGTCTGCAGCCAGCTATTACAAATTACCCATCATTTACCAAATACAGTATGAGAGAGAATAAATGTTTTGTCATTTTTCCTTTTAAGTGACTAAAATGATTTGATTATTTGATGCTAGATTCGACATTCGTTAAAACCCTTGACTTGAAAAAAATAAAAACTCACTTTCAAACTAGGCTGGTCAGTGTCAGCCACTCCGGCTCCATGCTTTACTCACTAATTTACTCACTGAATGGAAGTGTTGTGTTGTACTGTAACCACTGAGGCTCACGAGTCAGCAATCCATTGGAAGGTATGACCTTTTATAGTTGTACCCCAGTCTAATTAGTTGTTGACATTTCTAGTTATTCAGTTGAGTTACCAAGGCCTCAGTGGCTCGAGCTGATATGATGTGAGGAAATTGTAAAGAGGTTTCTCTGCGCTGTTGAGACCCCTAGCAACAATGCTAGGTTGACTTTTTATTCCATTAAGGCTTGCTTGTGGGTCATTTGTATGCTGAATTAACAGACTAAGACTAACTATTCGCAACATGTTGTAGGACAAGATGTGTATGTTTAGTGATAAGCAAGACAAGTATGAAAGTACCAGAATTTTGCTCAGAGACGTGATGTGCTTTCCCAAAGAATAAGAGAAAAGTAGAACTGCACGTATCAAAGCTCCAGTGGCCAAAGCTGACAGACAGACTGAGCTGATGTGGAAAGAGTACAAATGGAAGTCTGCTAAGTTTCAGTCTTTCAGAAGTCTTTGGTGTCATTTACAAAAATAGTGGTGCAACAGTAATTTAACAATTCACCAAAATCTATGACTTACACTTCACTCAGTACTAGCTGGGATGGATGCCATAGCTAGCTATTGTGGCAATCTTCTAACAATTAAGATCAGGGAGGAATCGGGAATCTTCTACAATACCACTCAAGTGAGTCAAGGGTTACAGTATTTAACTAGTGTCGTTTGTGATGTTTTTGAATACTCAGCACTTGCAGTTTTCATGAACAATGATACAGAAAAAATAAAATGTTAATTACTAATTTGACATTTTGTGACAGCTCATTTCTCATCAAATTTTTCTTGTTTCCTTTCATGTTTGTTCTGCTTTGGGGCTGCTGCCTTCAAAGCCGTTTTCTTATTTGACCTCCAGACAATGTCCAGAGAATCAGGTCCTGAAATTGTCTGACATTGTACAGAGTTGGCCTCTAAAGCACAACAGGACCTTGTTGGTGTCAGCTGCCTTCTCACCTACTGTAGATACTCCATGTGAGCGAGGGCTGGCACATTGGTAGAGTGTGCAGAAATAGAGAGTGAGATAGAAACATCATGGCCCCTCAATCGGTTTGAGTTCTCTGGACAGTGACCAACTCTCTTCACACATCAGCACCTTATGCAAGGAAGTTGGCACAGTAAAATCCATTTTAAATCCGGTCCATCTGATTCATACATTTGCATTCTTACATGCATCTCCCTTGGGTAACATAGAGATGATTCAGGGTTGCAGAGCATTTGTAAAGGCACAACAAAATATTGTTTCTCAAGACGGAGATGACAACTACTGTATGGATGGGCTTGAGTATCCTCTCCAAAGGCACTGAGAAGAGGGAATGATGGTGACTCAGTCTTTCCCCAGTAGAGGAGACAGGGTGGGCAGGCAGGACATCACAGTCTGACAAACACAGATTGAGTCATGACCTTCAGCATGCTTGGTGGTGACTTCCAACAGCCTGCTCCCAGAAATCTTGTTTAGCCTCATGCTCACTATGGGCGTGTAAACATTTGTGTAAAAAAAAACTGCACAATATTGAATGTGACTGAGGGACACAGTACAGATTAAAACAGGACAAAGAAATTGTACTAAATATGAGTAAATGACCTGATTACCCAGCAGCAAAACTCCTTCAAAACAATGCAAACTCCTTTTTCTGCAACTATTTTGCCTGTTGAATGGTACCGGCACCAGCACTAACTCACACATGTATGGATTTTTCTGCTCTGTTTATCAGGAACTGGAGGAGAATTACCAGCGGGCCTACTCTGAAGCTCTGACAGCATTTGGAAATGGAGCCCTGTTTGTTGAGAAGTTTATTGAAAAGCCAAGACACATTGAAGTACAGATTCTTGGTAAGTGCACTCTGCAATTTCCTTGATCCTCAGTCGCAGGACGAAGGTAGGAAGAGAGACAGATGAGCAATGAGTGTGAATAAGATTTATTGGCCAGCAGGGGATTCTCTGCACATTACTTTTTCTCATTGTAGTGGATGTAACTCTGAGCACTCGCTATCACGGAACTGCAATTCAACACCGTCATTTACAGGAAGTGTCTGCACTTAGAGCATATGCTCCACTTTACATGTGATGATGTATTTAATGTACTGTATGGTCATCATGTGTAACAGTAGAAGTGCTTGTGTTATCAGACATGTTTGTCTGAAGTGTGGCTGGGGTGTTTGTGTTTTTGTTTGTCTATGCAGCCAGAACGTACCAGGGTGTAGTTCAGTGTCTGTGTGCATGTGTGGTTGCTGTGATTTAATACTGTCTTCAGGGAATGCAAGGGACTTTGTAAATTACCTGTTAGGAGGCATGTCTTTGCCAGCCCTCTTTTTCCCTGCAGTCTCCCTCCCAAATGTTCCCTCTGTTTAGTTTATTTTGACCCTGATATGTCTTTACAACTTTCCTCCTTTCCTGCTCCTTCTACAGCCTGTTGGTCACTGTGAATAGCATTGATCTTGCAGGTCACACTGTGTTAGATGGGTCTAATGAATTATTGTTGGCAATCTGTGTTAGACTGTTGAATATTATAATTTTGGAGGTGGGATGGCGGAAGCTCTCCCCTCACAGGCATTTGCTTCATACATGCACACTACTACTACATTAGCAGAAGGGTAAACAGTCGGCAACATTCAAAATCACCACTCTGTGTGTTCATAGTGCCTACCTACCTACACATATTGCAGGAACATTAAGTTTGCAGCCTGTTACCTGTCCAAGAAATGTACAACAAGGTCTTTCAGTCTTTGAAACAGATTTTTTTGACACATGTCCATCTGAAGGCCAACAGGAACTCTCTGAGGCCTGTCATTGTAAGATTTTTTTTGTTCATACAATTTTTGCCCACATTGTCTGTATTAAGATTAACATGAACCTAATCAGATTAAAGCTGAGACGTTACAGTATATCAACTATTCCATT
The DNA here is from genome assembly GCF_045865225.1 of Trachurus japonicus. Taxonomy (NCBI): domain Eukaryota; kingdom Metazoa; phylum Chordata; class Actinopteri; order Carangiformes; family Carangidae; genus Trachurus; species Trachurus japonicus. The sequence continues at coordinate 29,334,921 of NC_140924.1, forward strand.
TGCCTGAAAATCAAAAGGGGGGGGGGCGGTGTTTAGCTCATTTGGTAGAGCACCCGCCCCATGTGTTGAGGCTACAGTCCTCGCTGCAGGCGGCCCCCGGTTCGAATCCCGCGTGTCATTCCCCCCCTCTCTGCCTCCCATTTCCTGTCACTCTCTGAACTGTCCTATCCATTAAAGGCATAAAAGCCCCCCCCCCCAAAAAAAAAAAAAAAATCAAAAGGGAAATTGAAAAATTTAAAATTTTAGGCTAAGTCTCTGGCCTTAGTGCCACGGCCTTTAAATTAGCCTGGACCCAGATAAACACCACAGTCATACAGTATCTACAAGACAAGGGTTACATGATCCAAGTGGACAATAAAAAGACAGTTCAGCTTATGTTTGGATATGTCCACAGACTTGCATTCTCTGCATCTCATCTAGTCCAGCTAGTGATGTTAGATAGTTGATCTGTTGTATGTGTGACGGTTGCATGTACAGTAATGTTTTTTAAATTTCTTACACCTACTGCAATCAAATTGCCCAAGTTGGGACAAATAAAATTACTTGACTTGACTTGATCAAGTGGTTTTGAATTTGGTTGTACATTTCTGACACAGTCAGAATTTGGACATGGGCTGTCTGGTTGACAAAGCTGAACCTTTAATAATTTTTCTTTCACATCTCCTTCAGGTGACTTCAAACACACACGTCTTTTCACACTCCTGATTATTTTATAATGTTCTTCTTTCCCTCCCTTTATCATTAACTCACTATCTGTCTTGTCTCTCTCCCCAGGTGATAAATATGGTAATGTCATTCACCTCTACGAGAGAGACTGCTCCATTCAGCGGAGACACCAAAAGGTGAAGTCCCCATTTTAAAATCCATCTTACCCAACTAAGTGTTTGAATGTATTTAAGAATACCTCCATGGCATTTCTGATGTATTATGTAGATTAGCATGAACAAAGGTCATAAGGAGGAATCACACCCCCAAGCATTGCAGTTCTTTGAATAAACTAAAGGCCCCAGTGTTTTATTTCTCCTTTATTCTGGCAGACAGGCCAATTAAGCATCATACAAATAAATAAGGTAATTATAGTCCTGATTAGAGCAATGATTGTGACACTGGTGGCCCTGGATATCATAGATGTCCTAAGCAGCAGGGGGTAAGAGGATTATATACTAATACAAATTAGCCATTGGTACAGCAGCATGAATAGGAGTCTTAGTGACAACTGCAGCAGCTATATAATTGTCAACCAAATCGACTTGAATCAACAGAAACTGCCTCTTCACATGTACAGCTTTGAACTGATTATCATTCATTAGCCAGGGTGACATTTTCCAGATTATATTTATTATTTTTGTCTGGGGGGGGGGGGTGAGGTATGCTGACATCGCCTGATTGTCAAAAATAACAAATGCCTGAATAACACATGAAAGAGAAAATAGACATTGTCATCTAATCATCACTCAATATGACAATGCTTTCATCAGAGGAAGCTGATTAACGTGTAATGTTTAATATATTGTCACCTCGAAGCACTTTCAATCCTGTGTTTTCATCACTTTCTTCCTTCCTTTTAATCAAATTATAGATGATAATCATATTAGTGACTCGTTCATGCCAAAGCTGCTGTTCTTTAATTCTGTGAGACTTAATCTGCCTTTGCCCTTAATCTAAGATCTGTTTGAATTTCAGAAGCAAGAATAGTCGCTTGTTAAAATAGATTTGAGATGGTAGAGTGCTGATGGGATATTTTTAGCTTTTCTCAGTGTCTTGGAAATGCTGCTTTAGATTTGATAAAAATTTAATTGAGTTGTGGTGGTTTTTGTTTTTTTCAAATCAGACACAAGTCACACTGTTTTGAACTAGATTCAATTAGTTCTCTTGGATGGTTTGACTTTTCTGACACTGTGGAATGAAACAAACCAGCCATTAACATGGTAAACCCTTACCCTAACCCAGCAGCCACGGCCAGACCAAATGAAAGTCTGAATGTGTTTACAAATGATTTACTCCATCTGTTTTGCTGAGGCTTTAGTGACATATCCTGTACCAACCTTATGGCTGCTGTAGGAAAACAAATTATGGTATTTACTTAAAAGTGTTAGAAATGAAGTGTGTAGGTTTGTGGTTCCTCTGTCTGACTGTGTTTAGATCACTTAGATAATTGGGGGAAAATGTAGCTGGGTGAACAATTGAGGACGTGCATTTTGTTTAATGTAAACAGAAGATCAAATGATTGTGTAATGTGACAGGGATCACTTGTAGTGATGAACCAACAGAGAATTATTTCCCAACCCTGCAGTTCCCACCATCCCTACAGGGAGCTTCAGCATCTGTCAGCTCATTGTTTTCACTTTACAGTTTTGCAGTGTTAGTGTTCTGGTTTGCTCTCAAAGCACTCAACACTGTTCTCACTTAAAAAACAAAAAACACCCTCTTTCTACCACCTGCCCAGCACCAACCAGCAGACAGAGCAGGTAAACATAATGGCTCATGCGTTGGAAACTACATCACTTTCAGTGGCCATTTTGCACATTTCGTTTGCAGTTCAGTCGATGTCAAAATGACTATTTAGAACTCTTCCCCATGTGGGTTTTCAATGTGGTGAGCATATCATTGAGTTGAAACGTATACAATTTGTTATCCTGACACTGACAATTGACTGCCTGTTTATTCTGAAAAACCTGTGCTCATTGTGGTGTTTCCAATAAAATCCTGTTGTTTTGAAGGTTGTGGAGATTGCGCCGGCCTTCCAAGTGGACCCTCATCTGAGAGACAGACTCCATGCTGATGCCGTCAACCTGGCCAGACAGGTATGGTTGTGTGTTTGGTGTTGAAGCCTACACAGTTACAGTCTGTCAGGTGTTTCCTCACGATTCAGGTTAACTCGACCATTTCATTACATTTGGGAAAATGCTCCTGAGGGAAAGACGGAGGAAAAGTTTGATGACAGGACCTCTACTTAATCACATTTTACTCACTGAGCGTACAAAATTAATAGTTGTGTATTAAAATAATGTTAAATATTCATGTAACTGTAGCCTGATGTTAAGACAGCTTATTCCCTTTGGAAGCAGTATTTCCTCTGAACTGTCAAGGCAGGTGTCAGCTCTGTGCTGTGCGAGTGCGAGAGTCTTGACCACTTGTTAAGAAAAGCTGGCAGACTTGAGGAGACATTGCTCTCTGAATCTGAAGAAGCTTTCGTGGTGAGCACACTTGAGCACTGGGTTGTATTCAGGAAATCTGAACAAATTCCCAATGCTGCTCATTTTTCTGTCTATAATTGGTCTGCAAAACAACTGCATTCTCTACAGGAATTTTAATGTGTTGTGTACCTGTGATTCAAACGAGGGGGACATTAGTGCATTGCCAAAATTTTGAAAATGAAAATGGTATTTGAAAATAGGTGGAAATAGATGTAAACAGTGCAGGCAGTAAATGCAATTCTGGAAATGGGTGTTTTTGAGTGTATTTTTGCACAATTTAATGATTATTGTCAACTCAATCGTGTACTTGGCTAAAGTAAAACATGCACAAACATGACCTGCAAATGTAAAATCTCACCTGGTGTGTAGCCTTAAAAAAAATGTTAACTTTAGTTTTTGGCTCCAATGTCCCCAAAAAGTCGGCTCAACTATGACAGCATCACTTAAAAGTCAAGCCTCATCTCTCAGAGGAGCTTTCAAGTAATGGCCTTTTCAGGTAATGGTCCAAGTTGAGGAATGGATCGAGGTGTGGAGGGAAGAGTGGGAGAGGGGGATGGAGACAGGAACAGTGATTTGCTAAAGAAATGACCTTGATGATACTGATGGCAAAATGCTCATATAATAGAGGTAGAAACTTTATGTGAGACTTGTGATACGACCTTGCTCTAGGAGTGATATATTTTTTTCTGCTGCAGTCAAATAACAACATCACCCAGTTTATGTGCTGTAGTGACAAACCATGTCTCCTTGTGTTTTAAGAGCAGCAGCTCTTGCTCTTGGCCATGACTCTCTGCAGTTCACCATTTGAGACAAGAGAGCGGTGTGGCCCCTCATATGACAATGTGTGGGTGACCCCTACCAAAAAGCAGCATACATGCACACTCATGCACACACACTTGTTGACGATAAGGACCTCCGTAGTGTGAGTGCACAGAGGCCTTCAACACACAAGCACTTCTATGGTGTGCTGTCTGTGTGAGAGCTCTTACTGTTGCTGTCTTCCAGAAAAGATTTTCTCTTTTCCAGGCTTAAATATGAGAAAATGAAAGTATTCAATCAATCTCTATTTCCAAGCTTGTCAAGGCTGTTTGGCTTATGTAACGAAAAGTGAAATTTATGAAGACAAAAGGATGTGAAATCCATGCAGAAGTTAAAAATATTTATTGTAACTTCAAATCATGCACCAACAGCTGTAACAAGACAGGAAATGGGGAAACGGAGAGAGGGGGAATGACATGCAGCAAAGGGCCACTGGTGGAATCGAACCAGGGCCGCTACGGCAATGACTAAAGCCTCTGGATCAGTGGGTAGAGCAGGCACCCTACTGTATATGCAACCGACGCCCCATATCACAGTGATATTGAGTAATATAAATTATAGTTTTGAGTGTTGTGAACAATTGATGTGTGTTCTCTGCTTCTTTCCATGAGCTGGATGAGAAGATAAACAGTCAGTGAAATATTATATGTAGCTATAGATAATGAAACCTTAAAAGCTTAGGATACAGACTGGAAACAGTGAAGAACAGGCAACCTGGTGATGTATGCACACCGCCACCTGTGAAGCTCACCAATTAGCAGGTATGCTGTTTATTTTAACCTCACAAAAACAAATTGTGGGTTTGTGCCATGACTATATATTACATTTGACTGCAGTAACCATCTGATCCTACATTCAATGGATGCAGTGTTTTTCCATCCAACTCTCAACACAAGGGGGAATTTATCATTTCTCACAATGTTTATTTACAGGACATCAATTTATTTAAACCTATTTTGACGGATCAGTGATTTACAGTTATCAGTTTAAGGATAAAAAAATGAGGCGCAGGTTGGAACAGTTTCAAAATCACAGTCAAATTGGAAGAGTTTTGATTCAGGTGCAGGTTATTCAACAATCCCACTGTGGTAAGAGAAGTTTCAGCTTAATCAGTGCAGACAATGACTGAGACATTTCCTCATCCCTGTGTTACTATACCTGAGAGGATTCAAACACAGCTAAAGAATCAGACCTGCAGCATTTGCAAATTATCACCAGGGGTCTCACTTTCTCTTGGCCTCATCCTTTTTTCCAGTTCCAGACAGCCCCCTCTCTCTTCCCTTGCTCCCTCCCTCCCTCCTGTTTTTGCATTTCCCCTGAATTTGTTGTGATTGCATTACACTTTGTGTCAGTCCCCACAGTGACGGCTTCCACTTGTGAGCTGAGCCCAGCTCTCACTGCAGGTGCTGAGACCTGCTCCCTGAGCAACGCTGAGGCTGAACTTTGGTAGTTAGTTGGGTATTATTGTGTGTGTGTGTGTGTGTGTGTGTGTGTGTGTGTGTGTGTGTGTGTGTGTGTGTGTGTGTGTGTGTGTGTGTGTGTGTGTGTGTGTGTGTGTGTGTGTGTGTGTGTGTGTGTGTGTGTGTGTGTGTGTGTGTGTGTGTGTGTGTGTGTGTGTGTGTGTGTGTGTGTGTGTGTGTGTGTGTGTGTGTGTGTGTGTGTGTGTGTGTGTGTGTGTGTGTGTGTGTGTTACAGTGAGAGACGGAGCAAGGTGACATTTATTTTTAATGTGTTGTGTGGTTTCTTATTTTTAAAGTAATAGAAATGGTACATTTATACAGAAAGTGTGTGTGGGCATATAATTAGCTCTTGCCCATACACATAGTCGTATGTTTACTTGGCTCAGGGGGACAGTCAGTTTCCATAGTCAACCGCTCTTGTGGAGACATTCACACTGTAACTCTTTAAGTGTCGTACACTAAGGGAGTCTGCTGAGGTACCTTAATACGTCCAGTCTAATTTTCAGTGTAATTAGAGGCTTTTCATTATAATTAGCAGCTCATTGGGATGTAATAGTATAGTGTGCAGGACATTAAACTGCTGTATCACATGCATGTGTGTGCGTACATGTGTGCACATGGGTGGAACTGCTCTACTCACTTTGTGTTTACTTGCACACCATGTTTTACTGCACCAGTGTGTAAAACATGGCTCATGGCTTGGTATCCACATGGGAAGGTATTATGCGTGTGTGTGTGTGTGTCTGTCTGTCTGTCTGTTGGTGTGTATAGATATGATACACTGGATGGATGTCATACTGTCCCCCCACTCTTGACTCTATTCACACACACGCACACACACGCTTACTGTCTCTCCTCCTACTCGCCAACACACACCTGCTATTCCTCCGCTCTTATCTGATCTTAATGGCAGCTCCATAGTGCTGGCACTCTGTCGCCCTTCATCTCGCCGTCTGTGCGTATCGCACATCTTCCATTATCAGCAGCCTCCATCTGAGTCTTTCAGAGAAACAGCACAGTCTTTGAACTCGCTGCAGGCCACAGCATTTCCTGATAGAATGTCCTAGAGAACAAAGTTGCCTGGCAACACTGACGGGCTACAGGAAGTTACTTCAGCTCTCAGTTAAAAAAAAAAAAAAAAAAGGGTTGAGCTCAGAGTGGTGGATATCAAGTCAGAGCTCACAGGAAATTCAGATGTTGTCAAATGGCCCGCTATGCTGTTGTGTGTTATCTGCTGCTCAAACGGCTGATTTTTCTTTCTTTCTTTCTTTCTTTCTTTCTTTCTTTCTTTCTTTCTTTCTTTCTTTCTTTCTTTCTTTCTTTCTTTCTTTCTTTCTTTCTTTCTAGCTCTTTGTCTGGTTGTTGTGCCTCTTTGTTGTTCTTGTGTGTTTTTAGGAGAAGGGCCGTCAATGACATTTAATTTAACCAACACATGTGATATCTCAGCCAGTCCTGATTTCTTTTTATGAATGATGCATCTGCAGTGTGAGGTTTCCATAATCAAGAGTGATTGGCCCACTGATTGGATGCTTCATTTCCTGCTCAATCATAAATGTGCTGCATGTGTTAATCTTGTCTTTTTAATACCTGTGTGAAATCTGTGATGCTGCGTTGTATTGCTACTGTGGTGTAGACGGAGCCTACCGCAGGTATCAGTTGTCCCCCCTGCTTTGTTTCCTTGCTGTGCATGAGTTTTCTGACAGGAAGTGAAGCTGAATACCAGCACTTGGGCATTTTTTCTGCCGGCGAGTTATACACTGTAGCTACAAAGACATAAAAATAACATGACTCAGACACTGCAGGTTAAATTTGACAAGTGATACTACACTCAATCATTTACAAAGTTTCAGACTGCTCTCAGATAGTTGTGTAAATAACAGATGATATTTTTTTCCTGGCAGGCTGTGTGGGCAGCTGCGTAATTCATAGCAAGGTATTTACTGTTTGACAACAGATTAGTTACCATTTCTGTTTACTAAAGCGCTGAGTAGGATGGTCATTAGCATTGAATGTCCTTCTTTTAGTGCTTTGAGAAGAGAATGTGAATTTTATGGGACACAGTGAAAATGGTCCAGTGTCATTTAAGACTCCAGCTTCAGAAAATGTTCCCAGAAGGACTCTTTACATTGTGCCTTACCTAGTCTTATTTCTCTGTAAATGGCTTTGTCTACCTTGAACATTTCCCTTTCCTCCAAGGTGGTTTTGTCCTTTACATTCATCACTGGGTCACCCATTCTCTTTATTTCCAAGTCCCTGTTATTTTCAACATTGGTAGAAAAATGAATAGCCTCATATGACATGGAGTTTCTATTTGGTTATAAAAAAGTCTCACATTAATGTGGATGAATCTATGCTACCCACACTTGTTAATGGGCCCATTTTCGATAAATATATCGTTTGTCTCTATCGTTATCTTGTTATTATTAGTGGTGGCGGAAATGCTGGTGGAGCCGACCAGCGTTTCTTTACTTTCAGTTTCGTGGCGAGTCATGAGAATAACGCCGCCGAATTGCTGTTTATGGTCGGAACTACGACGGTATGTGATCGTCTTCGAACCTCTGACTTTAATTCTTGATGAATGAAAACATGAGTCTGTCTTGTGCCGGTCAAAGAATTTCACGGTGCGTGCGGAGGCTCATAAATGTAGTGTGAAGACGCTTTGCTTTTCCAAAACTCCTCGTTGTCCCTTTAAACGATGACAGAAATGGCTTCATGTTATTGAACTTAGCTGCCATACCTGCCATCAATGGTTACTGTATACTGTAGTGGAAACTAAACTTCACTCCAGAAGCAGGTATATTTTGGGGAGGTTTTTGGCAGGACTTTGCCCAGGTAGTGGCTATGGGTCTGAGAAACTGCTTTTACCGAGTAACAGTCCTGTTGTTTTTTCACATACACACTCCCATAGTAACTGGACAGGATAGTGGATACAGATTATGTAATTATAATTCCTACTCACACACTCAAACAATATGGTTTGTGTGTCCATTCTCAAAGTGCAGATATAGTGAAGTTACTGACCAGGGTGTTGGGCAATTTTTTATGCTTCTAATTTTTTTCCCAGTACTATTCTGCACTGTCTCACCCACACTTTGGGCTTTTTCCACTGAATCTTGGAGCTGTCTTGTTGCAGTTTGGCAGCATGTTTCTAGACTCTTTTCAAGCCTATATCATGATTGGGATTTGGCAGAGGTAGCTGCTGTGGAGGAGAGTAAGCAAAGGGGAAAAGCTGAATCTGTGTGCCACTGTGATTAAGCTTTTTAAGCTGCAGAAATGAATTTTGTTCTTTTTAATGTCATCTGCAGTCTGCTGTTTGAACATGGTCAAAGCCACACCAGTGTACGGCACTGTACTGTGTGAAGGACATGCCTCACACAAGATGCATAACATTAAATGAAATGGTCGTTAGCTAAATAATAAGCACGCCTTACTAAGTGTTCTTATATGCATGTAGGCTCACCTTAAGATACATGTAAATGTGGCAACAAAAATATGCATTTACATTTTACCGTGTGTCTGTGTGAGAGGAAAGACGAGCTGTGTGTGTTTATCGATGTGTGAATTGTCAGTACATTCTTCAGTCTGCATTTTCTTTTTCATGGCATATTTAGCTGTTTAACCTTAAGATGGGGAGTAGGCAGAGTTATTTGTCAGATACTCGTGCAGCTGTAATTAGGAATTCAATTCTGGTACTTGTGTGGGTGAAGAGTGTTGACAATTGGGACTTTGTTGCATTTACACCGTGTATGACGCAGTCTCTCACCCACTCAATTTTGTTGTTTTTGTTTTATTTTTTTTGTTTTTTTGGGTGTCAAAGAGAGAGGTTAACTTTTTATTTTGGGCAGAAATTAGCAGCCAACATTAAAGCTGGGCCAGAAAATAATTCCTCTCCGGTTTTTCTACTCTTGCTGAGAAAAAGGAGTGGGAGAGGGCAAAAATATCCGTCAATCTCCTGCCGTGATGTAGAGATGAGAACAGGAGACAAAGATTGAAATCTGTCTGTGAGATGATGGCTTGAAGAGAAGCATAATTTCTGGGAGAGTGTGTTGGGGGAAAATTATTTTTTGCTTGTGTTCAGTATTTCTCTTGTGCCTGCCTGCTCGATCTCCCACTACCAGCAGAAACACTCATCAGCACTCTCAACAAAGCAAGTGCATATTTCTGTGTCAGTGAGATGGCACTGTGTGTGTGTGTTTGTAAGTGCAAATAGTCCCTGGTGTTGTTACTAGAGGCTGCATATATTTTGTTTTTGAAAAATACCTTAAAGCAGAAGTAAGCCGGGGCGGTGCTTGGCGCAGTGGTTAGAGCGGCCGCCCCATGTCAACGCAGGTTCGAATCCCGCGTCAGGCAGACATTTCCTGCATGTCATTCCCCCTCTCTCTGCCTCCCCCTTTCCTGTCTATCTCACTGTGCTATCAACTAAAGACAAAAAGGCCAAAAAATATACTAAAAAAAAAAAAGCAGAAGTAAGCCGATGGAGTTAGCAGTCCCCGCCCTCGTCATGGATCTATTGGTCCTCATCCCTACGTCACCACATTCACGCGCATTCACCACATTCACCACATTCACTGCACACACAGCGGCTGCCCTTCATGCCGTTCTCTCTCCTCATTGGATAAAGGTTGTAGGATACAAGGAAAGTTTTCTCCTCGGCTTACAGCAGAGCAGAGTGACTGACAGACCTGTGTTTCAGACCAAACACTCTATGTAAGTGATTGCCGTCGGAAGATATAACTATTTAAGACTTATATTAACACAAATATTCCGCTTACTTCTGCTTTAAAGAAAAACTCTGTTATCTCATAGTTTTCGTGTGAATATGTGTCTACATGTATCTCTCTGCAGCATCAAGCCACAGTTGACACACTTGAGCTTAAGAAGAACATCTTTACAAAACGGGTCACAAAATCTTCCTGAATTTTTTAATTTAATAGCATACTTTACTTAAATGATTTCAATCATTTGTTTGGAATTTTCTGACATGAATTAGCAGTCAGTTCTTTATTTTGCTACATGTGTTCATGCAATGAATGTTTGAATGAATTATGTATTTTTAAACAGGTTTAACTTGGCCAGTAGTTTGGCAGCATAGTCACTGTGTTGCTAAAATCAGACCAATCCACTAATAACCTCATGGAGAGAATACATCTTGGTGATAGTTAAAATTCCACAGTTTGAAAGAGGAGATTCACTTGTTTATGTCTCAAGGCTTTTTGCTTTGTTTGACAAGTGATTAAGGTATTGGGTGTTATTGTCCTTGTCCTGACAGGCGGGTTTAGAAAAGGTGCAGTCGCTCTGAGATTTTTAAAATAATGACTTCAACTATTTCTTTTGGTTATATGCATTTATTTTTGTATTTTTCCAGTATTTGAATTTAAATCTAGGGCATCAGGTGTCAGGTCTGACATTTATTTTTGTTTGTTTTTCCTTTTTACATGTGCAATTGTCTGTGTACCTCTAATTCAAATCAAGTTAACTTTCCAATCATTACAACGTGATAACTTGGAGGAATCACTGACTGATGTGAAGGAACTGAGAGGGAGATGCAGGTTGACGTAACCCATAATTAGATAATATATCACCCACTTTAGGTTTTTGGGTGTTCAAGACAGACTTGTGTGTTTGACATCACATGTTTCCCTTGGTGTTTGAGGTCTCTTGCTTCATGTCTTTCAGTAAAGCTCTGTTTGTGTGTACACACACGTCCTTCAATCCACTGAGGGTGTTAAACGTGGAATTAGTTCTGCTGTCAATCACGGTGATGGTGAGTGAAGAGATGACATACTCTCGCTCAGACAAGGCATGTCCCCAGTAGACACACACAAGCACACACACTAATTCATATGGGTGAGGAGGAGGGCTTCACAAATTCAGATTGACACTTCGTCCCTGGAGGTGGTCAGCACGATAAACATTACTACTTACAGACCCATAAACACCCTGCGTGTGTGTGTGTGTGTGTGTCTATGTGTTTTGTCCCATTTTTGACTTCAAAACCACCAGCACTTTTCGCCCTGAAAGCATATTTTAATATTCCATCAGGAAAACCAGCGTTTGGAAATGGGGTAGATGAAAAATGTTCCAATCTTCCTCCCACTGAGCTCATGCATCAGTCAGTTTTCATCTTGTTTCTTTTCTTTGGTTTAATTATTTACGTCCTGGCTCTCAATTTTGTCTGTTTTTCTTCCTCTTTCCTTGACTTCTTCTTGTCTTCACCTGTTTTCCCTTTCTCTTGAGTGGTTCTTTGTGCTGTGGCCTTCCCTTTCCTACGTACTCACTGCTCTATGAATCTGAAAATTGTCTTCTTTCCTTTTTTCCACTAAAAGGACACGGCCAGTCACAATGGTCTAGTATCAGTTAATCTGCATTTACAGTATATAGAACTGTTAGCTATTCAAACTACTGTACACTAGAAGCCACATTAATCTACTCATGCACACATTATACTACAGTGGTAATTTGGGGTTCAGTGTTTTGCCTAAAGCTACTTCAACATGTAAAATGGAGGAGCTGGGAATCAATCCGCTGACCTTCAATTAGTGAATGACTCAGTCTGCCTCCTGAGCTGCAGTACAACTGCCATCATTAATCAGTGATTTTACTTTCTGACTGGTTAATCATTTGGAAACCATCAAATATTTATCCTTGAATCAAAATAAGAATAGACTGTGATAAAATAGATGTATTTCATTCCCCCTACTCTGGTTATTGATGTTGTAAACTCTCTGTGTCTGGAAGGTATTTTTTTGGAAAACACTGATACAAAGTTTCACAGAAAGCTCAGAAAATAACAGTGTCACAGTCACGCCTCTGCTGTTTGAATGACGAGTGGTCTAAAGCAAGCACACTGCAGAGACACAACAGCATTGATGAAACAAACCAACAACAATGCCCTTTCCCTTCCTTTCTGTTGTGCTAAATTGTCTGCAGGTGCAAAGACAGATTCTGCTGTGGCATGTGTAATGTAGGATGCATAAAGTAGTGCAGGAGTCTTTGCCTGTCAGGGTGACATTGGCACTTGTGATTGGATGGTGGTGCTATTTTGAGCATCTGTGGTGTGTACTCTATGCCTGGAGAATCCTCATGGCTGTGTGTGCTGTGTGTATTTTCAAGCAGAGTAAGTGATATTGAAATGGGCTGTACTTTTTATTGCTGATTTATTAGCAGGAGTGAAGGGTGTATGTGCGTGTCATTGTGTCTCTGTGTGTGGATTTAAGATGACATAAGGCTTTTTGGGAATAGAATCCCCCAGACAGGAAAGTCAGCGATCTGAGACTGTCTAGAAGGGAGACAAAGATGGAGGGATGGCAAGAGGGAGAGAGATATAGATGGAGGGAGATTAGAGGGTGAGAAAGTGCCAGACAGTCAGCACCAAGTAAAAAGGGGGAAATAGATGGAAGGAGAGGATATGGAAAAGGAAAATTACAAACCTGCTGTTAATGTAATGAATAAACAGAGTCAATGTCAGGTGGTCGGAGGATGTAGAGACTGAGACGAGAGGAAGTAAGGGAAAGACAAAAGGGAGGAGGTATTGATTCTTTCCGCCAGCTGGGGGGAAACTCAAGCCAACTGTGTTTCTGAAATTAGAGCCAAGGGAAAGGTGGAGGGATGGAGGATGGAGAGGAAAATGGTGGAGAGAGCAGTAAGGAAGCATGTACAACAATGTGCAGTAATAACACTAAAGTACAACAAGAAGTGCATTTGTATAAATAATAAATAGCTGTAGCAGTGTTTGGTAAAGAAGGATAACTGGTCAAGTTTCAAAGTGAAGGTGCTCTTTACACAACTTTTTTTTTTTTATTAAAATCTCCCTTATTTTTGAATCCACATTATTTAGTGTCAACATATTTGAACAAAGTGATTTAAAAGAAAGAACGATGCAGTCAATGAATGCAGGTTAGATAAAAACCCAGCAATCAAAACCATTGAGACCATTGAGCCAACAACCAAAACAAACCAGGTGCCAAACAAAGACAAAAATAAATTGTATAACATTTTCTCAACAAATTACACTGAGAATGAAAATAAAATGGAAATCTAAAATAGTCATCAAGTAATAATGGATCAGATCATAGTGGAAACAAGTTGGGGGGAGTGAGGGCCAGTGCTGTAAACTCACAACAACACAAACTAAAACAAAGCCATAATTGCCAGACGAAGCCCAGAGAAATGACACAAACCAAGCAGAGTGGTCATGACAGCACTTACTTTATTGTCATTTTGATTAATAGAATGATATTCTGATCTATATATTGGGTTTTGTTCAAAATGCAAAATGAGTAATCATGTAAAAACTTTTCACGTCACTCTGTTCATCCTTAGTATGTTACTGAACTAGTGAATCCTGGTGCTTGGAACATGTTGGCCCGTGGTCACTGCAGACAAACACAAATTAAAGGGATAGTTCACCCTAGAATGATATTTTGCTCATTATCTACTCACCCTCATGTTGACTAAGGGCTGGAAGAAGTTTCAGATTCCTCCGTGGCTTCTCTGAGTTACAGGGGGTCTCGGCATAGCAGTGCATGTCCATATAACGGTTGTAAAGGGACACCGGAGCTCTTCGTAAAAAAACACACACAAAAAAACATCCAAATACCTCCATGATGCTCGTATGTAATGTCCGTCTTGTGCTGAAGCCCCAAATTGCGTAATTGTCCCGAAAAAAATTAAATAAGTCTATATTTTAAGCTTGTTTGTAGCGGAAGCTTCTCGAAGCTCCTCTTCCTGGTCCGTCCAAATCTCGCGTGATTCGCAGTAACCGCACTGACGCATGCTGACGCCGGCGCAAATCACGTGAGATTTGGACGGACCAGGAAGAGGAGCTTCGAGAAGCTTCCGCTACAAACAAGCTTAAAATATAGACTTATTTAATTTTTTTCGGGACAATTACGCAATTTGGGGCTTCAGCACAAGACGGACATTACATACGAGCATCATGGAGGTATTTGGATGTTTTTTTGTGTGTGTTTTTTTACGAAGAGCTCCGGTGTCCCTTTGCAACCGTTATATGGACATGCACTGCTATGCCGAGACCCCCTGTAACTCAGAGAAGCCACGGAGGACTCTGAAACTTCTTCCAGCCCTTAGTCAACATGAGGGTGAGTAGATAATGAGCGAAATATCATTCTAGGGTGAACTATCCCTTTAAAGATATTAAAGGAACACTGCTGGATAAAGTGGCATCTAGTGGTGAGGGTGCAGATTGCAAGTAACTGAATACTCATCTGCTCACAGACTTTTTCATCACTGGGTCCGGGCCAGACCCTCTCCTATTTCAGTCTGGTCCTAAAACCTTTAAAGTGACACTTATCAAATTTTGCCAGAGCCTTTCTATTTTAAACTGCACAGCTTCTCCAACCTTAATGGAATTGGTTGTTTGATGCTAATTAGCCAGTCACTGTGACTCGATCCTGTAAGAGACACGGGATAGACAAAGGACAACAATCAGAAGAATAAGTGGTGAAAATGTCAGAGTGGGGTGGGAAAAAAGAGGGGAAGCTGTTGAAGCTGCTGATTGTTTGTTTATTATAAAAATGGTCGAGGGAAACTCCATAGCCACACTTATTTCAGATGCACATAAACCCTTGCTCCTTTTTACAGGGGGACAAACATTGTATTGGGGGAGGGGGGCTGTTTCTGCTGTTCTGTAGCTGCATTTAAGCCATAACCGTTAACAATGATCAACGTACGTATTTTCTAAGATGAAGCCAGAGACATTTGCCCATTGTTTCAGTATTTTGTCTAGCATGAGTACATTGAGAGCCATGCACAGTGACCCACAGTTAGACATTAAACTCTGCAGTCAGGAAGTCCAGTTTGTTTTGTTGGTTTCTAATAGAATTAATGAGTGACAGCTTCTGCCAAAAAAGACATTAGTCCCGACCACTGACGGGCGTGCTGGGCTACCTTTTGGCAGAAGCTTGTAAATTACACTTAAGCTTGTAATGAAATCATCAGCATCACATTGGGGTGGTGATTCCCTGTCAGGCCTCATTTTGCAAACAGTGATGGGTTTGCATAGATTACTCCTTATTCAGCATGATAATGATGTACAGTATATCTAAATGGTGTAGTGTGAAACTGTCCTGTTTTTTGCTGCTCTGCTCTCTGAGGACTGAAAGAAGACGAGAAACAAATTTTCCAAACAAGCATTTCATGCCGGCAGAAAAACTAAAGCCATAATGTGCTATTACATGCTGTAAAAAGAGGAGTCATACAGATGAGCAATACAAGAAAGAGAATTTGCCCATGGAGAAATTAAACTGGAAGGAAAGGAAAAGTTTAAGAATCTTTTCTAAACAAGCAGTAGCTCTGTCTCCCTGTTCTCTCCTACTCTGAATGTCCTGTCAACTATATTGGCCATTTCAGTCGCAGCCATGGATGCAGAATGAAACTGGTAATTGCTACACTTACATTCATACACTGTAGAGAGAGAGAGAGAGAGAGAGAGAGAGAGAGGAGAAGAATGAGAGAACCCCCCCTCCACTCAATCTCTCCTCCCTCATCCCCTCCTTTCACTTGTGTAAGAAAGCAGGAGCTGTTAATGAAACAGAAGTGGCAGCATACACAAACAAGTAGCCAACAGACTCACGGGCATCAGCACTTTTCCCTGTTTAGTGTAACTCCTTGCTTATGCACATGGGATAATGTGTACAAGGCTTCAGTCAACTGCTTTATCTTCTCTCCTCAGCCCTTACTCCACCTTTTTTTTAATCCAGTCTGCTTTACTGTCTTTTCTAACTATCCCCATATTTGCAGCAGCCTATTATTTCCTTCATTTTCTGTTTGTGACTGTTGCACTGTGAAGGGTTTGCTGGGTGTCTGCACAATTCACACACAAGCTATTATCAATGCTCCATCTTTGCCACACAAACATTCTCTGTTTTGCTCTTTCCTTGTATGTTCACATCATTTTCTAGCGCAGCATATTTTTTGATTTTAGATATAAACCATATTTAAATAGTAAATAAAATTGAGTGTGGATGAGCACCATCACTGTCTGATTACACCAGCAAATATGTTCAGCGTAGTATGATACTGTACATACAATAGGGTGTGAATCTGAAAAGCATTGAATGCACAATTATGCAAAGTCTGAACTATCAATCAATCAATCAATCAATCAATCAGGCTTTATTTGTATAGCACTTTTCATGCCCATGGCAGCTCAAACTATTGACCTTCAGGGGAATATATGATGATTGTATAATGTGTGTTTCACAAATGGTAAATGTTTTAAAATTCTGTTTGAAGAAGAGGTTAAATTCTCTGCCCAAGTGGTCTTGAGATGTGTGGGTGTACATTTTTGCACTTGACTGGCTGTTCATGGGGTAAACTGATGAATGGGTCCACACATGGGACACAAACCCTGATGCAAATATTAACACTGATTCACACTATGGTAACAAACTGTGTGTGTATCTGTAGCTGCACAACAGCATGGATTAAACAAACGCCACTTAACATGTGTGTACTGTATATGTGCAGGATACATGACACAAATTTGGACCGACATATCATAGATGACACACACACGTATATATCACACTCACATAATTGGGAATAATCACACACACACACACACACACACACACACACACACACACACACACACACACACACACACACACACACACACAAGCACAGATTCACCTCCCCTTATATGTTTTGCTACTCTTGTCATCTTCCCTTCCATTGTGCCTCCTCTTTTCTCTCTCTTCAGCTCCTCTCACCCTCCGGCTGTGTCAAACGCTGCAGTGTGGGTGTCGTCGTACAGGCTGCAGCCAAATCTTAGTTTAACACACACACTGAGCAGTATCCCGACACATGCTTGCAGCTGCAGCCTTATGAAGTAGAAAACCCATTTTTGCCCTGACTACCTCTTGGAAGAAGTGAGAACGAGGGAGTGAGGAAGGAGGGAAAAGGAAGGCGGGGGAGTGAGCAAGTAAGGAGTGAGATGGAGGGAAGGTTAGGCATCATGGAGAGCGAGAGAGGGAGGGAGGTTATGCCTGGAGTGAGGAAGCTGAGGCAAGAGTATAGGAGGAAGAAAAATAGCTTTTGGTCAGATTGTACTGTATGTCTAAGTTACTAATTGTGTATATCCACTGAGAATAGATGTAAATGTGTTTGTGTGTCTGTGATTCAGTGGGCACACCTCTGTGCATGGGCAGACATTAATCTTTGTTTGCTGTGTGTGTTGTTGTTGCTTAAATTTGTGCAATGTGCATGGGTATGAGTGTGTGCCCGCCTTTGTCCAGCTGTGTGTGTTGTGCGGTGCTCTTTGATCATTAGGCAGCTGTATTCAGCCCTCCTCCTCCTCCTCATCATGTCACAGACAACAGGCTCATTATACTTCCATTAACTGCTGACAGAGCGAAGGGTGAATGAGGGCAGCGCCAGAGACAGACGGGACTGAGCGAGAGAAATAAAGCAAAGTGGAGAAGAGGGCGAAGGCAGCACCACCCGACTCCCCCAAAAATGAGGCGTAATGCCTGATATCAATAAAGAGGGATAAGTGGAGAAGAGGAGAGGTTGGACAGGGTAAAAAGGCAGACGAGAGATCAGGGAGCACCAGTGGAGGAAAAGGGGAAGCCTGAAAGTGTAAGAGAGATGTGAAAGGAGGGATTTGAGAAAAGTGGGTGCTGCCAGATAGAAGGTGATGGGAGAATGAGACTGTGTTGACATTTTAACCTGCAGTGTGTAGCTGAATTCACCACACACTTGGTAATATACAGGAATATAAAGTTTTAACTTTTCAGCAAGTGTTGTAGCTTTTGTTGGAGTTGTCCTCAACAAAATCAACATTTACTGTGCATGATTAGGGAAAATTACTTTCAAAATGTGATTTAGCAAAGATTTTCTTGATTACTTGATGAGGGCAGTCATTAAATTTATTTGAACAGCCTTTGGATTGCAAAATGTGAAATTTACTGCATCCAAAAATGTATTGCAATGACACCTACAGTATGTTTTTCAGAGAAATCTAAACAGGTTGTTGAAGTAGAACACAACAGTGTGATAGTGACTCTAAACATTCAAACAATGCTTTTTCACATGTCACTAGTAACAAATACTGGCTAGTTAGTTAGTTAGTTTTGCAGGTCCTACGTCCCCTGCATTATCCATGCTTACTGCCTTGAATAACACAGTTAATGGAATTGGTTAGCTGTGCTATAACGTTAATGTTATAAAAGAATGGTAAAGGAGCTATTTGTACGTTCAGCATCATTGCTCTACTTTGTCTCCAGAGGTGTACAGCAATGCCAGTGTTTTGCTTGTCACTCTAACCAGCTAAAGGATTCAATCCACAACCACCATCACCAGAGAGAAATCATGTTCAATAGCAGAAAGAACTTATGAATAGCTCCTTTAAATGAAAATTGGTTTATTTGAAATGAGTGGCAAAACTTTCTTCAAGTGTTATGTTGAGGCCTTCTAGTGTTAAAGGAGCTGTCTCTAAAGAGTTCTTGTTAAACAGTGGACTATCACATCTATTGCACCATGTGCACATGTTTACTTTAATACCCAGAGTCAATATCTAAACAGTTTGTAATCCTTCTATCATTTATTTGTTGTCCAGCTTGTCAACAATTTAAAATCTGTTTGCTACAGTAAACCCAGCTGTAACCTTACACTGTGAAGCAGCCATAGTGGCACTTTACCACTTATATGAAAACTGGTCATACTGTACAGTCATAGAATGCCCCACTCATTGAGAAATGGAGAGGGAGAAGATTGAGCTTTTGTAAAGGTAGATTGAGATAGGCCAAGGCGAGTGGAGAGAAGGGTTGTGCCGCTGTGGAGCAGAGAATCAGAAAGATACTTAGAAAACACAATGGTCAGAGAGATGAGGAAGGAAGTGGAAACTAAAGCTGACATGGTTGTTAGAAATGTTCAAGCTGTTTTACTTGACATCTTAAGTGCTCCCTTTTTAGTTGTCTCCTGCTTTGATTGTTTCCTTATAATAACAGTTTTGACCTACATATCATAACCTTTAAGTTATTATAAAGTAGATTCTCCATGACTCCATAAAACAAAATGTACCGACACCTAATTTTTGATTCCAAGCTGTAGATTATTATAATTTTACACTAATGATACACTGTTGAATTAGTGTTTCCAGGCAATAAGAAAAATTTATTTTTTCCAATTTATTTTACCTGTCTTGGCTGCTGCTATGAAACATTTTCACATGTAGAAGTCAGCCGTCAGTGATATTTCATAAAAGGCCAAAGTTAAAACCATGAGATTTCTGCAGGAAAACGGAGAGAAGACACTTGAAGGCATGAGACAGAGAGGGGAAAACATGTGGACAGGTAAAGGTTATGAGGCCAAAGAGGTAAAGGAAAAGTAGAAACAAACAATGTGTGGCATAAGACGTGTGCACACACATCCCCTCACTGCTTAGGTGTTTGTTTTATGGTGTCATAAAGTGTGACAGTCTAGGTTGCCTTGCTGACAGCAAATCAACCCACAAACACTTTCTCTGAATTGTGTTGTTATTTTGGGATGGTTCTTCCTTTATGCCTATGCCCCTTCAGTACATCTAAAGTTATGGCTGCACTTTGCACTTGATGACTTTTTTTTTTTCTTTTTTTTTTTTAGATTAATTGATAATAAAGATCAGCGTTTATGAGTCCACAATGCTGTGTCTCCACAGGTTGACTGTAAATTCCTGTTAGGTCTCTGTGGTTGTATTGATTTCAAATCTGTCTGTATTGTCTTTCCTCTTTCTCTTCCTCTGCATTTGTGTGTGTGCACTTTACGGCTGCATTGCTTCCACACCCATTCCACTGCTGGCTGATGGCCTTGCTGTCTCCATTCGGCTCACAGAATCTCTATGATTTTTCATGACTGCAACATCACATTGAAATAGTTTGTCTGCAGCTACAGCTTTGCTGAATGGTTGTTGTACAATAACAATAACAAAATAGACAGAAACATTGCAGATGGAGTTTACATTGTTTACTGCACTTGCCCACCAGTGCATCTAACACTCATTTTAATAGTAGTAGCAATATTGAAACTAAAGCCTCCATATCCAGAATTACATGTAAAGCATAGTAATAATAATTGAAATATGAATTACATGCACTCTAATTATTGAGGCTAACATTAATAACTTTCAAAAAGAAGAAAACAAAAACAAAGAAAGACACTGATAGTTCCTCCCTACAAGAGTAGCCTTTGCAAAGTTTGCTTTGCACATTTCATTGTACTTGATGTTTTCTGGGAAATCTCAGATCATCATCTAGATTGGCCAGTGGTACAGGTAGGTGGACCCAGGCCCGTTAGGCCCACCCACATTGCTGTGCTCTACATCACACTGACACAAATCAACAGATAGATGAAACCACGATGTTACATGTTCCATGTCTGAAAAAAGCCTTTTTTTTCTCAAATCTGTCATTTTCGTTGTAGGTTAGTGACATGAATCACATCATGTACAGTATGTTCACAGCTCTACTGCTTTTAGTGGCCCTTCCTTTCATCACTCTTGCATCACACATTTCAGTCATTATTCATCTTAGTCCTCTAACACCCTGTCAGCTTCTCCTGCTGTAAATCTGCTGCCTTTGATATTTGCTTATAGAGCTGCTAGATAATTCTGTTTCTTTCTCTTGCTGTTGCTGCATCTCTTCTACCCTTACTCTTCCTCTGTTCATTGTCCAGCCATCTGCTCATTCGCCGTCTACCTCCCTCATCTGGTCAGTGCTTTTTTCCCTCCCTTTTTGTCCCTCTGCCCCATCCATACATCACTCTCTTGCCATCTGTCCATCTGTGACCTTCCAGCCCTCGGTCACTTGGGATGCTTCTTATAAAATATTTTTAAATGTTTGAGTTGAAAAGACATATTTTCTGAAGGCTCAACAACCACAAAGGGAGAGGAGAGTGATGAAAGTGGAGCAAAGGACAAGTGCCACATACAGAGAGATGGCAGTTTGGAAAAATAACTTTTTTTTTTTTTGGACTTGTAGCCATGTAGAGGAAAAAGATGAAGGGAGAAAAGTAAAGGGAGGGATCAGAGAGCAGGGAACAGAGGGAGGGAGCAGCAGAAATTAATAGCTCACACTTCAGAAAGAATTGGTTTATTTGTAGAAAACAGGTTTTTTTTTAAATCTTATTGGGTTTTCTGAAAGGAGTTGCCATTTTTACAAGGCATCCTCATCTATCTGAGAATAAACACTAGTGTTTGGCAGTTGAATTAGTAAGGATGCATACCTCCAAGTGAAGGACCTGCATCTGACCCTTTGTGTTGGCCTTCATGTGGTGGCTAAGGTGTCCTTGAAAATAATATTAGTCCACTAGTATTAGATGTTGAGCCTGACCTCTGACCTTTCAGTCAAAGAGGAGACGCAATGAAATCATCCTTGTGGAGTTGATTTCGACATATAGTATTATTCTTTTTATTAATTACTCATAGCATCATATTTTTTACTTCCAGCATAGCTCCATGAATGGTTCGGTTAATCATTTAGTTTCTTACTGTCCTGTACAGATATCCATGGATCCATTGTCCTGTTCCTCAACTTTTTCTTTAGTTCATCCAAACAGAGCTGCTGGCACGCCAGTGTACTTGGTCTTATTATTTTTAAAGTCTTTAAAGAAGAAATCTTCTTACTTGCCATGTGTCAGTGATACTGTTTTAGGAGTCCTCTTTTATGTTTGGCATACTCTCCTTTCCCTCATTTGTATGTATGCTGCAGAGTTTAGAGTTTAGATTTAGACTTTTTGACAGCTTAACCAGCATGAAGAAAAGCGTAGCCCTCCTCCCAGAATTTAAACATCATAAGGCCACATTGGCAAACACTTTTTTTTTTGGCTTTTTCATGCCTTTATTAGATGGTACATGCAGGATTTGAACCGGGGCGGCCTGCAGCGAGGACTTTTAGCCTCAACACATGGCGCGCCTGCTTAACCTCCTGCACCACTTGGCGCCCTGGCAAACACATTTTAGCAGAGCATGTATGTTCTGTTCTTAAACTGAGAACCTGTGAAGTGTGTGTTTATGTAATACTAATGACCATGCTCAGCAAACACTTATACATAGGGTAATTTGGGCATCAATTCTGGAGGGAGTCTCATCCCGTCTCAATACTCCACCAGAATTAACAACATAATAAGTAAAATTTTCCAATTACCAGATCCTCTTGACTCAAACCTCTCCCATGAGAATAACAATAAGGATCAATTTGTTGTTGTTTTATCCCTCTCATTTAGAACCATGAAAGACTTTGTATCACTCATACTTAGCATGTTTGTTTTTCTGTTACAAACTTGATGACCAAACATGTTGTCCAGCAAATGGGTTTGTCATAAAAATGAAACTGCAAGTGTGGAAAGCAGAAATGCAGAAGGAGGGGGGGTGACCTGAATCCTAATGACAGAGCAGAGGGGAGAAGTGAGAGTATGGACAGGGTGACTGAAAGACACTTAAATCCTGGAGAAGGCCTGGGATGGAGGGATGAATACTTGAATTGGCACATGGATGGAGGGATTCCGCTCAAGCTCCTTTCCATTACAGCTGGGATGAATATAACCGTGTGGGTGCATATGGGTCTGTTTGTGTGTGTGGGTGTACACATACTTGTGCTCATTATGATGATGAGTTTGTGTGCCTTTTAGGCATGCATGTGATACGTGTGCATTACTGTATATGTTTATGTCTGTGTGTTTTGGGGTTGTGTACACTGTGTGTTGGGGTGGGTGAGCACCGCTGCTTTGGCGTCTCCCTGCAGCAAAAGGATTAGAGAGGTGGCACCACTGAAATGGAGCTGATCTATTTGTGAGTGTGCGTGTGTGTTTGTGTTATTCTGTGGTTATATCAGCTATGAATCGGATGAGAGTTGTGTGTGTGTGAGTCTGAAAGGGAATTGGATCAGATTACAAAAAATCTTGGCAACAGATTAACTGCAATCCCCACAACAGAGGAGATAAATGAAAGAAAGGAAAGAAGAGTGTGGCAGTGAAAGGAAAGAGGCACTAGTGATGTTTATGAGAGAAGAGGGGAGAATGAAACATACTGTAGGATTTTCGTTATGTAATAGCTGCTGGGTAATGTGACTGTGTGCCTCTAAAGTTGCTGTGTGTAGCACATTTAAACAGCTTTTCATTTTCAGACTATGATACACTTGTGTAATATACATAAATAAAAATCTAAAATTCCAGTTTCAGGGCAGAAACTGCTAGTGCTCCTGTTTTCAAAAGGCAAATGAAGACCAAGCTGTGTCGCTGTCATCAAGATGGCAGCACTCCTTCCGTCTGTCTCCTCCCTCTTGTCACTATTTGCAGTTTCCCCTGAGCCATTCTGAAAATGGAGATGTCGTGAAAGTTTTTTTTTTCACCATCTCTGTTTTACTCTTGCTGTAGTCCTCCCCCTGGCAACGCCAGAAGCTCTGCCGTAGCATATTGTACTTTTGTGCTGTAAATGAACCCAGGAAGTTCCCTAAAGGATGGTTTCAGATTTTTTTCATGTCTGTCTTTTTCAATGTAAATAAGAACGCGTGTGTATTGAAATGTATTGGTTAATATAATCATTCTTCCTTTCCTCCCGTTGTGACTCTAGTATAAAGAAATGGTGGACAAAACCCACAACCCTCTGTTCAGGCAAAAATAAACTGTTGCTAATCTTCCTATGGCAATGTAATATGTTACAGTATGTTACATCAGGCTTTTACATAGACATGCACAGAAATATTTGTTAGTAAGATCAAGTCACTGGGGGCTCGGTCTTTTGAATGGGATTTGTTGACAAGAGGAAGAATATAGAATATAGCATCCTCATCCCTTAACACCTTAACAGCAGATTTATTGTTTGACGTTATTGATGCAAAGCTTCTGAAAATCCAAATGTCATTTTTAAAAGATGAAAAGTAGCATGCAACCTCAAGGGAGAAGAAGGATACTACACCCCAGAAAAATGTATCATTTGTTTTACTCTGAGACGTGAGGCACAAACATCTCCTCAGTGTTCCCAGAAGTAATTTAAAACCTGCATGCACTGTATGCGTACATGTGAAGAAGGGTTAATGGTATAATTGATTACTGTAATTCACATAGCCATTGATTATGAGTTAAAAACCATTAGAAGAGAATAACCCACCGAGGTGAGTCCACTCGCTCTTTAGCCATCCAGCAGTAAAATTACAAACTGTACTGTATTGCACCATACACACAAAGTTGCACAGTTGTCATTGGTAAGACTTTACGTTAACTTCTATTCATTGTACGCAGCCCGACTCTCATCTTTGCCATAATCAATTCATGCCAAACACCAACCTAAACCAAACTTCAATTTACACTGTATCTCCAACCTGAACCACAACGTCAGAAATGACATTTTGCTTCATTAGGACTGGGCTTTGATCCCCATGGACTCCTGGTCCAGACACGGTCGATACTTTACCAGAACAGGTCCCAAAGATGTATACACAACACACACTCACACACACAAATGTTACCAGGCATTTAACAGGTCAGTGCCATCGATTGTGAGATTGATTTGTTTTGTTTCCTCTGCTGCATGATGCACATCACAAACAAAGCTGAGGAGCATACACCACATTACTGTGGCGGCCCCTGGACATTTCATGACCCAGCATACACTGCTCTCTGGCTGGTAGATGTGGGGCATGGTGATGGCAGAGGGCTTAATGTGTATTGTGCTGTGAATCACAAATGTTGTTGTTCCTCACAGGACTTGCACGTAGTGACAGTAATCTAGCAGCAGCAACGTGGGAAAAAGTCTCAATTTTAGACGGGTCTAAAAAAGACAGGTTAGCACAGGTCCGATGACCACTGACTGTGTGAGTGGTGGCATTTGTACTGTTTTGCAGACAGTGTTGTCGGCTCAGTTTAATTGAATACCTGTGGAGAAAAAATGGCAATGCTCTATTTCTTTCCAGGTTTCTGTGTAGTCCCTCGTTTCTGTACTTTGACTTCAAAGACCAGAGGGATTATGCACACCACCAGCCCTTATCTACTAGGATTCTTTTTTCTTTGTGTCCTTGCAGAAATAAAACAGCATTAAGCACCTCAAATCAAGCTAAAGCTCCACACAGAATAAAGACGCCCCTGCAGTCGTAGAGTCATGCACACTTCATCAGAGAAAATCTGTCCCAGAATTTGGCAGAAAAGAGCAGCAACCCTGTTTTAATGGTTGGCTTTGCGCCGTACACCTGTGCACACCTTGTGTTAGAAATGTCACCTCATACAGATGGGATGTTTTTGTGCTTACAATTTGTGTTTTATCAGACAGTAAAGTAGTATCCTTTATTTATATAATGAAAAAAGAAGGCCGTCGTCTGAGCTATGCTTTTACCTGATGTCTTTTATTCTGCACAGTCATCATCAGCAATGGCTTTAAACAGCTCTCATGCACCAGAAGGACACAAAGGCTAATCACAAACTGCTGAATCGTAGATACTGTGGCTCCAAAAGGCAAAACGGATCACATTGGTAATGTGTCTACACTTACAAAACCTAAATCCCAAACATCAGTCTGCTTCGGCAAAGAAAGATAAAGATTAGATGATGTGCAGTGCCAGCAGAAAATCCGACCACACACACACACACAGACTGCTCTTGCAAACAAAAGGATAGTAAGAGCGCTGCTCAAAACTGCCAGCTTAAATCTTTTCAGGGTTACACAAGACAATTGTTAACTAGCCCTCAGCAATGAACTTACTGCATAAGCACTTGGAAACTGAAATGCACTCTGCTGCTATCCCTCACACAAAACACTTTAACTATAAAAACTGTATAACCCAGTGGCTGCCAGCATGTGAATAACACACACACACACTGAAATGTTTGTGTGGCTGAAGGACCCAGCAGTGACGTCTCTGATTTTAACCAGCAGACTCAGCACTGACTAAAGATGACAAGCGGCTACCTGTTCATGTTTCATCTCCAGCACACACACAGACTATCAAACAGTTGTTTTTTCATCACTAGACGTCGTATCACACACTGGTCATGGAGCTTTCACAGGCTTTTGAGGCATTTTCGTGACAGAGCCATTTTCATGACAGAGCCTCCCCCTCCCAGTACAAATGTTCCAGCTAAATAAGTCCCCATACAGACATTTTTGCAGGGGCACCACTGCCACATCCTGGGCTTTGCACCGCCCAAGATGATTGTAATTGTTTAAAAGAAATTCAAATAAGCCAGAACATTTTTTCCCCCGTAGTCAGACAGCTCTGGCACTCTGGAGATATGGAGGTCTGGTAATACGAGATTGCTCAGGGTACGTTGGTAGCTGAGGTAAACTGAAGCTAAAACTGAAGCGCCTCCCTGGCTAATGATCAACCTTTCAGAAATAATGATTTGAGTCAGTGGCCATGATGGATGCAGTGGTCAGCAGCAGCAAATCTTGCACAAATATTATCTTGCTCAGCAGTCAACAATATCAGAAACTAGAGTACTGCCTGTAAGCAGCAGGAGATTATTTTGGTATTCCTTCAGGCTCCCACTCATAGTGATTGTGTTTCTGCTGCTGCATCACCTTGCACAGACAGGAGATGATGGGGGGTGGGGGGTGTAGCTACTGCCAGGAGTCCTTGTTGATAGGAATTTTGACATCCTGTAACAATGATGCAAATGGTTTCACACTCAAGCGCTTGGACAGAGAGGGAAAGGAGGAGACTGACAGTGCCTCCCTCACTGAGGCTCTCTGCTATTCTTCCTCTCCCTGATGACTCTAATCCACTCTTTCACTCTGTACATCTCTTTGTCCCGTCTCCCCACTCCCACTGAATGCTTTGATTCCTTGTCTCTGTCCTTGTTTGATCCATCCACCAATCTTTCTTTAGCTCCCTCCCTCTCTTCAACGATTTACAATAACCCCTTTTCCTCTGTTACTAATGAATTGTTCTTAATGCATTTAGTGCGCTCTATGCTTTACATTACCAGCTATCTGTCTCTGTCACTTTCCATTCAAAGCTGTAGCCATTAATTCATCAGCACTGTGATCACTTCAGCACACAAACGCATAAAGTGGTCCGCAGCAGGGAGCTAAATATGAGTGTGTATTATGTTTGTTTTTTTCCCGCCTGTCTACAGAACCCCTGTGACCTCACCTTGTGCCAGTGCAGCCCATTGACTTGGCTGTCAGACCTTATAAAACAGTGACCACTCAATCTGTTACACGAGCTGCTACTACCACTCATTGAGTCGCTGCGTGTGAGCGAGGGAGAGTGAGTGCAACAACGAGTGACACAAATTGGTCTGTGTGAATTTGTGTTTAGAGTCGGTGGAGCTGTGTGAGGCTGGTGCACGTCTACTGTGCTGTCACTGAGGGATGATAACAGCTCTGTGAAGGACACTCACATGTGTAGGTGTTTTGTGTTGTGTACATGTTAATGCATACATTTCAGCTGATGCACTGATGCATACATGTTAACTTGTGTGAGGTCTGTCTGATTCCTTTAATGAGTCTCTGCTAAAAGCATTGGGGATTTACAGATGCTAAACAGGGAGTCATTTCTCTCTGCAAAAGAAATTCTTTTGACTGAGAGTGTCTGAATATTTTTACACAGAGGATGTCTTACAAGGTTGCACTGAATTTAACACATGTTGCATGTGGGTGTGCACTATGCTCCTGATTTGTGTGTAATTTTCTCTCGAGATGAGATCTCTTCACAACAAACTATTATTAACTAAATCTATTAGTTATGGGCTTACTGAAAGGTTGATGCGTTCTGAGCATATGTTATACTCATGCAAAACATTTGTTTACACACCTTTATTATGCATGATGGACTTGTCATTGTAACTGAATCTCCAACATTTCTGGATGTGCTCATTCAGTTGCAATTTTCTAATTGCTACTGTTCAAACTTAGGGCCATCTTTGTCTCTGCAGTCTGCTCCTCTTTTCTTCTGCCCATTTGATTATCCTGACATTTATGCTCACCAAATATTGGAAATCAATGAAATCCTGAAAGCAGTACACTAGGTTAACCATTTTTTAGTCAACATGCCTTTTTCTGTTTGAAGACACGAGTGAATAAATTGGATCATTCCTTTTTTTCCTGACATATTTACTCAGTCTGTTTTCCACCAACATGTTCAGCACTCCATGGAGGGAGTTTAGAAACTAAAAACACAAGTGTCTGTTCAACAGATTTTTTACAGATGGGTGGTGTTTTACCTCGGCATTCACATCTGTGCCTCCTGGAAAACATGGATTTGCTGTTTTGCCGCTTGTGTTTTGGATATTTGTTCACACCCCTCTAATTTCATTCTGATGTTTGGATGTTGTTTTCTTCCAATATTGACTTTGCTCAAACTGTGTGTGTGGTTCATAACATGGTAAGGCTCTGATTATAAGGATAATCAGTAATTTGGCTGGATCTGATCTGAGGAGCTTGGAGCTGCCTGGATTGGTTAAATTGGTGAAAATGGTTGGAACACCAATCAGATTGCTTAGCTGAAATCACAGTGTAATTTGTGTAAACCTGCCTAGTCTGAAAATTATAATGATAAACTTTATTTATATAGCATTTATATAGCAATTACACTCTGCTTGCAGCTCCCTCTGGGTAAAATTAAACTGGAGCTGAGACATCCCAAAGTGGAGTTTTGAAGGATGAGTATGGAAAGCACTGGTGTTGATACACCAACATGCTCATTTCCCTCTGAATGATCATGTTTTACTCGGAGTGGAGCCACGTGTGACTGAAAACAAAGAACAATCCATTGCGGATGATCTTAGCAAAGCATGCTGATTACACTATGATTGTATGTTGAGTTTTTTTTTTAAACTTATACTTCAAAATAACATTTATATACAGGTGTTGCATTACATTTGAGTCAAAATCCACTACACCTTTGCAGAAACATAACGGCTCTGACTCCGGGTAAAGATTATAAATGAGAAGGAGCTGCAGCTCGGGTTCAACAGTGCAGCATCCTGCTTTTATAAACCAGTGAAAATCAGCATGTGGGAATGTGACATATTATTTTGACGAAGTGGTGACTCTGAAGTTGGGAAAATACACAGTTTCATTAAGTTTCAACAAGTTTCAACACTAATAAGTCATTAGCAAAGCTGTGCAAAAGCACCCACGTCTGAGGATGTCATCAGAGGCTTCTTTATGAGTTGTTATTGTCTGGTAGATGAAGAACAAGCAATAAAACCAGCTATTGAATGGTATAAAGAGCAGCACAATGCATTCTAAAGTGTGACTTTGCACAGCACAGCGCTGATTAAAATGAGAACATTTCTGTTCCAAGAAGAGAGATGGTTCTTTTGGCAGACTAAATGGAAGTTCTACATCAAAGATATGGTTTGTACCTTTTTAGAAGCTTTTGAGTGTTGTTAAAAACCGAGTTATCCTTGAATGAATAACAGTAATGATCCCTGTACCTCAAAGACGTGCAGTAAGAGGTTTCAGGCAGTGTGCTTTCTACCATTAGCCTTTTCCCATCTCATTCCACTTTGTATGGCTTCCTTTTGTTCCATTGAGCACCATAGTGCATACTCTCAGCAATGTGACGTTTGCTAGTGCGTCTCCATTTCTTCATTATTAATCCAAGACTCCAGATATTTTCTCTATTCTTAACCAAGTTGTGTGAACATAGATACAGACACTCAACAAAAATATAAACGCCATACTTTTGTTTTTGCACCCAGATTAAAACATTTTCTATGTACACAAAAGGGCCATTTCTCTCAAATATTGTTCACAAATCTGTCTAAATATGTGTTAGTGAGCACTTCTCCTTTGCTGAGATAATCCATCCACCTCACAGATGTGGCATATCAAGATGCTGATTAGACAACATGATTACTGCACAGGTGTGACAATAAAAAGCCACTGTAAAATGTGCAGTTTCATCACACAGCAGAATGCCACAGATGCGTGCACTTGGCATGCTGACTGCAGGAATGTCCACCAGAGCTGTTACCCGTGAATTGAATGTTTATTTCTCTACCATAAGCCGTCTTCAAAGGCGTTTCAGAGACTTTGGCAGTACATCCAACCGGCCTCACAACCACAGACTAGGGCTGTTCGATTAATCGATTTAAAATCGTAATCGCGATTATTTGGAATTGTAAAAATCGATTTTTTGAAATCTTAAAAATCGATTTTTTACTCTAACTAGGGTAATTAAGGTAAGCCCCCATTCATGAATCTGGGCTGTGCTGAATTATCGTAATGACTTCTGCCTCCTTCCTCCCATCACGCTCTCCCACTGCTCTCCTCTCCCCACACACTGTAAACAAGCATGTCGGCATTTTGCTAAAACCAGTGAGGATTTCGTTGCCAAAAAGACCAACGGCCCTTTTCCACTACACAGTTACAGCTCTCACAGTCCATTAGGTCCATTTAAAATACATACAGCACACAAAATAGTTTGTCATTTAACAAAAAAAATCGTAATCGTAATCGGAAATCAATTTTTCAGAGAAGAAAATCGAGATTTTATTTTTGGGCAAAATCGAACAGCCCTACCACAGACCACGTGTAACTACACCAGCCCAGGACCTCCACATCCAATAAGGTCACCTCCAAGATGGTCTGAGACCAGCCACCCGGACAGCTGCTGCAACAATCGGTTTGCATAACCAAAGAATTTCTATATAAACTGAAGCTGAAAACATCCCAGTTTTGCATGACCAGCACACTCACCAGACATGTCACCCATTGAGCATGTTTGGGATACTCTGGATCGGCGTTTACGACAACGAATTCCAGTTCCTGCCAATATCCAGCAACTTCACACAGCCATTGCAGAGGAGTGGACCAACACTCCACAGGCCACAATAACAACCTGATCAACTCTATGTGAAGGAAATGTGTTGCACTGTGTGAGGCAAATGGTGGTCACACCAGATACTGACTGGTTTTCTGACCCCCCAGGACCCCCCCCCCATACAGTAAAACTGCACATTTTAAAGTGGCCTTTTATTGTGGCCAGCCTAAGGCACACCTGTGCAATAATCATGTTGTCTAATCAGCATCTTGATATGCCACACCTGTGAGGTGGATGGATTATCTCGGCAAAGGAGAAGTGCTCACTAACACAGATTTAGACAGATTTGGGAACAATATTTGAGAGAAATGGCCCTTTTGTGTACATAGAAAACGTTTTAGATCTTCGAGTTCAGCTCATGAAAAATGGGAGGGGGGCTTTGTTGGCTCTGATCCATATTTTTCATTATGTTAATACCCAACATGTTTCTTTGTTTATTCATATTGCAATTTTACAATTGCTTTTTCTGTTCAAATTATAAATGTTTATTGCATATTTGTCTTGAAAATGTGTGACCTTTTATGAAGAAAATTGATTTCATAAGTTAATAAAAAGAATACAAAAAACATAAACCTTTTATCAATGCATCTACTGTACAGTGTATTACAGAGTGACAGTGTAGCCCTGTGTCATTATCTGCTGGTTATATGTAAATGTAGAAGATGCATTCTCCTTTATACCATGTTTACACTGTATAACTGAGCTCATAAGGGAGATTAATATCCATGCAACCATAAAACTGAGAAATTCCTTCATTTTTATGTACATGACACTGATTGAGTCTGATTACAGTGTTGTGGAAGGGAAAATGGTCGTTTATGAGGATGGGCTTTCAATAGATCCCCCTTGATTAATGACCTAATTATGGCATTACAGATAAATGATGGAAAAGATCCTCCTCTTTCCACACAAATAAAACATGATGCTTGTTCTTAACTCATTTTATGCAGTCATACATGCATGGAGAGGGGATGGGAGTTTTGTTTCTTTGGTTTCATGGCTCATTAAGATGAGTAAGTGCTGCGTCTTGAGTGTTTACACAACTAAGATTATTGCTTGGAAAATACAGTGCAGTAAAACTGGTTTCTCTATGCTTTTTTTGTGCTGCAGGTGGGATATGAGAACGCAGGGACTGTGGAGTTCCTGGTGGACAAACATGGCAAACACTACTTTATTGAAGTCAACTCCCGCCTCCAGGTGGAACACACGGTCACCGAAGAAATCACTGAGTAAGTGGCAGATGTTTCTATATGTGAATGGGTTTAAACCGGTTGGCAGCTGGATGGAGCGCAGCGTGCGTGTGTTTCTGGGTATCATCTGTCCACAGACAGGTGTGCAGCTTCAAGGTTAGATGGTTCCCACTCTGTAAAGTCGCTGAAGTAGAGAGAGCAAAAGTTGGAGTTAAAGAAAAGGTTGTAGGCAAGAGGAAAGAGTGGAAGTGATGTTGAGAATGTGATGGAGAAGCAGAAATGGACAAAAGAAGAAGAAAATGGAAGGGAGGGGAAAAGAAGGGATTGTCAGAAAGCTGACGGCTACGCAGAGAGGTATGTGGTAGGGAGAGGTAGAACAGGTGGAATCAGTGAAGAGAAAAGCTAAAAGATGAGGTCAAAGCGAGGGTGAGAGACAATGAGAATGAAGAAGAGAGGTGAGAATGAGAGGATGATGAAAGATATAAATAGCATTCCGCTCCACCGGTGACCTGTGAGATTTGCTCAGCTGAAACAACACAGATGGGTCTCACGCTAATACACACACAAGACACAAACACATACCACCACACAAGTACAAGTGTGTAGGCTCTTCAGTCACACCCACACTCCACAACTGATGTGTGTACACAGAAAACTACAATTACTCTAATTCATATTTGTGTTCCTGCATAATCAGCTCAATTAATGTATCTGACAGATGAACAATCGGTACAACTAAGGCAGGATGTTATGGGCAACAAAATGACTCCATCTGTTGCCATGGCAACTAGACATGACTGACAACCCTGTATGCTATGTTTTCTTGATGCATTCATCAGTGTCTATACCCTTGTTTGGTTTTGTGTACACACACACACACACACACACACACACACACACACACACACACACACACACACACACACGAAGCTCTTTGATCAAATTGCTATATTTGCATTACACCAGAGTGCGTAAAACTGACAAAGTTTCTGAGTAAAATGTTATCCAAGTGAGTGAAAGTCACCAAGACACGTGTCATCAATGACAACGTGACAGACAGGCTTATAAAGACAGTATGATCACAGCTCCATACTGTACCTACATCATCATTACCTTGCATACTATAGAAAAAAAATCAATTAATTATCGTAATAATGTGCCTATATTAACAGCTAAAAGAAACATTGTCCAACAGCACTTGTTACAGTTGAAACCTCTACAGGGACACAAGCCTTACATAATGTACGGCTTGTGTCCTTGGGAATGGACGAGATAGACTAATATGACAGATATACATTATTGGATAAATGTTCATACTTGCTTTAATTCATATAACACAATAGTCTATTTAATTTAAAGTTTCCTCTCGTTTGTTACTTCTCTTTCAGAGCAGTGCTGTGGTGTTTTTTATTATTGGAAGAAGATAGATAGGATATTATCGTAAATCTTTTTTTCAAGTATACACAGCAGATATTACTGCATTGTAAACTTTTCTGTCCTTCCTCTCACTGCATATTGGTAACATATCTAATATGTTTGAAAATACAAAAGAGCTGAAACGGCAGATAAGGGACATGAAAGAACTTGGACAATATCATACTAATATTTTCATCTAGTTGCAATTCACCAAGGATGTCATGAGGCATTATTCGTGAGGACAAAATGAGATGGGAAAACTCTCGCCACCTCTACACTCCCTTCATTTGTTCTCTGATATCTCTCCTCCTTCCCATGATGCACTTCTCTCTCTTAGTGAAGCAGCTTTTAAACCTGCTTGCACACATGCATTGCGATACACTCAGGTACAGTACACACTTACCCTGTAGTATTGTGCTTGTAGAGAGACAGACAAGTTGATAGAAACCATTTTCTTGTATTACAGAGTCCGTCCCCTCCCACTATGCAGCCGTTTGTCATATCCTCTTTGTCGTGGAGAGAAAACCTCATATCACAGATGTGACGTCTGATGTGACGTCTTGGGGAATTGGGGTCATTTGAATTGGCAGGAGTGCAGTAATTACTTGAATGTGGACAGCGTCCTGCATCAAACAGCACATGTTAAAAGTTTCAGCTGTCACAAGCAACACTTTTCCTTTGCACAGCTTTCATGTCAGGCTGAGGTTTCACACTAAGCAGCCCCAGCTGACAGTGGAGAAGAGAACAAGGCTCTCCAACAGAAAGCCCATCTGCACCCATCTAAACTGTAGGGGAAATGCACTCTTTACAAGGGTACAAGTATTACAGTGTAGTGAAAATGACAAGAGTGAAAGCTGTACTGTACTGTGGTTTTATTTGAACATTACCTCCATTAGTTATTCAGCTATTCGGTTTCACTTGGCTGCACTCTCCCCCTCTGAGGTGTGTGAGCACATTGGTTCTTGCTTTCATGTTTTTGAAACTGTGTTGCTAATAGACTTTTTAGCAACGTATTTTTCATAGCAAGTCGTGAAACTCCCCTCTGAACTTTCTGTTCATTCCTCAGCTCTCCTCCCCACACCGTGTTTCATCACTTTCATCTCTCCTGCCTAATGTCTTTTTCATCAATCATTCTCCTCGATCCCTGTTACATTTGCTCACTTTTTGTTTTTCCAGTCCGCCTGCATCTGATCCGGGGTTCTTGTTCTGCTCCTTCTTATGTGGCACATATACCCAAATTTTCAAGTTTTTCTTTAAGATGTATACTTTTTTTTGCCTTTATTTGATAGTGAAGAGTTAACAGGAAACATGGGAAGTGGGAGAGAAAGTGGTATGACAAGCAACTACAGTCCATGGCCTAAACTGAATCATGGGTGTTTATGTGTCAGGTGCAGTAATCATTCAGCCACCGTAGCTCTGTAAAGGCATTTTACATGTAGCGCCATTGGATGTACATGGTCACACATCATGGACTTAATGTGGACCTTCAAATGGTGAACATAGTAAGGATTATTCCTGCTCCACATGAGCATGATAATTTCTATGTTATCACACTGGCCAGACCTCATCTCAAGGAGCTCATTTGACTTGGTCATATGAATTCAGCCTGTGTGCAGCTTGGGTCCAAACAATCTGCCTAACAAGCTTAAAGAGCACCTAACTCCTCCACCTCCTGCTATCACAGACAAAAAGCTACAGACAGCCCATTTACCTGCAAGGAAAAACAAATCGTACCCGTGCCGCAATCTTTACCTTTGCATCGTTCAAGTCCACCAGCTCTAGCTACGTAATTATCTGATTAAGAACCAATCACAGTCCAGGCAGAATTGAAATATCCAGAGCACTTGATACCGTAAATGCAGTGTGCTGTGATCAGATGGCATTATCCAGGTGAGATATCCAGATCGCATGTTATTACCAGCTGTAATTGGCTCTTAGCCTGGTTTTCCCCTCAATTAGATGCTCTCTGGAACAGATTGAAATACCTGTTACCTATACAATGCTGACTCTAGTGAGGGTCAATAGAACATACACACAGGTATCACAGTCCCCTCTCTGCTTTTTTGAGTGTAATCCAACCCCTCTTCCCTCCCAGCTATCTGTCTGGTCCTGTCATCCCTCCCTCAGGCCCTCCCCTTCATCCGTCCATCCTAAAGTGACTTGGTGCATTCATTTCTCCACCTGTGTCCATTCCTCCATCCGACCTTTCTGTCTGTCTTCCTCGCGCCATTGCCCCCTGTTCTGTCTCCCTCTTTCCCTCCACCATCCTTTCAGCCCTGTCAGTTTCTCCCTCTATGTCTACCACTCACTCTGTCACTCCTGTCTGCAGCCCCCTCCCCACCTTTCACCATGTCTTCTCCCTTATCTTTGACGTCTGTCTATTCATTCATCTCTCTCCCCCTCTCTGTCTCCGGCTCTCCTTCACCTCTCCTTTGCCTCATCCACTTTGACTTGACACGCCCTCTTTGTCGCTTTAGGAACTTGTCTCTCTCCTTCCTCATTCCATCCTCCTGCCCACTACTATGCTGTTGTGTCGTATACAGTAACACTTTACCCCTGTTAGTCTAGTGTGCTTCATACTCATGTGTTAGTCCAAACACAGCCAAAATTTGAACAACCTGAGAGAGGTATTTTGAAGCAATTAAATCAAATGTATAAAGGTAGTAACACAAGCCATTGGGCTGAATCCTTGGTGTACTGGCTTTCCGTTATGATGACATATTTCATTAAGGACCTGAACTAATAGTAAATGTTTTAGGCCAATGGTGTAAAACAGGACATTTTACATATGAAGAATAAATGCTAAATTGAAGCTCTAAATTAAAGGTCTTTTACTAGTCAATTATTTTAGGCCAAGACCAGCGCATGATTCTCTACCAGCTTACTGTATGTGCAGTAGAGGTCAAGAAGTTATGTAGTCTGCCTCAAAATCTGTGCCCCAAATCTGTACTTCACATCTCTAACCAGACTTTGAGCTTGTAGGGTGTTTACACTGGATCTGACAATACATTAAAAACTGTGAGTATAGATGCAAAAAAAACCTTTTGGACTTGGAATCAAATGGGATCTTTTTTGGAAGATAATTTTTGCTGCGTCTTTGTGTGGAATTTCAGATTAGCTCTGGTTGTATAAATTGACAGACCTGCAGTACTGCTGATCCATCTCTGCAATCTTTTATGTTTTGCTCAGCATATGAACTTAATGCATTTTACACAAAACTATTCAAACATTTTTTTCCCATGTCTCCCCACATTTCCTTCTCTTCCTCTCCCCTGCCACTGTTCCTTGGCCCTCCCCTTCAACAATGATATTCTTCTCAGCTGCTGCTGGTCTTTCTCCACCCTCTCTCTGTACTGCTTTGATTGTTGTGTCATATCTATCTCCTGCTTTTGTACAATGTTGGTAGCCTGACAAGGTGCTATCTTTTTGACTGAGAAGGCACCCCCCCCCCCCCTCTCTCTCTGTGGTGATAATGGATGTGTACGCAAGTGTCAGTGTGGAGGCAGAATACCATGATCTGTGATCAGAATGAATGCAACACTACCACCACACACACATACACACAAGCTCATTCACGGAGACATAAAAACACCCCCACACATTCAAAGAATTTAATGTCCAAAGGCATCAACAAAGATGCACATACACACACTTGCACAAGGAAAAAAGATTGCGCAGGAACATAATATGAATACCTTTTCATCTGTCTTTCTACTTTACTGAATTCCTGCACAATAGGAGCAGTTCTGTCGGGTGTGTGTGCTAAGTGTGTATTTGACGGACAAAAAGTGAGCTGTGTGTAAGATATATTTTGTCTGGGAGACGTGCCCTTTGTGTGTGATGGGGGCAGATTTTTGTCTGTGAGACAGGTCGGCCACCACTGCATCAACTGCAGCTCTGCCTTTGAACGTCTTCTCTCTCAAGGTTCAATTTGTCCATAATTTAGCCGTAAAGGATCTTTCCTTTGTGAATTAAGTGTGTGCTCCTCGGTGACAATGTGCATTCAGCTAGTGTGTGTATGTGAGTTTGGTTGTTGCTGTCAAGGGACATTGCACATTTTGTTAGATTGGTGGACAGGAGTCCTTTAGATCTTAAAGTGATGTAATTATTCCCCAAGGGTGTGTGTGTGTGTGTGTGTGTGTGTGTGGCTGCAGAGAGTAAGGGTTGTGTGACTGGATGAAAGGGCACAGGAAGAAAGTGTTTCTCCTCTGTGTAAAAGTCTGAGTGTGCACATATGATGGACAGAAGTCAGGAGGCACTGAACTGCTACTTGTAAGTGTGTGTCCTGCCTTCAGATGTGGTCCACCAGAAATTCACAGAATTAGAAATAAAAACGTTCATGGGTTATGTGGTTATTTTCCAGAGTCTCCACTAAGGCACTGTTTACACTGAGGCTGTGCATCGCTGCATCAAGCTCCATCAATTCAAAACTCAGCAATTATTTCTAGACTTACACCTATCCTGAAGCTGCCTAACCTTTAACACCAAGGAATAACCATTTGATTTATGAAGCTTGCAGGATGCTTTCCAGAAATTCCCATTGGTGGTAGTATAGCTGCAGGAACACTCAGTATTGAGGAATTCACATTGTTGAATGGACTGGTTGAGCATCAACATTTCCAAGGCCAAGAATGAGATTTGAACAACATGGATGAGAAACCCTGGTAGTGATGAGAATGGGGTTGTGCTGGAGAAAAGGATGATGACCAGGGGGCCAGATGTTTCATGCAAAAGTTGTTTATTGATTTCTTGATGCACACCAAAGACAAAGGAGAAGTACGCAGCCAGCATGGACTGACACATTCTGAAGATATCTGCTCCTTAAGGATCTGTATTCCATTGTATCACCTGGTTGCCTTACCTTTCCCAAGTAACACTTTATTTACTGTTGCTTAAGCCTGATCACTGTCACATGTTCTTGCCTAACTGATATTGTGTGACTTGCCCTTTGCCAACTTCACTCATACTTTGAGAGAACTGCCCCAAATCCAGTGTGTGCTTTTCCCTGTATAAATCTATCTACAGTATAAGGCCTTGGCTGTCCTGGCTAAAGAGGATTAAGATGGCTCTTATAGTCAACAGTCATAATAGAAGCTAAACGGTGAACAGTGTGAGACTGTGATGACCTGAACTCTCAGAAGAAGAGAGACAGAAAAGTAAGACAATTCCTTCACTAGAATAAAAATGGAATTTCTGTACTTCTATGACAAACTGGGAAAACTCATGTGAAATGGAAACAGTTCAGTTGGCCTGTTTTCTGCTCTCTTGAGATAACAAGATGAGTGACACATGTCAAGTTGAGTTTCACTTGATAGCCTTTTCAAATCTTATGGTATTTAAAACAGTTCAGAATTTGTGTAGCAGCAAAGTTGGTAAGTTTTGGCTGCAATAATCTGAACAAAAAAAAACTTGAAAAACACAAGACTGATTTTGTTGCCCACTCATAATGCATTGCAGTTTAGCAGTCAGCTACTGTATAGGAGTTCAGCCACATTCTGAACTATAATAACTTGTGAGCACTTGTTTTTTACTTCAAGTCAGAGTGGCATGACATGATCTACTAAGATGCACTGTAGCCTACTGGATATCGCAGTAGAAATCCACTAGGGTTTTTTAAGGACATACAGTAGAGGTTTAGAGGGCAGTCATGATGTTTTGTGCTGCACCTTTTTATTTCACAATTTTCTGGCCAGTTCATTTCATGGCAGGAGAAGAAATGCATCTGAAATCTCATCTGCTGCCAGACAGTAATAAATAATATGTTCCTGTAGACAATCGGCACATTATTGAAGACAAGATCCCAAAGGTCATTAAACAAACTGCATCAAATCCATCATGGGGGCAGTGGTTGACAGTGAATGGTCGATGCTCATTTTCAAACAAAAATCCAATAGAGTGCAGATTTACAGTATTGACCGACTGATGACAGACCTAACTGTAATCTGCATTTACACCAGAGATCCATCTGAAGTACATATAATAATAGGTTTATTATTCATGCATGCAGAGTTAGTGTTAGTGTTAAGGGCAGCCAGTATTGATCACCAACATTCTACTGTTTATTGCCTTCATGGTAACGTTATTAAATGAATGCATGATATCCATCATAGTAGATGCATCATACAAAGTTGAATGACAAATGCCTCAGTCTAAATAATAAATAATAAAACAACCAGTTTGATTTCAGTAGCATCAAACACTGGCCTGAATCTTCTGCCCATTGTTCAGTGTGATATTATCTAATACTTTATGTTTAATACTGTGATTTTTGCTGGTTAAGAAAAAAAACAAACTATCATTACATCTTTTTATGAGGCAAGTGAATAGGCAGTCATATAAAATTGGTGTTTGAAAGTGTGTGTATTGCTGAGAGAGTGCTTTAGAAAGATGCTGTAATTACATTTAGCTGTAAACACAGAAGCAACTGACGTGAAGCAGCTGCCATGGAGCGTGTTTTAAAAAGCACTGCATAAAGATATTGTGTGTGTCTTTAAAGCTGAAAACAAGGGCAGTGCCTGGCTTTTAATACTTTCATTTTGACAATTCTGCAGTCTGAGAGAATGACTGTGTGGGTGTGAGAGAGAGAGAGAGAGAGAGAGAGAGAGAATACATTTTGATGCGTGTCAGAGAAAGTGAGTAATAATTGTTTTTGGCTTTATTTCTTCTCGTATGTGTGCATTCATATGGGCTTGGAGAAACAGGACACCACCCATTTTCTTGTCTCCTTCTATGTGCATATGTGTGCGTGTACATGCATTAATATATCAGTGCTTGAGAAAATGTGTGTGCTTGCACCTGGTTATTTGTCTGTTTAGGCTAGCTAATTAGTCTTAAATGACCACTCTCCATCTTCATCAGGCGGAGAAAGACTGACAGAGAGAGAGCGGGAGTTAGGAAGACAGAAAGAAACAATGCCTCGCATTAATTGAAAGAGGGTCTGACAAACGAGGGGTGAAAATGGAGAGAGGGAAGGGACATGCTGTGAATTAAAAAGAGTTGTGCAGCCCAGAGCTGCTGTAGAAATAAAGCACAGCATCCTGCTGGACCAAAGTTTGAGGCCTGTGTTTGTTAGATATGTTTGACTCTGCAGATGACTTACATTAATACTTTTCACTGTGAACCCGATGTACTGTAATGCCATTTTTTCTATCCTTCATTTTGTCATTGACCCTTTTTAGATTTTTTTTAATGCTTGTTCTCATTCTCCTATAACCCCATAATTTTTCACTCTTTCTCTCTTACTTTTTCATATTTTTCCTTCCTCCTTGGTTCCCTGCATGTTGAATGCTGGATATAGCAGCCAGTCTCTGCAGCTCGCTGCTCTTGGCTTTGATTTACTCTCTGAACGTGGGAGTTGGAGGAGCTGCTGCCACATCAGCAATTATCCTCCCTCTCCCTCTCCAGTTTTCCCAACCCTTTCATATTTCTTGGCACACTC
This sequence comes from Trachurus japonicus, assembly GCF_045865225.1. Lineage (NCBI taxonomy): Eukaryota > Metazoa > Chordata > Actinopteri > Carangiformes > Carangidae > Trachurus > Trachurus japonicus. The sequence goes on from NC_140924.1 coordinate 29,376,204, forward strand.
AAGTATAAAAAGATATTCCAGAAAAGGTCAACTCTGGATCATTGTACATTTAATAATTAACATACTAAAATCTAGTTACATGCTTGGCCACTGTGCTCTCCATCCACTCCTCCCTTCCATACAGTACATCCTCTCCTCCTTGTTCCTACACTCTTCCCTCTCGCTGCTCTCTCCTTCAACTTATTCTCTCTTAACCTCCTGCTCTCTGCGCACACACATTTTGCTCATGCCTTATTGAACCTGTTATCTATTTCCCTCCTCTCCCTCCTTTGACTCGTCCTCTGCTTTCTTCCCTTCCTTCCCTCCTCCACCATGCATGCTCCTGTTCATTCCTGTCTTCATCCATACAAGGAAGCACATGTTGACTGTGTGTATGAAATAACCACTGAAATATTACTGAGATGCATAAACAACATGCCTGGATGCTCTGTAATGAGCTAGATAATAGTTATAATAGCGTGTGTATATGTGTTTGAGTAAATATTGTGTAGAACAGTGATTACCTGAATCAGTCTTTACAGTATGCTTTGATGTTGGTGTTAAAATTCAGATGAATGAGTGTCTGTAAGTGATGCAGTGTGCCGTTGAATCTAGCTTTTGATATTCAGCTATTTTGTGTAGTTTGTGTGCTTTACAGTGCACACCCAAGCAGTTGTTCTTTGTGTGAGTGCACATGCACTCGGAGGAGTTTTGTTTGGTTTTGTGAGCACGTCATAAAATAATTTTAAGGTGATTATAATTGTGCAGTGAGGCATACAGTGAGTGATTGAGAAGTAAGCAGATGAATAAGAATGAGTGTGTCTGACTGTGTGAGTCTGAGTGTGTGTCTGTGTCCTGACACCAGGGGAGAATCTAATTTGTGTATGTGTGAGGGGACAGAATGAGTTGAGGCTATTTATGATAATAGGACGGATGCTTATCATGATTATAATCAGGGTTGTCATTGTTTTTGGTTGTATGAAATGTATTTTGTGCACATGAGCAAGCTTGACTTTTTGATTCAACATTAAGGCCTGTTAATATGACATCAGAGACATTTACTGGACACATACTGTACTGGAGAGTACACATCAGCAGATAAAGACAATGACTCAGTTTATAAATGGAGGTTATTGTTAGGAACCATTAGCCCTAACACAATGAGGTGTTGCAGGAAAGTAAAAACTCATTGAATGCTTGCTCAGTTTCAACCTTTCATGCTCTTGCTGAGTCACTGTTATATAGATGAATGCATTTTCTGAATAAGTAAAGGTATTAAGAGAAGGAATCTGTTTGCATGTGAGTGATATTACACATGTGCTGGCTTCTAAGAGAAAAAAATGTATTCATAATGCACAACATACAAGATCATATTCACGGACTGTGTGGACTTTTTCTTATTTTATTTTAAAACAGATTCTTCAGTCTACAATACAGAATATTCATTCAGTAATGGTAACTGGGAGCTACACCTTAAACCTTTTATATTTTTTATGTATATTTCTGCAGCATGAATTTAATGGTTACTTGATACAAGAAGTCTGAATATGGTGGTTATGTTGGGAGTCTTCAGGTTATGAGTGGGTTTGTTTTGTTTTGTTTGTTAGTGGAGTTGTGGAGGTTCTGTGTGGTCAACAAGAGAGATGCTGATTTTCAGGAGTCTGCTTCAAAACTCTTTTTTTAATAAGTTTGTGTTCAGAGGTCACCGAGTAATAACTGAAGAGAAGGGGTGTGTTTTTGAGAGATATTGTGTCAGTGTCTGACATTGTGTAGCAAAACAACATGTATTGTCAGCTCACATCTATGTTTTCTGTCCTCCTCTGTAAACGGTTTTATTAATGACATAGGTGTTTCTATGGCAATGACCTTTACTGTTAAGATTTTACATGAATTACTGTAAGGTTCCTGTGCCGTGCACTATTCTCTTCACGTGAGATCCTGACAAGACTGCACTACCGTACAAGAACAACGCCATCTAAACCCAAGGCTGGAATTAATGAAATCCTAATTTGCATGAATTACCATGACCTAAATGATAAATTAAACTGTAATTTCCATACGTTCCGTCCAGTAATCCCCTTTGGATTCCTCCTAAGCCTTTTCAGCATGCTTGGGGCTCCTGAGCCAAGTTGTATCAAAGACTTGACGAATACCAGAGAATTCAGCATCAAACGGAGGTGGATCACGGGTAAGGCCCTGGGACATATGCATTTGGGGATAGCAGCAGAAAGGAGGGGGTGGGGGGGTACATCAGTCTTCTCCCAAGATAAAATGAAGAAGTGACTTTTGCGTTTTTCCTTGGTTTCATGTGCCACCAAAGAGGAGTAGCAAAAGCTTGGCACTAGTTGAAGACTTCATTTCTGATTTGATTATACAGTCATGAGCCCAAAGGGATTTTTCAAGCACCAATTCACTTTGCTTGACATATTGTACATTCGACCCACTGAAGCCTGCTGAAAAGGTGCTGGAGCGTTGTCTATTTGAACCGACCAATCGCAGGTCATGTTTGTCAATATTGTTAGGTTGTCACTCCCCACACGCCAACTAGCAGAGTGGATGCCAGGCGTCGCTGCCTGCATTCAAATGATTCACCAGCCTGTTAGTCAGAGAACTGTGAGTGGAATATAATGGGGGGAAATGACAGATGAAATCCCTCCCAGCTAGACGTAAAGGAAGCTTTTCTGCTTTGCTGGACTGTCTTTCACACAGCAGGCCTACCTATTGGTGTATGACGCCGAGAACCCTGTTGAGAAGATCATTTTATTTAATAAGGCTTGCACATAAATTGTCTTGTGTGTCTCTCCATCTCCCGGCCTGTGTCAAGAGAGACTGCCTTCACACGCTAACACACATACATCCATACATCAAAGGCACATCTAGAGTCTGCTCAGAGCTTTGGGTATCATTAGGATGGTTTCTTGCTGGGCTTTGGTTTATAGAAAGAAAGACCCAGTGACTCCATCTCTTCTGCACACTCACACACTCATGTTGCATGGATCATTGGTCTAAAACCAGTGATGAAAGTTCCAGCAGTGAGGACAGCCATAGATGTTGAGTATAATTATGCATACACAATTTGATGAGCCCCCATAGTGTATGCCAGTATGTATGGAAATGAATTACTGCTTACTTTCCTGTATATGTAATTATTCACACAGGTGAATGCATCTGAGTGAAAGGATGTTTCTATGGAGCATCTGTCATATTTTAATGCTAATGCAGGATTATGAGAAATAAGCAATGAGAGGTAATGGTGCAATTGTTGCATTAAACGGATAAAACACTGATGATATTATATAAAAAAGTGTCCTCAACAAATCTTATAAAAAGACTTATAAAAAGACAATAACTGACTGACCATGATCCAGTTGGGCACCACAGGGTTTGATTTTGAAATGTGTTGTAATTTGTGGCTGAAAAGTGTCACCAGTAAATTAACTCTCCCATGTAGATAACATTTATTTAAAAAAAAAACTGTGTCCATATTTTTAATTAAAATATTAAAATGTTGCAGCTGACAAGGACCAGCCATGTAAACGAGGTCTGTCCTATTAGTCCTAATTCTAACTAAATAGGATCAAATGGAGTTTCTATGTCAATCCAGCATTGCACCCCATTTTTACTCTCTTTGCACAGAGTGCCATCTTTCCCCTTTATTTTGTTTTCCCTCTTCCCTGACCTTCTTCTCTACAGTCCCACTTGTTCTTCTGCCTGCTCACCTTGTCTTCCCTCCCTCTTGTCATACAAATACTATGTGCATAAACTAAGCAAACTATCTTCTCTGCCATGGCTGAATTGAGTTATCTCTTTGCCTATTTGCTATTTCTGTTTTCTGTCCCTCCTCCCCTCCTTCAGTATTCCTTCCTCGCTCTTTGCTGCTCTCCTCATTCTTCTCTTTCATGTCGTATTTATTGCATACAATTTCTTTTTCTCCCAGCTGCACTCTCTCCTCATTGTTGCCTCCATTTTATTCCGCCAAAGCTCATATTTTACACTTATCATGTTATCTGGGCTATTCTGTGACTCATAGGCTTGTGTCATTATGTGTGTCTGTTGTGTAATGTTGTGTGTTTTCATGTGTTACGTGTGCTGCTTTTTGGATATCTTTCTGTCATATCGTGTCAAATGTGCACTGTGTGGTAGCAGATGCATTTTTAACTACATGTGTACTTAATGTATTGTTGATTCACATACCGATGATTGTGCGTGTGTGTGGGGTAATTTATCTCTCTCCCTTTCTCTCTCTCCATTTGTGACTTTCTCTGTGTAATTTTCCATCTGAGAAAACTTGGATTGGATTTTACCAGGCCTTTTGCATTTTTTGGTTTGTGTGTGTCTCCTATGCATTTGCATGTTTTGTTGAGTTGCTATGGAGTTTCTTGCAGACCTCGCCTCAACATAAATGTCATCCAATAGAAAATTGTGTGACTTTTTAAGGGCCAGTGAATAATCATCTTTAAATTGAATTGTGCATGATTGCAGCAGTTTTAACAAATTGTTTACAAGATACATGAACTAGCAGCAACTCAAACATTTTACAGTAGCTAATTTTAATGTTGCTTTAATGATATTTTCCCCGTTTGAAAGCAGCAATTAATCATCACCATTCGCTGAATTCAAATAAATCCCTCAACTCTAGTAGTGAAGGGGCCTCTATTGGTTTTTGGAGGCAGAGAGATCTCTCTTACAAATATCAGGTTATATTTCTAAGTTAGGCACTGGGCTTGATTAAATTACTAATTATAGTTTGCAGCATGAGCAGGGCTAAGGTATTTGTCAAATAAACCAGTTGAAAGAAAAAATATGTGCTACAAGAGGCTTTTTTTTTTTTAACCAAGTATGCTCATCAGCTGCAGATAATGCTCTGCAAGGTCACAAGAATAACATATGAATGCTGTTGTATGGTGGGCTTTTGCTCTTGGCAAAGTACCTGGAATACACAGATAAGAGTGAAGCACACAGTATAAATACACATTCTAGTGTTGTGTAGGTGTTAGAGTAGTTATTCAGGGTTCTTGGCTGCTTCTGGGACCTCTTAGGTTGCTGTTTAGCTTTCTGGCTGTGTTCTGGGCCCAATTCAAAGCAAGTAGCAATAGATGCAATAGGAGAAGTGAGTTTGACAAACTCTGCCATATTTGTTCTCACTGCAGACCGAGGTCAGGTTTTCATTTTACTGTGCACCACCTTCCCAGGTATGGCTCCCAGAGTATGGGTGGATGCAGGTTTCTAATTTTGTGGGATCATCATGAAGAGTTCAGGGGTGTGTGGCCAGGTTATATTTCAAACCACGTTCTCAATCAGGAACTTCAACAGATAGCCGAGTCGATATTGAGCTGCAGAGACAGACATCATGTCAACATCTAAGTTTAATTAACCAGCATGGTGTCTTCAAACACAGCCAGCACATCAATTTTACACATCAGTCTAGACATTATATGAGAGCACTCTCACTCCCACAGGTTCCCAAGCAGGTCTTTAAATATAGTGTACTGCAAAGTTAAGATGAGTCAAATATAAATAAAGAGTGAATCACATGAGGCAAAGGTTCACTGCTCTTATAGGCTCTCAAGATGATTCAACCTTTTCAAGATCACCTAGGTTAAGACGTCACAACAACGTTTGTGTGACTCAATCTCAATAAATGTTAGAAATCTATTGTATATCTTAGTTTATGGATTGAAGTCAGCCAAACCATCATCACACTGCTGGTGGTTTTGGAAGATCAGACAGCTTGACTCATCATTTTTCCTGGTAGACTTGACTTGTGATGGGGCCAATTAAGATGTGTACAGTGTAAATGATATCTGAGTCTCATTAGGACTTGTCTCGAGGCAAATGAAATGACAGGTGTAAATAAGGCCACTGACTGAGGTGTGAGGCTCAACATGTTTAAGAAGTGTCAGCTTGTTGAATACAGAAATAGCATGTTTCCTGACGATGTTTTTCAATATTTATTCACCCTCTCCAGACTATTTTACTCTTAAATGTATATGTAATACTGACTATAATATTAACACATGGTTGCCAAGTCAAGTGTGTAGCACTGAAACAATAGTGTAAATCAATCAGTTCATAGTTCAACACAAAAACTCAACAATTCACTAACTGATTAATTAAGGGGAAGCCAAGAGAGTGCCATAGTCAACACCCAGTTTGTTGCAGCTGATCTCCTCAGCAGGTCCAGGTCCTATACCCTCTACTGATGACTGCAGGAGGTCTTGGGCTGAAATGAAAATCAGTTGGTTGTTGATTTGACACTCTCAGCTTCATGTTGGTATTATATGATCTCATAAACAACACTAACCATCAACATCATGCTCTTCTCGGTTTATAACTGTGGTGCAGCAGGACAATAGATGACTGGATGTCATAGAAATTCAGTGTGAGAGACAATGGAGGTTGCCAAAGCTGTTAGCACTTGATGATAATTATCTGTATCGCAGCTGATCTGACAATGGCTTATTTATGTTTTCAATAATACTTACAGCACCTTTCTGCCAAAGAAACACTTGTGATGCTGTAATGACTGCAAATAGAGGAGTCCAAATAGATGATTATTTGCTTTAAACTGGCATAATTAGTGTAGCTACATATAGCTCCACATCACATATTGTGTTTTCATTGTGCACATGCATTGATGTCAGAGGAAAGACTGCATGTGTTTGTGCTGTTTGTTATTTCCCTGTCTCTGCTCATCTCTGTATTTAATTTCTCCCTTTTCTCTCTCCCCTTCTGTCTCTCTCCTCCCCCTCTTATCTGCATGCACTGTCTCCTTTTGGCCTTTCTCATCTTGTTCCTTGCTGCCTTCTGGACGCAGGAGTTATTTTGTATTCCTCTCCCCACTCTTCCATCTGCTTTATAACAAGGAAAGCAGGAATTAATTAATAGGCTGATAGTGAGGCCGGAGAAAATAGGGGAGAAAGTGAGTTGAAAAGGAGAGGAAATCTAATCAGATAGGATCAGAGTTTTTTGTGTGGGTGTCATCTGGGGTTTTTGTGTATGTGTCTCCATATTTCCCCCCACACTCCTCCCTCCCACTATATCCTTGCCTGCCCTCCTCCACTTATGTCCTCCAACTGTTTCTCGTTTTTATCTCTGTTTACCTGAAGCTATTCTTTACATATTTTATTTTAATTCTGCCTATTTATTTGGGAAAACAGTTAAGCCTACTGCTTTTTGAATCCCCCTATTCTCTCATCTTTCCTGTTTGCTTTCTATCCATTCTTTTTTTCCTGTCCTTAAACTGATAAACTGATTATTTCCCCCCTCTCCATCCCTCTCGCCCCTTCTTCCTCCATGGTGTGCATTTGCGTATCGAACAGGCAGCATAGTTTTTTAGCTGCCGGCTAAATTGATGTCAAAATGCCATCCTCATGCCACAAAGATTCAAATTTCTTATTTTCTCCTCTCTCCCATGCAGACGGTTCATTCCTCCTGTCTGTCTCTCCATTTCTCACCTCCCCTCCCTGGCCTCCTCCCTCTCTTCCCTCTGTTTGCTGTCTAAAACTGTCTAATGAAATTCATACAAAACAAGATGGGAGGCTTAATGCCGTCCCCCTCACCGTCCTCTTGGCTTCTCTCTTCTTGTCTTTTGTTTCATCTTTGTTTGTTTTTCTTTCATAGTCTCTCTAACGTTTGCCCAGTCTTTATTTTCCATCTGCCCCTCACACTTTCTCTTTTTCTTCTTCCTTCTCTTAAACCACATTTCTATCAGGTCATATTCTTTCATTTTCCCCTCTTCGTTACTCTTGTCTTTGTTTGTTATTATCGGTTCCTCCTATTCCCTTGCCAGCCATACCATTTTCTGTAATCCTATGTTTTTCTACATTTCCATTCCTGCAGGCCCAACTTGGAAGCATGTTGGCTGTATTTCCTGGTATTTATTTAGACAAGGGTGTGTGTGTGTGTGTGCGCACGCACGCATTTGGGAGACAAGAGTCTGCATTAGTTTTACTGAAATGAGAAATACGTTTCTGCTTTGCTTTTTACCACTTGCCCCGCAGCCATTGTGAAAAATGTATTTACCGGAGACACGGTGTGTGTGAACATGAATGGCTCAAACGTTGATGAAAAACACACACACGCACGCACAAACACTGTGATACAGGACTCAGTTCACTAATGAAGTTATGAAATCGAGTGCTCACTTCAAAAGGAGTTTTTTGCATTTCGAGGCCACATTTGGGTGGGGAGGGAGAGCTGGAGACAATGTGAGATAAAGACGAAAGTAGGCAGAGAGAAAGAGAAGAGAGAGGGAGGGAGGGGCTAACAGAAAGGAAGAGGAAAGAGAAGCAATGGAAGGACAGGTAGAATCATCTATGTAGGAAACCAGAATGTATAGTGTCTGTTTAAGTTCCACACTGTTCACACTTTCCATCTTTCCCTTCAGTGCCATCTCTGTCCATCTTCCACTTCCTCCCTTAATCCCCCCACCTTCCTCTCTTGCTTCCTTCCCCATTTTTCCTGTTCTGTCTGTTCTGTTTGTTCTGTCGCCTTTTCCTTTCTTCAGCTTCATTCATCTGCCCATGGAGTTGGAGAAATAAAACACACCTCAGGCTTTCTTTGGCTGAAGTGGCCCTGTCCACATACCAGGACCTCTAAAGCTTCCTGATTTTGTTTGACTCGTGAGCAGTATGGGTCTATGTCTAATGTAACTCTGCCAAAACAAAAACAGACCAACTCTCTCCCTACCAAAAATCTAAAATGTTTCCATTTCCCAATTATTGAACTAGTCCTTTATGTTCCTTTTCCCCATACAAGAAGAAATCCTTCCTTAAAGAGTAACCTGCTTTCTGTAATCCCACCTAATCTCCTTTCTTTCTGTTGGTATTATCTCCTTCCCTAATTTACCATCTTCCACCCTTAGCCTGACTCATTCCTTTTCCCTCGCTCCCTCTTCAATTGGACATGGTCATCCCCCTCCTATCCCTCTCATCCCACACTCACATTTATCTGTCTTATCCCTCCATTCCTCCTTCCCACTCACATCCCAGCTCCTCTCCCTCCTCCCTCCCCCTGCTCCCCCCTCTCCCTCTGCCTTCCACCTTCGCTTCCTCCTTTCGCCTCTTTGACTTCGTTCTTTCTGTCCTTTTGAGGGAGGCCAAATCCAATCTCATTCACAGTCCCACTTTTCCCACTCACTCTTTTCAGGTTTGTCATCCACCATTTTATCATCTTCCACACACCACACTTCCTCTGCTTCCCCTTCGCTTCATTTCTCGCTCTCTTGCCTCGAATTTGAGATGTATAGCTGTCATTTTGTCTCTTATTTTTATTTATCTTTCAATCTCCTTCATGCTTGCAGATCTTGAGACTGGAATAGAACATTATCCTTACCTCCATTCCTGTTTGTCATATTTCCTTGTCTACGTCTTCATCACAACAAGCTGTCTTCCTCTCCTTCAGTGCTTCTTTTTCCTTTCTCTCCTTCTCTCCCCTTTTCAGTTCTGGGCGCACGGCCACCCCTTCTCCCTCGCTAACGAGCTCTGAGTGAAACGAGTGAAAATGATATGCAATTACTACTCAGCCTTCATGGTTTGGTGTGTGTGTACGCACATTTGACAGATTGAGACAGCATTTGTGCGCATGCTGCTGAATGTGAAAGTATGTGCGAATTGGACCTTCAGATAATGTGTGTTTATGTCCTCAGGTTCTAGTAAGTGCAAGGCTAATGTACTTTCCATGTACTGTGATAATAAGTGTCCAGGGAGGGGACGTCTGCATATCTGTGGGAGCGTGTGTGTGTGTGCATGAGTGCTTTCTTGGGTATTTGTGTATGCATTTACATTTTATGAACATATTCAAGAGTTAATGGAAAAAAAGCATGTGTGTGTGTGTGCATGTGCATCTGCAGGTGCTCACCCCTCTGTCACGGGTCAGCACATTATACATCCTCTGCTCTGATCTCCTCGACCCTGGCAATCTAACCTGCTGCATAAGTCAGGGCAGACAAGATAATTCATTTTAATAGAATTACATTTTAATGAAACCTTCATTGCACTCTTGACTCTGGAGATGACCTGCAGTAATTCTATGAAGATCCTCCTTTAACGGGAAATGTAAATTTTTTCTTTGAAATGCATATCTGTCCTTAACTCATATGGAGGGATACTGCCTCTTCTGATCAGAGCATTGAGGAAAAAATATATAATGTATCTCTTATGAAATATCAGTTCCTCAGATTCTCAGAAGTTGGTTACATGAAGTAAACAAAAGTTAGATGTGGTATTTGTCGTTATAGCAGTTATTTTGTTAAGTACTTGCCATCTTTTCAAGATTTTCAGCCATCATTGCATTTACCAAACATCTGAGGATGAGTAGGCCATTTCTTTGGGGCAGACTGGATGCTGCAGTGACTTGGCAATGGAAAGCAGTGAGATGGCGTGACCAGGCCAGGGCTGAGAGAATCAGCATTGCTAACTTCAGCAGAAGAGAACAAGTGACTAGAAAGAGTTAAAATGGGAATATCAAGGATTTCAGTGACTGGTTATTTTGGCAGTAGTTGATACTGATAGGATAGGAACAGGAAATGTGGTTTAAAAGCACAGATCACAGAATTCTTTTGAAGTGCACTAATTGGCATTTTCCATCATCCTGTGATCGACCATGATCCGATGCTGCACACAGCATGATGTTGGAGGTGTGCAGCATGTGTCCTGCAGCTCATTCATCTAACAGCTCATTGAAACTGCTCCTTCTTGTTCCATCTTGCTCCAAGACTCCCAGCTGAGCCACTGTCAAAATAACTGTTGTCTTGTTTTGTAGATGCAATAACAACCTTATTAAATTTTTTTTTATTGATTACTGCTATCAATCTGATATCAGAAGCTGTGACTTCTCGACTCAATGGATCTCCAGTCTCTACTTCAAAAGAACACAACGAGACAACAACTGAGTGTAAATAAAGAAATATGTCATCTAAACAACAGCTGCAGAGTAAATGCAAGGTCTAATAATAATCACAATGAAAGAAATAAAGGAAGAAGGAAATCCCTGATGAGTTTGTGATGGTGGGAAAGAACATGTTACGGATATTTACAATCAGCAAATCTCCTCCATAGCTGTATAGTCAGTATTTCTATAGCTGAGTGAACAGCCTTATTTTTCAACATCAACCCCATTATGAGTAGACCATTATGTCAAGACCAGCCCTGCTGGAAGCTGCTGCAGCTGGACACCTGGAGAGATAGTGGAGATTGCCCTGGTAACAGATGCCGTATCCAGGTTGATTCTTATGGAATCCGCTATCACAGGGCTACTGTCAGTGATGACTGTAAAGTTGTCAAAAATCTACAAAGAGGGAAATGCGATGACATTAGTTGTAGTTATTATTATTATTGAAAATGATCAGATTTATTTGGTTTAGATCTGGCTTTTGAAAATAAGAATAACTGGAAGATAAACGTGGTCAAAATAGCAAGATGGCAAAAACGTCAGCCAAGAGTGTGGCTCAGTGCTTTGGCTATAGAGCTGTGGTGAAGCATCGTTGCTCAGCATAGGGCTGAGAGCTCAGCATTGAGAGACGAGTTGAAAATGAATGAGTAAGCAAGGCATGAGGTGAACTGTATTCTGGCACAAGCATTAAGCTGCAGACTAATGCAGACTAAACTTTTTAAACTAAAGTTTACCAATATACAAGTAAATGAAACATTATAAACCCAAATGGAGCTACTAATTATAGAAAGGGACAATGCAAATATAAATCTCTTTGTACATCCTTTAAGGCTTTAAACATAAATCTTAAATGAATTGCCTGAAATGTTGATTGCATAATACTTTGTATATAAAAAATATTACAACATTGGATGTCTATAATGTCTGTTGTGTGACAGATATAAAGGTAACAGTCATACTATAATCAATAAAGTCATATTGTCACAAAAACAGAAGTTAATTTTCTCCACTTATCCCATTTGTTGATCTGGAGTGGACCATTTTACCCCTGGTGCGGTGGTACATCTTTGTGGTGTACGAAGAGCACATCTGTTTTCTGTGTCCGATCAGTTTGATAGATTGACGTGGGGAAAAGTAAGAAACTGTCACTTTTGGGTCCATAACTCAGCCTGTCCTGACCATGAGCTCCTTGGTGCTTGGTTGCTGATGCCAGACTTGGGCTGTCTGTTGCAATAGTGGTATGTGCTAAGCTTACAGACAAATGCACTGCATTTCCTGTGACTACTTCTTAATAAAAGTCAACTTGTATTTGCATTTAATGTGAAGTTGGAGCACTGTGGAGTGTTCTGCTTTGCATTAACAGCAACACAAGATGGCATTTCTTTTTCCACAAACGTCAATTACAGATACTCAGGTCATAATACTGCAGATATATGAATATTGCAGTACTGGCAGTAGTGGGCCATACTATAAGCTCAGTCACCATTGTGTTACCTTATTCAGTGACAAATGGTGATTAACACTGATAACACTGGGTGCAGTGAGTCTTACAGTAGCTGGGTTTCCATCCAAGTCGTATCGAATTTAAAAGCGGATTTTGTGAAAATGCGCAAAAAGCAAAGCGAATTTATGCCCGTTTCCATTCATTAGTGTTTTGCGATTAGGAGGAGTGCACCGTGAGATTACGTCATAAGAGAGCGTGAATGTATCCAACAGTTGACACTCAGCTGACACTCAACATCATGGACAATTTACGTACTTTCCGGACTATTCATTAGATTCACATGACGTCACTGTGTTTCTGCGCCGCCATATTTGTGTCTGAATCAGGGCGATCTGGGCACAGATCACAGCATGTCACGTTACCAGAACAAGTGGAGTAGTAGGAGGAAATCAGCAAGAGACCGAAAATTGACGTTACTTGAAAGATGCCAGGATTATATTGTGCTGTTGACTGTGATAGCAGTCGCCAAAAAAAACCCCGGACTGCAGTTTTATTCCATCCCAAAAGACGTAAAGTTATAGGCGGAATTGACTGCAGGCAGTCTACTGTATCAGTGGCAGCATGGGCTGTGACAAAAAGAGGGGATTCACTTTTTTTTTAATAACATGGATATATTGAATTCTGCATTTTGATTACTTTCTTATTAATTACTCACTGATTCTGCATTTAGGGTCTTTTATTTCTGTATAACAGACCGTTGCTAAGTAAAACGGGCCGTTGCTAGGGACGCCGCTCTGATCAGCGGAGCAGGGCAGAAGAACTATCAAGGGTTTTTACCTTATGTTTCATTTTTACCAGCTTCAGACTAATTGTGATGTTAGAAAAATGACTTGTAGCTTGTTAGAGGGGGAGTGGAGGCTCTCTGCCTCCCTCCGCTGCTGGAAACCAAACCTGCGATCAGAGCGGACGGGCCAGCGCAGTGACACAGCTGTGACCAGCTGTGTCTGTGCCACCGCGAGTCCGCGACACAAACGTGTCCCGTATCGTAATCTCTTATGACAGACAGGTCTACATAAATGCGCACATCGTAACATTTACATGATAATTCATCAATCTACTGATTGATTATCAAAAGCTCGTTGAAAACAACTACACACGAGTCGACCGAGAGGAGGGTGAGGAGCAAACAGCGCGAAGTGACCGGACTAAGGACTTTGATCAACATTACGTCTCAAATTAATTAATTAATTCATAAACTGTGTAATAAGTGGGATAATATAGAGTTAGTCTGTTGTCATAGAGATATAAACCCAGACAGGATGTATGAAACCCTGTCATTTTGTCAAGAAACTGTCATTCCATCCTGCGGTTTGCATGCTGTCATATGAGGAGACCTCATGGATGTATTATATGGGAGACCTGTCAAATCGGACACAAATATGGCGGCGGTCCCTTCGACGTGACGTCACTGCAACCCATGAATAGACGCACCTCCTAATCCGCACCAGCTACATTTTAAAAGAAAATATATAGGCCGCACTTGAATATAAACTGCAGGTTTTCATGTTGTAACATGAGATATTTACACAGAAAGACAGTAGGGAACTGTGACAGTCTGCTCGCTTTTCCGCTGTTTTGGTTATGCTCCTCTCCTCCATGTGCATCTGTTTACATACGAAGCCGGTGAAAAATCAATAAGTTACATAACGATGTTACGGCGTGTGTAGTGTAACCGTCATAAACAAAAGATTATGGGTTACGGAGCGCGTTTGTGTCGCGGGGTGCAGAGATGAGAGCTGGGAGACCGGGGCGTCGTTCTCCATTTGTTTGAACGTCGCTGGGTGAAGTCCAGCAGCACTTCACTCACAAACTCTGCCTCAATTCGCATAATCTGTTTCCATCACAAAAACTCGCATTTCCTTTATTCGATACGCTGACAAATCCACCCCCTCCAAGCGTATAAACTTTTATGCGCATTTACTGCCTTTATTCGAATTTCTGGCGTTTCCATTCAAGTATTTATGCGCATTTTCACAAAATGCGCATAAGAAAAGGTGGATGGAAACCCAACTAGTGGCAGCTAGAGAGAAATAAAGATTGACATTGAACTTGCAATGTGTCTTTTTCACTGGAAAGTAAAGCAGCTTTTTTTAAATTATTATTTCTTTTTATATAACTTTTATTTATCAATTGTCAGACAGTCATAAAATGCATAGGTGGGGGCGGGACTAGATAAGCTTTGCTTCTCCCGCTTTCCCTTTCGGCCATGTTAATTGACATGCCCGAAATAAACAAATAAATAAATAGGTACATACAAAGAGTATTATTTATTTTTCAAGTAAAGCAGCTTTTAATACCAACATTGACAATGCAGTAGAGTTTTTAGGATGCATCAGAGGTGTCTCAGAATTTAATAACTTCCTTTATTTATTTTTTTGTTGCTTGATAAACCTGTTATTGCGTTAAAAAAGACACATGTTAAAGCAGAAGTAAGCGATCCGGTCGTTTTCGCTAATGCTGCGTTCCAGGCCGGCTTTTGAAATCGTAAATTACAGCTTCAAGTCACAACTTACGACTTTGTAGCGTTTCAGGCAACCCACTCGTGTTTTTCCGACCTGTTTTACCGGTGAAAGTCACTATAACGGCCACTCGTAACTTCAGACCCGTGAACTCGCACCAGATCAAACTGATACAACTTCACAGGTCGGAAAAACAGGAGTTACGAGTTTCCTTGAACGCACCATAACAGTCCTCGTCCCTACGTCGCCACATTCACGGCATCCCTTGGCTGCACACACAGCCCTGCATGCCGTTCTCTCTCCTCATTGGATAAAAACTGTAGGATACGATAAATGTTTTCTCCTCGACTCAGAGCAGAGCAGAGTGACTGACAGACCCGTGTTTCGGTCCAAACACTCTATGTAAGTGATTGCTGTCGGAAGATAGAACTATTTAAGACTTATATTAACACAAATATATCACTTACTTCTGCTTTAACATTTACATGAATTACATTTTATACATTGTCAAATATGAGGATAAAATACATTAATCAGTGAGTTAAAACTAAAGACAAAATCAAAGAACAATGTTGTTACTGTAAGCTAATGGAAGCTGATAACAGTTTATGGTTGCTATAACATAAACATATAACATAACTGTAAATATACCCAAATGGTGTGAGTTAAAAAGTATTCTGCGCTGTGACTTTTAAATGCAGAGGCACAAAGCCTTCATGCAGATGTGTTCTTTTCTCTTTGTTACGTATGCAAAAGATCAACATGAGTCAGTGACATTGTGTACGCAAAGCAAAACACTTATCTTAAAACTGTGGACTACTTGAGAGGTGCAGCACCTTTAAATCTAACACTACTGGCACATTTTCATTTTAACAGCCTGTGGCTGAGACTAAATCAACAGAAATTTCCATACCATTCAATTTATAGCTGTGCAGGTGATATAATTTATACCCTCATCTATAGTGCTGTGTCTCCAGTGATAGAACTGGCTTCATTGTTGTTGATGGTAATATTTGACAACATTGACATGATATTAACCTGGACTTAAAGACTGTTTGAACTTGAACGTTGAACTTCAAATTAAAGGGATTTCTGGCCTTTTGAATCTACTTGGTAGGACAACTTCAGTTTCTGCCCAGGAATGCCCTAATAGATTGACTGCTGATCATTTTCTACATTTATCGGCATTAATGCTTTTATTCACTGATCATCTTAAAGTCAGTCACCTGTGGTTGATGCAGAAGAAGAGTGTGCTGTAAACCCACCTCCCACCCTCTTCAATACACCAATACATGACTAAATAATAATGGGTATTGGCAGTGGGTTGGCTGATTGCACTCATAGATGATAAACTGTATCAGTGGCATCCCTACTTCTGCTAACACCATGGGAGCTGGTCTGGTGTCCTGTGTAGTTGGGCTTTAGAGCAGAGCTTTGTGCTCAGTGGGGGTTTCCATCAAAACACAAGGCCAACTTTAGGATGGTACTGAAACATTCATCTTTTCAGGTGCCACAAGAAAATGTGTGTTTAGCCTTATAAGATATAAACTGTACGTTAGGGTGCTGAGGGGCATGCATCCTACTTTATTATCTAGACTGTGTAGTTTCACTTTCTAAAGTCTCCATGGTGATACAATGTAGTAACAGAATATGTCAGTCAGGCAGGGAAGAATTTTCACTGGTTATCCCAAAAAAGACCTCTCAGGTGCAAAAAAATAACGCCTACAGGAATGTGACCAGTGTGGGACTATAAATAATTTGGGCCAGCACTTGGTTCTGCAGGTATACAGTAGCAGGTTGAAGATTGGAGATTTCATCAGAGAGCATATTTACAAGCATACCGAGTCTCAAGTGAGGTGTTGCTCAGACAGGAGGACGACCAAATGCAAAATAATGTACTTGGCTGTGAGGAAGAGCAGTTTCAGCGAGGAGACATATCCTCTTTGACACTTGTGGGGGTCTCCTTTAGATTGCCAGAGATCAAATATAAACTTGACAGCTATTCAGAAGCTGTAAGCAAGGCATAGGCACAAATGGCAAGCAGTCATATGCCAGGCAGGGAGACAGACATGCAATATGGGTCCCAGCATCTTTAAAGATTTATATATTCCTCAGAATTGTCAAAAAATAAAGAATAAGTTAACACCTTTGACACTTAAGAACCTTGAAGCAATGCTTTATTAGGGCGCAAAATGGTGAAGTCAAAAGAGTTTGACATTTGTTTTTTGTTTTTTTTGTGAAGATGCAGAGTGAAGGTTGGGATAGATACACAGATAGAGATGATGATGCAAATGCCTAAATATAATGTCATCATTTAGAAGAGAGGGAAAGGCACTTGTAAAACATTCAGAAGCAAAGCTAAGCCTTACCACAGAGTGAATATCCGTGACTTCCTTGGGCTCCCACGATGGTAGAATGAGGCGGCATGATTTTCCATTTGGTTTGCTGTAATGTGATTATTTACTAATTTGCTAAGTGTGCACAACTAAACTCAAACATCAGCTGTAATGACATAGGCCTGAAGGCAGGTCCTGCACTGTTACCTAATATAATGTTGAGACTCAGTACTGTAGAGGGCCTCTGAGTCTGAATCTAGTTTTAAAACCTTATTATTAAAGTTGATATTGTGCTTACATGCTGCTTATGCCTAAATAAATTTCTACCTAATCAAATTTCCACCAACAAACTGACACAGAGAAAAGCTTAGGTCAGGTTGTGTTGTAGCTCAGGAGTACTCCTCTGTCGTGGGGCTCTAGGCAAAATATAATTAAACTGCCATGTATAGTGTGTTGGTGCTTGGTGCTTGATGGGTACTTACATGACAGGGCACATACACAAAGTGCAGCGAGTTGGAAGAAGTGAGGGTCAACAACTTTCAGATTGGGTTCGTGAATAAGCAAGTGGAACAACTTGAGTTAAAATTAGATTTTAGTCATGGGTAAATACAGAAGTTGACTGAATTAAGACTCCATTTACAGTAGAAAACTGCAGTGCATCAGAAATGTATGCTTCAATAAAAAGTACTATTCTGTTTCTGTGACCCAGTCTCGTAATCCATTTGATGGTGTGGAATTATATTTGTCACAGTTTTTACACACAGGGAACATTCATAGATTTTTGAATTGCAAGCAAAATGAAAAAACCTTATTGGATCTATTTCACGTGCTATAGTATGTGACTTGAGACTTAATAACAAAGGCTACTGAAAAAAATGTTTTCTCTACATCTCTAATCTCTTCTAAATTGATTGTGTAAATATGGTGTCTCCACTCCATTTCACTGACTTATTTGAGTGTTGTCCTAACCACCATGTCCTGTTTCAGCATGTTGTTTGTAAAAAGCCTTTTTAAACCTTTGGAGATTTCTGTAGTCAATGTGCTTATTTCATACAAGGTTGAGCAGTTATCAGTTCCAGCTTACTTTATTGGCATGACATGAAAATTTGCATCTGTGTTTCCAAGGCAAGGGAAGTGGTGGGTAAAGCCTCTAAAGCTTCTAATGGTTTACTACTCTGGGAGAAACAGAGTTAAGGTTAAAATGTTAGTGTTTTGAAGGCAGCAAATACAGATGAATTCATTTGAGTCTGCACCTCAGTCTCCATAGAAAAAATATTACTCCTAGACATGGTAATATACGTTGAAGTATGGAAGTATAAACTAATTCACTTGACCCCATATTACACTCTGAACTTTAATTCAGCAGCTAACTACATTATTCCAAACCATTTTGTCTTGGTATCAGGTTCTCACCCCTACTGATGTTGATATTTACCCAACTCTTCCTCTGTACAGATGTTTCAGGTCAATCTTCCTCACTGTACTGGTGAATCTCTCTCTCCACGCAGCCAGCGTGTTTTTCAGAGTTTATAATCAGCATTGTTTATCGTCATAGGCATATTGCCTTTATCATGGTTCTGTGTAGTTGGGCCTGTCTGTAGAACTTGCTAATGATACAAGAGGCTTTTATTCTGTAACTGGCTGCACTTGGGGACAAACGTTACTGCAGGCTCTTTAATTTGTCTGAGTGAAATTAGTATACAATACATTTTATAAACCCTTGAGGGTCCTCATTCAATCAGTCTTTCCTTATGTTTTTAAAGTGGAATATTTGTGTGAGGACAACACACTCACAAAAAAGGCCAAACTTTATTTCCATGTAACATACTGTAAGAACAGCTTGTGCATAAGCAGCAGATACTTCAATCTTGACTCAGAAGTTCAGTTGTCTCATTTGTTGCTGAAATGTTTATGTGCATAATATGAAACTACTTCCATCTCTGAGTCGGCAGCTACAAGAACACATGAATATGTTATCGTATATATTACTAGTTTTAATTTAGATACTTGCTTTAATCTGTTTTTCCTCTTGCATCCCTTTTCATGAATATTCAAATAGAGGTGATTGGGTTAATGACAAAACAAATTAATATGTAAGCACATTCTTGTACCATATTCCAACTCTTCTCAAGTGTTTGTTATAGCCTGAATTTGCAGGAGTAAATGAGGGCATAAAAAGTGATGGATTGTTTGAGGTGAAATCTGCAAGCAGGTGGGGCAGGAAAACATTTCTTGTGCCTTTTTTAAATGGCTGTAGTCCTGAGGAGCTGGACCCATGAAGACTAGTTACTATTCTGAGTAACAAATTGATGTCCTATTTAAACAAAGTAGTGCTAGTAGTGTATTGTGCTTCTCAATAAGAAAGAAAGCCTTAGAGAAATTTCACATCACTATTGATAATAAAGAAATTGAAGTGGTAAATGAGTTTAAATATTTAGGTGTAACTCTAGATCCTCAACTTAAGTTTGAAGCACATATAAAGAAGCTGTCTAAAACTGTAAAAACTAGTCTGAATTGTTTCAGACTCATCAGGTCCTGTCTCTCTTTCAGGGCAGCTCATTTATACCGGCATGCTATGGTCCTTTCACATTTGTCCTACTGCATCACTGCTTGGGGCCAGGCCACTGACACAGCAACTAGACCTTTATTCTCACTCCACAAAAATTTTTTAGATCAGAAGCCACAAAAGTGGCACCATTGTAAAATCATTGAGAAGTATAATTTGTTATCTTTTTCAAATTTTATAAAATTCTCTTTTCTGAAAGTTGTTTTTAAGTGTGTCAGTGGACTAGCCCCACAAGCGATGTCACAGATTTTTACTTTACTTTACTTTACTTTAAGTCAGACAACTGTGGGACAACGACAAGGAGCATGAGCAAGCAAAACTGTAAAATTCGAAGATGCAGGACAACATTCGGTCAGTCATCCCTTTCAGTGCTGGGTACACACCTATGGAATTCTTTACCACCAGATATCAAATCCCAAACAGAATTAAAGATGTTTAGTGCTAAAGCTAAACATTGGCTTAAGCAGCAGCAGAAATGTGAACATTAACTTCTCTCAAGTCACTGTCAATACAGCATTCTACTAATGTTTAATGTATTTAATTTGTGCAATTTCTTAATGTAAATTTTGTAGCTGTGTTTATTTATTCATGATAACTATTCACTGTATTATTCACTGTATTTGTATTATTGCACTTATTGTAACGGTATTCAGTATCTTTTATCCTTCTTTAGCCTGACCAGGGACAAAGACTGCAAATTAGCTGAAGCTAGACGTCTTGTATGCATCGCATTTTTCATTCTTTGTGGCAATGTTGTATGTATCGTCCCTGCAAAATAAACATTAAAGGTGTACAGAAATGGCCGTTTGTCCTGTTTGTCGCGCCGAGTTGTCACGAGCTGCAACACGAGTTTACCCGAGTAAGGAAAACGAATTTGATTGGTCGTTATCGAGCGGGCGGGATATTCAAAGCTTGGGGCGAGCCCGAGCTCCGTGTGTGTGTGTGTGTCTCAGACGTTTGAATGACGGATTACGGATCCAATATCAGTGGCTGGTGAATCGTGTACAGGCTGACGTATAATCCGTGCGCCTGCATTATCCAATGCGAAAAAAAAAATACACACTTTCATCCCAGATTTACTCAAAAATAGAATTTTGCACAAAGTTTGGCCTACATCGTCTGATAGATGAGTTATTACACTCATTTTATGACCCAGAGTGGGTTTAAATTCTATTTTCTTTTCTGTACACCTTTAAAATAAAAATAAAAGGAGACTCATCATCACTCATAAAGTGACTCATTTCATTTCATCCTGTTATAATTTAAGGACATGAGTGTAACGGTCTAATTTAAAAAATACCGAAATATTCATGAAATGGTATTTTAAAAACATTCCATTAGCACTGGTCCAAGTTATCAAGACTGGATCTGCTTTTTTCCACCAACACATTTCACACCAGGCTGATGCATAATTGTCCTTCTGTTTGGCCAGAATGTGGATACCAGTTAATTGAGACATTAAAGAAATTGAGGCCAAGACGGTGTCCAAAATCTAGGCTCGCTTGCTAATATGTGTGCCTTCTGTGTCTCATTCACCCGACAAGCCAGAGAGACTTCCCAGTTATGTGAGTGTTTATGTTTGGCACTGGGTGGGGTGCAGGGACACAGCCATCATCCCACCTACTGTGTCTGTTTACTGTTGCATTTAAAATGTGTCCAGAAACGACAAAGACAGAAAATCTTTAATATATTTGGCTTTGTATTAGACTGTGCATCGTCCTGAAGCTGAACCCCGAAAGTCTTATTTGAGCTTAACATTTAAATAACTGCATTCAGATGAAGCCGAAACGTGTTAAGGGTTATAACTCATGGAAATGGAAGAAAAATAACTTCTTTGTGTTCCTGTCAGATTAAAATAATTTCATAAAACTTAACATAATATAGTTCTGTGTGTATTTGTAGATGCAGATTTGTTCATGGGTTAAAATGCACGTAGACATATGTAAATAAAATGAGTGAATGTACTTTACATAGACAAATGTGTGTGTTGTAGTGGTGGTGATCAAGTTTTTTTTTTTAAAGTTACTCTTCACACTCGTACAGTGGGGCTTCTATATCTGACCTAGCTGTTTGGAATCCTTCATATACCTTAGAAATCCTCCCACTCTAATGAAACAGTCATTATATTCAGGTTTTGTCAGTGGGGTTACATAAAATTGATTGTTTCTATCTTCCACAGGAGCCATTGTTTCAGCAATATCAAATTCTAACTCTGATTTCTGTTGTTTTAATCTAATTTGTTTTTGCTATTAAGAGGCATCCATGAGGAGTTGTTTTCTTGTCATGCATCACAGACTCATTTGCTTGAATAGATGGTGTTGGAAAAATCCTCATATCCTCTGAAACTCCACATCCTTCCCATCCTGATTTGAGGCAAAGAACAACTAAGGATGTTTATATTGAATTAATTACCCCACAGTCTTTAAACCTTGGTTCAAACAGAAACAAATATTCATCAAGGGAGTCAGATCTATTTACACAATGACAGTGTCAATCAGTTGATTCCTCACCACTTCTCTTTCTCTCTCTCTCTTGACCAGTGTGGACCTGGTGCATGCCCAGCTGCATGTGTGTGAGGGCCGCAGCCTGCCAGAGCTGGGCCTCAAACAGGACAAGATCAGGGTGAATGGGTGTGCCATCCAGTGCAGAGTGACAACTGAAGACCCAGCCAGAGGCTTCCAGCCAGACACTGGCAGGATTGAGGTAGGCTCCGTCTTCAAATAGGAATGTTTCAAATAGACTTCTCAAGTGGTAATTGATCAACATGGCGCAAACTTCAAACACAAAAAAATACTAGAATATGGATGGTATAGTAAGGGAAAATGCCCTTAAATTAACACATATAACACTGACAAGAAGAATCATCAACATAATTTGAAATAACATGTTTCAAATTATGTATTTAATACGTTTTTCTTTAAGTGACTGACTGTGCTATACAGTAGCTATAGTGTATAGATGACAGATAGACTGACTGTCCAGATGTATGTGTATGAAAATGTGTATGTATGTGTATCTATTACTATAGTACTATAGTAGAATGATATTGGGGCCAGACAGCGCTGTGAGGATACAGTAGGTCTCGCTGTGTGAGCTAGCTAATGGATAACTTAGGTGTTGTGCATCATCCATGTTTTTTTAGTTTCCTTAAACAACACATCATATGGTTCCTAGTTGAAAGAACCACATGAGACAGAATTTAACTAATTTTCTGTCGTGTTTAGATGGCACTTTGAACACATTTATTGCCATTCTTCCCCTATAGCCTGAAATACAACTCTGAGTGGTAAAATGCTAAATCCCTAATAGCGCATTATGCACATTAAGCTGTTTGCCTCTAATATTTATCAGACAACATAATTGAAATGCAGGCAGTTTCACTTGAGTCCATATAAGTGGCTTACAAAAGCAACATGGCACAACATTAAAGTCTTCCTCCTCGCTACCTGTCAACCTGTCTACCTGCAACCTGACGCTATTTCACCAACTGTCAAACATCTTACATTTGAAATTCAGGCTTGTGAATGCAACATACCATTAGCTTTTAAGAGTTCAGGTTGTATTTGGTTGTTTGACAGTCCTGGCATACATGAGGTGTCTATAGTACAAGCATCAGTTTCATATTATAAACAGTCCTTTAATTCAGTGATAACATAAACATTACTTAAATGGGACTTTATCGTTGTGTGAGATAAGATTGTGTCCTCATACAGGTGTGTCTCTGTGTCTACGTTCGTGCACATACTGTACTGTAAGTGAACAGTCACAGCTGCAGAGATCGCCCATCACTTGAATTATAGTCTGTCACACTGATTCATACAGTAGCTTCCAGTATAGCAATTTGCTGCTAAAACGTACGCTGCCATATGGGGGCTGTGAGTGGGATGACATGATTTCCCTGTGTACTTCTGCATGACTGAATGATTGTGTGTTCATCTTTATCTCTCTGTCAGTGGAGTGTATGTGTATATATTTAATGAGTTTACTTTGTCAATGCTTTTGTGTGGATTTCCAGGATTTTTTGTTAAAACTAGGTGTGGCACTGAGTATCGTTTGTGTCCACGTGACTTTTTGAGTGGACAAGTGATTTTTGACACTTTGACAGTGTTCACACATGAGAAGACACAGAGGTCACCATAAGAGTACTTGGTGTATCCAACCACGGGCATGTAGCCTGCAAATCTACACACCATGTATGCCGTTGCTCTTCGTGTCTCTGCAAATCTCTCTCTAGCTGATGAGGTCTGATCCCTTGATGCTTTTTGCTGTCAGGTCCTTTTGCCCTTCAGCCGATACTGTACACCCACCCACCATTCTACTCTATTTTATCTCTCCTGTCCTCTATTCTCTGCCTTTCTTTAATGTGTTCCTTTTTGCCGGTTCTCTGTTAGCTTTTATGGGCTATAACAGTGCCACAAAGCGTTTTACAAACAATTAAATGGTAGTGAAAGCCAACTTGAATCAAAAACATGGCAGACTAGAATTAAAACAAGGTGTTTAATAAGAATGAAACCACTATTTACTAGAATAAAAACAAATCACGGCATTTATTAAAGACAATGTTAAGAGATAATGGTGATTTTTAACCTCATCAGAGCACATTGCTTAAAAAGCCTTGCGGGCGCAGTGACTACTGCAGGGTTATGTTTGGTTTGTTGCCTAGATTCTACAAAATATGGGAGGAATCTGCTTGAGGGAATAAAAATGGAATTAATTCCTTCAACTGCAGAGCAAGACAAATAAAAATAATTTAGTGTGACATGCAGAGTTTTCTTCAGTAAGGTGTCAGAAATCTACAGCTCGGCAGTGCTGGACTAGACAGGGGAAACTGATCAGTGTTATGATATTATTGTCTGCATGTCAAATCATACTATAATTTTTGAAACTCTAAATTCCTGGCGACTGTCTGGGTTTCATCTTTCCAGCTTTTCATGAATGCTGAGAATAAAATAGTGCCAATGCTGCTGCCTGGTGGCTTAACAAAGTGATTTTTGACTCGTTGGATGTGATTGAATTCGATTTGCACCAGTGGCTTTCCAATCAAACAAATCATCTGGCTGCTGCTTCTGAGTGAGCTGGAGAAATGAATTGTTGTGTTGTGCACACACATTCATTTCAATTGAATTTGACTCTGTTCATTTATCTCCCAGGAGCAGTTGTTTTTAGTTTATTAACAGTTTTTGTATATTAATGATCAAGACCAAATATTTTCTTATCACATTCATATTTATATAGTATGTGAGCTACATTCATTTCAGCCGCATACACTTAACATTTACACCAGATCTGAGTATACAGTAGGCTATTTAAACAGATATTCCCATGATGTGGTCTTCTCACTTGCAGTGTGTGTTACTTCTCACTGTGAAAATCACTGGCTGCTGTACACTGCTTCCATGAACAAATTGTGAGAGTGGCCATGGAATAGCTTGTGACCTTTCCACTTCAAGGACTTTCTGCCTTGTGTCCACCCCATATTTTTCTCTTCAGATCTCTCAGCATCACTTGATTCTCCCTCCCACATACCACTTGTCTTAAAATAATGCACATTTTTCCACCTCCTTGTCTTCCTCATCCCTCTTTTCTCTCTTGTTTAACCAAAGTCTGCCCCCACCCCTCCGTTGCTCTTCCCGACCACCCTGCCTTCCTTTCCCCTCCTGCACTATTTAGCCATGTAGTTGAACTATGAAACATGTTAACGCAGCAACAACCCGCCCCCCATCAACATGCAATATGAATGAACTAAACAAAATCAAGATAGAGAAGCGTGGATGTTGGAATGTCTGAGGGCCAGATGAATAAATTATTACCAAAGGGCTGCAACAAGGTCAGTAACTGAGTGACACAGAGAAAGGTAGAGGACAGGAGACTGGGGAAGTTGTCACGCTATGGGCTTTTGGTCATTGAAGGCAACTTTGATGATTAGTTTGGAGATAGCAGCCCCCCCAACAGGAGGCACCAGTCTCAGAGGGTTGAATCAATCTCTGAAGTGAAACTCATTGGTCAGTTTTGGAAAGGCCAGTTAATTCAAAGAACAAAAACACTTTCACAATGATGAGTATTGGTGCTTTCCATCTTAGAAAAGCTTGAAGAAATGAGGATGACAGCAGAGGGGGGGAAGATGTGGGAAATGTGGTGTTGAAACAGAAAATGAAGAGTGAAAAAGGCTGGATAAAATTAAATATCTGAAGAAACTGAGACAGAGAGGAGGAACATTTGTCCTCACTAAATGTAGAGACAGTAGACTGATGGGCATTTGTGTGTGAAACAGAAACAAAGATCCAACAGGTCAACTCAGTAATATACTTTTGTTTCACATCTCTTTGACTTCATTTTATGTTAGGGAGAAAAGAAAAATAAAACAGCCGTATGAGACCTATCCATCTTGCTCTTATCTCCTTTTAATGGAGCTTTCAGAGCAGGTGAAGGAAAAAGCTGCAGAGAGAGAAAGAAAGCCATGAGATACAGGAGAGCAGCAGAGGCAAACACAGTAGTATTATGTGCACTTAAAGAAGTACAGCAATATTAAAAGCAACCATTACTGAGATTTTATTTAAAGGCCTGACCCACAATTGCAATGTCACTCTCTGCTGTTGCCTGGTGTCTGTCTCCACTGCAATAAATGGCACTAGACAGCCAAAATACAGTTTTCTGTCCAATGAAAACAAAACACTTTTCAATCAATTCCCACAGTGTTTGTGGTGTTAACCCACTATTAAGGTGGCCAAGCTTAGATTTTATCATCAGCTGACAAAAACAATCTCGCCTCATGGCTGGCTTTGTTCTGGAGTCTTTAAAGTTATGAAATTGAAACTGAAATTAGTTTAGGATAAAGCAACATTTACAGCTCCAGCTGTCACAGAGCTGCAGTGACCAGAGCTCACTCATTATACTCAAGACTGGCACTGTGTGAAACAAGCTGCAACCACTGTGATACATTAAGAGCTGTTAAATCCTGGAAAGGGAACTACGGGATAAATGACACAAACTGAAAAAAGTTGTTTTTTTGTAGTTCTCACAGGCACTTGAATAATTAGCAGGTAATGGATTATAATAATCAAGTAGTAACTCCATTTCCTAGTCTTCCTGAACAGGTATTTCCTCTCATCAGCAGCACCTGAACACAGCCCCAACAACACAGACCCATGTATGTCAGTCTCTAATAGGATTGCCAGTTAGCCCGTGTTCCCTCATGTGTTTGCCAATGAATGATGTATTAGCTGGATTGTATAAAATCTTGTGTTAAACACAGAGCAGCTATAAGTGTACTTTTATAGCAAGAAGTTAAATATTGATTCAGAATTATGGTTGGTAATTAGAATTCTATAGATTCTATATATTTCTATGATTTTAACTCGTTGGGAAATTACATTTTGATTAAAAATGTATATACATTTTAATAAGCTTACTGAGGAGAATACTGAGCAGAGGGAAAGAAGAGTAGGTTTTAATTAACAACAGTGTAGGTGAAGGAGCTTCGCTGCTGCTCTGCCAGTGAAACGCTGTTTGGTTAAAGATTTGCACCTGGTGTAAATCATAAGAGAATATCTTGCTTAACATGTTAGGCTGCTACTATTTTCATGACACCCTTACGGTGGAAAACCACTTACTTCAGGTAATGATTTAACATGGATTCCTGACACTTAAATTCATTTATGCTTTGACATGTAAAGTAATACACAGAGGTGCAAACAAAATAAGGAAGGCCAAGAGAAGCAGTGCATATAGAGAAAATTAGAAGATGAAGGTGTGAAGCAAGGAATGTGGGGGAGGAGGGAGAGATGAGGAGACCAGGATGAGGAGTGATGGATGTCATAGCACGAGCGGCGCTGCAGCCCTGTTGACAGGATGACAGGGAGGGATGGACTTTGTGCTCTGGAATCAAGCACGTATGGATGGAAGGAGAGGAGGACAGTATTAATGCAGCACCTTGACATTTTGTATTTTAATCTATTTTTCTACAGCAGGCACTTGTCAAATTCAATGTATCCACCACACTTTGGGTGGCTAAGCTCTGTTATCAGTTTAGCTTTGTGCGATGTGAAGCTGATTCTGAAGCATGGGTGGAAAAGCCTTATTGTTATATACTGATAAGTGGATGATGAAGACAATCTACTGTACTGAAGCCCAAAACCATGTTACTCCTGTGAGGCAAAGACTGGGAAAAGAGGGCTCCGTTGTACGCGGGGGAACAACAGAAGAGGGTGAATGTGAGAAACAAAGGAGTGGATGTAGAGGGTGTGTGAGATATTTGTCTTTGTCAATATCTGATAACATCAACAAGGGAGCAGCGATCACCCTCTGTTTCTCAATATATCTGCTGATCTGTCCATCAATCTTTTTTCACACATGTCTCCATTCATCTGTACTGAATCACTCCATCATGGCTGACTATTTCTCCCTCCCTCCCTCCCTCCCTCCTCCTTTTTCCTTCTTTCCATCCTAACAAACGTCTTTCTGACCTGTACCTCTCGTGTTTTTCTACTGATTTCTGTTTAACTTTGTCTCCAGATCTCATTCTTAACCTTCCATCATCTGACCATACCTTCTTCTTCCCTCCCTAGTTCCTCATCTTCACCCTCTTTCTCTTTTCTGTGCCTCACTGTCTCCACAAAAAAGGACAATTATCCATTTATTTATCTGATCCACCTCCTCAACACTATTTGACTTTTTTCCATTCCCTTCTCTTTTTTCATCTTCCCACTGTTATTTGCTTTTCAGTGTACACTATCATCCAAAGTAGTGACAGAGCTATGAAAACTGTAACTGTGGCAGCGCTGGGAGCCTGCAGGGAGCTACAAGACCTCACTCCTTCATCTTCTCCTCCCTCTTTCATTTCCTCATCTATCCAGATTTAAATATCAGAAAAGAAACTGTCATTCCACAATTCATCCCATAAATCAGTTGTCTCTTTTACTCCTGAATCTGTCTACCAGCGTAACTCAAATCTGTCTTTCTATTTCCTCCATCCCACCCCACCATGCATCTTTCTCTTGTTTGTTTCTTTTATTGGAACACATTTGCATGCGTCACTCAGTCTGTTAATAATACATTTTACAATGCTGCTGTGTGTGTGTGTGCAAGCTTGTGTATTTCTTTTTGTGCATGCATGTGTGTGTGTGTTTGTGTGCATGCCCCATCCTCCAAAGAACAATTTCGAGTTTAGAAATAGGTTGAGTCCTAATTAGCATCAGTGTGTTTGTCTTGCTTTGCACATCATCATAAACACTTTCATTTGCACACCATAAACACACACCGCATGTTGGTTTATATTCACAGCGCCATGATTCGTCGCCATTATATTTAATTTTCTTCATTTCTATCATATAAAGCCATCAGTCACTGGTATAATTGGTGATGAATGACCCTGGATTGTTTGTGCTCATTAGGTTTAGATTTCTGTGAAAAGTCCTACATGTCTACATCAGGCTTTTCATAAATAATGTGTTTTCAATGGGTCAAACAAACTCTGGTGCATGTGCCAGTTTATTGTTGTTCATTTGGGCTGATGGGAATACTGTCAATCAAACTAACAACCAAACTGAGTCTGCCTCAAACGACAGGTCTGCACTCTGGTGTGAAAACAAAGTAGATCAACCTCAGCATTTTCAGTTGGATTTCAGTTTTTGTCATGAATCTGCTGATCACAAACTGTAAAAGAAACTATTTCCTGATCTGTTTTCATGATTTCAAGAGCATTGATTTGGTAGTGTTTATCTACATCACGTGTGGGGAATTTCCCCCAGATATAAGAAAAGATGAAAAGGAGTAAAAACCTCACACTGCTCTGATAATGTTACAGAAAACAAGGCTTCTTCTCTTCCTCTGTTTCTACCTGTGGGTCAGCAGCTATGATACATGAGGCCCAGCTGCACTGTTAACTAATGATGCTCATTATTTCTTCATGAGCTCTTTGTGACATCAGGAAAGATGCAGATATGTTTCTATTAAATACAGCAACAACATTTGAATTGATCTGAATTGAATTTGATCTGGCAATGAATTGTCTGAATGGCACAAATTCATGTTTAGATTGCGTTCTCTGTGTGGAAAAAACAAACAAACAAAAAACATAGCAGTATATGAGTTTTTCTCTTGGTCTGAAACAAATCAAATGAACTACAGCTGTGAAAGTACAGAAGTTCAAAACTTCTGAGGAATAGCAAATACACAGAAAGCAGTAATGTAGACAACTTGAGGGACACACAGTGTTCACATGGCACCTTGTTAACTCTGGTATCATCCAGGACCCTGAGCAGGTGTTAGAACACCAGGCAGGTGGGAGAACCACCAGCACCACAGGAACACACACACACACACACACACACACACACACACACACACACACACACACACACACACACACACACACACACACACACACACACACACACACACACACACACACTTGTACAGGGTGTAATTTCCAAAGAAACGCCCTTTGACCTTGAGAAGGTCATGCGTGGAGAGCCTTCAGTGTGAGCACACTTAGTCCTGCTGTGTGAGTGAGTGAGAAGAGAGTGTGTATTCCTCCATGTGAGTGCTGGTTTGTAATGGTGGAAAGAGCCATTGTGCGTATTTTTCTTTTTCTTATGCATTTGTGTGTGTGTGTGTGTGGGGTCTGGTGATCTGGTGTTTTTTTCACATAATCTCTGGTCAGATCTCATCTATTTTTGAGTGTGATGCATTGTTCTCCCCCTCCCCTCTTGTTCCATCTCTGCCACTCATTGCCATGGTGATTATGAGCTCAAATTAGCCCAGTATTTTATGGAGTGACATTTCTCCCTTTCCTCCATTAGTGCACCCTCTACTCAATTTGCTGCTTGTGCATTTTGTGGTTTTGTCCAATTACTGTCTTACTTCTGCTCCCTTTTCCCTCTTTTCTCCTCTGGCTCTCTGATACCTGTCTCCTCTCCGTGCCCATACAGTACAGTATATACTGTATGTCGTCAAATCACTTGTAATGTCATGTATAAAAATAGCCAGAAAAAATCACTGCTAATATTATACAACCTGGACACAAATCATTACTAATAACACTGAGTCAGACACAGTTTAATTACCAATACTCGACAGTTCAACATGCTGGATAATGATTGGTGTTTGAGGGTTTTTTGTGTTCTTAATTGCTTTACACATATGGGTCAATACAGTGAGACATGTTTTCCCCCTGTTGCTGCAGCTCATCCAAGGAACTCTAATATGCTTAACACTAAAATCTATTGTCATTCAAAGACCAAAGCTTATTGAAAATTGGGAAACATGCATGAGTGCACACTCTGAAATGCTCTGTCACACTCTCAATTTTCAGTTTAACTGCTCCTGGTTCCACGTGTCGTAAAGGAAACCCTGACTATTACAGGCAATCAATGTAATAGATTTTTGGGATCATTGCTATTACTGAGTCTTCATTCACTTGCAGTGATACAGAACTCCTTCCACTGATGAGAGTAATAATGATTACCTGTTTCAATTTTTTGGGGAAAATTAGAAAGAAGTTATCCAATTCCTGTAGGGACACTGCTGTTGCAGCTGAGAACAGCCAGGGGAGGCATCTCACACAGGAAATAACAGAGCAAAAAGGAGCAAATGAGTTTCATGAACACTTTTCAACTAGAGATTACACCATTTAGACATCAGTAAAAGGATTTGTAGGTACTGTATGAAAACAAGGCAAGATTTCCTATATGAGCACAGTGACACAGAGCTTCAGTGAGGGTAGTAATGATTACAAGTTTCATTTTCTGTAACATTAGCTCCAACAAATTCCAACCTGTTTTGTTTGAATGCTGTACAAATGCACTGCGCTACTGCACGTTTTAAGAAATGTTAGGAGCCAGTATTAAGCAAGATGCAAAGGACACTTCCTGGATAGTAATATTGGGATAGTTTACATTTTTATATTCATGATGACACTGACTTGCAGCTCCATATTGTGCAGCACAGTGTGATGGCTGGTAAGGACCTGTGTGACCTTCTGCAGCACTCAAGGAAACGCTTTGTTAGTTGCCTTTTTCTTTTTCTTTTTTTAAATGGATTGCTAATGCTAATCTTGTGTTAGTATCGTAGGTGTCTTAATTTCCCTGGGTATTAACATGACTGATAAATTTCCATATTTCTCAAATGATGCTTGAGGTGAGAGATCACTGAGTGGTTTTATTTAATTCACTCTTTGCAGAATGAAGTGATGAAGTTAGTGTAAAGTATCTTCAGTGTATATATATAGTATGTGGTGGTGGTTATTCACTTCCCACTCCAACATAACAACTAAACATTTAGCAGGACTGCAGAAAGAGAGACACAGATGCATAGTTATGATTGTATGCATTTCTTCACTGCTTACAAACGGTATTCTTTGGTCAGTTCTGCAGCAATGTCTTCACATTTCCATATACAGTATATTTTCATTTTCACACCATGAACGAAAAACAATCCTTTAGAAAGAAAATACAGCATCCAAAACCTAATATGTATCCTAGCTGTCTGAATTAAAGAAAACACCCACTCCACTGCTGTTACATTACTATGTTTTTTGGCCCATCTTTTTTTTGGGTTACACTCAACAACATTGAGATGAATCCTGTTCTTTCCATGTGTACAGTATCTGTATCTGTGTGCTAATAACTTCAGAGGTCCACAAAAAGCCTGCAGGTGTTTGCACCTGTAAAGAAATGACTTCAGCGGCTGGTGTTGTTTTCATTTACTCCACCACAAGAACACCAACCACATCTCAGCGCATATGTTATCTCTCAGTATAACTCAATGCACAGTAATAGGTGACCTGTTCTTTTACACTGTATCTCTTTCTGCCCTTTTTCCCCATTACTGTATCCCCCTCTCCCTTTTCTCCAGAGCCATTTCTATCTGCCCTCCTCACTTCCTGCTATCACTAGCAATTTCCTCCTGTTCTTCTGTATCCATGTTTATGTATGTGGGCTGGACTTATATGCAGGTCTGTGGAGGATCATACAGGCATGTGTGTGTGTGTGTGTGTGTGTGTGTGTGTGTGTGTGTGTGTGTGTGTCTGTGTCTGTCTGCATGCGTACAGGTGTGTGTGTGTCTGTAATTGAATGTCCCCATTCTGGACAAGTCTCATCCCAGTCTCATATTTCTGTCATTTACGTTGTTTTTCTAGCCGATCCGCTGTGTCCTCCCTTCCTCCTAACTCCTCTCATTTATCATTCCTCTTCTGTTTTCACTTTCTATCTATTCTGTTGCTATCTCTCCCATCTCCCCTCTTCCATTTCCGATTTTCCTCTGCTCTAGTTTTCTTTGTAGTTATTATTCACTGTTTCTCTCTCCGTCATTTCTCGTCTTTCCCTCGTGTACTGTTGTCTCGTTTCACCTCTCTCTGTGCTGTTAGTTGATTTGTTTTTGCAGCTTCACATTTCTTCCCATGTTTTCCTTCACCCTATTTTCACATTGTTGTCTCCCATCTATATTTTGCCTCCCTTTTTGTCCTCCCTGATTTCTTGATTTGCTCCTCGCTTCTCTCTCATGTTGCTGACTCGTGTTTGCAGGTCTCCTTTCACTTTCTGCGCTTTTCCTTTTCATCTAATTTTTATGCTCTTGTTCTGTCATTTTCTTATTCAACCCCCTCCCCTTTCTGTTTGTTTGTATATCTTCTATTGTCTTCCCTTCTCACAGCCTTCTCCTCTCTTTCATTCCTCCCTCCTTCCATAGCTCTCTATGGAAATCTTCTCTGTATTTGTCGCTTCTTAGTCCCCCATTCCTCCATCTTACTCGCCCCTCCCTGACTATTTCTAAATTGGATTCCTTCCTTTTTTCCTCTGTCTTTATATACACCTGGTCCCCTGTTTCCCCTTTTCACAATATATCTTTCTTTTCTTCTGCTTACGTTGCCTATTTGTCATTCTCTCTTTCTTACCTTCTCATACCTCCGTGCTATTTCATCCCTCCCCCACTTTTCTGAAGTGTTTCTCTCTGTCTGCACTGTCCTTCTCATGATTCATGTCTGTATTTTCAAGGTGTCTCGCAGTCAAACTCGCTCTTTATTCTGTTGTTATTTTCTTTTCTCCAGTCCTTCAATCCCTCATTGACGGATCTTGTCTGTGTCAAAATGGAGGGATACATGTCTGTTCTGTGTGTTCGTGTTGCTGAACAGCATGGAATGGTTGAATTAGTAAGTTCCCGTGTCTGCACCGTCGGTTTTAATCAGGTCCCTGGTACATTAGTGAAGCCTCTTTGCGACTCAGCGTTTTTTTGCGCACAGTGTGCAAAGCGGCTGTGCTTAATTTAGGAACAATCCTCTGATGTGTGTATTCGTGTGCCCCATGAGTTGTGTGTTTTATCCAGTGTGAGAGAGCAATGAATGACTGAGTAACCAGAATCTTCTAAGCAAACATCAGGTCTGCTGCATGTTAGAATAAAGCTGTTATTCTCAGGAAAAGATTGAATGTTCATTTTATGTGTTTTATACATTTTCAGGACCCTGTAATTGCTGACCTCTTTGCATTCGAGCTGCACTTTAAAAAGCTCTTTGTAGGACGGTTTAAATCCTCTCTGACTGCCTAATTTACAAAGACCCAGATCATGATTTAGTGCAGAGGCTACTGTAGCTGTTAAGATGAAAATAAAAGCTTCCTTCGGGCGAGCTGGTCATTTGTTTTTCTCAGTTTTCTACTTTTAACCCATTAATACTGTTAATAGATTTCTGCACACTGGGCTCTGATCCAATAAGAGTAGAATTAAGTTGAAGGAAATCACTGCAGAGCAATTGAATTAAGTTATTTTGTTTATGGTCAGATCAGTTCCATTTTGAAATTCAGGTAGATGAATATGAAGTGATGAAGAAATGAGATTAGACTGAGAAAAACTTTGAAGGAACAAACAGCATATGCAAATGCTCTGTAGTTATTACCCATGTCTGGTGACAAACGCTACTTTTTCCTAAATACGTATGCAATATATCTTTTTTGAATAATTTGAATAAATGAAGAGCAAGCAATCTGGTAAACAGAGGCTTACATTCATTACGGATTTTCCACAAATTAAAGATTACAAACACTACCACTGCCACAGTGGTACTTTGTACCAGTAAAACTACACTGACTCATTCTAAGTAATTTCTCTTGGGGCAAATCTTAGATTCTGTGACCCTCAGTCGCTAAGACAGCATAGAGAAAAGCCAGCCTTATCACAACATGAATCTGACCTCATTTTCTTAGGCAAAGTCACAACTTTTAATTGGTATTAGTGACAGCAGCCACGCGTTTCCTCTGAGAGCGGGCCACTCAGTTGGACAGGCAGACAAGTGATTCCCTGCATGTTAATAGAAAAACACAGCGGCAAAGAAGGCCTCCTGGATTGTTTTCAGTGGTAGCTGTTGCAAAAGCCTCTGGTGTCCAGTGGCGGCCCTGCATTAATATGACAGCAGCTTCCACATGCCTTTGTTTCTCAAACACTGAAATGAACTGGCACATTATCGTGGAGCCGGTGGCCCGCAGTATACAAGATTGTGAATCAGTTGGCAGTGTTTGTGACTGAAAAGCACAATTACAATGAATTAGAATTAATTGAGCATGTTTGACTAGTTTAACCGAGAATCTTCAAGTTAGGCCAGTTTGACAGAAACGTGGCTCAGATAGACCACCAATTCCCCAGAGAGCACCATGTTTTCCATTCATTATTTAGTTTAGAATATTTAAGTCATTGTTAGATGGGTGCATAGAGTATAGAAACAGTATATACGGCTAATGAGGATTGTTTGGTCCCTCAGACACCAAAGCAGTTGGCTCCTCTGTGTATGCAAATCTACCAGCGTGTTTTCTTCAAGTGGAAGCCACTGTTCTCTCAGGATTGCTCTTATTAAACTCGACTCAGTTTAAAGTTTCCTGGTTTTCAAATAATTCAGTATTTTCACTAAAGCTCCACAATGTCACCTTCCAACAAGCTGACCAGCTCCTCAGCTTTCCTTTCACTTGTCTTTGCATAATCCGTCCTCCAGGCCCTCACTGTCCATCATGTTTTCGTCCTCTCTGTATCTTCATCACCTACTCCTCTGCGTCTCCTTCCATCTCTCACACATCTTCTCCCCCCTGACCTCCATGTTTTCTCAACTCTATCCCTGCTCATCTTTATTCCACTTGTCATCTAGTTAATTATACTTTTTTGCATATCCATTTCTCATCTGTTCCATTTTTTTCCTTTTCATTCTCTCCCTCTTGACGTGCAGAATATGTCTAAGAGGTTTCAGCGCATGTGTCCTACATAGGGACTTTCAGGCTGTAGCAGGGATGTGTGTGTCTTTTTGTGTATAATGTCATGTTTGCACTTTCAGTGTGTGTTCACTGGAGTGTGTCTTTGCTGCGTTCTTGAGCTGTGTGTGCATCTACAGGTTTAGTGATGCATCTGCATCTCTGTGTTCGTTTTGTCTCCCTGTTTCTGCATCTGTATGTATGTCAGTATCTGCACGCGCGTGTGTGTGAGGGTGGTTTTATCAGCTCTTGCAGATGGCCCCAGCCTCTCATCCGTCGTTCCAGTGAAATGAAGAGCCCTCTGAAGAGTGAAGGCAGAGAAGAAAGGAATGGACAGACAGACATGGAGAGAGGGAGAGAGGGACAAAGAGAGAGGGAGTGAGGGGGCGATGACACACAGAGCGAGAGAGGCAGAGGCATGGGGAGAAATGAAGAGAAGTGGAAAAGAGAAGAGGGCGATGAAAAGATGGAGAGATTGAGGAGTGTTGGGGAGAGGGAGACCACCAGAGGGGTCTGTTTACACGAAACACCGTGGGGTGTGTGAAGTGCTCGTCTAAGTGTGTGTCAGTGTGTGGGTCCTGTACCATGAGGGCTTCAGAGGTGACCGGCAAAAAAAAAAAAAGATTTTCAATTGCACCAATAAATCAGAATTGCCAACTTGAGTGACACTGTGTGTGTGTGTGTGTGTGTGAGAGAGAGAGAGAGAGAGAGAGAGACTGAAGATCAGTTCGTCCTTGTGGGAGAAACCTGATTTTAAGGTTAGTTAGGAATTGGCAAGTAGTGTTTAAAGCTGCATGGAGTCTTTAGGAAATGAATGCAATGTATAGACGATGCCCACAGAAGTGACTCAGAACAGGGGGGGTGTGTGATTCTGTTCAAGTTGCTCTTTGTGAGTGAATTTTTCTACTGTATGTGCCACACGCTAAAAACGTTTGGTCACATGTGTGCGTGCGCATTTGTGTGTGACAGTTGGCTTGCATTAAAAAGAGGCTCTTCAAATCGCCGTGGGATACGGAGTGTTTACAATGCAGCACCCGCAGGAGAGAGAACAAACAGAAAGGCGACGGAGAGCGAGGGATAAACGGGGGAAAAAAGAACGTGTGGAGAGACGAGGTGGAGCAGGCGAGTTTGTGCCGT
Source organism: Trachurus japonicus (assembly GCF_045865225.1). Classification (NCBI taxonomy): domain Eukaryota; kingdom Metazoa; phylum Chordata; class Actinopteri; order Carangiformes; family Carangidae; genus Trachurus; species Trachurus japonicus. The sequence goes on from NC_140924.1 coordinate 29,413,295, forward strand.
GTCGAAGCAGGCAGCGAGCGGGTAGAAAAGGTGAACGAGGGACAAACTGGAACTCTGCAAACTGACTCTAAACAGCCAGAAAGGAAAGCAAACAGACTCTGAGTGGTGAGGGGAAAAATAAGCAGCAACAAGCGGAGGGGGTGAAGTAGAAAGGAAATAGAGGGAAAAAGGAGTGATCTAGGGATCAGAGAGGTTTTGGTACCCGCTTAAGGAAGTAACAAAACACAAAAAGGGAAAACAAAGGAGATGTGTGTTAGTGTTTTGTCCTTTTTGATTATTGCTCCATGTTGTGCTGTGTAATGTCACTTACCGCAGGCCGTCTATTTTATTGCTGGAGAAGAGAGCAGTGGCATACAGAGATGAAAGACAAAGAAGTAAGAATGAAAGACTGATAAAACATCAGATGTATTATCATACTCACCATTTAATGAATTAGCTTATGTTTTAAAATTTCATCAGTCAGTTGAATTAGCGTGCATGCACACACTAGAAAATTAAAGAATGTAAATGGAGTGACCAAAGATATCTTGATTGAATTGATATTTCTAATAAATGATATATAGCTATCTCCAATGAATAATAAAGTTTATTTGTTCAGTTTTTCACTTAAACAGATTTGCAAAGAGGGCTTTCTTGAATAAAATATGAAGTTTACTAAAATTTGGAATAAACTGACATCAAAGCTTTGAGAGATAACTTTAAAAATGAATAAAATTGCGACAACATAGGATAAAACAAAGGCTTAGGACAAAAGCCAAAGACAAAAGCAGTTGCAAAAAGCAGACAATTATAAAAAATTTGAATTACAAAAGCTTAGCTTCATCAAAGAGTTGACAAGAGTCTCATTTGGCAAACCTGACTCGATCACTAATGGTTTGTCTTTCCAAAGTCTGAGCCATGCCAGTGAAGGCAGGTTTGTTTAGCACCTCTCAACAAGACAATTAAAAGTACCAAAACAAGAAACATAAAACTTAAGATATAAAGAAACAATGCAACATGAAAAGACACATTTGAAAATTTGAAAGAGAACATTGAAAAGGAATAAGACGCCAGTGTGCTTTCAGTGATATGAATAAAAACCCAAATGTATTTGAGGATGAAGGTTTAAACCATGATAGCAGACCTGAGAGTGGAGGCATACCTCAACCTCCCTGGGAGCTGTTTCCATGTGGTGCAGACAGTAACGGCAGTAAAAGCTGCTTCTCTGAGCATGTCACTGTAGTTAGTTCACCTCCTGCAGAGAGACAGGTTAGTCGTTTTGTGGCCTTAGTGGAAAAGAGTCGATCACCACTTGCTCCTTGTTTGGAATCTTAAAACGAGAATAAATGCAGAAGCCAAAGACTGGGGAGTCAGGTAATAGACAGAGTTCAAAGGTCAGTTGAAGATATAGCTGAACCATTTAATCCACAAGATTTTAAAATCAGCTCTGAAATGAACAGGTCATCAGAGTTCAGAAGAGACTGAGCTAATATGGAGCATATTGATCCTTTTTTGAAAATTGGCTCAGACTGAGGTAGCTGTATTTTTGAAGGGCTTTATAGAGAAAACACAGTACTCTTCAGTATACTCAGTCTGAACAAAATGAAAGTGAAGGAATTAAAATTGTGTCACATTTTAATATGCTTAACAAACAAAAAAGGATTTCTGCAATGCCAAAGGATATTTTTGGATTGGGGTGCAAGTGATGAAAAGCTTGGGGGCTCTGGCAATCCAGCTCAGTTATTAGCAGTACATGAGGAGGGTAATAAAACCACACTGCCCTTATATATGACAGGAACATTGGTGAGAAGGGCAAAGGGAGGAGACATGGAAACGAGGAATGAGTAAAATGACAGATAGAGAAGGAGAGGGGGGAGGAGAAGGGAAAAAAGAATAAGCTAGGGAAAGCCAGCCAATCTAATTCATTTTTGAATCCCATTTAGCTGATCCATAGACATCACCAGTGACCGGCTAAATCAGTCAGGCGTAATGACCGCCATGTGCAGTACTGGGGAAACACAGCCACTTCTTTCATGGCTGTGGATTAGAGCTGGTCCTACTGGTTAAACAGATTTTTCAGTGGACATCAGTGGGATGAGGGCAATTAAAATGAAATTAGAAGAACATTAGTAATTGAGCAAGAATTGGATTTGAATAAAGCTCTTATCTAGTCCATATGCCGCATGTGAAACCAACCATTTTAATGTGACATAATTATATAAGATGTACAGCAGATTCTACTGTTGCCAGAATACCTCATTTTATTCACTGTGCTCAGTGATTCTGTGACGTTCCTGCTCCGAGTGCCTCCTTCTGTTTTTGTTTACATGCTGTATTTGTGTTTGAGTGCCTCCTACACAGGTGAATTAATATCCTGTTCCACCAGATTCCAGAAAAAACATTGATCATTTTAAATGTCAGAACATTAAGGTACTTAAAGTGTTGACGACAGCAGAATGTCAGCCAGAAAGCACTTGGCTGTAATGTCCAGTGGTTGACTTGTTCTACTTTTAATCGCTGTTTTTCATTATTCAGTTAAACATGTTTAACTTTTTAGAGCTGTGAACCAAATGATCTTTTAAGTAGTCAAAGTTCACCCAACAATCTGTGATGTAGACAGATCCAACAACAAAATAAACAGCATATTTATCTTGAACAGATAGCTGGAGGTTTTGGCTCCAGCCCCACAGTCGTACCATTTGTTTTCCATTTCCATATTATCCCCATTAGATCCCATTCACATTCCTGTCTTTACCTTTCCCTGCCAGCTCTGGCTGTATAATGTGCTTGCTTCAGGCTCACAGGTTGCTAAGTGTCCATTCCTCATCACACAGAGGTTTTCCACTTCAGTGAGTTACTGGCGAACCACCGACACATCCGTACCCCAGTGTTGATGTTTTTCTGCTGACATGTGACAACTCCTGAGGTCATGTATGAGCTGAATAGATTTAATGGATTCTTCTTCCCCCAAAACGATTCTGAAGCTTTTTTATGTCAAAAATAGTTTGTGTAGTGTTTTTCTCCTCTTTTCTTACACAGCCATGATCTAATATTTAGGCAGGGTGGCAGAAGGTCAGAAGCCAGGCTGTAGTGTCCAGTGACCTGATGTTAGGTCATGCTGAAACTAGCCATTGCCTGTGCAGTGGAGCGTCACGGGCAGTGTACAATAATAGCTTAGCTGAATAGTGACGTGTGGGTGTAATGAGGGATGTGGGAAGTCACTGAGCAGACAGTAGCCCAACATTCAACAGATGAATTATCAACTATTGAGTCAGGGGAATATCACTCTAAGCCTATTGTTGCAATTTAATAACATTTTTTTTTAACACAAGAAAAAGACACAAATGCACTTCAACAGGGAAAATGTTGTTTACGGCTATATGATGGTTGTTACCATGTTTACAGCACAAAATACATTGATTCTTGTAAGGTCAGGATTTCTCAGCAGATGTTGTAGTATAGCTATAGACTGATGTATCGACTGTGCCACCAGCTTTACCCACTTGGGGGGCATTTCATGCCTTTACTGACAACTGACAGAAGAGAGATGACAGGAAATGAAAGGAGAGTGAAATGGAGAACAAAACATTTTATGAAGCTGCACTCCCTTAGGCCTATAGTCAGCGCCACAACCAATGGCCAAGAGCCTCCAAGTGTTCATTTTTGAATTAATGTGTCCATCTGTAATGTTTCATCTAACAAAATGTGTTCCTCCGTTTGCTTTTTACAGTTTCCATTTCTTGACTGCTTTATTTTAGCTGGCTTTTCTTAAACCTATAAATATGTTTGTGGTATGCCATCATGAAAACAAATGATCCCAACCCACGGAACAGTTTTCTATCATTTTAAATTCATCAGTGTATTGATTTATTGTAACTAAATAGAGAAAGTGTAAAATTATTCTAGCAGCACATCACTGACTGCACATGATGGGTCAGTTCTCAATACATGCTATGAATTACAGGAATGTTTCACATCACCTCCATATAAATTTTTATCTTAAGGGCACAGTCTGACATCCAGCCAGAGCTGCACTAACAAGGTATGTCTCTGTATCATAACCAGTCATGTTCCCCTCTCCCTGCTCCTCTCCCCAGTCTCCAGGATCTTTGAAACTAGCTCAGCAGGGGAGAGGACCTCGGCGGTAGCATTATACTTCAATAAAGTTTTCTTTGACCTTTCATTTTTTACAATAAAGCAAAAATCTCAACACACCTGAGTTCAGTCAGTGCAATGTAACCCAAAGTGAAGTCCTCTGGATGTCTCTGTGGTACACTGTGAGAGACAATGTCTGGTGTAAGCCATGTGAGATGGTGCTGATATGTTGGACTGTGGAGAATATCATTTTTTTTCTTTCACAAAGCTCAGACAAATCTCCCACCAGTGTCCAGTTCCATAGAAATTGAGGTTTTCCAAGCAAACTTTGTATTTCAGCCCAGTGGATGTATGTAGATGTTGAATCCTCCAGTCTGGGTTTAAACCAGAGGAGCCTGTACTCCACTTTAAGTGATGCTTTTATGTGTCAAGAGCTGCAGTGTACGTTTTGTCTTATTTTATGTCTAAATAACAGAGTGCAGACGAAGGTGACTCAGCGTTAATACAATTCATTGCTCCCTTTAGTACCATCACCATCATTATCCTGCTCAGATTGGACCCTGGCTTCAGACACAAAGGGGTGTGTGTGTGTGTGTGTGTGTGTGTGTGTGTGTGTGTGTGTGTAAAGGAGATGAAAGTGAAATGATATGTCGTGCGCTTGTGTTCACATTCTGGCAAATAGCTGCATATTTATAGACGCGTGTTTTAATGATTTGTGGAAGTGTTACGTGGGCTAAGACATTTCGAGTGGACTGGAGCGTGCATGATTGTCTGTGTGCACGAGTTTGTTTAAAGATCACATAAAAGACATTTAGAATAGATGGACTCAATTTCCTTAATGCCAGTCATGCAGACACCTTGCAGAGACAGTAGGTTTCTGAAAGCCACTAATAAATCTAGCGTACGACAGAGAGGGAGGAGCGAGGGTCAGCAGAGACCAGGAGGGAGAGAGGGCATAGAAACAGAGTGAGAGAGAGAAAATGCTGGACGGATGCTGAGAGACAGAGAGGACAGCTTTACGCTTCTCCCTTTCTCCCCCCAGTGTGGCCATCTGTACAGAGTGCGATTAATCATCCCGTATCCCCAGACATGGCAAGCCGATGCTGTGACACTCAAAGCCTGTGTGTACATGAGTGAATTTTACACTTGTGTATGTGTTTGTGTGCCTTTGTTTGGGTGTGCGCTTTAGTTCTCCAGCCAAGTATGTGCCTGGGTGTGCATGTCTGTGCTATTTCTACAGTACAAGCATGTGTTGGCCTGCATGTGTGTGTCTGTTTCTCCCATGTTTGTGTGTGGGAGAAAGTCACAGACAACATGTGTGCACGCATGTTGGCATTTATAGCGTATTCTATTTGTTTATTGTTGTGCCGGCGGTGGTTACGGCTAGTCCTTCCTGGAAGTCGAAGGAGAAAAAAAGGAATCCAGACAGAAATGACTTCAGAAAATGGTACAAAAACAACAACTCAATTATAATTTCTCTGATTATTAATCAATGATTTGTCAAATTTAACAACAGATCAACTCCTAATGAAAATAAAAGATAATTATATCCATTATGTTCACAATTCCCCAACAACCTTTAATAAACATAAGATTCCACTCTTTTCTTTAGTGTTCTTGAAATACCCAATTTCTCATTTCTATTATGAAGACTGGCACTGCACCAACCACAAGGTGACAAGACACAGACAGGTGTTGGTCTTTTGTGTGCATCTTACACTGATTTCCCTGAGACCAACAGTTTTCAAGGCCAGAGCTGACTTCAAATATGGGAAATACAAGAGACTTAATTAGCATAAAATATTGCTTACTACTTCAAATTGCTTCTTTGTTTGGCCAACCCCAGTGATATTACAATTTAAAAGATATATAAAAGTAGAATATCATCAAAGACGAAAAATCACAGAATAATGTTGGCCTTTTTCTAATTTGATCCCTTGATCCCGCCAGAGTTTACTTTGTCTCTCACTTTCTGTTTTCTCTTACACTGCTAAGAGGGCAGGAGCAGGATGACTGATTGGAAGAGAAAATGCTGTGAAAGGTCAAGTGAACATCAAGTGCTCACTTTCAGGTCTAGATGGTAAATCCATGCACAAGTAACTCCTAATCACTGCAGATGCTACAACAGTTATTATATTAAGTGCTATTATAAAGACTTCATTATTGAGGTCTTGAGACTTAACATACTCTTTCTCAGGAGACAGTTTGAAGTCATATGAGGTTCAACAGTATATCTAGATGGAACATGAGACACATGATGAAATTGTTTTGAAAACTGCTACAACTAAATATAAATAACACTCTCTATTGTCTCTATGAAGTTAAAATGACCAAAAAAGCAGTTTCCAAATGGCTAAATTTTCATAAAGGTTTCACCATGCCACTGAAACCTTTGTGTACCCTCATTAACTGACACAGAAAATTGAGGGATAATTTAGAAGGAAGGAGAAAAAGCCAAACCAAGAAAGAAATGTACTGTGATGGGAATTAAAGGGAAGAGGTGGAAAGGGGAGAGGGATTACTGAGTTGCAGGAAGATGAATAAAAATGAAGATAATGGAAGAAAAAAAAGGGAGGGGGGGGGTCGGTCAAGTAATGAACAGGGTTTGTAATGGCAAAGCCCTTTTAAGAAGATATGTACTGTAGAAGGTGAATCGAGAATAGAAACACTAAGACAAGGACAGAGAAAAGTTTGTCCAAATGTCACAAAGACATCGTTGGGTGAAGGGTAAAGGACAAGAGGATGGAACGGTGAAACAAGGGACACAAGTGGCAGTAAGGTCAGACACAAAGGGAACTCACAAAGGTCGTAAAATGCTTTCCAGCACCATAACAGATCAGGTGTCTGCCGTAGCATTTGCAGAGGAAATAGAAGAAGAGCCCTAATAAGGATGAAACAACCTCCATCGCACGTGCAAAGTCTTGGTGATGAACTGGGGTTTCAAACAAAACATGGGGGGAGACGAAGGAGGGAAAAGAGACAGAAAACGAGGACAACTGATTGGTCAGGGAGAGGACAGTGGGAGAGGTACCCAGAGTAATATGGAGAGATAGAAGAGACCTGAAAATCAGGACAATGGTGGGTTCTCTCTGGTGAAAACTAAAGTACTTGAGCTCCGCTTTGAGAAGGTTGATTACAAGGCTTGCCAAAAAATTATAGTCATCACAAGTTAACTGGAGTACAGGGATAACCCTTAATAGAGGCAACAAAATGTCAGTGTTGATGTCGCAGTTTGTCTTTGTGGCTTAAATAGATGAACAAGCAGCACAGATTAAGGCATCCTGATTGAGATGTTTGAAAAGGAAGGGTGGGGAGGGCTGGAGGAGGAAAATGCTTGACAGGTAGAAGAGTGTAGTGTAGAGAGTGAGGGAGATGGAGCGATGAGAGATGAGAGTGCTGACAATGTCAGGATAGATGTGGCAGAGCTGCCACCATGCTCACCCGGCGCTGGGGAGAGACAAGAAAGAGGGGGAGAGGATGGTAATGAGGATGATCTGGAGCTTTTGGGTGGGACTCTAAGCCAAAGTGAATGTTTGTCATAATGTCAGGCTAATGCCCGTGTCACCAGGCAGTTATTTTCCTCTGCTGCCACTGATGAATGCAGGTGGGGCTGGGGGTGGGGAGAGGGGAACTATAGGCAGACATTTTTAAAGGATCTAGGGCCTGTTTATGCCGGTGCCCCACATAATAGTACTAATATGTTTTAATCAGTCTGAGCCCTGCGGTGTCCGAGAATACATTCACTCAGTTCCCACTATAAGAGGAATTCTAATATATTTTAAATATCCTGAGCCTCAGGGTGTCGAGACCAGATTGGATTTTAGGTCCTTACTTAATACCCATATATTTTAAAGGAGATGCCAGACATTTTAACAAATGAATGTATTATTAATCAGTATGGGAGATGCACACACACAAAAAAATGTTGTCATGATGGTCTTGACCAGAAGCATCACAACATCAGTGTTATTTCCACTGCAGTTCATTTGTGTTTAACTGGATTCTTTGTCAGTGGAGTTTAAATGTCCAGAGTTTGACCCTGAGAAATGTGTGTTAGTCTTGTTTTTTAATCATGTGCCCTCGATAAATGCTTTGAATTTTTCATACTAGTAAAGCAGTGTGTCTTGAATATTACTTTTATTGCGGATAATATTTAGACTGTGTACCACAAGCACACTCTATCTCCAGTTCCACTCCAAAATCTCTAGAGAAATATTTTGCAGGAGGCACAAAATGCTTCAAAACAACTATTTGGGATGCTGTGGAGCACATTGCGAGGAGACAAATTCCCTAATTTTGTAAGCTAATGTGTACATCCGCTCTGATGTTTTCTGGTGGCTTGGGATGTATTTTTTACCCATGTCCTGGATTGGACAGTTGACTTACACTGCTCCTGTAATTTAGAGGGGATACACACAGAAATACCAAACCATTCGTTCTGCCATAACCTCCACTGCCTGTCAGGAGCACAGTCATGGCACATTGCACAAATACTGTACAGTCAGCGCATTTGGTGTCAAACTATTGACAGTGTTTGCACACTGCCTTGGTCCATTCACTGTCTGTATTTGGAGTCATTAGAATCTTACACCTTAGTACCATGGCCCACAAGTCTGAACTATCTACAGTTATCCTGTTTTTGACCCGAGTGAACTGTCAGATACTGAATTAATTAAATTTGAGTCTTGGTAAGAAAAGTACCAGTATATTATTATATAAATACCCTGCACCCTGACGTTCAGCAACATTGACCAAATGGGTCGTTTGTCGCCACCCTCCAATATAAGCTTTCTCTTGAAATGGCTCCCCACTACCAGTGCACCATTGCCCAGTGTACTGAGCCTTAGTAGCCATGATGAGAAAAGTAAACTCATTAGGTTAAGCTTTTCAAATAGAGAAGCTTTAGACCTTTATTACACTTAAACAAGAGTTCCCACCATGAGCAAAGCGCTAGGCGACAGAAACCATCTGCCTGTGCCATGGTTTGGTTGTGTGTACCGGGTTTGGCTAAGAAGAAGAACCTCCTTAATGTTAGAGGACCTTCATCATGTGTTGGCGATGTTAAAGATATGGTTGGTGTTGTGAAACAATGTCAGACCCATCCATCCATCCATTCATCCATCCATCTCTTTGTCACGTGACTTCCTCTTTTGCTCCTGTTAGTTACCACAGCTACAGCTAGAGGTTGCCTATCAATAAAATATTACTATGGGTCATAATAAGCTGCTGGCACAGACAACCTATGAGCTTGTGTTTTTATAGGAGGACACTGTCTGTGTGCTTACTTTTAGATCCCCACATGACATACAGCATTGTGTTTTTATGAGCCTGGCCCCCTGGGTGCGAGTCAGCAGTCATTCAGACTGGGTGTCCATGTACGAGATGTAGCATGATTTTAGAGGCGGGCACAGGGTGTCAGAGGCTTGCTGTGTTTAGTTTAGGTCCCCACATAACATGAGTATTATGTTTTAATGAGTCTGAGCTCCAGGGTGAAAGAGACTCTATTTACTCTGTTGGCCAGTCAGCTGATATAAAACATGCTTTGAAAATGAAAGTACTGGCAGGGACTGCAAGCTAAAAACAACAGATTCAGAGTTTCAAAGCAACACTCATGGCAACAACAATGCTATTTTGCTGCACAAGATGGAGAGAGAGACACAGAGGGGGGGTGGGGGGTGGATGAATAATGGATAAGCATACACGGAGGTGGTGGATAATGAGGACAACTGTGTTGTAAGGGATTTAAATACACAAATGATTTTAGAGTTTAGTGGTGATACTCCTGGCAGTGACAATCACATTGGTTAACATACAGAAATAGAGAGAAATAAAAGGCAGAATATGCGGAGGACAGGGACACAGATGAACTAAAAGTATGAGGAGGTAATGGTGTCGGGGTCTGCATGAGGCACAACAACATCTGCCGCTAAAACAGAGGCACCATGAGAAGATGTTAGAAAGGGACAGATAATGAGTTCATTTGTATAGTGGGATTTCAGCCAAATTGTTATGTACATTTTAAAAATGTGACTAACAAACACCCCCTCTCTGACCAGGACTGTAGCTACTGGTATCCTGCAGGACTGGGCTCTAATGATGTAAACCTTCATGAATCCCACTAAACTTGAATCAAGAATGATTTCCTTCTTTGAAAAAATCTAAATCATTCAGAACATTCTTTCTTCTGTGCCATTAGTGGTATGTATGACAATAACCTTTTTTATAGTTGAATGAAACTTGCCTGGTCCTTCTGTGGTTCAGACAGAAGAGAACAGAGAGGAGACTTCTGTCCATCCACAGTCAAATCCCTTTTTGATCTCAGAGTAAAGTTGGTCTTTGATGTGGAGGTGCTCAGCTGAGACACATGTGCCTGTCCAAGTGTACCTGGAGGCAGTGGCACAGAGACAGGGCTTTTATTTATTTATTTGGTTAGTTTTCTACTTTAACAGTTGACTACCTTGACATGTTATCAGTGCTTCATTCCTCCAGCTGAGACTGGAATAGTTCTCCTGGAGTTTGCAACATTAATCATGCGTTTCTGCACATAATTCCTGCCATTCATTATCTTTTCCATTATAAATATTTTCTTAACACTTTACCACAGTTAAACAACTTGAGCTGTTACTTCAGCATTGATTCCTTTGAGTGTGATCAAAATATTATCTCAGCTCAAAAAACAATACCAAAAAAAGTGTTTTGCCAAATACAAAGACAGAAGATAAAGTGAAAAACGCAGGTAACCGAACAACGTGCGACAGATCACACATAATACCATATGATTATCTGGGTCTGAGCAGGAGAATTAGACAAAGAAAAAACCCTGACTATGAAAACGGAGGATCAAGGATGAAAACGGTGCTGTGTTCTTGCAGATGTGTAAACGTGCATGTCTTGATGGATCTAGCTGCAGTTTTGATTAGAGGAAGAAATGAGGCTGGGGAGCCGGTGAAAGAAGAAGACAAAGATGGAGAGAAGAATGCGTGTGATGCATGATACATTACTGCAGTGGTAGATCAAGGCCTCTGCATAATGATCAAAGTGCTTTTGTCCTTGTTAGAAAATAAAAAGACATGCGCACACTCATGCACAAGGACATGCCTACACGACAAGCACATTGCTGCAGACACACACACATCCTGGCCTTTACACACACAAACACACACTTATCCATCACACCATCCATATCCAGTTTACTATTATCCATCACAGGCTAATTCATTAGTTTCACTGATAAAAATGTAGCTCATTAATTCACCGCTCTTTGTAGTGTGTATGTGTGTATGTGTGTGTGTGTGTGTGTGTGTGTGTGTGTGTGTGTGTGTGTTTGCTTGCTTGCAACAGCAGGAGAGACAGACAGAGGAGGTCATAAGAAAAATTAGGCAGATTGAAAATTCATTTTGGAGTGTGTGTGTGTGTGTATGCATGCATACAATTTTATGCACATTTGTGTGTGGGCAAAAGTCATCCAATTTAAAGTGGATTGGGATCCTTTTTTAAAAACAGCAATGAAAAAAAAAATACATTTGAGACTGGTGAGGAGAGGGAAAGCAAATTCAGAAAAGTTAGAAAAGATGCATGAAACGTTTTTTTTTCCTCCAATAAGAGTATGGAAATATTATTTACAGTATATGTCCCCGGGAGCAGGAGGAGCTGTGGAGGCTGTTTGTGTCTGAAAGAAAAAAGAATATTTACAGTAAGAGCAAACTGCCAGCCTAGATGACTGAAACGTGAGGGGAAGAGGCAGAGTTCAGGCTGAAAAGAATGTTGACATGGAAAGGGCAAAGTGAAGGTGAAATGGAGGCAAAGGGCAAGAAGGCTAGAACTCACCGAAAGGTGGTGGATTTGAGACACAGTGAGAGAGGGAGTTGGGTGACAGAAGATAAAGAGGGAAAAGGCTGCACCTCAGGAGACAAGCCCAATGTAGAGGAAATGACAGATAAAGACAAGTATAAAAGTAGAGAAGGCTAAAAATGACTGTGAATACTTCACATCATAAATGTGTTATAACAAGATTATCTACCTGCTTTTGTCACTGCTGGTTTATAGCTGCTAGGTTCAATGGGGAATCTTGAAATTCCCATTTTTATGCAGGTATTTCATGTGATTTGTGAAACTATTTGTATTATTATACTCCTGTGCTTTGTCAGTAGATGTCTGTTTTTATTTTATACGGAGCATTGAATGGATTTTAATGGGGTCAATACACACACAATGTCTGGAAGGAGCTGTGCAAGTTTGCTGCTGTCTGGTAAACACTTGTAGACTGAACACAACTCGGTCTTGTCATTTTTCTGTCAGCTGTCACCATCCTTCTCTCTGCCTCTGCTCAACATCCCTTTATCGATTCCACAGCGTAGTATGTACTGAGACACACAGGTTGTTTTAAAAGTAATCTTGTGAAAATAGAGACGCATATCTTGGGACTTGTATTTTGACTCATAGACCCAGTTAATTTCTCTGTGGAGGCAAAAGAGAAGCAGTTTCCTGCCTCTGAACTTTGCTCTCTCTCTCTGCTGCTCCCAGTTGCTCCCTCCTGCTGGGTTCACTGATTTAATGAAGGGGATGGGAAGTAGTTTAACACCTTTGATTAACTTTTTCCCTAAAAATCATGTCTTATGCACAAAACTGTATCAATTGTTCTCACGCCTTACCTCCTCTGAAATGCAGCTGCTTTCTTTTTCTATCACTTCTAGTTGTACTGGACTGTTGCTCAGTGTATCTCAGTTCATGCTTTCCTTTTTATGGAATATAGAATTTGCATTCCTCCCTCACTTTATTCTTCTAGCATCTCCTCACCTCCCATGATGCTCACTCCTTTGACTCCCCACCTCACACAACTATTGCTACCTCACCTGCCACTATTTGTGCTTGACTAGGCTACATTGCACTCCGCCTCTGTCTTCTTTGTCAATTCCCCTTACACCTCCCTTTCCCTCCCTCAACTTTGCTCTGTTTCTCAGTCTGTCTGTCATGTATTTTTTAATGCCTTCGAGACCTGCAAGTCTGTTCAGATTGGCTCTATAATAAAACATTTGAGTTGTATGTATACAGAGGGAGGGGAGAGGAGGAGAAAAGGTCAGAAAAGAGAATATGTGATGGATACATGTTCATGCTTTAGGGGTAGAAAATACCCCATTTGGGAATGTTAGGGGCATTTGAATGGTGGAAATAAAACAAAAGATTAAAAATGAATCAACATATGGCAAAAGGGAAACTAAACAACTACCAGTACAGACTTTCCAAAATAAAATCAGCGTGCTCTCACGGGCAATATGCCAAGACTTTATTTTCCACATTGTGCAGCTTTGGCTTCATTCATAACACATCAACAACTGCATGCGGTCACTGCTGTTTTCTGCTAAATATAACTGCAATCCATCTTCATAAGTGCCTGGACTTAAATAGGGGAAAAATGCAAATCATATGCATCGGCCTGATTTATAATGGCTGGACTAATTCATGCAGTGACTCATCAAAGAACAATAGCAAAGAACCCCAGCGTCGCTACCTGTACTTAACACCTTTTACCACTGATCATTAAGATAAGCTTTTAGGAAAAACACTCACAGCTCTAGTTTGTTTGGTCCTGGGTTGATACTCACAACACATCACAGAGCAAAGAGAGGCATGCGGAATACATTACTCATGCAATAAAATAAATGAGACATGTAATTATTTTGTGACTGTTTATTGCTTTTTTCAATGTGATGAATCGTATTTGATTGTGATGCAGGAATTGGAGAAGATTTTTAATTAGAGTGGTGAGTCATTTTTGAACATCATCAAACCAGCTGCCACACATTCATCTCATACATATTCCCAATTGAATGTCTCAATTCTGTCCTATGGTTTAGTTTAGGGAGCAATGTATCACCTCATTTCCTCCCATATTATAACTGTAACATTTAGCACAACCAGAGATGCATTATCATTTAATTTGATTGTATTGTTGGCAATTCTTCTTGTATCAGTTTTAACTACATGTACACGAGGGCCAACCTTAAGCGTCCACCTTAAGGGGAAGACAGATACTACTGGTAGTGAGTCTGTTGCCATTTATGCTCAATAGTCTTGGAGAATGTACTGTATAACGGTTGATTTTAAATATATAAATTGGAGCATTAAAAATGTACAGGTACCTGCTAAAACACATTTGTAGTGATATTAATGGAAATGTCAAATCTTAAAGATGTTGTACAATAATGTTTCAAATGCATACTGGTAGTCATAGCTGCACTGGCATTAGAAACCAGTTATGGATTTTCAGATATTCGGGTGAAAAGAGGCACAGGGGCAAATGCTGACCAAAGTGAATGAGAATCAGTGAGATAATTAAGTGTCTATTTTTGTTTGTGTGTTTTCAGTTTTGAATGCATCCACTGACATGTTCTCAACTTGACTTTAAATATAGCATCATGATAGTGGGATCCATAAAAAGCAAACTGGCAAATAGGTTAAAAATGAAGTAGGAAGGAAGCTGGCAGAGACACAGAGTGAGACTTAATATTGTGTAACGAAGGAACGGAAGAAGACAAGAAGGGAAGGAGCAGTGGAGGTGTAGTGACCTACTTAGCAAGAAACGGATGCTGTGTTTGGAATGTAGTGTACAGGGAGAGGAGGAGGAGGAGATGCATAGAGAGTCATGACAGGGAGGGGAGGGGGACGCCAAGAGCCGGAGACAGAAAAATGATTGGCGGTCAGCCATGTTGGATCGTCTGGGTGCTGGTGAGACAATTCTGTGGTGTTGTGCTTCCGTGTGTGCACACATGAGCAGAAATGGTGCATGGACACCTAATCCTCACGCAGCACTCTCTGTTAGCATGTTTCTATTTTATTAGCAGGGAATGTTATACTGAGGCACCTCAGCACAGTAGCAGCATTTGCACCTCCTGGGCCAGTCCTGTTTCTCCATAAATAAATCATATTAGAAAAAAATGAAAGCATGTTTCTTTCTCGTATTTAATTTTCTCCTTCCCATCTGTGACTGTTAGTCTTCATCTAAATTCCACATTGTCATGCTGCCTGCATCTCTAATGCTCCAGTCCCCCCGTCACCTCCTCCCTGCCTCTCTAATTGTATCACATTGGTATTACTTCTGCCTGCTTGGGCGGATGACAACATGAGTGTAGTCCCGCAGGCCAAAACTGGCAGGTGTACGTTTCACTGACCACATGTCACTTTAACTCTGTGAGTGTTAATTTTCCTGTCTTGACTGTGTGTGTGTGTGGGTGTGTAAGAGAGAATACGATGGGGACACATGGAGTTGGAGGGTGAGCTTAGGTGAAGTTAGTAAGGAAGGCATCAGTATCCTGCAGCAGCCTCCAGTGGTTCTGCATCAGGTTAATTGCATCCTTAATGTACGTTGTCCCCATATGTGAAAATGTATCACAACCTCCTGATGCCTTTACTGCAGGACTATTGAATTTCTGATTATAAAATATACATGAATAAGAGGATGTTTTATTCTTTTTCTGTAGTTCCTGAGAAAAGTTTTAAAATTCATCTTTCAGCTGGCCACTGTTGGCAATTTGTAATTTTAATTCTAAAGCAGTTAAGCCTGAGATTAAAGTGGATGTATTGCTTATTGCAAACTCCATTTTTTGACGAACAGATTTATTGATTTAAAAGTTTTACAGTTTGCAGTTGCAAAATGTGTATATTTATTATAATTAAATGCTAAAGTACAATAACTTTTTAATGATGTTATGAAAGTAAGTTGTCTCTTGGGGTCAAATCATTAAGATTTGTGAGTTACAATTAAGGAGATCTGGCTTAAAAACACATTTATTCTGTCTGTTGACCTTTAGCCCTGCCCTGTAGCATGTTTTGCTGTACCTGAAACCAACAACAACAGCTCATTAATGTCATTCTATTAAACTTTTTATGATTTTCAGGTGATATGCTGGATCTCTCATATTCTAATTGACGAACACTGAATTATACATTTCCACATTTTCAGTTGTTTTAGCAGGTCTTTTTACTTTCAGGGTTATTGTAAAAATATTCACTTCATATTTATGAATAAGTTATTTATAGATTCTATGAAGTTCTGATGAGACATTTTGTGTTGTAATCCTTCCTTTTGCAGCACAGTCATTATATAAATACCCTCAATGTTGCACACATGAATATTGATCATAGAGGCTTGGAAGTTGTACAAGTGGGCTGTTAATTAACCCAAGATCATTGCAGCTCTGTTCAAAAGAGAGCATCAAAAGACTTCCTTGCATCTCATGTTAGTATTTTACATTACATTGTATCTTATGTGGTTAAGTAAGGCTATTAGCTGACACTGTTATTATTCTGAGAAACTTGATACACGTGGTGTAACATATGAAATACCGTAGTTCAAAGAATTGAGGAGGAATTGTAATTCAAAAAAGAAGCTGGAATTGGAGAGGATGCACCTCTCGTGTGAAATGAGGAATAGGTGTAGCCTCGAGAAATGTTTGGCGTTATCACAGGGAGGAAGATGGGGAGTGACTTGGCAGCACTGATGAAAGTTGAAAGATGGTTTGAACTTTTGGGTGAGCCAGAAGGGAGAGTGAGGAGTCTAGATGAGCCAGAGCATTGGCCAAGGCATCTGCCGCAGGGGAAAAGGTGCCAGGTGCAGAAAGAAATTATTTTGTAAAAAAAAAAAAAAAAAAGCATTCCTTTTAATATTGCACTAGCAGTGGAAAAAGCGAGGCACACTGGTAGGAAATGCAAACTACTTTGCCTCTGATGTGTGACTTGGGGATAAATGTTTGATTGACACACAGTAGAAATGTGGGGACAGGTCAGAAGTGAATGTTTGTCACAGATATTTGTTTCATGTAATGGAGATTTAGTGCAGAGGTCCTGGTGAGATGAAGTCTGCAGCCATGTTGGGGCTTCTGTGAAACTCACTCAGTATTGCAGTGCTTTAACCAGCATGCTCACAATGGCCATGCAACATTAGCATGCTCACTTTCCTGCTTGGTAATAATTCAGCGTACAATTGAGGCTAATTGGAATGGTTGGCTTGCATAAAGTGAAATATTGAGATTGAGAAAATGGAAATTTTGACCTTGAATATCTGAACAAAATCTCACATCCATCCATCCATCCATCCATCCATCCATCCATCCATCCATCCATCCATCCATCCATCCATCCATCCATCCATCCATCCATCCATCCATCCATCCATCCATCCATCCATCCATCCATCCATCCATCCATCCATCCATCCCCGGCTGAGAGGTTTCAGCCTGGATCAGAGTGACTGACATCCATAAGGCTGTGCTGCCAGCGCGGTTAATAAAAATGAGATTGTACACTCGTCACACCAACATTGATGCAGACAGCATGACTCAGCATCATTTTTTAAATACTCACTTGTATTGAAGTTTTGTTTGAATTACGGGTTACGGAGCACGTTTGTGCCGCAGTGTGCAGAGATGAGAGCTGGGACACCGGGGTGGTGGCCAGTTGCTACACTGATGTTGCAAGGTTGGTTTTCAGCCGTGAGACACCAGGTGGAAGACAGAGAGCCTCTGTTATCACTCATAACAAGTCACAAGTCATGTACTGTAGTTAATGATCACAATTACTCCAGAGCTTTTTAATTAAAGCTGTAAAATGTAAAAATGTAGCATAGCCACGGGAGAAATCCTGCTTAGTTCCTCTTTAAGACAAAGTTCCCCCAAGGTGATAATGATAACATTTTTTAGCAGGATGTTGACACTGTTCAGACTCTGTTTAGACTGTGGAGACGTAGTTGTCCTGTGAACCCTGCAGGCTCAGACATCAGACATGTGTATATGCTCATATTGTCCAGAAAGCTGTGAGTGGGATTGGTCTGTCTGCTCATTCATATCTACACTTGTGCATTCATAGCACAAGTATGTATGTCATCATGAATTGTGTGTGTGTGTGTGTAACAGCTGGAGGTCCATCCAAATCTGGACAAGTTGTATATCAGAGGTGTGGTTTTGCGTGTGTATGTGTGTGTCTCCACCTATCCCACCTCCAAAGCCCCAAACAGCTTGTAGTGCCGTCACAGACATCTGGTTGCCAGTGACTCTAATGGTAGCACTGATGTTTAATACTGCATGAGAGATAAGAGCAAGTGTGTGTGTGGGCGTTCAGGCAGCAGTCATCTGTGTCATGTATTCCTTTTGTGTTGTTGTTCGGTGTTGTGTTGGTGTCCTTGGTTGGTGTGCTGGAGAACACAAACATTTTAGGCTAACCTTTTTTAGCAGCTGGGCACTTACAGCTTTGAGGGTTTTTTTTTAAGAAGAGGGAGGGGAGAATTGGGGAGCAGATAAGATAGGGGGAAATGGAAAATCTAATGAGAGAATATGTGATGGGAGGAGGACAGGAAAGGGAGAGATTTGAGAAGGAAAAGGGAAGATTCAAGCGCAAGAGATGGCAGGTGAAGAACTAGGCGAGGAGAGGGGAGGAATGAAGAGGAGACAGAAAAAGACAGGAGTGCAGGGGAAATGAAAGGAGACGGAGCGAAAAAGCAGAAATGAGAGGAGAGCCAAGGAGAATATGAACGGAGTGGAAAATTAGAGAGTGTTCTGAGGAGGAGTGGAGGCAAGGCAGAATGAGCGATAATTGATTAGAAAATTCAGAGAGCGAGAAAAGGGAGAAAATGAAAAGGAGGAAAAACCCGGAGAGCAGCAGAGATCCTCTATTGCTCATTAGGGTCATTATACCTCCGTCTGGAGCACACACACACACTTACACACACACTGAGAGGATTGAAAGGAGAAGCCAATTTAGTCGGGTATCAAAAAATGAGCCTTTTGATGAAAGGCAACGAGGGACTGAAGGGAGGGCTTGGTGTGTGTGCTGCTGTGTGTGCGTGTGTGTGTCTGTGTGTGTGTGTGTGTGTCTGTCCCCTTAGACTGTGAGAGTAGTTAACACTTGCTCGATAATATGGGTTTATGAAGGACACATGCAAACATACAAGTCACACAAGATGATGATTAGAGCGACACAGAGGCCAGAAGGAAAAGTAAACACTGAAAGTCAGTAAGGAGGGAAAGAGGGAAGAAATGAAGGAGGGAATAAAGTTCAAATGAAGTAGGAATGAAAGGATAAATAAAGCCTGGGATGCCCCGAGGGACTCAGACACAGAACGGGAGGAAGAGGTAGAGTGAGGTAGATAATGGTTTTGTGAGATGGAAAAAAAATAGAAAAAATAGAGCCTGTATAGAGACAGGAAATGAAGGTGAAATTGAAAGGATAGGAGGCAAATTGAAATGGAAGGAGAAGGGAGGAGTGGTTGTATTTTGGATTCAGGTACTTGAACGACAGGTTGTGGGCTGCCAGGCGAGCTTTAGACAAGCATATGTCAAGTACAGGTACAGATAATAAAAAGCCAGTAAAGCCTGAGGTGGTGAAGGCAGGGGCCATGTTGCTCATGTGTTGCAGTCTGGATGTTTACCTGACCAAGTCTCTATCTGGTCGGGGCCGTCGACATCAACTCAGATTTCTTTTCCACAAGAAAGCCTAAGACAGAAACTCATTTGGCTAAAAAGGCTTAAAAAATGTAACTAAATGGCGTTCACAGTGGTGTCCTGTTATGTATTAGCGAGGCTCTGTTAAGGAAATCGGATTGGTCATGGCTTCTTTGTTTCTCGCTTTGGGAATGACTTGTGGAGGGTTGAAGAAGACAGACAATGACTTTTAATTAAAGCCAGACCAATATGCCTCGCTCTCACCATATTGGTCACCAGTCAGAGCGGCTGCAGACATTGGCCACTGAGCTCGCACAAGCATGAATTCCCAGGGGAGGAGCTGCACGGTAATAGGTGATTTGGTGTTTTATATTGAATTGTGAGGGGGTCTCAATAACGATTCACAACAGGCATTGGTTCTCCAATCACTATAATTGGTGTTCAATATTAAAGCAGATCGATGTAAGATTCCCTCACCAATAACCAACAGTGTCATTTGGGTGACCTTTTGGTTTCTTGAATAATCCAGTAGCAAAGGACAGATCAACAGAAGCACTATGGCTGCTTGGAAAACAGATGTAGAGGGTGTATGGTTCAAATGTGTGCATTACTTGTATAAATAATATACATAAACTACTATACTGCATACAGTATCCCACAAAAGTGAGTACACCCCTCATTTTTCAGCAACTATTTTATTATATCTTCTCAAGGGACAGTACTGTAGAAATAAAACGTGGACATAACAGTATAGATTTATTTCCACCAAAAATAACACAAAAGTAACACAACACACAGTCCATTATTGTCTAAATGGCTGACAACACAAGTGAGTACACCTCTCAGTGAACAGACTGACTTGGTGCAGAGTGCGGCGTGCGTCTGACCTCCTGCTTCTTCAACATCCAGTCTTGTGGCCATATGAGAGAATTGTACCCAAAGTACTAAATTTAACAGCTCTAATCCATGATGCACAATTTATTTATGACCCGGCCAAGCAGGCAAATTCATGGGGATGATGAATAGGACAGGTGGCTTTGCATGTTTGAACGACTCTCATTAAGGGTGTACACATGTGTTGCCAGCTATTTTGACAATAATGACTGTGTGTTGAGTAATTTTCGGTGGATAGCAAATCTATACTGCTATACTAGCTGAACACAGACTACTCTAAAGTATATCCAAGTTTCATTTCTATAGTATATTGTCCCTTGAGAAGATATAATAAAATGGTTTCTGAAAGGTGAGGGGTGTCCTCACTTTTGTGAGATACTGTACTGTACACAGAATTAACAGATTTGTAGAAAACACATAGCT
Source organism: Trachurus japonicus (assembly GCF_045865225.1). Taxonomy (NCBI): domain Eukaryota; kingdom Metazoa; phylum Chordata; class Actinopteri; order Carangiformes; family Carangidae; genus Trachurus; species Trachurus japonicus. Next base: position 29,434,117 of record NC_140924.1, read on the forward strand.
CCTACCTTTGCTTTTTACTGATCTTTTATTACTGAAGCCGGCCGTTGTGAAACTGTAGTTGATATTACACAGGTTTTCAAAGTGTCTCCATTATTTATGATGATGTCTCTTATAAATGTGTTAGTGTAAAATGCAGAGATCTTCTAAGACTACAACCCGTTGCTCATCTTTGGTTTTATCTGTTCCCTGCGCTGCATACAAACATATCCCCTTGTTTCCCACACACTATAATACATTTCCTGTCTTATCCCACTGGAAACTACAGTATAGGATTGTGTTCCGTCAGACAAGAAGGGATTTTTCAGACTTAAAAAGCAGATCCCACTGCAGGAGCCAGATAATATCAAATGGTAATATGAATAATATGAACGTCAGTCCCATTAAGCTTAGAGTGTCTGCACATTTTGCAAAAAATGGATTTTTATAAGACCTTTTAATCACAGTTAAAAGGAGAGAGAAGATCATTTTCCTAATTGAAAATAGTGCGAAACATACTGGCTCAGGGGGCTTGTGAGTCTAGACTGGATTTTAATTTGGTGCGTTGCAGTTACATGATACAGACATGCATGCCAAGTCAACTGAGACAACAAGACACCCCAGTTTTGAAAGACATAAGTAATTAAATTCAGGAGATGGCCAGATTTTTCCAGAACTGTCATATAAACTGTCAACAGACTTCCCTGGGAGTCAACCCACTTACGCATTTAGCCATGAAAAAGAAAATGTAGGAAGATGCGTCTGAGACACTGAGCCAACGAAAGTAGTGACCATGTTGTGAAGTTTGCAACCGTTTCTGTGTCAAATTATCCAAAAAAGTTACTTAAAGTATGATTTTATTTCTGTTTGTCTCTGAGAGCCTCTTGCAGTGTGGGGTTACAACCCAAAAACCTTTCAGAGGAAGGAAACATCACTGACACTGTTACAGGCTGTGAGAGGGAGGTTGTGATTGTTGGCTTCATGCAGATTAGATGGTTAACTCACCTTGTCACATGAGAACGGAAAGCACAGCAGCAGATAGAGCAATTCTGACATGTTGCTTTTGAAACATCAGCTTTTGGTAGCGAAAAACAATTGGCATCAAACAAACTTTATTCATTCCCTCTGAAGCTCTTTCTCTTCGTCTCATTTCTCTTCCCTCTCACCTTCAGCCGCTCTTCCTGCCACGATTCATCCACAGTTCTCGGATTCAAACATTAACATGGTACTTATATTCTCCCCTCTCCTCATCTCTGTGCTATTCTGTCTCTTTCCTTTATTACTCTCTTTACCTCTCGGTGCCTCTGCCTCTGCCTCGCCGTCTGCTCCCTCTCTAATTGGTATGCTATCAGTTGGGGCTCAGATATCGCTGTCACTTTTCTTTCTCTCTGCCTCAGACACAGAGCTGGAACACAGTGTGTGCTGTCTCGCTGTTTCCTCTCCATACATTAGCTTCAAGTGTACGTTTGCCGTCTTCTTCAACTCCACGCATAAACAAAAGCTGAAAAAAAGAGAAAAAATGAAATGATAGCATAATTGGGTGATAGTCAGTGAGAAGGTGAAAGGAAAGGTGAGGGAGGGGAAGAAGGTGATAAATGTGGAGGACTCTGAAGTGGGGATACAGAGTGAAGTGGCAAGAAATAAACTTAATGGTAAATGGTTCAGAGAGTGTCTTGGAGAGTTTCAGTGTTATTACGAAAGCAAGCAAACTGTGAAATCTGGTCTTGGGTCCACTTAAGGAGCCTGAGGATTTGGGCCATTACCGTGTTGCTGCTTCTAAATGGGTTTAGAAAGTAACAAGGATCTTGTTCAGTCATTGGTGGAAACCACTTAAGACCCATAATCAAGCTTTCTTTACTTCTCCATTTCTCTGAGTAATTTTTTCGCTGCCTTAATACGTAAGAACTGTAGGCAGGCAACACTGTACTGGAAGGTTTTTAAAAGCACGTTTTCATATATTGACAAAATACTGTTGGGTTTGGCTTGGTCTCAAGTCGTCTGTCATCTAAACATTCAGTGATTGGTCCAGTAGAAATCTGACGGGGCTGGATCGATTTTCAATTGGATGTTTCCTAACTTAAATCTCATGGTGAAAACCGAGCTTGAGAAATTCGCCCTGGCAATTTGAGACCAACAATGAATAAATACGAACATGGAGAATGAACGAACAGACTGTTGGTCAACCAAGGAGATCTCTCCAAACCAATGTTAAATGTGTTGCACAAAGAGTTGAGATAAATCTGACACACACAGTTTGGTATTTGCAGACAGCACAATGTTACGAAACTAGCTTACAGTAGTACTGTAGTCTCTGCTCAATATACACAATTGTTTATTAATACATTAGTAATTAAAAAGCTGCTGCCTTTTTTACTTCTTCAAAGTCACATCAGCTTTAAAGTCAAATGCCAGAAAGGTGAAATTTTAAACTGAATAGTATATCAAGGAAGTATTTAATGATATTAAAGTCTACTTTAGCCTTTCGATAAACACAGTAAATGAAGTTAAATCTCTCCCTTCTTGCTCAAGAGAGCCATCCCTCCCCTTCATATATAATTCACAGCCATGAGTGTGATAGTTATCTCCATGATAAATTGCAAGGCGCTGTGACAAATCCACTGTGACAAATGCACAAACATTTCTTTTACTGCTTTTCATAGGTCCAGTTATCTCCCAATTGTAGGATAAAACGTATTTAGTCAAACCACTGATAGCGCAGTGGCCAAAATGTGTGGGAATAACACACTTCCCCTGAAACAAATGTTCAAATATACTGTGAGGCTTTTCTTAATGTTTTCTCACCTTATTACACTTGTTCAGCAGCACAGTACACTCAAGTGAAACAGTGTATATCAAGTTTTCATGCCTTTGGCTTTTTTGTTTTTGATTTTGATTTCTCTCTCTCCACCACACGCTCCGCAAGGTTTATGACTTGGGCCTCTGAAATCCATCCACGAGCCGTTTTGATATTCTTGAAAATGCATGGGCTTCATCGGGGAAATCCACTTGTTTACCTGAAAGGAGTTTTTTCTTTAAATAGCAGGCAGGGCAGCAAAGATTTGTAATGTTCCCATGGCAGAGCAGCACTCTTTCATACAGTGTCAGAGAAATACACCACTGACCTATGCTGTACAGAGCAGGAGAGTTTTTGAGTGATATACTTCGTGCATGAAATGGAAAGGTGTTGTAGACAGCAAGCTATTGACAAAAAAATAAGAAGCACAAACACAGACTTACAATGCAGTGTACGAGAAAAGTGTGAGTCACAGTAAGACGACAGATAAGACTCCACTGGCGCCTTAATGCATTGTAATGAATTAGAAGTATTGATGTGAGCTTGTGTACACACCTGTTGGTGCGTAATGACAAAACTGATTTCAGGTGAATCCACAGGAAAATGGGGATAATACTACAGACAAAGAGCGAGACAACAGACACGTATGAATACAGGGCAACAGGTGACCAGATAGTGCATTGATATGCCAGGGAGATCATTTCAATGGCTTTTACTTAAATTATTATTGTCTGTGTCTCTCCACAGAGTGTGAGAGACAGTAGACAGGGAGACAATGACATGGAAAGAGTGTTAGAGAGGAAAGTGGGGTTTTCTTGTTAGAAAGCGCCCTGGGCTGAAAGAAGCTAACACCTTGACTTCAATTATTAACGTGGCACTTGGCTTTTCATCAAATCATCCTGCACAGTATCTTTTCCTTCTCACTCTGCCTCTTTGCGGCAACAAGATCTTTAGTGGCTGTGCTTGGGCTTGAGTCCTTGTTGCGTGTGAGATAAAGGCTCCATCCTGTTGCTGCGGGCTGTTGTTGTGACACCATTCATCTTGTATCTACAGTATATGCCCTCAAACCAAAATTAATTCACTCAACATTCACAAAAGCAGAAGCACAAAGTGCAGCATCCCACATAACAGACGAAAGTTAATATGAAAATACTTTCACAGAGGTAAGCAAACAGAAACAGTTCGTTTATTGGAGTTAATTGTTAGAAATTCTCTCATCCAGTTTATCAAGTGAGATTTTAACTAAAAACTATGACACAAATTTTCCATGAATGGTTTTAATGTCCTTTGGAATTACATTTTCAGAGGTTTTTTATTTGTTTTTCTCTGCAAAACAGCCTCTGTTTAAGTGGTTCCAATAACCAGGGCTCCACCATGATAGTTTTGCTGGTTCCAGTTAACTTCACATCCCATATATATGTTTGTGCACTAAAGTGTAACAACAAACATCTGTCTTGCTGCATGTTTGATTGGTCTCCTGACATGAGCAAGGCAAGATTGTTTCCACTTAGGAATTCAATTTGGCTCAATATTGGCCCATGGTTACAGTCTGCAAATGTTTTCTGTGTGGATGTTTGTGTGCACATGTGTTTACGTGCCTGCATACAAAATCATGTGCAGTAAATTTATGGAAATACATTCACTATATACTGTATTCCTTATGTTGCTCTTGTTGTGTCTTTGTCTGAGACACTGTAACCTCACCTCAGGCATATATAGGTGTTTCTATCAGGCTTGTCGTGGCTGATACTTGAATTAACAGCACGATCCTTCTGCAGTGTGTCTTGCATCCCAAGTGAACTCAGTTCTACAAACACACACCCACAAAAAAAAGACCAAAAAAAAAATGACAGAACTAATTAGCATCCACTGTTCTGGATTTCATTTCATCACTGTTCTTCTGTATCTGACATCCAGGTACTGCTGTTAGGATCTAATGCAATATAAATATAGTTTCTGTGAAGCATTACAGTATGATAAAGCATATTAGAAACCATGCAAATGTCACAACTTACCTCAAGTCTCAGTGTTACTTTCCATTTATATCATAATCTTCGAATATTGATAAATTCCACCTAATGATCATTAAGTTTGACTGCATGCACAGCATGCATTTTTTTTTTATCAGGCATTTAACTTTTAAAATTCCTGATGCTTATCATAGAGCAGCTGGAACGATCAGATTAACAAAACACATCTCACTTTTACACCTGGCACAAATGCCAACCAGGAAACAACACAGCAATTGTCATTGTCACTTACCATCTGGCCTTGCAACAGAAATGCAGCCGCACACATGCTGAATTACAAACCCTCTGTAGTGTGTTTTCCCCGAGTCACAAATATGGATGAGAGGCCATGCAAACAATCTACTATTTAAATCTCTCTTGTGGTGGCATACATCTACAACATCTACACAACATCTTAGGCTTCACTAGTATTCCCAATACACCACTTTGATCAGTTTTCATTAGTCTTGGATAATATGGATCAACACCCAGCCAGCAGAGTACTGTTGAGTACTGTTATTGGTTTCAAAAACTTTTCTTCAACTTCAAGATGACAACAGCAGCCAGGACAGGATGTCAGGGAACACAAGAGCCTTTGAGCTAGTCACTTCCTCTTTATCACTTTAAGTTGTTCTGGATAAACGCGTTAGCCTAATGCCTAAACTGTGTGATTATGCAGGGTTTTGCTGAAAATTGCTCTGATGCTCAGTCTGCTTGTGTGGATGTATTGACTGAATAAGTCAAAGCTAAGAGTAGCATTTGTTTCACTGTGAACAATGCTTAGTATTTTACAGTATATTCCTCCCTGGGGATGCAGCAGTGTGATATTAAATAACAATGTGCAATGAAACCCCGGGAAGCTGTCGGACATCCAGTCACTCACTTAAACCCAGCAGTCAACATTCACAGCTGCATTGTCTACATCCCTGGCCTGCAGTGTAAAGGGGTGGCTGAACAATTTTAAAAATGTATCCAGTGCACAGTAAGGAAAGATTTAATGAATAGAGAGGAAAAGTAAACAGTGTAGGTTTTTCCCAGGAGCATTTGCAAAGGAGAGTTGGCAACTGCCTCCAGACTATGTGGAAACCAAAGTGCCCTAGAGCTGCACTTGGCAAACCACTGCTATTGAAAAGCTCTGTTTACAGATCATCGTTGTTGTTATCAGCTTGAAAAAGAAACCATATCCAGAGAGAAGAAATTAAGTGTCTACAGATAAAAGTTATAGTTTTTGAAGTTACTATCATATGGAAGTGTTTTTTTGGACTCAAAGCCAGACTTTCAATCTCAATTCAGGGGGAGTTTTGGGGGATGTCATTCATACCACAGTATTTTATTATTAGGAAAGTAGAAGGGAGAGGCCCTCATTTAGAGATGAAGGTTTCATTCAAGGTCTGTTTTGAACAACTGTCCTCATCTGAAATGTCTGCTGATATTTTTGAGGAAATGATTCTGTCATCAAGAGATTCAGTGCAAGCACAGCGGTAGAAGCTCAGCTAAATAATGAACTGTAATGACACAACAACAGCCTTTATAAAGAAATGTTTTTATTGTAATCACGCATCAAATATAAAACCTACTTTTTGAATTTAAGGCAAATATATTCTCTACAGAGCAAGTTGCAGCCTTATTCATTCATCAGAAAGTGTGAGAGTGGAACTTTTGGGATCTACTTCAGTGACACTTGAAATGCTGATGACCAGCCTCAAGCTTTTAAAATCAAAGGGGAGTGTTGGGCTTTATGAAAATCACAACCTGGAAATTGGAGCTTTGAGCCTTGAAACGGCATATTGCACAGGCGTACAGTAGAGACTGTGTGTGTGAGCAGCTATACTTGTGACAATTTCCTCTGCTCCAGCATCTCATGAATTCACAGCTTTATGTAGGCAGTCTCTTTCAACTTGGCCTCCATTTTATGTTGAAAAAGACGGGAACTCCTTGGTGAGGGGGATTTCTGTGAATAAGCCATACTTTGAACTAGTATGAAGCACATAGCTCAACCAAGGCCAAACAATCCTACACATGTTTGTCAAATCCAGGAAATAATCTGGATCTGCACCAAACTCTAAGTCATAGATCTCAACACCAGAAATATGTCACATCAAGATCCATCCGATATTTTCTGAGAAGCTGATGAATGTATCTGTAAATGCCAGATCTCACAACATTTATAGATATTTCCTGCATCCACTCCTTTAACCAAATCAGAATCAAAATTCATTGGTTCTTCCTTGTGGTCCATGACCCACCCCTCCACCAAGTTTGTTGCAAATCAGTTTTTGTGTAATCTATTTGACCAAAAGCCTTGGTGGAGGTAAACATATATTTTCCACACGTAGCAGCAATGTAGCAGTGAGGCTCATGTTAAGATAAGTGTGCAAATTGCAACAGTAGTTAATTTGCTGCTATTGCAGTAAATGTGGAAGTGTGTGTGTGTGTGTGCTGTGCTCATTCTGCCATGTTTCTATTAATAAGTGAGTTACGTGTAACACAGCGTCAACCTGATAATGAGCAGTCCATTCATTCTGTCACCATACAGCAATATTGTGGCACATCTTTGTCAACTGGAGTAATTCAGGGAATTATATCGCATTTTGATCATTTCCAGTTGCCTGCTTGAACAACCAGGGCAGAATCACATTAGGTAAAATGGTGAGTTGTAAAGAGCAAAGAGATAATGAAAAATTATTGTTGGACATAAATGTTGGCAGTTCTGCACATCGACATTGTCTGAAAATATTACTAACATATCATCAGTGTCGCACAACATTGTTATAATTATAATTTCTACTCATCTTTCGCTTCCAGCCCTCGAGGGGCTCCATATGTTGTAGTGTTGGACAGTCCTCACTTTCCTCTTCACATCTACTCTCCTCCCTCTCTTCTCTCTTGCCAAGTGGTTTGGAACCATCCAGCCTTTTCGTTTTTCACTCTTCTCATGCTTGTTTTCTCTTTTCTCATCTCCTCATTATGCTCTTCATGTCTATCGGCCATTTCCTTCCAAGGTTAATTTCTGCTTACGTTTCAGGCGCCTATCTGATGTGATGCTCTGCATCCCTGCTTCATCCACGAAACAGGCCATTAACAAATGTTGTAGAGAGTGCTGGGGATAGTGAAATGAGTGAGGAAATCTTGCACTAATGCACTGAAATATTCAACTGACGATAACAAAGGAAAATGATCGATGCTGCATCTTACACTTCTGAGAAGTTTGCAACATCTGCTAAATGCATTTTGCTGTTTCAGACATTTTCACATCTTAAAACACAGAGTGATGGGAAAGGCTGAGAGAGATATGACAAAGGTCCAGGGTTGGATTTGAACCAAGCACTTTTATGACTGTCTATTCCCCCCCTGTATGTTTGTTCTTCCCTGCCTCTCTCCACCTCTGATTACTATGCTGCTGCTACTGTATGAGCTAACCTGACTCTCTGAGATTGAGGGTTACTCAATCTCAGAGAGTCAGGTTAGCTCACAGCAGATTGCAAAAGCTTGTATCATTATTATTTCCTAAACACTGAAAATGGAATTGATTGCTTTAGTAGAACAGTTGAATATAATTGACACACAAAAAGTATCTGGGAAATGTTTAAAAATCACACACCCACCAAGATTACTGGAGCTTGTAGAGTGAGACAGTACTGTAATAGGCTCAATGAAAAAAGTAAATCTCAAATTGAACAAATGTATTTTCCTGCAACTGCAGCAGTATCCAATGTAATTCATACTATCCCAATTTATTTCTACACTGCTTTGCCTCCAAATTGTATTCACTTGGTGTTATTTTATGTTATTAATTATTGTTTAATACAATATGGAGACTTTCAAGTATTTTGAACATTTATTTGTTTATCTGCAACATGACGTTTTCAGTTGTATGAAGGACGCCACTCTTCACTTTATTGTATTCCTGTTCTTTCCAGGTGTTCCGAAGCGGTGAAGGAATGGGTATCCGTCTGGACAGCGCCTCTGCCTTCCAAGGTGCTGTCATTTCACCCCACTACGACTCCCTGCTGGTAAAAGTCATCGCCAGTGGGAAGGACCTGCAGACAGCAGCTTCCAAGATGAGCCGTGCCCTGGCTGAGTTCAGAGTGCGAGGAGTCAAGGTAGGACCTCAACCACATGTGCTTGAAGGAGCTGGTGCTCTGGGAGGCACTTTGCTCCATTTTCATTTGCATTTAAAGTTCTCTTTTTTTCTCCGATGGATGTGGCCCTAAATGTCTGGTATGAGGAAAGATTCATTCAAGGCAGCAGAGTTGTAGGTTTGATGCTATAGGCCTGCTGTGAATGGCTTCATAAGAGCGCATCACAAACAGTTTGAGCCAGTCCAGCATGGTTCATGGTGTGATGCCTTTCAAACTGAGAGTGTTAGCCAGATAGCTTTTTGTAACGTCTCTGTGTATTTAACAGTAATCAGCTGTAGTACAAGTGCAACTTACTAAAGTGGTGCTCCAGACTTCTTGGACACTTAGCTTTACTCTGTGTGACCCACGTAGTTGAACACATGCTCTCTAGTCCTGTTTACTTGTTTGCCTCAGATGCATCCTGGAAAAAGACAGACGCTTCTAGTGAGAAGCAGGTTGTGCCATGTGATGTCTGCTGGTCTAAATGCTTTTACAGACAGCAGTGGTTTGAGCTAAAGTCGGAGTTAACAGAAAGGGAATGTGGGGCTAATTAAAAATAAGGAGCTGCAAGAGTTCATGTACCCACCATATAAGTAAATAATGTCATGAACCACATCACACCTCCTTTGCCCTTTGATTTGGCTTATTTTCAGTGCTGTGTGTCTATATTGGCTCAGGAAATAATTTTTTATGTTGATATCATTAATATTTGTATCCTGAATAAGCCAGAGTAGCACAGCACATAGATCAGACTCAGTTTATTTTGTATTGTGACTTTAGGTATAAAGGTATAGAGGGGGGTATAAACATGACAATGAAAAGGCAATATTAAATAAGCTGGGGCAGGGCAACTGGGAAATAATATACTTTCTTTATTTATGTCAGCCTAACAAATGTTGCAGTGTTAAAGGAGGAAGGAATTAGTCTTTGATATTCTGAGTTATGCTTCAGCAGATGGCATATATTTCATAGAGCTAGTTAATTGTTGAGTTGGATGCAAACAGAACGCAGGATGGACAGTTGGAAGATTTCTCCTGATCATCATTTTACTTCTGCTTTCCACACATGTAATTTACACATTTTCATCTTTTTAATTTTTACCCTGCAGTTAAAAAGGACAAACCTGATAACACATGCAGGGAGCTCATAGCGTTTCCTTTTCTCCAGAACATTGTGGTCAAAGGTGTGTTGTGCTATTAATCAAGCTGCAACTGGAAACACTGCGTTGGTCAGCCAAGGTCTTGGATGTTTTTGTTGTGGACACTGGTGTCCACAAAGACTCATTACTGTGGAAAATGAAGCATTTCATTTCAAGGAGAGGAAAGCAAGGTGAATTAGTCCTGTAAGTGGTTCAGTTGTTACCTTTTTTCCATGAAGCTGAAAAAGCCAGTAAATAAATAATTTCACATTCCAATAAATAAATACAACATTTTTGAAGTAGCTACTGTAAGTGAAAGGACATATTGCAGTCATTAAATGCCACTGAAGGCATTTTAAAAGGTTTTCTTTATACAGTAGGTCGAGTAGTAGGGTGTCAGAAAATGAACAGTGGTGATTTTTTATATATCTAATTTGATTTCTTCAACTTTCTTTTTTTTTTCTTTCAAAACCACAATTAAAACTTATCCTACCGCTGTGGTGCAACAGCTGAAGTGTAAATGAACTGTGAATTAAAGTCAGCAGTGGCTAATATAAATTTGGAGGTGTGACCTCACTTCTGTAGACCAGTAGCAGTTGTTCACTTTTTGCTTTGAGTAATTATGATAAACAGATTGTGTCTTTAAGTGTTTTTAACATTTGCATATATTTACATTCTGAATTGCACAGAGGGTTTCTTCCTACAGTACCTAGAGAGATGAAAATAAAGGCCATGATAAACGTAAAGGGATTGCTGTAGCTGGTGGAACCAAAAATTCTATCAGCTCAGTCATAGTAATTCCTCAATCTCCTTTGAATTAGTCATGATGAGGTGAAATTGCAAGTCAAATTGGTCTTCTCAACTCTAATTTCTCATTTAACTTGGAGTGCACTTTACAAACTGTCAGCACAGATTTAATAGATTAATTTTCCCTTCTGATGAAGTGAGAAAGCGTTTGATGTTTGCAGAGCCTTGATGCGCCTGTGGACACTGTCCTTTGTCCTCATTGCTCTGGTTTATGTAAACAGGCTCTGAGAAGTCAAATTAATGTACTTCTCCTAAGTCCCTCTGTTGAACAGATTCAGTTGTTTCTCCGAGTAGAGATTGGTGTGCTGTGAAAAAGGCAGCAGTGAGACACCTCCGAGCCTGTGCTGATCAAATTTGAAATAGAATACCTTCTATCTATCTGTAGTTTGGTGGAAAGAACACACTGTAGCAAGGACTTAAATTAAACTTTACCTTTCGTAAGGTTGCTGGTAGAAAACAGAAATCAGAGCAGCTCTTCACAAAGACTTGAGATTCAAGCAAAAATGGCTGCTTTTCTTTACTCCACACACCATTGAATTTAAAGTCTGCCAATTCATAGGCACCAATATTAATGGTCCCGGAAGAGCCATAATAAGGTAATCAGACCCTGCCAACTTGATAAGTGCAGGTGTGTGGTGCCAGAAAGCCTTTGAAAGGACACGGAGAAGAAAACATTTTTTTCAAAAGCTGAAATAATTTGCCTTTGAAATTACCTTGCAACATTCATTCTCTTCCCTTCTTTTGAAGGTTGAATTTGACGCCTCTTCCACCACCTCTTTTGAGCTACTCCATCCTGTTTCTACTGTAGCTGCTGAACATCCACCATGTTTCATCTCCTTTGTGTGTTGTCTTTGTGAACACACACGCTGTTACCTCACACTCTTAACAACACCATAACAAGCCAGCGCAGCCAGGCCAACATCATTTGTCAATGTAAGTGGACAGTAAGTTGGAAAAGTGTTTCATGTGTCCTCGAGACTTTACAGTCCCAGAGTTGACATCATTCAAGCACTCACATTCCTGTCACTAGTGGTCCAGACAGTGACCTTATCTTCAAAGTAAGCACACATTGTTTTGCACTTTGATGTAGACTGAGTTTGTGTCCCTAGTTAAGACACAGTTGCTATCGTCCCCATGTGTAGGTGTAGATATCCCCGTGTATTGTTTTAATGTTTGAGCCTCTTGGCTCACACATGGTCTCACCATCGTCTTGAGATTTATCTTCAACTGGTGAATACTTTTTAGTCCACCCTTCTTCCTGTTTCACTGCGATATGTGATATCATAGAAAACATACATTTACAAAAATAAATGTCTCTTTTTGTAGAGTTGCTAGCTCTTTGAAGAGTTACACATGTGCTGTGATGAATGAAATGTCTTTAATTGATGCAGCATGCAGAAAGGACCCCAACATGGCTGCTCTCCAAAGACTTCTAGAGTGTCCTGCTTTGTTTGCTGCCAGATTAACAAAAGAACAACGTGTAACAAGGTTGGCTCAGTCAGGTGTTTCAATACCTGTTTCAGTACAATGAGCCTTTGGTGTAAACACCAGCTTGTCTCATGTGACATCCTCACACTGAAACCCATACAATGATGACAAATCAACACATTCATTCCTGAAATGTTCATGACCTCATGAGAACCTGGTTTATCTAGTTTTTATCTCTGTGTTATAGAGTTACATAATGTACGTTCATTTGAGAAAAGGTGGCCAGTGAAAATGTCGGGCAGAGAAGAATTGTGGCACATTGTCTTGTTGTTTGTGTTTTTTCGAGCAGTGGCCTTGGAGAGAGTGGTGTTGCTGTGCTGGAATGTCACCAGTGAGAGGCCGAGTGTTGGCAACAAATCCAAGGCCTATTAATGCTTTGGTCTGCTCACAGAGATATGACGCTGAGGGCTGACATTCTCATAACTCCAAGCTGTTGGTTTTTTTTTTTCCTTCCCAATGAAGACAAATGTGGCTCCAGTAAATCAGACTTTGACTGCACCAGACTTTTACGACTGTTTTATTAGTTTGGTGGCTCTTATGGTTGTTTTTTCCACGTTACATATAGCAAAACCTTTCAAGCAAAAAGCACAACGCACTTGCCACAGTAAGAGTTTTTTGGTTTACTGTACACGCAACTACATGCTGCTCACCTCTGTTGTGTGGAATTATATTTGGCATTTGAGAAAGCTCTGTTTATCTCCTGTGTTTATATGCATGTGTGTGCATTTCAGCATGGACTGTGTGTGTGTGCGCGTGTAAAGGTAAAGGATGAGACATGTGTTTTGACCAAGAAAATATCACGCATCTAGCAGCAAAAAGAGAGAGAGGGGGGGGGGGTTATAAACAGGAAAGTGACAGGACTGAGACAGGAGGGTAAAGATAGACGGATAGAGGAGCTGAGGGGAAATGGCAAAAGGGCAGTGGAGCTGGAGAGAGCTTAACAGAAAATGACAAGAAAGGTGGAGCTGCACATAGAAGCCAGTTCACCTGTGTCTGTCACGTTTCTGTCTGCAGTGCACGTCGCTGGTTCAAAGTGTTAAGATTGAATAATGTCCTTGAATTTGCATGGTTATTCTTTACAGTGACAACACAAACAAATCAGGATTCATTAAGTGTCTTGTTTTTCAATCGAGGTCTCCTTAGGCCGCTGTAGACAATGCAACAAATAAGAAAACACATTTCTCACAAAACAAATATTCAACTTTTCAGGAACACGCTCAGGTCTACATAGAACTAACCTCTACCCTGATCAGGTGCAACTGTGGTTATACATGAAAAAGCATTTGCTAGATGCAGGCGAGGTATGTGACGATGAAGACAGACAGGTGGAAGTTTTCCAGCAGAAAGAGAAGAGAAAGTTTCAGAAATGGCTGTAAGGTTAAACCTCAACTTCTGTCCTCATGGCATCAGACTCCCAATATATTCTGTCAAGTTTGGTGGAGACTTCCACAAACAAGACCCAATGTGTGTGTGTGTGTGTGTGAGACCTATATTTGCGACACTACTGGCTTTGCTTTAGGCAGCATGGTTTCATTACTGCTCATCTTTACACCTCATCTGTAAGCGTGAGAGTGTTTGAGGTGACATGAGGTAGTTGCACTCACAGCGTCTGTGTGTGTGCGTGTGCACTTCTGTCCGTCCATCCTTGTGTGTGTGTGAGGGGCTGGTGATGATCCCATCTAAAAAGCTCTTTGAAGAATCTTTGTAATATTTCACTTCATTATAGGCTGAGAGATCACAGGCTGGTTTCCATCTGAAGATCACCACAGTCTTGTCCCTCTGTTACCCCGCTTGATTCCACTGAGTGAGCAGGATCTTTACTTTTTCACTAAGCAGTTCTGTCATACATGATTATTCAAGTATGACATGAGTGTTTTGTCGTCTTCCCCACCAGGTTATGAGTCTTTGATGAGAGACAATCATATTTCATGGGTTAAACTGGACTCATTACATTACACAGTAATGCTGTTTCATGTATACATAAATACATAAAATCCACTTTTTAAAATATCGAATCCTCCTTCATCACCACCTGCACCCCCCACACCCCATCCTCCTCCCCCTTATTGTTTACTTTTCACCGCCTTCATATTTCGCAAATGTGCTGCGATTATCAGTAGAGCTGGTCATTCATTACAGAGGAAATAATGATAAGAATAAATCAAATCTGTCAAAGTCTCATATCTGTTCAATGCAGTGGCATTTAGCAGACTTTCCCTCATCCTGTCAAAGCAAAGATAGAATCTTACCATTATACGTCAGTGTAGTATCACAGTAACATTTGGGATATCGGTAAACCAATAATCCAGCCCAGTCCAGTGTATGTTTCTACACACCTCCTCAGTTTACATGGTCTCAAGTGTGTGTGTACATGTATATATCAGTCTGACCAAGCACAACATTTCCCAGTGCCTTTACTGTCATATCCAACTCCTTTATCACACACCTCTGTCAGGTAAACAACTCCCTACTTTCTTTTCCATGTTCTGTCATGCTCCCCCACCTCCTCACCCGTTTGACCTCAGTCTCCCTTCATAAGCAAAGTTGTCTTCTGGTTCTCTCATGTGTACATCTTGTTCTCTGATGCCTGAGCCTTCTGGAAACGCTTCACTGAGTTGGTTACATGTGTTTTCCCATGGTCTTCTTTTCCTCTATCCTCATCTTTGTTTTTGTTTTTTTCACCTGGTCTCAGAGTCCCTTGTGTTAGCCCCTTCATAGCTATTGTTTATATTGCTGAATTACTGTAATTAGTCAAATCAACAAGTTTACTTCTTAAACCAAACACTGAGGATTGCATCCTAATTAAGCTGAAATACGAATCTAAATTTTTTATGTGAGTATGAATAAATCAGTGGTCAGGAAAAGACTCTTGGAAGATTTTTTTCTTGTATTTTCTTCCAACTAACTTGATAAAACAGTGTGTGAATGGGGCCTTGTTGTTCAGAGAGGCCAAAGTCATTTATGTCATAGAAAAAGCCCACTGTACAGCAGATAGCTTTTCATGGTTCCTACAAAACAACATCCACCACTGTGTCTGTGTTATCGCAGACACTGAATCATCTCAAACCGGACTAAATAACCCATCTTCAAATAATCACAAAATGTAGGAGTTAGAGTTTCTTCATTCACCTGTCTGATTATCCTTTCTTCTCCTGTTTTATTTGCCTTGATTTCTTGCCTTGCAGCTGGTTCCATCACTGTAGGCGCAGTGCGACCAGTGTTAACTTAGTAACACTGATCTGAAGGTCCCTTCCTTTGACCTTTGCATCATGTTGCTAAGCAGAAATAGGCAGAAGCACTGATCCAGGATCATTCACTTAGCATTTACAAAGAGGTGATAAGAAACAGGAAATCCATCTCATCTCTGAGGGAATGGAGACGCACACTCGCGACATCACACACTTGCGCACACTGACACTATTTTTAACACACACACACACACACACACACACACACACACACACACACACACACACACACACACACACACACACACACACACACACACACTCTCTCTCTCTCTCTCTCTCTAATATGTGTCTCTGGGGCTGGGTTATCTGTCCATCTCTCCTTCATTTCACACCTCTAAACAACCACTTGCACGGTACTTAATCACATGAACAGTCTTGTAATTATCTGTGTGTGCGTGTGCGTGCAAGCGTAGCCTGCATGTGTGTATCCCTATGTGCCCATTTTCTGTGTGTAGGCTATACTTAAGTGCAGTCTTGGAAAAGTCTTATTCCAAGAAATTGAATAAAAGATCAAGAACATGCAAATCCAATTACCGATAGTGAGAGTGCATAAATGAGAGTACGTTGAGGTGACTGGTGGAGGGATGAGTGATGAATTGAGGGATGGGGAGAGTGAGTCATGTTGACACAAGGATAAAAAATAACTATATAGTGAAAGTATGTAGTGTGTGTTGGGTATATAGTGTGAAACTAAAACTGAAAAGGATGAAAAAGCATCGGGTGGAAAAAAGTTGACACTGGTGGAGAATAGGTAGGAGAGAGAGAGAAACAGTGAGATGACAGTCACACCAGTCACCACGTGTTTAGCAGCATGGGCAGGGAGATAAATTGCCTAAATTTAAAGCCTTAAAGGCATTAAAGTTTCAAATCCACCCACTCTAACACAGTGACAGGTGCCTGTACTGCATGGCTACTCTTAGATTAACACCCAACAGACGCCTGTAGTACAGATGCAAAAAAGAATTTTTCATTATCAGTTTCAATGAGCAGTTTCCTGCTCCTTAACTATAGATGACCTGTTTTTCTTTTGCTGCCTATTTGCTGCCTCACCACTTTAAACAACTGTAAACACTTTGAAATGGGCATCTTTTGTCTTTGCTGTGTTTTTCAAAGTTGTCCTTGTTTGCCTACCCACTCTGTAAAAGGAACATTTTACAATATATAATGTATGAGGCACTCCAGTACATAAATATGACAAACTGCAGCTTCAAATATTTCCATTGAGCTGGGAAGCGCTACCAGATTGACATTTCTCTTGAAGTCCTTAGCCTGTACAGGTAGTTTGTGTAGTATTGTGCAGTATAATGATAGTTTAGCCTTTGTGCATTATTTCCATTAATCAGGAAAAAGAAGAACAAATCTATGGTGAAAGTGTCTGAACTCTAATCAGGCTCCCGATGAGTCCTGTAGCTGTCCCTATTTCTCCTTCTAGTGTCTACCCACA
The DNA here is from genome assembly GCF_045865225.1 of Trachurus japonicus. Lineage (NCBI taxonomy): Eukaryota > Metazoa > Chordata > Actinopteri > Carangiformes > Carangidae > Trachurus > Trachurus japonicus. The sequence goes on from NC_140924.1 coordinate 29,451,145, forward strand.
CAAACTAATCAAATTACAGAAGTGTCTGTCTGGACCAAAAATTCACCCTGACTGCAGCACTGGGGTGTATGTAAGTGCTGTAGCAGAACTAACATACAGAACCTTTACACTTGTTGGTGTACGTTTTCTCACCATTTCTTACCCTGTCACTGAAAGTGTTAATAAGTAAATGTAAATCTATTTATGGTTCTTCGGAAATATGATTTAATTTAATTTAAAAACGTTCTTATATCATGTTATAACAAAGAATCTCAAGTCTAGCACGACAAAGTGAGTCTTCCAAATGTAAGTAACAGTGTTTTGGCACATGGAGAGAGGACAACAATGTTTAACAGAGATAAGACAGAAAGAAGGGCACACTTGTTAAAATGACATATAGCATCGGTCCTAGCAGTAAACAACCACTAAGCTGTTCACTTCAACACAAACACACTGCACAGTCACAAACAACTGTTTTATGGGGAAGTATACAAGTCTTTTCATGCTAACATGACTCAGTGACTAAACCTGCCACTCCAGCTTACATGCTATCATGTAAACAAGCATACACTCTAAAACGACGCGTCAACACAAACACGATGCCTATCAAAAGACAGATGCATTTATTGCCCGAATCAGCATCTCATTGCTGTATGCACACATGTGCACACACAGCAAGTTGGAGCTGGATGGTGTCAACTGGGACTTTGAAGCCATAATCAGGATTAAACGGCTGAAAATCAACTGTGACGAAAGGAGAGGGGGAGAGGATGATATGGGAGGCGGAAAGGGAGAAGGAGAGGGAGGAAGGGGGGAGACTAGAGAAAAGAAGTTGGATGATGTGAGAGAAGGAAATTGAACCCAAATGAAAACAAATCCACAAAGAAGATGACAAAGTTGGAATTGAAACTTGGTGGTGAAATTTGTAAATAATCTGTTTGCAAAAGAAAAAGTGAATCAGTGACTTTTCATCTCCTCTTATTCCAATCCTTTTCAATCAGTAAAAAATGCTTCCTGTCCGAATTGGCTTTGAGTCTGATGTGTATATAGGAGATTTATCTGTTTCCTGTTCAGGCTACACATAATCTATCATGTTTTCCTTTTCTTAGAAATGTAGATGTAAAACGAAGATGGAAAATAGATTTCTTTTCACAGTGTTATCTCAATTGGTGAAAGAAGAAATCTGGGTTAGTGTATGTATAGAAGCACATACATGACTAAAACATACATATAGCCAACTTCAAAGTAGAGGACATGGTGTTTCCATTGCAGCTTCCTCTTCTGCCAGTTTGTTACACTCCATTCTTCTAATGCCTGTTCTTCTTTCCCTTCTTTTTCTTCTTCTTTTGCCTCTGCTCCTCATCCTCATTTCCTGCCATTATTTCTTCTCACTCTGTCACTCCCTGCTCTGCTGTAACATCACAGCTTGAGTTTCGCCGCATGCACATAAAACAGCAAAAACACATACACACTCTAGCTCCCCTGTGGTGGTCTGGACGTCTGTGTGAATATTAATTTGTGATCAGAGTGGTAGTTGGAAACACAGAGGGGTAAGGAGGCGGTGGAGAGAAGGCAATGACCTTGCTGAAGGTGTGAAATCTGATTAGTTGTGTGAGTAATGTACTTTTCCCAAGAGACGGGCTATCTGTCACACCGTCTACCGTTTGGGTCAATTGCAGGTCACAGCAACATGTGATTGTGTGCCACTGCCATGTGCTCAGTTTATTTAAGTGGAATAACAAAAAAAAAATCATGAACTGAACTAATCATGAAGTGTATGTGGCTGAGGATGATGTAGGCGGACTATGAAAGATTAGTCCGGCTGGTGAATTACTTTTCAATGCCACACCTTGAATGTCTGGAAAAGCAATTGCAGCAGTACAAAAAATGAGAAACTGCCATAATATTCCACAAGTGTGAGTATAAATGAAAACCAAAGAGAGCAATTAACGGCTTGCATTGAGAGTAGGCAGCAGAGCATACAATACACAGCCCATGTAGAAATAAAAGATAAATCCATTGGGCATGTGGACAGAACATGTTAGTGGTGTTGGTAATCTGCTCTGACATGTTGCCTCAAGCGTAGTTTGATTGAAAATGAATAGGTCTACAAACTGAGAAGAACTAATGACCAGTCAACTTTGTGAGGGGTGTTGACCCCAGGTGTAGTCAGAAGAATAAATAAGACAGTCTGACACAAAGGACAGAATGCATGTTAATGCTGCATTAATGAAGTTTTAGACTCACGCTGTCACTTTCTGGCCAACACAGCCTGATTCTGTTTACCTGTTTCTGAAATCGCAGTGGGACATGTTTGTTTCAAGAATACACCACAGTTAAATGCAGCTTCAAATATGAGAAATGGTGTTGTGCATGTTTCCATGTGCAGTCATGATAATGAGATTCAGCAGCGGTGACATGCATACAAATGCAGATACATCTGCATACACACACATGCACATAGAAGTAGGGTTCAGGGGGAAGTGGGAGTTTTTAATTAAGGGTCGGTACACATCCTGATTAATTTATGTGCTCTAATACTCCCTCTCTCTCTCTCCCTCTCTTTCACACACACACTCTAAGGAAGGTTTTAGGGCTTAATAATCCATTACAAACAAACAGTCACACAAAGACACTCACACTCATATGTAAGGAGGAACAACAAACTTCAACATATATGCACAGCGGTGGAGTAAACAGCATTATTCATGTTCTGTCAGAGTGAGACATTGGCGTCCCCCTACTGGTGTCTTAGGTCACACTCATAGATTGTGTTAATTGAAAATAAACAAATGAAGCTTATCAGACCTAATAGATCATTCTCTAAGCCTTGGGTATTAGATGTTAATTGTCTTAGTCATTTAATTAAGAGTTTTTAGAGCACAGGGCACTTTCAACGGCTCTATGCTTCTCATGGAAACAAATGTGGAAATCAACCAAACTTTGTCGGTTATTGCCATGAGCTGAGTCTGTTCCGTCACTTCCACCTGTTTGTTATTGGTATTTTTTCACAAAGATACATTCATACAAGCTGATTAGCTGTTGTGCGGTTGGAACTACAGTACGGTGGTCATAGATTTGTCTCACAGTACCTTTCTGGGGTCTCTGTTCTTTTATCAGATATTATCAAGTGTAATTGAACGGACATTAATGGAACATAGAACTCGATTTCTCTGGACCGTCTGGTCACATGATTATTCCACTCACACTCACAAAGAGCCTGAAATGCTTTCCAAACAGTTTGTTTATCACAGCAGTAGTTCATCGGTATGTGCGGTAAAACACAGTATGTTTGCCTGTAAATGCATCTTTTTTCAAATGTTTTCTTACAAAAGTGTTGAAATAAATTGGATCTGTTAGAGCTGCCAGATTTGCTTATTAAAAGGAGAATAGTCTTCTTTTCTAATGCTCCAAAAATACTGGAGCTGGAGGTCTTTTTTCTACTAAGAATGTCATCACACCCCTTTATGAGTTGTGCTGGTTATTTGACAGCTGGGTTTGCTTGTTTCACTGCAACATCTGGCAACCCAGTGGCACTGACAGTTTTAATGTTGGAGTTTTTTTTCTCAGACTGAGCCTGAGGTATACCTGCTCTCACTGTGCTCACGCTAATATAAAATTCTATTACAAGCCTGCACTGCATTTAGTGTTAGTCTGAAAGTGTCTGTTTTGCTCCTAAGGCTAAAGATGTATGCTTTGCTAACTGTTCACCACTGTTCATCGATACATTCTGTAGCATCTCCCACATGCCTCTCTCCTCTGTTTGTTCTTTTTGTTGTTCTTCACTTCTGACATTGCTAAATGCCAAGCTCAGTGCCACAGTACTCTAATATTACCTCTCTGTGCATGTGTGCACACAATTGGCCAAAATTATACAGAAGTCAAGCCTTACCCTGCAATTTCTCATAAACATATTAGACCTGAAAAGGAGTGAATTTTACCTGGTGTCATTTTTGAGTCTAAGTAGCATGTAATGTTCTTGTTGGCTGTAAAACTAGCCCTGCCCTCAACAGCCCTCCAGTTGAGACATTTACAAAGACCTTGTCGAGGCCCAACAGAACCAGAAGGCCAGCAGAGGTGACATGTTTACAGCAGTCTTGGACAAAGGCTTTCAGAGTGGCATTTTATCACAAAGTCTAGACTGCTAGTAGATCGATATAGACTCGGAGAAAAAGAGAGAAAATAACAAGACTAAAAAGTCTGAAACCCTGCTAGCGGCCCCTTGAGGCTGCATTATTCACTGAGCTTACAATCTCAAAGTGCTGGGCAAAACAACCAAAGTGCTGATAAATTTGCTGCTTTTAGAGCCAGTCCATGCTGAATATGTAAAGTTGTAAATCAGAAAGGCACAAGAGAGCAGGTCATGAATCACTAAGATTTCTTCTTCATGAAAGAATGAATCATATATCATGACAGATTTTCAACAAACTTGAAAGCAGCTCCACCATTGCAAAGTAGAAAGTTTAATGTTAACATTTCATGGACACAGGAGGAGAATTTGAGTTTGATATTGGTGTGAAGCAGATGGTAACAGGGTCACTAAAAGCATCAAATCTCATCTTCTGGAAAAAAAAAAAGAATAGTCAAATATTCTGTGGTAGCTATACAGTTTATTTGCTGTGGCTTTATGTTGCCTGTTGTATGAATGGGCTGTTGAGTTGAGGAAATAAGTAGCAGTCTGTATTTCACACAGCAGCCTCTTCATCAAAGAAGTTATTTGCTGAAAAGTTAGCGCATTCCTCCGAGGCTGGAGGAAGGAGCTATGGTAAAGGAAATGTGACAATGTAGCACAGCGTTTGGTATGGGATTATTTACAATTATGAATTTCAGGGGTTTTTGCACTCTGGAAGCCTGTGGGCCACAATGAATCAGCACAAAAAGGCAAAAAGTGGAATGACTTCGCCGCTGGTCAGAGAGGCAGAGTCATTCCCCATCCACAGTTATAAGCTGAAACCCCATTCCTTCAAGAAGTACCTCAAATCACCTTCTCTACGCTGAATCATATTCCCTCTCCTCGTCTTCTGCCTCAGCTCACTCTAATTTGCGCGGAACTTTTAGAAAAAGTCCGTCCTCCACCTCCATCTCTAATGTTTTTTTTTTCCCTGGTAATGTTGGTGATCAAGGAAGTGAAGCTTATTCTACCACTGCCTTCACTCTAAGTGGCTCTGGATAAGAACATCAGGTAAATGCCTAAAATATGAAATGCAAAATGTCCCTGAAAAACGGTCTGGGGTATCACTCTGTCACTTTAACTGTCCGTCAAAGAACTGAAATCACCCTCGCAGAGATAATTGGATAAGTAATTTTCCCTCCTGTCAGGACACTGGGAATTTATTTAAATTGATTGATGTGATCAAATGAAATCACAAGGAGTCTGAAAGCAAATCTGACTGGCCTGAATCGTCTGTGTTATTTGGCCAAAGAACCGTTAGCTTCACCAGATGTGTGGCGCTGTGCCTAATATATTCATCAACTCTTCTGCCAGAATAACCAAAGATTTCTTTGCTAACCACTTGAGAAAAATATTCATTTGTTGATTGGGTTTGCCGGGGTTTGTTAAATATTTCAGAAAATCAAACAAGGCCGTTTGATCCAGATGAACAGATTAGAAACACAGAATCAATGCTTCTCTGTCCTGCAAGACAACCAGAAACCACACACAACAAGAAGTGTGAACCACTGCAGTGTGTGTTGATGGTCTAGGCATCTTGACAGAAATTTATTTTGGACACGGAAAATCCAGCATGAGAGTCAAACAGTGTTCAAACACTTACTGGATGAATTATTTTTAGCTTGAACTTGTTTACTTCTTAAAAACAGGTGAATGGTTAGAGCTACAGCATGAAAAAAATAAAAACAGATCTCCCAGTCAATAATAGTGGAGGTAAAGGAAAATAGGAAAAAAGATGAATGAGAAAGGTGAAGAAAAATCTGGACTCCATCTCGTAAAAAAAAAGAAAAAGTCTAAAAGACAAAAGAAAACAAAGGAAAGAGTGCTGCTGTGAGAGCTGGCAAAAGATGTAGAAGTGTGACAGGAGAGGAGTGGATGGAGAGAGAGAGAGAAATTACTTTGGGAGAGTGCCTCATGTTTTGGCTGCCTTAATGACTGAGAACAAAAGTCTCTTTTCTAATTCTAATGAGTTTAATTATGACTTGCCCTTAGCCAGGTGTTTGGATCAGCTAATGTCTGGATTCATTAATTGTCAATTAAAACAGAATCAGGTGCAGGCTCCCAATCTCAGCCACTTCTCACTGCAAACATTAATGTAAACTAACTGTTTGTGTTGAGCTGTTTTATGGCAGTTGGGGGAAAAAAGAGAAATGAATCCAGGGTGGTAGTGATTTGTGATAGGAAATAACCATAGATTTTTGTAAAGCCTTTTTAAAGGCAAAATGGCATTTTCTTATCTGCGTTTTCCTGTGATAAGGAAGGATTGACAGTTTGCATTTCACTCTGTAATGTAGCTCCTGTTATTGAACAAAGTGGAGTGAGGGAGGGGCCGAGGTGCACAGCAGGAGTGAAGTGAAAGAAGATGCATAGCGCTCAGATCGATAGAAAAGCGGAGGAAGATTGTTTAGAAAATCCAGACTTTTTATTCTCAAAGATTTGAGCAATGAAGTGTGTGTCTCCATGTCTTTGTGCCTTTGGTGTGCAGAGTGTGTGTTCTTGTGAGAGACTAAGGGGATTTGTCTCATTCTAAGTAGACGATGAATTTGAGCTTAATGCTCAGTGCTGCTGCTGAGAAAACAAATACTTTCAGCTCAGGAGAGCAATAAGGGAGATGGTGGGGGTGGCAACAATAAGGATGAAGAGAGGCGATGAGTGTTAACCATGTGTTCTGTCGTTCCATCTACCTCTTCACTTCCTCATCTACCTTTCTTTCCACCACATGTCTCCTGTGGAGAAACTGCTCTGTAGAATAATGAACATGCACCAGGAACCATGAGTTGACTGAAAAGATGTGGAATTGATCAGTAATTAACAATTTAATCAGTCAATGCAACAGTATAATCATGTATAATCATGGAATTATTGTTGATTATTGGTTCATTAATGTCACCATCACAGCTGTCTGCAGACATGATATTTGTACTAACAACTGACTGACATCATACTAATGACCTTAAGACATTCAATTATACCAGTCTGCTGCTAACTGGGGAGCAGATGATGCTTTGAACCCGTTCATCAGCTATATCTGTGTAGCACAAATAGAACAAAGAGTGAAAAACCATTCAGGCCTTCTTTGTGGGTCAAGGGTCTCCTCTGTAATCCTCTAGCTTTAGAGTACAGAAACTCACATGAAAAGATTCATACAATAGTATGACCAAAGGGTGTCTTGTCCACATTTTTGTACTGCATCCTAATGTTCATGTGAGGATAGTGATCAGGGCTGTCATAGTATATGTGACTGTGATGAACTCATCCAGTCTGCCATTTACAGATATTGACTCAACCTCATGATGACTGATCATGAGATGGTATCTTTACATAGACACTGGGGAAAGAATTAAATGAATCAACAGACATGAGCATGATCAAGTCTCTGACAGGATCTAAATGTTGGTTTTCATAGTTCTTCAGTTAATTGCTCTGCTTTAATTGTTGTAATAGGTCTTAAAGTTAGAAAATACAGACCACATAGAGATCCTGTGAGGTCTGTAAAGTCCTAGAAGACAGGATATTATAGACACAGTTAAAGGTCCTCAGTACAAATTCTCTCTTTTTGTTCTTCCCTTTGAGGCTCTTTAAGGGGAAATTATGTTCAGTCAGGACTTTCAAGACTACAATGGGCATCCCAGCATAGTGGTGGACTGTGTAATGAAATTGGTCAAGCAGTGATATTTGGGTGGTGAGCAACCCTGTGTTGGTGACACTGTTGGGGATTATTCTATTTAAAATACAATATACAGCTACCACATTGTGACTGTGTGCATGCAGATAAAGGATTGTGCAAAGAAACATTGCAGTGTCTGTTTTTCCTTTGTTTCTCCTGTTCTCCTTTTATTGTCCTGTCATTCACTGGCTTTCTTTCCCCAGCATCCTCCTTCAACAATCATATTTTCGTTTTTGTTCCTTTTATTTACCTAGTCTCTACAGTAGTGCTCATCAATCATACCATTATTCTATTTCTTTAAATGTTCGGAATGATGCTATTAAATCTACAAAGGAGAATATCTAGACACTAAGGTTTCCTTGTGATTTATTGTCCACACATCCCCAAGTTCTCCGAGTGTGTATTTGAGCTCGACTGACTTGTTACTGCCTCATGTGTCTGGCTGATATGAGCAAACATCATGCTTTGATGTTCCACCTCTTGGCTTGTGTCGACATATTTGCAGTTTTGATATAAATATGCTGTTACACACTTGTCTGAAAAGCCGTAGACTTTTGCAGCACCTCCGCCTCTAAAGCACTGGAGAGGCCATCTGTGCGGTTGGAAGATTCAATTATATTTAAAAAGACTCAATAATGTCAGTGTTGAAATCCAGCAGGCGCAACCTCAAGTACACAGCAGGGACAGGGTCAACGCTTTTGTGGGCGGAAAACAGCAGTTGCTCAGTCATGAAGGTGAAGTAATTGTGTAGACCTTGTTACTGTCCTTTGTAGAATGAACTGCAGGAGCTTAATGAGCTACAGGTCACCGCAGTTTGTACATTGCACCATTAATTATGAGATGACCAGCAGGTGAGTAACATAGTTAAATCTTCCTACTTATGTTTGGATGGAAATGTTTTTACACAGTCCAGTGCTACATCACCAAATGTTCACAAGTGAGAACAGTTATTGTTCATGTATGTGAACAGACAGTGTTGTGCTTATTAAATGAGAATTGTTTCATCGTCAGAACAGGAAAAATATGTAAATGACAAAAATTTGCATGAAAATTCAGCTTTATTAGAATAATAAGTAAGAAACGAATCAGATAAGGAGCTAAAACCAGGGGATGTTAGGCTGAGTACAAGTATTACATTATAAATACTGTATGCTAATCGATGTATCACATTGTCTGGAGACATTTAGTGACTCTATAAACGAGCTGCAGCTACTTTCCACTGAAAGTAGTTTTTCCTCAGTCTTCTTCGACCGTACACCCTTCACCCATGTGCGAGGCTTTGAGCTCTGGCACAGACGTTGCTATGCCGCCCATCTGAAAATCTATGAGCCCATGATTCTTTATGATGCTCTAGATAAATGTCCACCAACTGTCGTCTGCTAAAGTTATAAATAAACTCACTAAAAGGAGAAGTCTTTGCTCTCCTCCAGGAGTGAGCATCTTTCCATGTGTCAGAGCTGATGCATTGTGTAGTCAAATAGAGCACTGATAGCCAGGCACACAGATTGGAGCGAACCGTGACATCTGTTTTTCAGTTAAAGAATAAATGTTTTATTCACATCATGTACCACTAACAGCACACAATAGGACACTAATAAACCCTCACCTGTACCATGCATAGATTTTATAGACTAATTAGTCATTGTTCATGTATGTGAATGGCCTCAACCTTGGGGCTTGAATTGCTGTATATCACATGCAAACCAGTCTGGAGATAATAACTAAGGATGCATATGTTAGAGCAAAATGACTCAGGTTCATTATTTCTTTCCCCAGTGACTCAGACTCAGTCACCACTGACAAATAGCCTGAGGCCCGTGTCATTTTGTAATATAAAACTAGTGATCTGAAAATTGTTGAATTGAATATGAAAATGACTTCTAAAAAGATAACCTGTTTCAAGAAAGAAGTAGCCTTGTCCTTTAGACAACGGATATGTTTGGAGATAGAAACAGTGCTGCATGATTTCAAAGAGAAGTGCAGCATCAAACACTTCAGGGCTCAGTGTTTTTATGGCAATATTTATTTTTCTTCTTTTTTCAGGTTTTTAAAGTCTGTAGTTGTTTTGAATACTCTTCTGTGCAGTGATGGCAAGAGACCTCATAATTTCTTGCTGTCTGAAAGACGAATTGTACAAGTTCTGAGTTGAGCTGTGTTGTTCCTCATATAGCAAACTGTTCTGCTGTAACAAGTGATGAGAAGAGTGCTATGAGCAGTGCTGGCAGCAGGTCTGACATCTCTGTATCCCTTTTAAACTGAATTTTTCATGAAAATAATACATTTTCTTCAGTATCGCTGCTGTGCTGGAAAGCAATGGGACATGTCAAAGCTTCAGTATTCCCCTTGTAGTCTGAATGCTGCGGATATCTGACAGCACTTTCATCTTAAATAACCACAAGCTAAGCTGTGGCTTAAGATGCAACAGATGACAATATGCAACCCACATAGCTGCAGATATTGTGTACACAACCCCACAACCTCAATAGATGTGGATGACATCCTATTGTGTCAGATGATAAGACCGTAAAAAAAAATATATATATATATTTTTTTTTTTTTTTTGAAGAGAGTGCTGTAACAAAATGTTTATTTCTGATGACAAATTTCCCCAAACATTTGCAAAGTTGCCTCACACTGTCTGCTGGTCAATTATGGTTCAAAGTGAACAATATTGAGGTCTTAAAGCAGAAGTAAGCGGAATGTTTGTGTTGATATAAGTCTTAAATAGTTATACAGTATCTTCCGACAGCTGTGTGTGCAGCCAAGGGATGCGCGTGAATGTGGTGACGTAGGGACGAGGACCAATAGATCCATGACGAGGGCGGGGACTGCTAACTCCATCGGCTGACAAGAAGTTAGCCAAAACCACCGGATCACTTACTTCTGCTTTAACTACTTCTTACTAGCATAATTTGACTTCAATTTAAATAAAATTGTTGCCAAGTGACTGCACAAATATTTTCAAAGTTTTGGTATGCATTGTTCACCTAAGAATTGTGTACTGATATTTGTGCACTCATCTAAAAAATTATTTTGACAAGTGCTGGATACTTAAAAAAGAAAAAAAAAAGAAGATTAAGCACACCATCCTGCAGGTTTCACTTCCTCAAGCAATGAAAGGCAATAATTTGACTAAATTTGGATTAATTGCCCGAGGAAGACCTCTGTTGGGTCCAAACAAAAACATCAATAAAACTTAAGACATGATAAAAACATTTCAATAGATTCCACTAAGTGGTGGCTGGTGCATTAAGCAGCACCAACCAACCGACGAAGGTCTGAAATATTCACCAGCAACAAAACAGTCTGAAAATTTCGTAGTAATAATCTCCTGCAGTATTTGGCTCTTAGGCATTTTAGACTAGATAAGGAGCGAGGCTGAATTGCTTACTGGCTGTCAACTGCAAAGCTGAAGAACCCTCTCTCTCAGTAGTTGGTCCCAATTACAGCTCAGCTCAGATTCCCAGTGGCTGTAAAGCTGTGAGTGCTCCTTCTAATGTCTTTAGTGCATGACTTCAGGAACCTTGGTGACTAGGGTGGGGTTTTTGTCTCACTGCAGGTCCCGGTTGTACTCTAATCATAAGCATTAGGGCCCAGGGCAAAGTTGTAAGTCCAATAGTTGGATCATATTTTCTGTTGCATAATTTTTTGCAGCTAAATCCTGAGGAGTGTGACAGTCATTTGTTCTCCCCACAAGGAAAGAAGGGTACTGTCGCAGCGCTGAGATTTGAGGAAGAATTTGCAACTGTGCACTAATTGGGTAAAGGTATTTTTGAGATTTACATACAACTCTCTCAGGTTTTCAGTGGTTGTAAATAGTGTTGGTCCAGAGGAGGGAGTGGATTTATGGGCTTTTAGACTCTCTTATTGAGCAGTCACACAAGGCAAATGTAAGTAACTGAGTGTGAGTGTGTAAGTTTGTAGCAGTCATCTAACAAGCGTTGCTAAATGTGTAAGCCTTTTATGGAAGTAGAGATAAACACTACAAATGTAAATGGTATAAAAGTTGCATCATTTATTTAGTTTTTTGTTCATTTCTTCATGCCATTACATCTTCCTTCTCTTCTACTTTGATGTTTTATTAACATCTAGTTTTCACATTCATTTATCTTGCTATCAGTATCACGTCTTTATGCCTTCTTTTTTATTTCTCTCCATCCTTGTCCACATTGCTCTCCAGAAAACAGCCAAAAAGCCTAAAAGACGACACCCAACTGTATCCGCTCCTCTTTCTCTGCTGCCGTCTCTCGCCTCTCTCTCAGAAAAGATACTGTGGAATGTCTCAAGATGAGAAGAGTCACAGAATTTCACTCACTCCTTCTGATCAGAAGTCTGGTCCCGCAGGGAAGATGAGTTGGAGGAGTAGGTGGTAGCATTGCCACGCAGAGGACAAAAAAAGAAAATGAGGAGTGAAAAATGATGAAAAGAGGGCAGGAAGCTCCCATTTCATTCCTAGTTCCAGGGGAAAAGTGAAGAAGTGATGGGCAGTGGGCGGGATGTTGAGAGAGGTAATGATGAGCAGGAGAGGCCCTGCGGTGAGGTAAGATAAAGGAGGGAAAAGGCAAAACCACCTGCGGGAAAAAATCTGAGAAAAGAAGAGATTTCAGAAATAAAATAGGTGAGGGGAAACAAAATGGGGCATAGTGAAGGAACATGAGCGATATAGAGGTTGAGGGTTGAATGGAAAAGACACTGTGGGAAAGCAAAGAGCAAAACTTCCTCAAGCTTTTACAAGAAGCTGTCAGTGAGGAGATGTGCTCCTCAGTTGCAAAAGATGGGCAGAAGTTAAATGTGGGATTTTTAAAAAACAAAAAAAGCTTGTACAGTAGACGAAGCCTAGAGAAACATACCTAAAACGCTGCATAATACAATGGACTAATGAGGAAGATCAAAGGAACTGGCTTCATTTAACACTAGAAACCAAAGCGTCTGTTGTCAGCCGGGACATGAAGGTGGTGAGGCAACCAGTGAAATTGCAGAGCTAAATTCATAATTGGAAAGATGGCCCATGAACATTGACCCACCAACAGTGGATTACATCTTTTAACTGCAGCAATGCCGGCATCAATTTCATATGCCAAGATTTCTTTTTAAGCTGACACCATTTTACACAAAGCATTGTATTAGCTGTTGGAGTTTTAATTGACTGTAATTACCTTTTTAACTGATGAAATTGCCTTAAAATAAAAAAAAATGTTGCTTCTGCTGTCAAACACAGAATTAAACTCAGCTCTTAGCTTTTTAACCTTATTTAGCTCTGACCAACCTCACTGCAAGCTAAAACAATTGACTGTCTAGTGAACAGCAGAGCATCTAGGTGCTAAGCAACAGGTTTGTGAGTTGACAGTGTGTTGATGCAGTTTGTAAATGTAATGTGTGTCGTAGTTAGAGAGGCTGCAGGTAAAGATTCAAGCTGTGAGCTCGAGTTGTGCAGCCATTATATGCCACACTATCATTTATTTAACAGCAGACCATTCTTAAGCTTCCAAGAGTAGAAGTGCTCATTCAGCTCTGAGAGACATGTCACCACGTTCACTGACACTAGCGTGGACAGGGGTCCCAGTCTTTGTGTAGCTCAGTAGCTGGGGTGGAAGGGTAAGGTGACACCAGTACTGCTGGAGGGCTTCTGTTGCAGCCAGGAGAAAACATAAAGTAAAACACTCACACACAAAACATGTGCTGTCATAATGGTGCAGGGCACACTGGATAAAGGTGTCCACCTGACGGTCAAAAAAAAAAGAAAGAAAGCATGAATAGGAGTTAAAGCTTTACTCCTGACTTTAAACAGGCCATAGAAAAATCATCAAATATTAGTTATGGACATAAAGAGAGAAAAGGTCAGAGGAGCAAAGGTTCATATTTGAGGCAACAGAAGGGCAGAGAGGTAATCAAGGTCTCACAATTAAAACATTCTGGGGGAGGAGAGAGAACGAATGATGGTATGAATGATGGCGTACTGTAAGAGCGAGGAAGAGGTGAAGGACAGAGCTGTTGAATGGACCAGATGTAGTGAAAATGTGTTGCGGTAAAATCAGATTTTTTCTTCAGTTAAAGTTTTTAACTTAGCCTTTATGTAGATTTATAGTTTTAATAACACATGTAAGTATCATGTCACATTTACATCGTATTATTGTACTCATGAAAATGTGAGGTCAGTTTTTGAAATGCAGCTGCTATGAAAGTGGAAGGATACTATATGACGATTACATAGGAAAAGAAGCTGAAGAGGAAAACTTGAGGAGAAAGAGAGGAAGGTTAATAGTCTTCAAGCGAGACTGATTCAAAGGCAAAGAACATTTTCTCACAGCCAGGAGAGCAGAGTAAAAATGAGTGAGAGACAACTTGAGTGAACGGGCGAAACAATATATGGTACAAGCAAAGGAGCGCGAGAGAGAAGGGAGGTCAGAGAGAAGTGGAGATTAGGAGTGAATGCAGTGAACAAAGGATTGAATGAGAAGTCAGTGGAGGTGAAGGAGAGAGCAAATTAGATAGGCTAGATTAAAGATTGTGGAGAGATGGTGAGAGGTAGGCAGAGCGAGGGGATAAAAGAGAGGAAATGATGCATGAAGGTAAAGCCTTGCAAGAGGCTCTGTCTTCTATCATCTCAGCACCCCTCTAGTTTGAGCATTGTCTTTCCCCCTTTGTCTCTCCTCTTTCTCTTCTGTCATTTCTCTTTCGCTCCTATCTCTTCTCCCATCTGTTCCTTTTAAAGGTGCTCTGTGTAGCATGTCATTATCAAATTAACTCTTAGCCTAATTAAACACACTGAAGCTGAGACTGTTGTGACTGTCTGAGTCATGTGGTGTAAGTGAAGCAGGTGTTTATCAAAATTCAGCACATGTCCAATAAAACCAAACTTGAAGATCTCTTTTTAGCACCATTTGGAAGCATGTTTCCTGTTTGATATCTGTATTTGGTATTATCTGTACTGTAGTTCAAAAAAGAAAAAGAAATTTAAAAATGATCTGTATCTAGTATTTAGATAAGCAAATCTTTTTATTCTTCTTTTTTTTAATTTCCTGCCCCCTGACCTCTGTAGTACTCTAGTCCTGTTCCTTGCTTCCTTCATCGATCTCCCCTTCTTTTGGCTCTTCTATCTCCAATCATTAGTTTTTATCTACCTCTCCACTGCTATCTCTCTACATCTGCCTCCTCATCTCCTCTGCTTCCTCTCCGTCAGCCTCTTCTTACACTATGAAATGGTGATGCACTCAATTCAAGATTAAGTGAAGGTTAGAAACACACCCTTTCCTGCCACTGTTTTTGATACAGGCAAACACCTCTGTTTGCTTTGATTAACATGAATGTGTGAATGTGCACAGAGAATCCCTCCAGGTGTAACTTATAATTATTCACTTAGATTGACATTATTATACATGCTCGATGATGTCATTGTGTAGCCATCAGCCTTTGTCATTAGCTCTCCTGACAATTTGTAGTCATTATTCAAGCCTCATTTCCCTTGAGCCGTGTTAATCATAATACAAACAGAAAAATTAATTAAAAACTTGATAGAAACAGAGATTAGTGTCAGGGTGGTTATAGATTCTATATGTTTGTTCAGGATTTGATTTGGTTTTGAAGCTTCCTGTCAAAATCACACCGTCAGATTCATTGTCAGAATTAAATGTCCATGACAAGTTATAGTTCTAATACAATAGCTCATTAGCCCGAAGAGGAACAGACACAAAAAGCCAACAAAGCTAAATAAGGAAATACAAAAATTTGAATGTTGAATTTCTAAATTTAGTGTCAGTGTTTTGTGTTCCTGAATTTCAAAGTGATGCTAAAATGGCCCAGCTGTGGTGAACATGTAACCAGATGACATACACATATGGAATATGGAACAAGAACTGTCATGTACTATCAGGAGTCTGTCATCAAGCAGAAGGTCACATGTAAAATTGCATCATACTCAAAACTAAAGTGCCTATTTTTACCCTTGGAAACAACCCCTAGGTTTCATATATTTGTAGGTTAATCATTAACCGTATCACTCTGTCACACTCACTTATTCATGCTTTCAAAGTGATCTAATAGATGTGAAGCACCAATACATTTCAATATTGTCCTACCCCATCTTTGTGTGTGACTCTGTCTAATAACAAATGAAAGAGAAAGAGAAGTCCCCATGAACACTTCCTCCTACAATATTACTACTATTCTCAAAAGAGTTATGCCTCTGCAAGTTAAGGTACAATGTCTGCACATATTAGATCAGTTTCAGACTTGGCTAAGTTATACAAGTTTGAGTCATGTTTTAAAGGAACCTTGGGATTATGTTTTAGAAATGATGCCGATTCAGCTCCTTGCTTAGCGTGCTCTATAAGTTCAGCTAATACTGTCAGACTCTACACTGACGCATTGACATATGCTCATCGTTGCCATTCATAATGCTGGTAGCTTTACCTGTGGTACAGAGCTGGTTACAACGGTCCCTACACTGTTTGTGTCATGGCAGCGTTCAGCTGGAGCTGGTCCAGCTGGTTGAATCCTGAGGCATCCTTAGTCAGCAGTTACTCAGCACACTGCAGGGAAATGCATCATACCTTGATCATAACTGCAAATGTCAGGGGAAGTGTGGCTGAAGGCAGACACAGCCTTCCAAGGCACATACATACACACAACACAGTAACACATGCATACAAAGACATGCAAACCCCACTGCTCCAAGGTTATCCTGTAGTGCCTATACACGCACATTTGTGAATCTGTGTTAAAAGCCGGTGTGTAGATGTGTGTGTGTGTGTGTGTGTGTGTGTGTGTGTGATGTGTGTGCACATTACTCAGCGTTTTTTTTTAATTAGTCAAATTGGGCCAGGGTTTTGCCTTTGGCAAAGAAAGCGGGGGGGGGTGGGAGGTGTTCTGCACCGTGTTGTTGTTGTCCATCACACATACGTACACACACACAGACACACACAACACACTGTCCCTCTCAAAGGTGACTGTAGCTTTTAATGGGTCCACTTAAGAGTTTGACATCAAACTCCCCTCTAACCTGATGTCTGAGATAGACACACACACACACGCACGCACACGCGCACGCACACACACACACACACACACACACACACACACACACACACACACACACGCAGCCTTTCTCTCCCTCTTTATTTTCTCCTCTGTCACTGTTAATGGTCTCAAATTAGGACACACTGTCGACCATTTGGGCAATTTCTGGTTTTCAAAGTTCAAAAGGTAAGCGAGCACATTACTGCTTAACACACACACACACACACACACACACAATAATAATAAACTGTGAAAACAGTAGTTGTGGTCAAAATAGCACCTGTTCACACACTCTGCCCACAGTGTTTGTTTTTTCTATCTCTCACACACATATTTGGAAATGAGCACCTTCAGCCATGGATATGTGCAGAGACACACACGGGCATTCACACAGACACACACAGACACACACACAGACACACACAGGCATACACACAGACACACACACGGATCTCTTACCACAACGACCTCTCTCCCTACTGCTGATCCAACTGAGCAGTAATACCCAGTCTGCAGCTTGTTGCAGTATTCATCCCTTTTCAGCTTTTTGTTTCAGTGGTGCAGCTCCCGGGGGAAGGGGGGGTGGGGTGGATGGGGGGTGGGGGGTTCTGGCTATACCCATGGGGGCCAGAGCCAGAGCCAGAGCCAGCTGTAGCTGTAGCTGTGGCTGTAGAGAAGCAGGTCTGGGCTTTGCCTGCTGCCACCATGACCCGTATAAAGAAAATGGATAAATGACTGAGTGTTTTGATTTGCTACTTCATGTTTTTAATTCACTGTTGTCTTTTTTTCTGTCTTCTAATTTGTATTTTTATAAGTTTAATTAGCTGTGTTCACATGGAGATCACTGCCAGTCTATGTCTTCACTTTGCTACTAAATTGACATTTAACTGAGCTGCAGGTAGGAGTGTAATGTCTTATATTAGACTGTCTGACACAGGCAGCTACTGTATGGTTGATAATAACAAAGCATCAGAATCATGATCCATTAGTCTTGACATCTTTTAGTTCTTGTTCTATCTCACAAAATCTGTTTGTTGTCACTTGAGCTCTCTTTCCTATTCTGTGTGTCATATCAGATCTGTTGCAGTAAAGTCTTTTGTTTACTTGTATCTTTTTGTCTTTCTAAATGCATTTCCATCTGTTCCTGGGACTCTTGATTTCCCTCTTTCCCCAGATTGCTTTTCTTTCATTTCTTACATTCCATCTCCTCTGTCATACGCTGTTCTTAATTACCTCAAGTTGAGTTACTTACCATCTACAATAATCAACGTCACTCACTGACAAGCAAACATCTTTTATTTACTGTAGTGCATACATGCACTATACTGTCTTTGACTCATGTTTGCCTTTAGCGCCAAACTTTTCCATCAAGACTGAACCACCAGTTACAGTATGCATGGCTACCTTGGAGCTATATAGTTTATTGAATAGCACTAAATTATCTCAAAATCCCAATGGGATTTGGGAATGTATGAAAGTACTGTACACTGATAGAGGCAGATAATGTCATACTGTACTTTCTCTTCACACACATTTAAATTACATTTGGAAAACACACATGCACACAAACATGACACTCCCTCATGTCAATGAGTCCGTCTCTGTTTCATACGTGTCATTTTTATTATTTATATCAAGTCCAGAGAACAATATTGACTTTGGCAAAATGAAATAAAAACAGAAAGGAAACAACAGTAATGGTTAAAAGTCATTATCATTAATGTAATTGGCTCTGTCTTATAGGCATCTGTTTGTGTGTGTCTTTGTTTTGGGGTGTGTGTGCTTGCCAGTTTGTGTTTGTGCTTTGTGTGCTTCTTCAGTGTCTGTTTTGATCATGTAATCAACATTTTCTGTTCTAATCATGACGATTTTTTGTTTAAAACAAAAAATCACACATTTTATATTTTGTTTTGATTCTAACATCATTCCCCAGAAAACAGAAACACATGGTGCGACAATAACATCATTTTTATATATATATTTATATATATATACTATATATATATGTACTTTCAAGTTTTCTCTTTTCGTTTTTTTTCCACATTGGTAGATTTTTTAAGAGTCTCTGTGGTATGTGCCAATGGATCAGTGTCCCATTAGTTGAGTTTTACAAAGTCTTCCAATGAAGAGTTTATATCTTTGTATTTTTTTTTTTTTTAACTGGTTCCTCTCTGAAAACATTCACTACTTGGATTGAACGTGAATCCATGTGGCACAAAGCAACCTGAAGTCACAAAAAAAAAAAAAAAATTAGATTCCCGCTTGAAGGTTGCTGCTTTCTGACCATGCGTCTTTGCTGGGAATAGTGAGTTATTCTGGTTCAGGTGAACATGTCTTTAAATGTATCATGTCGTTTCACTCTACTTTGGGTGTTTTGATCACCCATCTCTGATTTTAAAGTTTCACATTAATTCATCTTCCAGCATGTTCAGAAAGCAATGAACCTTTTTAAACATGGATGGAGTCCGGTTGACGGGATTGCCCTCCACAAACATTCATATACATGTGCGCACACAAATACACACACAGGCACACGTACACGTACACACATCCTCTCCCTGATCCACCAGTGCATGCACACTTATGCATCCATTTGTATTATTCATTGTTTGGTCCGTTATCTGACATCCAGTTTGAACTTGTCTTTCAGAAATGAACACGCATACACACGTTTCATCATACACACCCGTCTCTTCCATTCTGTAATCCATATCGACTCCATTGTAATCCCAATGTCTTTCTTTTAATAATGTCTGTGCTCCACTCGCTCTTTCCAGCCCATATCGATTGATCATGTCCAATGCACCCGGCTCTGTATTTATGCTCCCATAATCCGTAGGCATGGCAAGCCAAAATCATTGTCCAGCCACAGAGGACAGATAAAAGTCACATTCATCGTGTTTTGGAAAAGAGTTTCAAAATGGCCGTCAGTGTTGGAGTCAAAATAAAAGATAACAAAGCAGGACTATATCATCCTTTTTTTTTCTTCTTTTTTAACTGTTATATTTTTGTCAGAGAGAAAAGGAATTCTCCACTTTTCCGGGTTGTGTTGATGTTTTTGATCCAGTGTAAACCCTGGTGGTGTGTGGGGGCTGGGACCTGGAGAGTTGAAGTGTTAGCAAGAGTCTGGTTCTATTAGTGTATTGGCTTAACTGAGAATCCATGCTGAGCTCACGCCATCTCCGTCTCTGCTCTATATCCTTAGTGCTGTTGCTCTGTGGATGTTTTCCCCCTCTTTGATTATGTCTTTCCCTCTTTGTGACTATATATACCACTCACATTATCTCGCCTCAGAGTTGTCACTCTCTTTGCCTAGGTTTTTGTTTTTCTACTTTGTTGTTCTGTCGTGTCTTGGCCATTTTTTGGACTCAGCCTTGAGTATTTAAAGACCATTTTAAAACTGCCACGGGTAATGTTTTTTCCCCACTCACCCCCTTTTCCTGTCACATCTTTTTTTCACCACTTATTTTTCCAACCATCACTCTTCAGGTCAAGTTATAAAGAGCCCCTTAAAAATCTCCAGCTCACTTCCAGCTATACTTTTGCCTCTTCTCTTCACTTTTCTTGACTTCTCCCCGGCAAATCAAGGACTGCACAAGTAGGACTTTAGTCAATTTTACTTGTCTCTCTTCCTCTGAACTTGCAACCTTCCCTTCCTCATCAGCAATCACTTCATCTTCCCTATTCTCCTACTTTACCCTCATCAAATCAAGACCATTCAAGCTGTCCTCTCACAGAACCTTTTATCCCTCTTAACTTTTTTTTATTCTGTTCCGCTGCCCCCTACACAACACTTTCCTCCAGTTCTTCAGCATTTCTTCCATCCTTCCCTTTCTCTCTCCCCCTATCTTTTATACTGCCTGCTTTCCCACCAGTGGTCGCAGTGTTAGAGTTGGAGTTGGTGGTGTTATAGGCGTGGATGTAGCCCCTCTGGAACTCACAGCGAGGCCCGAAGCCCCCGCCGCCCTCGCCCTCGTCGCTGGTTGTTGAGGATGCTGTGCTTGTCGTCGAGGCGCACTGCACCAGCATTCCATGAAGCGACTGGCTCCGCCTGGTCCAGATCACGCTCAGTCGCTTGGCGTAGCTAACGGCACCGTAACGCTTGGCAACAGTCGCTGCAGCATCAGTTGCTAGGGCGACAGAGGAACCCATATCCAGCGAGTGCCGCCGTTTGCTAACAGTCCCACAGGCAGGACTTAGAGGCGATATGGGACTCTGATAAGCCTGTGAGGAGTTCCATTTGTCCCTGCCTCGGGGAGACATTCTCCAGTCCAGCAGCTCTGAGTCTCTCAGGGGGGCGGCCAGAGAGAAACTGGCACGATTGGTCAGTTCTCTCTCCAGGCGGGGCTTTGGGTGGTCCCTGGAGCGGGACTGACGGGGCAGGGTGGATGGAGGGGAGGGGGAGTAGTAGAGGGGAGTTCTGTCACTTTCAGGGGTGTATGGTGGAGCCTTCTCCAGCTTCCTCTGTCTCACCACCAACGCCATCTCACGGCCTGCACCCGTCGTCGTGGAAACTACCCCTCCAGCTGACAGAAACTGCTCCAGGTTGACTTTAGGTTTGGGCCGGGGCTTTGGAGGGAGTTTAGGAGGCAAAGAGGAGGCAGAATCAACTGCTTCTTTCTCCTTCTCCTTGTCCTTCTGCTTGTCCTTCTCCTTGTCCTTCTCCCCTCCCCTTTTGGAGGGCAGACCGTTGGGAAGGACCACCATCATCATGTCCCCGGAACCATTAGATTGGTAGCATCCACCACCGTTTCCCCCTTTGTCCCTGTTCCCTACACCTCCACTTTGACAGCAGGCCCCGCCTCCTGCCTCAGTGTTGCTGCTGTGACATATGTGGTCGCCATGGTTGCAAACACGGTGACGAACCATGAGAGCTACGGTGAACACGAGCAGGGTGACCACAACAACACCGCCAACCAAGATGGTCAGGGTCCCGCCCAGAAAGTGGGCTTGGAGAGAACGGCATGCTGGGTAAACATCCTTGGTGGAGAACGTGGCACAGCCCAGGACTTTAGTCGCTGCCAGTGATGTGATTGTGTCATCAAAAATGGCCAGCACACACAGGTTATAGTCCACACCGGAAACCAGGTTTTTCAACAGGAAACGGTCGCTGGTGGATGGAAGAATCCTAAAGAGGGAGGAGAGGAAAGAAAAGCGGAGGTCACTTAGATATACAGGCATGCTGTGCACAGGATGTGTAGTGGAATGTAAATTATCTGCAGTAACTTGAAGTGCAGCCTGAATATTTTGACTATTGTGGAGTGGAGGAGAAGGGTTTGAATGCTAGGCTGAAGCGGAGGAGAGGAGGGGGTGAAAGGATGGCTAGAAACTGCGCAGGAGTGGATACTGCAGTGGGGGGAGAGAGGGAAAATGAGGCTATTGATGGAGAGCGCGCCCAGGGAACATGAAAAGAGAACTCTGTCTGCTCATTTGGAGTGCAGGGGTGTGTGTGTGTGTGTGTGTGTGTGTGTGTGTGTGTGTGCGTGCGTGCTCGTACTTGAATCCCTGCATGAAGCAAAAGTTGAGCCATTTTGTGGGACCTCGCATTGGAAAAAAGAGGCCATTTTAGTTTTAGCTGTTAGGGCGAGGATTACTGTAAAGCTGAGACATTTTGTGTTTTTGATTAACTGAATATAGGAAATGAATGCGTATTGTCATCGCCAGTGAGCATGTGCTTTGTTGTCTTTCGACTGCAAATGTGTTCCTACGTGTGTCTAATGAGTGAGTGCTTGCGTGGGATAATAAAGAGAGAGGCGCTCTGAATGTGTCCTCATTTTAAGTGTTTGAGCAGCCGTTAGAACTGAAGCAGAGAAGAGGTGAACAGTAGAGAGACAGAGAGGGAAACAATGGAGAGAGGTTGTGATAAGAATCTAGGGGCACATGCTTTACCTAAGTTGTATGTGCTTGTCTCGGTGTGTGCATGCATGTTTGTATTTAGGACATACTAGAATGGTGTGTGTGTGTGTTTTCATGCTGATGAGTTTGTATCTGACCTGCTCGGGGTAAAAGTGTGTGTGTGTGTGGGAGACTGTAGCACAGCTCAAGTGTCTGTCGCTGATGGGTATGACTTTACCCTCTGCTGTCCACCCCTCTTGTGTGGGCAAGTGTGTGTTTGTGTATTTCTGTGCTGCTGAGGTGAATATTTTGCCAGAACTTCTTTTTATTTCCTCTCCTGTAATTTTTCTCTCTTTACATTTACATCAAATACCGTACCTTCTTTGTATCGTCAGTTGCAAACATTCCAGCTCTGCTTACAATGTATTCAAAATCAAGAGACCAAGGACATCATCTATTTAGCCTGCCTTTGGTTTGAATTCTAACAAATATATTTATCTTTTTGTTACATAAATAAGGGGATTATTATTTTGAACAGAGAGGCAGAACCATAGACTTGGGTTATGGTACTGTAGAGTATTGATCACTGATTTTCCACGGTCTTCCTGAGGTTTAAAAGTGAACCAAATCATAATTTTCTGAACTAATACCCAGAATATCAACAATTGCACCAATATAATTTAGGATTAAAAGTGCTTTTTGCAAAGAACAGCGTGTGGCAAATTCGGTTACAGTGCCTTAGCGAATCTCCTGGAGTGATTTGAATAGCAAGGACTGGCACAGAAATGCCTCCAAACTAATTTCCTGCAGAAGCTCAGTATGATTTGATAAGGAATTACATTGTACTGTCTGACACTCCCCGTCCCAATATAATCTCAATGGACACATGGGGCAGTCTCATTAAAATCTGCCTTATCCTGTGGCCATTAGGTCGTTATAGATTGCTCTCTAACACTGTCACAAATTCGCCAATTAACTCATTCTCTGTGCCAGAGCAACTTTGGGTCCAGGTGTGTGTTACCATGGCAAAGGCCCATTATTCTGGTGAAAGCCGCTCTTCATGCAATATCCACATATTACTGTTTTCATGACCAGTCAGCTTTCTTGGCTTCATATCCCAGCATATTAGTCATCTCTTTCCTTCAAAGAGGATCACAGCAAATCCCAAGCAAGCATAACAAGCAAATGATATGAAAAATTAAACTGCAGACACTTGAACAGTAACATAGTCCAAGAGAAGAGAAAAAGCCAATCTGCTATAATATCCCAGAAATATTTGTATCCATTCTAACTTTAAACAGATGAATTAGCTCCACTGACTGTTGCCTTCACTTGATGAACTTTGACATGTTGAGGATCTATGTAAAATGATGGACACTAAGTATTTTTGTTAAGGCCCCAAACTCCAGAGTAAAAACTAAAATTGGGAGGGAAAGTAGCAAAATAAAGGTTTTGAGTGTGTACTTTTTATAAGAGAGTGAGGCACCTTAAGAAATGAAATCAAACCAAAGCATTATTCCCAAATAAATCAGCAATGAAAGCCTAAAATGAAAGCCTGTCTGGAGCAATCAGTCACAGTGGAGGATTGCGAATTACTCCTGTAAAAGTCCAGTAGTAAAGGCAGTGGGATACTTAATCAGATTTCCCACATGAAATATGCAAGAAGCAGCACTCACAATGCTCCTGCTGCCTCTGTGTCTGAATAAAAAGCCTTGGTCATGTTATAGGCTTATAAAAGGCCCTCAGAAATATTACAGTGGTGTCAGTTCATCCAGAGCCTTTATATGTCTGCGTATAATTGATAGATCCCGCGAGGCACAGGCTTGACCATCAGTGTGGGGAGTCATGCTCGGCTGAGGGGCTGCTTCTCTTTAACAAAGGTTATATTTAAATGACTTTTCTCTTACAGTACTTTGATTCACTGTCCAGTTAATACATGTCCTTTCTTTTCCCATGTTGCTCAGCTCAGTTTGATTAATCTAGCAGATATACAGTTACATGCTTTATTGGATTCAGTGCTGGAGCAGAAGCTATATTGTTATACAGTAGAAGCAGTATTTGATGCTGATTCCCTCTCCTCCTTCTGAAATATGCTTGCATTATGAATTAGCCTGCACTAATTTGTAGATACAGTATATGTGTGGATTAATAAAGGCGGTATGATTCATGCAGTCTCTACTACATATGATACATTGGGACACTGTATCAAACTGTTCAATTGGTCTCCCATTGTGTGACCATGATACACACATACACGCACCTCGAATGAGTCCTTGAGTCATTTCTCTAATCCTAGCATTCAGTATGCTTACCTATCCTCCATTCTTCCCTCTATCCTTCCTTTCAGCCCTTTTTCGATCCTCAGTCTATTCTCCTTATTCTTTCTCTATCCATCTTTTACATATGAACAGATTTCCATCTTTTTCTGGTCAGTCACTCCCTCTTATTTGTCAATATCTCCATCTTTTCTCCCCCTTCACTTAAATCTGCAGTAGTGTGCACCCTTTTTGTTCAGTGCTCTACTTTTTACCAATCGACTTTAATTTTGACTTGTGTTAATTCCCCCTGCTCGTCTCCTCTTTTGTCTCTCTCCATCTCTTTTACCTCCTCTGTGTTTCTGCAGCCAATCAGCTCAGCTCACTGCAAATCCTCAGCTGAATCTCACCAGGCTCTACCTGACCTCCCAGCCTTTCTCCATTTTGCAGTCACTGTACTATGTCTCTATTAGACACAGCTATAACCGTGCACCATTATTCAGCATCCAAGGTCACTCCAGCTGTCCTCTTCCTTCTCTGCTGCTCCCCTCTCCTCGTCATTTCCTCTTTATCTGCTTCTGCTCTTCCCTCCTCTTAATCCTCTCCTCTTATTTTTCCCTGCCACCTCTCCATTTGCCCTCATCTTATATTTCTCATCACCACTCTTCTTCTCCGCCCCACCACTGCTCTCTCCCTTATGAGATCGTGAATCACCTCTCTGGTTGTTTTTGCCACTCTGGCTGCGACAGAAATAGGCAAGCAAATTCACTGAAATATACATGGAAGACCCGGACACATGCATCTTTGATATGCTGATTCTCTACTACTCGCTGCATTATGCATTTTTAAGCATATTTACATGCCCATTGTCACATGTACATGCAAATATGCAGCTCTGTGGTGGTTGTAAGCATCCTGGACACATGCAATGATTTTCACCTAAATCCTCACTGTTCTTCAGACAATATACTGTATGTTCATGAATATAAAGTGATCCCCATATGATTTGAGCCACTGCTCTGAAATAAAAAGAATTGGTTTATTGAGTAGGTACTGACAGAAGCAGGGGTTACTGTTTTCACTGCATCCCCATATGTGCAGATGCACGCACTGTGCTCCGTCACCTAACATACCAAGAGTGTGTGTATCTGTCTCTGTGCTTCTAATTATGGTTAAACCCTGCAATGGCGCGCACACGATGCGGAGGGAAAGCGAAAGAGACAAGGGAGTGCTTTGTTCAAGCTGGTGACACAGAAACGAGTAATTATTAGTACCCAGGAGAGAGAGGGGGATAGAGGAAAAGAAAAGAGTGATAGCAGAGGGGATAAAGGAGTGGTAGATTCCTGTCCCCCTTTCCTCATCCTTCTCCCCCCTCTCTTCCTCTTCTTCTTGCGTTCTCTTGCGGCCTCATTTCTTCCTCTTTTTTCTCCTCTCTATCTGCGTTACCAAGTCTGGTGGTCTGACACCAGACAAGATTGGGCACAGAGAGCAAGATACAGAGGAGAGAGAGAGGGAGAGAGAGACGAGGAACAACAACAAAGCAATTATCTCCTCTTCTGGCTGACATCTATACTGCCCTCGTTTCCTTTTTCCCATGTCATGTCTTTTGTTCGTTTACCCTTTCCTCCATTTTTGGTCTTGATTTGTCGGACTGTTTACTATCTCGTTGGCTGTCTCCCTCAATTTAGCCTGATCTCTTCTTCTGTTTTCCTTGATCTGTCTTTCTGTCTGTCTCCCCCACCCCACCCCTCCCTTCTGGATTTTGTTTCATCCCTCCTTCTGTCTTTTCGCTTTCCTTAATCTATCCTTCTCACTCGGCTCTCTCATTTGGCCTGATTTTCTTGCTCTGCCTGATTCAGTTGTTTTCTCTCTCATTCCCATTCCTTTTTTTATGACCTCTTTCTCCTCCCCAATCCCCCAGTATTTGTCTTTCTCCACCATTTCTCCCTATTTTCTCTTCATTTTACTTAAACCACAGGGTAAAAGGGAGTTTGAATCTCACTGTTCCTCTCTTCCTCCCTTACCCACTCCCTCCCTTGTTCTGATCTTACAGTATGATATAAGCTGACATATATTGAGTGCTGACCCTTTCTTTCTTCCTTCCTTCATCTGCCTCTGATGTGAGTTGACACTTGTATTGACACAGTAGTTTAACACTTAATTACATCTTCCCCTGGGGTACAACTCTCAACCCAGTTTTGTCCCTCCTCTCCTTCCCTCCCCTCCCTTTCTTTCCTCCATCCCTTTGGCCTTCTGCATCTTTGCTCTTTTCTTCCCTTTTCCATCATTGTCTCTGCATGCCTCCTCCCTTCCTTGGCGTTATCTCTCCTTGCATCCTTATCTAGCCCTGCCTCAGCAGATGTACTTATCTTGTTTCTTGTATAATTTCTTGTATTAGTTACCAGGGCTCATACCAGGCTAAAATAAGAAGCTGCTATCATTTCTCCTGCAATATCACATTGTGCAATACATGACAGAAACTAAAAGCATCTCTGGGTGTTTGATTTCCCCTTTGGATGAAGTTAGTTCATACCATGTACCACATATTTTTCAACATATTTATAGATTGGTTCAGGACTCTGTGTCAAATATTAGTCAGGTGCTTTGTGTAATTAGTGTCAGCAAATGAGTGGCATTGCCATACACCTAATTTTCAGGTTCTACTTTTTTATCCTTTCATTTCCCTTTACGTTTGTGACTCATTACCCATGCCCTCATCTGTCTATTTCTCAGCATGCGACTTTCCTGTGGCTGTCAAACCCTCACCCTGTCATTTTTAACGGTGCGTCCCTCTTCTGAGGAGTTGCTTTCATTATTCTCATTATTTCTTAAACTCTGCATGATTCTCTCTCCAACTTCCTCTTCTCTCTGTCCCTGTGATCGCTTCTGGCCCCATTAAATTCTGTGCCAAACTTGACACTCTGAGTGCCCAGCAGGAAGGTTGATCCTGTTGTAACTGGAACGAAATTGTGAAAATTGTCAAAGCCCCCTTCCACTCCTGCCTGCACACTTTGAGGACTTCTAAACCTCATGAAAGACTTTCTGGCTCTGACGTGTACAAGTATCACACACAGGCCCCTGCTGCTGTTCCTTATATAGTATTGATTTATAAAGTATCAACAAGTTCTATCCCAACAGATTACCATTGTTCTGAAAAAGGTACAGCTTCATTACACTCAAGAAAGAAAAAAAGAATCCAGAGTACAGTATGATAAAAATCAATAAACTACATCTGGTCTGGTATAATTTACGATTTACTAGGTATCTCAGTTTCAGAATCCACAGAGGTTTTGGACTCCTATGACACCTATACACCTCCACCTATACAACTCAGATTTAAAAGAAAACTGACAAAAAGCATTGTGAAATATATGACATTGCTGTGAAGCTCTGAGTGGTGCTATTGTGTTATTTATATCTGCTATTTTGTTCATGTCAGAGGCCTGTGAGACTGGTAATCCAAGTCTATATGTGTATATAGTGCTATTGCCATCAAAGAATCAATACATTTCATACTCAAACTGAATTAAGAACATCACCAGCTTGTTCTGTGGGGTATGGTAAAAAAAAAAAAAAATTATAATAATAATAATATGAATGGCCATGTAAAGGAAGACATTATTGAGAAGATTGGATGAATTTTCTAACAGATGAAATCACACAGGGCGCTTTGCAAATGCTGCCTCATTAACATAGAGGGACGTTCTTTCTCCTGTTCTGTCCTTCAGGTGGGCTGCGCCCATGTATGGCGAGAGAGACATACTGTAACAGATCATTTCCCACATCTGCCAAGCAACCTCAGGAAATGAGTAGTTATACTGTGTCTATCTATATGCTACCTCACATTGGATAACTGTGGGCATTTTGCAATAAAATCAAGTGTGACACTGTGACGTATCAAAGCTCCAGGAAGGAAGCTCAGTTTGTCAGGGGAGCTCAGGGTGACAAGGTGAGCACTGCCCAGCGGATGGACAACATCCCACCTGGCTTTGTCGCATACGCCATCAGAATTAGATATGCCATGCTAAAATGGAAGCTGGTGTTGTCTAGCACAGGGCCGACCTTTTTAAAGATGATTAAATCTGGCAGCCACACAATGTGCTCTGCTGCTCTGTAATCTGTTTAACACTACATACCACACTCGCATATGTAGCTCACTTTTTGTCAATTGTTGCAGACTAGATGCTTTTTTCCCTTCGTCTTTACTCGCCTTCCTCTCTTAAAACCTATGTTTTCATCTCTTTCTGTCTCTTTCACTCAGCTCACTCCAGTCTACGCTAACACACATGCAGCAGCAGTGCCAACAACAAAACACAAATCCCTGATAGAAAGAATAAAATCTCACTCCTCCATTCCCTCCTTTTGAATTCATGAGCCAGACTCCCTTTGGCTAACACTCTCTTTTCTCTAGCTTGCTAGCTGATGTGGTATTCGCCCTTACTCAATGATAACATGATGGAAATCCATACTGGACACACCTGACTGCAACGTTGTAGGATTGCTTTCAAATGCTGCCCTGTTCCATTTTGCCTTTAGCTGTCCTCAGAGACAGATTTCCCTACTTCCCTCCTCAAAGCCCTTAGACATCTTGTCTGCTCTTTGAACATTTCTCCTCGGTTTTCCAATTCGGTTGGAAGTTTATATCTAAATCTCACCTTTAAGATAGGCACTACATCTGTCTCTCCTTTGTGACAGTTGTCACCACCTTCTGTTTTGATGGAAGTGGTTTGTTTAGAGTTTAGTCAAACTTCAGATCTCTTTCTCCCTCCTGGCTGGATATCAGCAGCTCTCCAGTGACACCAGGTTGCCTTCGGTCAGTCATTCTCACTTATCTCTTTGCTGTTTTCTCTTTGCTGGGTCTCTGCATTTCTACCTGTCTAGCAGCATTTTCTTGTCTGAAGCTGCACAGCTGCTAAACTCTCACCTCTTCCTCTCATTTTATTATCTCCTTAAAGTTCCTTTCTGTATTTTAAAGCTGAATTCATCCAGGACATTTTGATGCATTTCACTACAACAACAAATACTGCCAAGTCTCAGTGTCCAGTTTTTGTTGTGGATATATCAAAGGTTTAAATTGACCCTGCAGCTGTAGAAGAGGCATCTCTATAAACTTTACCCTGATTTATAGATGCATTATATGTTACAAGCAGTGGTTTCTTGAAATAAAACACCTTTTACTTTATTAACCTTCAGTAAGGTGTCAACTCAACTGTTGTTAGGATACTTCCTGTTGAGGAAGTAATGCAGCTGATCGACATGGGAGCTTAGATCTCATTCACTTCATTCAATTCAATCATTTAATTAGTTCTCCATGTGTAATTGCCACAAATGTGTCATGGGATAATACAGGATGTGCACTCATCTGTTTTGATGTGGCATTTCAATGGGACACCTCTGCGCCTACATCTTTTCATCCACCCATCCGTCTCTCTAGCAGCGGATTGCTTTGCTGCACAGCTTTCACCACACCGTCTCATCTCTTTCTCCTCTTCCTCCTGCTCCCTTGTGACATTATTCACTTTGTTTGTTTTCCTTATTAAAGACTTCCCACCTCTCTGTTATTCCATATTTCTATGGGCTCCATCCTCTGCTCCTTCACTCTTTCATTATGTTGGTCCTCCCAACTACCACACTTCCTCTCCTACTTCCATACCCAGATGTATTTCTGTTGTGTACACAGATTTTCTCTCTTATTCTATTCCAGTGATGGATTTAAATACCTCCCCTCAATCACTCCACCCTCATTCCCTGGCTTTTTCCTTGAGGACCGTTTGAGCCCCCCCCCCCACTCCCCCGCTCCCCCTCACTGTCTGTCAGTCTTTCTCCTCTCACCCATTCTTCTTTCATCTCAATCTCTCCCCTGGTGATTTGGGTAGAAACCATCCCCTATCTCTGCCCTCTCCCTCAGCCCCTCTCCTCCACATCCTCAGATCTCAGAGGGCTCATTCCCACCTTAAAATTCACCCATTCTACACTCGTGGCTCTATCCATCACTCAAACAATTAGTTTCTCCTCCCCATCCATCTTTTTTCCATTCACCCTTGGCTGCCATACTTTCCCTCAATCCTTCTGATTATACCTACACAGTTTTTCACACGTCCAATCATCTTTCCATCGCTCTGTCTTCCCTGTTCCTGCCCTGTCATATGGTTGGCTCCCTCCATGCCTTCTCTATACCTCTTACAGCTTAGTGCCATCTTTATAATACCTTGGGGAAACCACATTCAATCCCACATCTCTACAGAATGAAATCAAAAACATAAATACAGATAATGCCATTGAAGGAAGTCCCTGCCCCACCTTGTCTCACCTCGTCTTATTCCATCTCACTCTCACCATTTCAACCAGGGTTCTGCTGTAGCAACCACCTCACACATAAATGTTTCATCAGTCTATGCTCGTAAATACTGAAGCAGTAAACACTGAATACAGACACAATTTATATGCAGTGCAGTAGTAGTACATGTTAGCAGACTAGGTGGCTGAAGTCCAAGACATTCCATACCACCAAAGACATGAATCCTGTCTTGTGTCTGTCCTATTTCTTCATGTTTGCATCATCCTTATCATCCTTTTCAATCAGACTTCACACCTTCCCATGACACTGTTGATATTCAAGGAATTGGTTCTTAAAGGGCATCAGATAACTCCACGTAAGCACAGAAAGTATGAAAGTTTTTATGTAAAAAGGGAAAAGGTTTGTTTTTCATATCTTCTTTGTTGTACAACTTTTCATCTCGGAGGCTCAAGGCTCTCATTAGATTGGCTCACAGAGATGCAAAGAAAGAGCGAGCACAGATTGGCAGCTTTGCAGAGGATTTTTTATGGTATGCAGAATATGTTTTCACATCATGTATTTACCAAATATGAAGCCTTGTGAGACAGGGTGTGGCAGTGACCTTTAAATAATTTGTGGTAACAAGAAGAACGTTGCAGCCCTTAACCTTAAATGTGGTCTTTATAAATGTTTGATTATTTTTCTGCCTCTGAGAGCATGTTGAGTAAACAGTGTGAGGGGATCTTATTTTAAATGCAAAGTGGCATCGCTCCCCAAAGATTTAAATGTTACTTCAAATTAAAAATGAAATGTCCCTTCAATATCCTCTTTTACTTGCCCATTAATGCTGGCACAGGCCCCTGTATGTCGCTTGTTGTTGTAGATATATTTTGCATTCAGTCACACACTTTCTGCTTGCCTCTAGATGTTCCAGAGGACACTGTCAAAAATCTTCAAAATCTCCCTTTCTTCAAAATTCCCTTTATTCCTTAAACGTTTTCTCTACTTGTTCTGCCGCCCCCCTCTCATCCATATGCACTCACTCTTCACCTGTTGGGTTTTTGTCATACAGTGATGGAGATAAATTATTAACTACCCTCGCCCCTCTTCCTTCATCTGTCTCCCTATTCATCCTTCCCTTGAGCAATCCGCTCGTCCATGTACAAGGTGAAGAGTTGCAGACTAAGTGTCATGCTGTAATGGATAAATATTTAAGGCTTTTTGCATGAAAACAGAGAGGAAGGGACTGACAAAAATGAAAGGTGGTTACCAACAAAGTAGAAGCTGCAAGACAAGTATTGATGTTATTTGAGACATTTCAAATCCAGAGTGGCGACCATTGCTTACACAGTATTACACAGCGTATTGTAAATAACAGAGGTTTCACCAACCTGTAGATCAAGGTCTCGTCCGCGGTGCAGTTGTACTGTATCTGATACATCCAGACAACGTAAGCTGCAGACAAACGCCCCAGATCCCATCGGACTTGAGCCGAGGTTGACGTCACCCCTTGTACTCCAACCATCCTCCCTTCTTCCTCGGCCCCCTCCTCGTCCTCCATGCTCCCTCCACCAGGCCTCTCTCCTTCAGAGGCCCTGCCGCCGTCGCCCTCTTCATTCTCCCCTCCACCTCGTCTTTCCTCCTCCACCTCTCCTCCACGGCCGACACCGTTATTAATCCCTCCATTTTTCCCTGTGCTGATATCCGAGGAGCCCGGATCAGTCCGTAAAATTCCATTGGTCACGTTCCTGTTGTTCTTGGTGTTCACGTTGTTATTCCCTGTGTTTCCACCAGCTCCTCCCCGATGAGGTAGGGGGATTATTTTCAGGTCCACAGTAGCAGTCGCTTCACCTGCCGCATTTATTGCAATACATGTGTATGCCCCGTCATCCCGAGCTACAGTTACTAAGATATCCAAGGTCCCGTTGCTGAAGGAACTGGTCCGGGATGAGTTTGCAATGATGCGGTCATCTGGTGAAACCCAGTGGACTACTGGCTCAGGGTCACCAATTGAACGGCACTTAAGCGTGGCGCGCTGACCCTCCAAGACCCACAGCTTGTGGGTGTGACGGGTGATGAGCGGTGGTTCACAAGTAAACTCCTCCTCAGGAATTGACCAGAAATACCTGAGAGACAAAAGAAGGAGAGTTGAAGCTGATGAAGAGAGAGAGAGAGAAAGAGAGAGCTCAGGGGCTCTGAGATGGGTTTGGCAGATTAATATAGCACATTAACCTAAAGATCTATGTGCTCTCATCTATCAATTTAAGGGTTAAGTTCAGTAACACACAACAGTCTGAGCAATTTCCCTTGCTACACTGCAGAAAACAAGACTAAATAAAGGGTAATTAATGGTGACAGCAATGACTGATGACAGCAGCAGATGTTCATTTTCTTTGTTTTCACTACATAAATTTGACTGCAGGGTAAGACCGGAAAAATTCAAAGAGAGATGCAGGAAGGAGAAACTGAGTCTGTCTGAGGTAGCAGAATATATTACACCACTGTTGAGCGCTCAGACTTTGCAGCCTACCTGCCCTGTGAGGTTTTGCTCCAGTTCTATTCTCACACACATGATGATCTAATTAAGGCGTCATGAAATATGAGCTAAAACAGGACTGTAGCAAAAACTTGGGCTTGAGCTTGGGCTAAAGCCAAAGCTGGGAAATGTTAATGATTTTCAGTTGGACGTAACACATGAATCAATCATTTATACTCCTCCGCTCCTCTGCTGCTGATGGTAGGAAGGCTCCACTAAAAGGTGTAGGATAAATAGTTGATTCCAATGCTTTGTAGGTAAGACCAATAATCCATGACCAATTGGTGACATTTACCTTCCAGCCAGGTGAGCAGGTGTGGCACACGTCTCCATGTCGTCTCCGCGAATAAGCCGACGTAACCATAGCAGCTCGCAGTTGCAGTGCAGCGGGTTTCCCCCAAAATTGAGACTTATTACATTATTGTAGGGGGTGGGACTAATTGCACCAGTCTGAGACCTGAGGATGACAGAGGAAAAGGAATTAGCCTACTGTCACAAATTTAGGGTTGACTTACTGGAGTTTGTTTGAATAACACGTTCTTGATCAGTTTAGTGACCAATCCAGACCTCACTCATAAACCTAACATGTTTACATGTGTACTAGTTATCAGTTTGAGTATGAAAGCCCAAATAGCAGAACTGAAACAGCACTATATTGTTTTATTTCCATCAACATTTTTTTTCTTCTTGTCAACACAGACATTTTTGGCCATTTATACCCCTATTTTGTAAAATTGCAACAATTTCCTCCTTTTAGCACCCATGTTTCAAAGGAAAGGTTTTTTATTGCCATTTAATTGTTATGCATCCAAAGGAGTCTCGAGCAACAAAAATAATTTAGCCGTAAAGTGAGGTCTTGGCAACAGCAAGTTAACGAGAGCTTGCAGCGGAAAATGAAAGACAAGTGGTTTGAAAATGATCCACAACAGGCGGTTACTAACCTACCTAGGAGCAACACTTAGCACTAGTGCTGTTATAGCATCTTTAAGCTTGTAGTACCAGATGTGGCATCATAACCCATAACCTATATCATTTACTTTGCTAAGTCATATTGAAAGAGAGAAAGAGAGAGAAGTGAGTGATGGGGAGAGAATGGGAGCAGGTGGAACTGTAAGAATAAACAAATGGGCCTATAAAGGAAGAGGCAGTGGAAGGCTGCTGTATATGCTCCTGCAAGGCTACATACAGAGATAAAAAGCACAGGTGGGTAAATTTAAATAGCAGCATGTTGTAAAGCTCTCTCTAGTACACTCAACAGCAGGAAAACAATACAGAAATAGCAGTCATTTCAAGTAAAACACAGGTGCCGTAAACTTTAAAATAGACTTTAAATTTGAATACATCAAGGTGTTTGCAAAGATCCGTGAATAACAGTGTAGCTGAAAGAATGATTTAACAGCAGGGCAGTAGAAAATCATGTCTGTTGCTCATTACAACACTGTTAATGGTTTTCCATACACTGCTGGCCTATAGCTTTTAACATGGAGCATATAACACATCAGTAATCATACAGCACATCTGCCTAATCATAAGCAAACCTTGACCTTATGTTAATCATTGTAGCCATGACAACAAAGGTCTGGTGAGCAGTCAGCATAGGGGCACAAATAAATGAGAATACAGGACTTGATATCCTCCACCATAACTGCTGAAAGAAGTGGTTTATAGTGTTGCATGCACGCTGTTCATATGGGTAATTAAAAGCAAATAAATAGTGAATCGAGTAACTAAAAATGCTACATAATGTCTCTCTGTGTTAATGTACCCGAGCACCCCTGTTAAAAACCACTTTGGTGGCTCTGTGGCAATGTCATTTACTACAGAATATTTCCACTAAGCCACTTCGGAGAGAAACATAAAAGATGAAGCTTAAGAGCTACCTTGCAAAGAGGGGATCAGGCGGCAGGGTCCGCAGCCTGTTGGAGGTCATATCCAGTCTTGCAAGCTTATACAGCTCTCCAAAGACTCCTTCTGCTATGTGGTCTATCAGGTTATGATCCAAGTTCAAAGTGTGCAGACTGGCCATGTTCTGAATGGACTCCCACGGTACCCTGTAGCGATAGAACAGAGGAATATTTACGTTAGTGTGTATGATTCATGGAATTAATATACTTTCTGCCAAGATTGTTCTTTTATTCTTGTTTAAGGGAAGAGAAATTAGAGAATATCTCTTGAAGGTAGAGGCAGCTGTGAAGACAGATTTATTGCTCTGATGGTTAGTGTCCTCTGTGGGTACATTTCCACTTTATAAGAAGTGAACCTGATTAAAGTTAAAATGAACCACTATTATATCATCCAAGGTTCACTGTATGTTCTGAGTTTGTACTGTAATGGATATACGTAGTATTGCTCTTGCCTTTGTGAAGGCATTCACTCAAGAACTGTTTTAATCAAATCAAATCAAATCAACTTTATTTATATGGCACTTTTCATACAGTGTAACACAAAGTGCCTCACAGAGGATTTAGACGAACAACGTTTTAGACGAACAACGATTTTAAAAAACAGGATAAATGTGAAGGAATGCATTTGTCAAGGCTACAGAGCTGATTTAGTCCTTTGCTCTCTTTTTCTCCAGGTCACTACAGTGCATATGAAATTGCTCTGTGTCACCTGAAGGGCACTGTAGCACTCTGAGTACTGAGCACAAAGAACCTGCCTCTACTCAATATCACACATTAGTAAGTTCATTTCAAAGTCCATTCAGTGTAGTGTAATGAACATTAAATTATTCTAATCACTTAAATGGGACAGAAAAAGTTATTGACAGCAACAGCAAACAGCAGATGGCCTCTATCTTTGTCTCTACAATAGAGTCTCCCCAGATAATTGAGCATGTGCCGTGACAAAGTACATAAAGTATAATTATTTATCAAATTGTAGTTTAGATTAAAAAGAGAGGGAAATGAAGCAGGCTATTCTAGCACAACCTCTAATTTCCATTCCATTATTACATCTATTTTACAGTAAAGCAATAAGTCAGATTTGGGCAGAGCATAAGAGGAAATTCTGCAACAAATCACCTCGTAACAGCTTCTTTTTGATTCATTTTTTCAATAAGAGACTGTAGTCAACAGTTCCCATTCTCACCCAGCAGCTGAAAACCATTGTCCCAAAACGTTAACCACAGGAGATGTGTTAAGGGTTGAGAGATGCTGTGTAAAACTCTATCAAAAGCAGCATTTGAACAGCTTCTGTATCCCTCAGTTGTCTCCACAACTAAACTACAAGGTGTTTTCTCCACCTGGATGATCAAGACTGACAAGAGTTCTCATTACAGGATTTTTGATGGGTTTAAGTATTTTAACCTTGATGAAACTGTCGTCTGACTTCCTCAGACACAAAGGGCAAAGTGCAGTTGTTAATGCGTGCACCATTAAAACTCTTTATACTTTTCTTATGGCTTGGTGGAGGTTGGAGAGAGGCCAGAGAGCTCCTGTAGAGGAGACAAATGAAGCATCTTAATCAGAACTGACAGCCAAAAGCTGCTGAATTCATCAACGCAGTGGGACACTATGAACAGGAGAAGAGGGAATATCATCATTGTTCTGACTTATTATTTGGTCCAGAGGAATAGATAGTGAGGCTGTAAGTGTCTCCATTGTCCTAGATGGAGATGAGTGGAATATTACTTGGTACTAAAATATGAACAATATAGAATAGCTGCAGCAATATACACTTGCAGTGGAGTAAGCTCAGCCGTGTCCTCATCAAATCTTAACAAAATCAAAGTCAAAGAAAATTAGGACCTCATCAAAATTGATTCACTTTCAATTTCCTGAGCTTTTAGTCGACTTCTCTCAGCCTCAGCAGTTTCAGCGACTTTCTCCTCATCGTGTTTGCTGACTCTGGTGAGATCATACAAGGTGTTTTCTACTGTGCCTTGAAGTTTTCAGAGCTGAGCTGTGCTACTGCAGTATGCATCAAGACTGAGGCCTGAGCACAGGAAACGCTGGAGTATCGTATTGTGTTTCTGTTTAACAAAGCAGGACAGATTAGAGTGGGGGAATGCACAAAGCAGG
This sequence comes from Trachurus japonicus, assembly GCF_045865225.1. Taxonomy (NCBI): domain Eukaryota; kingdom Metazoa; phylum Chordata; class Actinopteri; order Carangiformes; family Carangidae; genus Trachurus; species Trachurus japonicus. The sequence goes on from NC_140924.1 coordinate 29,488,902, forward strand.
CAGGTGTGGCTGATCACAGCAGAGCAGCAGCTTACCTCCGGAGGTTATTGTAAGACATGTCCAGATCCTCCAGTGTAAGCAAGAAGTCATCGAAGGCCTGGACAGAGACTTTAATCAGCTGGTTGTTGTTGATGATCAGATGCTGCAGATTTACCAAACCTGCCAGGTCTCTGGGTCCCAATGTAGTCAGCCGATTACCTACACGCACAAATGTGTATAAAACAAGTATTTTAAATTCTGTGGAAAGTAATCATGGTGTTGGACTAGTTAAAGTCAGGGCTGTAGTTATCCTAGAATGTAATTACTGTTCCAACTCACCATCCAAATGCAGCGAGCGCAGACTCTCCAGGTCAGCAAAGGCCATTGGTCGAATCAGGTGGATGGTGTTCCTTGACAGAGTCAAATCAACCAAGCCAGTCATGTTGACAAAGTCAATCCCGCCCACCTCCGTGATGAAGTTGTCAGCCAATCGCAGCTCAACGGTGCGCCGGTCAACGTGCGGGGGGACGAACAGGAGGCCCTTGTCGGCACAGAGTGTGCTGAGAGACTCTGAAAGGTTTCGACACACGCAGTGGAAGGGACAGGCCGAGACCACGCCCCACGTCTCCCCTGCTCCAATCAGAGATGGCAGCAGGCAGCATGTGACCAGTGTCAGCCAGTGAAACGCCGGGAAAGGAACAGAATCAGGAAGGGTTCTTTTTGTAGTCCTGGGACAGGCGCAGTGGACGAGATGGGATGAGGAGGGCAAATATGAGACAAGGAGAGGGGGGAGAGAAGAAAGAGAGTGGATGGATGGAGGGAAAAGGGAGGGGAAGGTAGAATGTTCTGCCCTTTGTTTGGGGTGGAGTTGTGTGTGGGGCAGGTGTTTTTGTCTGCAGGGATTGAGGGGTGGGGGGACAGGCATGGTAGAACGCCTGGCTATCCACAGACCTAGAGAGAGAGAGAGGTGGGGGGGGGGGATAAGAGCAAAATGGGTTTTTAGTCTCATTCTCCAGTCAGACATTGTTTTATAAGAGATGTCTGAAGTGTGTTTTTGTGTCTGGTTCCAGCTCTGTCTGGTCAGAGTAGGTGGAAGACAGGACCAGAGTCTGTTCTGCGCACATGCACACAAGGACCAAGGCCTTCTCCTAAATGAGTACCACTCAGCACCAATACCCACTTGGTGCTTCACGGCATAAAACAGCCCATAATGAGAAAACGCTGATGCCACTACAACACATACTTTCCTGCTCTCCCTCATATACATTTACAAGCACACACATTCATACACACACCTGCCTTGTATACCTCTGCCCCACAACAGCTCATTGCCTAGCAACAACATCCCAAAAGACTGAACACCGCCAGTCCCCATAGTAACAGTTACCTAGAAACCTGTAAGCGCGGATTAGACAAGTGTTATATCATAGGACCCTTTCTTAAGACTGTGGGTCAGCGAATCAAATTAGGTCACCAACCTATCAGCCGTGATCCCACAGCTGGACTCTGCACTACAACACACACACACACACACACTGTCATCTCACATGCAGAAGATCTCCCAGTACGCACACACTTTTTGACACACACACATCCCTAAATACAGCTATGGTGATGATAAGGTATAGGGATGAGTCACTGCTACTGATTGGCATGCATAATAGTTGTCATAGCAACTGTAGCCTAGATACAGGGAGAGTGACAAGGAGTGTTGATAACAGTCACAGCGGCGGTGGCCATAGAGAGGGGACACAGGATGAGACAGTGAGTCAGAAACAGACACTGAGGCACTCACATAGTGGGTTTTTATGTGGAGCAATCTGGAGACTTGTGGAGTATGGTGATTGTAAAGTGATGTATAATGTATGCAATCTAATACTCTGAGTAACAACCAGGCACAACCGTACATCATGCTGACTTTACAGGTTGACGCAAATTGTCGGCTCAATATTTTCCATTAGTGTTAGAGTCCAGATGTACTCTTTCTGAGAGAAACTGGAAGAGGATTAGTTAAGATATTGAAGCAGTATCTATCAAAGTGCAGCCGTTTCAGGACCATTTAGCATTCTCCTCCTTACTTCTTGGTTTACTTTGGTCTTCTTCCAAACTGTGAGTTCTATGTTAGACCAGGCTACAGTGTCCCATTTCTGAACCCTAAAGTCTACACTGAAAAGATTAAAAAAACAAAAACAAACTTGTGTGCTTGAGTTGATAAGTTAATTTCACTGCTGTGATGTTTGGGTGTAACATTAAGCCAGTGAAGGAGAGGAATGCAGAGTGTGCTTATTGGATGAGCTCTTATAGACTGAAGTCGTAGAAAATATTGTGTTTTAAGTCAAAACTGTGAGCTACCTCTTGGCTTGTTTAGGGAGCAAGAGCTGTAGCTTAGTACCTTTTTCAAACTAATAGTTATTCTGTATGTCTAGTAGCATCAGCTTTTTTTTTTTTTTTAAAAAGAAAAACCATGCTAGCTTGGTTGGCAGGGCAGCAAAGTCAGGAAGGCCTGCGGTGACAGCCAGTCCCCCGGGGCAGCCGATATTAGAAGTTGACTGCTCCTGAGCTCCTGTGGAGGCGTGCATACTAAAATGTGAAAACGTTCCAGCAAAAGCAAGATGCTGCTTTAAAATGTGTCTCCTTCACTGCCTGCAAAGTCCTAACATCAGGTGGTGTTGTAGAGTGGACCGGGCTCCTCCAGCTTAGCCTAGTGCTTAGCAAATTCTGCTCAGACAGCTTACTTTACCCACAGCACGCTGAATGTCAATACTCCTGCACTCTCCTTTTGCGCTCTACTCCTTCATTTGACCTTTATCTGCTCATCTCCCCTGGTTTATACTCCGTCTTCCTCTCTCACTGTTTTCTCACTCTTACAGTGACCCTCCTGTTCCGTCTCTGCTTTTCTCTCACCCTGTCTCCCCGTGTCTCACCCCGTGAATGCCTTCATGTCCTTGTGTCATACCCACCACACCCTCCCGCTCTCCCCTCCCCCACAGCGCTGCTCTCACCTGGCTCTCCGCCGCTACCTCAGCCTCTACTACCACAGATTGTTCTTTGTGTCCTCGCCATCCATCCTTTACCATCTCTCTTTCACTGCAGCGCCCCACCTTCTGCCTTATATCTTTTTTACTCCATCCCTCCATCCTTGCTCACCTTCCATCTTAAAAACCTCTCCGCCTCTGGCTGCTCTGTAAATTTCCACATTTTCTTTCTTTATGTCTCATTCCGTCTCTTTCTTTCTCTCAGTCTTGTCTGCCCTTGAGGCAACCCGAGTACGACAATGTTATCAGTCACAACTCTACCTCGCCCCCTTCTCCCCTCTGTTCTTCCTCCTCCGCCTCCTCTTCCTCCGTCTTTTTGTCTTGTCTCTCTATCGCTTGCTGACTCTGCTGCCCTCCATATCTCCTTGCCTTCTCTGCTCTTACTTTGAGTCGCAAAGTATGCACACATATGGGTACCCACACACCCACTACCCACACACACATCCTCAGATCACCTCACATGCTTCTATACTCCCCTTTCCTTTCCTTCCCTCATTTATCTAACGTTCTCACCCATCCTTCCTTCCTATCTGCTTCATCTCTTGATTTTCCCATGCCTTCATTTTTCTCCCCGACCTCTTCCTCAACTAGTGTTGTCCTGTCATCATTTCCTACCTCCCAGAAATCTTTCTACTTCCACTTTCACTTCTGCATTTCCCTCTCCCCTTAATCTCTGGCTTGTCCTCCTTTAGGAAGTAGATCTAATTTGCAACTAGAGCAGTGCAGTATTGAAGCTTTCTGACACACACACACACACAAGTTGTGTGTAACCGATCCGTCCACTTGCTGATCGATCTGACCCATAGAGCTGGATAACACCCTGTCCCATTCATTTACACTCTGCTCTCTTGCTCTTAACCTTACTTCTACTCCTGTGTTGTTCCTTACCCGTCCTGAAAGCCGTAACCAACTGACTATATTTTACTGGTATCTGCAGAGCCAGTCTCCCATATTTGAACCCTGTTGGGTCTATGTATCACAACAGTGTGGTGTACAAAGATGAGACAGAATGAGTTTTCATTACTCCTCCCAACCAAACATGGCAGTTCTACTAATTTATTGAATTGATGTGTCTCCCCTGATTGTTTTGCACCCTGCAGTCTGGTGTACCTCAACTCTTTTAATCTTTATTTTATTAGGCTCATTGGTAGATACGAAGCTTAGAACAGTCATGCAAGCTTTGTCTGCAGCTCCAAGAGAAAGTCTATTCTTTTCTCAAACCCTTCTTGTCTCCATTTTTGAATTTCAGACATTTCAGTTTTTGAATTAAATGTGCTTAAATGTGCTTTTTCTAAATATAGACAAAAACAATACAGTTTGAGGCAATAGATTATGTCTTATATCTTATGTTGGAGTATGATGTGGATTCAGAGCTACTGCTACAGATTGAGTGTCATTATCATGAATAGTTGAGTTTAATGTTGGCCATCAGAGACAAAGGTCACATCTTTAGATTGCTTGTTTTGTGTGGCCAGCAGTCAGAATCAGGTTTACAGTGACAAACCACAGACCAAAGCAACAACTCCTCTCACCTGAGAAGCGGCAACCAGCAAAAGTTTCACATTCTACTAGCGACTAATAGTTCTATTATACACATCCCTATGCTTTTGTATTTCAGATTGTATTGAGTGCAGTTTGTGTCCTTGTCTTTACCTGCCTCTTTGAGCTGCTTCTTGTGCTGCTGCAACAGTTGAATTCCTTCTCTTGGGATCATTAAAGTCTTATCTCACACATTGAACTGATTCAGCATCTGCATGTGTGCAGTCTCAAACATCAGCTAGTTTCTATGCTTGTGCTTGTATATGGTGGTAGATGCTAGACTCCAATGCCTGTCAAGTGTGTGTGTGTGTGTGTGTGTGTGTGTGTTTTCTCCTGTGTGAATTAATGTGACATTTTTCTGCACTTAGGAAGCCTTCACCCTGCTCTTAGAATTTGCTGCTGAATTTGCAATAAGGAACAACACAAGCACACACACATACAACCTCTCTCTTGTGCATACACACACACCAGCAAGCAGCAGAAGTGACTATACAGCAATGAGGCCCAAACCCCTTTGGAACCAAGACGCTTGACACTTTTAGGAAAGAAATGAGTAAAGGGAGTGAGTTGACGAAAGATGGATGATGGAGAGATAAATCAGACAGAACAGAAGGAGAACAAAAGAGATCAGAAAAACAGGGAGGTAAAACTCAATATCCCATGTGTGTCTGGAAAACTGCATCACATGAAAAAACATGTGCTTTTGACTAAATGTTTGTGTCCTCCTGGACAAGTGTGCCGAGCGTCCATCTCCACTTTGTTTTGTTTTCTTTTGTAATGTGCTTTTTGTTGTTTTGTTCCCTCTATTTTGAGGAGTGTTTCTCTACCCACCCTGCCTGAACCCTGGAACCTCCTGAGACTAAGAAACAGACGGGTGGAGAGAGCAGAGAGGCTGCATGAATTGAGAGCAAGAACATGAACTAAAAGCGTCTATGGAATGAACTACTCAGTACCCTCGGTATTGGAGTGCAGCTCTGAGCTGTGAGGCTGAATCTCACCTCACTCTAACTTCCAAAACTTTCAGTTTAAACACCCACCACGGCCTCGGGAGGGTGCAGCTTTTTTTTTGTAGAGACCAAGCCCAGCTAAATATGAAGTTGTTAATAGCTTTGGAACGATGAATTTCCATTAAATGTGTTTGTCGGTGATTCTTTTGAACCTGACCTGAACCTGTGCAATTAACAGAAGCTTCAGGCGTGACTTAAAAGCATAGCACAAGTATCTTTGTTATTTTACATGGAGAGACCTATTGCACTGTAAGGCTTAAGTTCCTTTTGGTCTTAGTCTTTAATGCTCTGTGGGCTTTTATAAATCTCAGATGCTTTCAAATGCCAAGCACAATTAATGTTCAAAAATGCTCTGTGTGTGTGTGTGTGTGTGTGTGTGTGTGTGCGTGTGCGTGTGTGCGTGCGTGCGTGCGTGCGTGCGTGCGTGCGTGCGTGCGTGCGTGCGTGCGTGTGTGTGTGTGTGTGTGTGTGTTTGCATGTATGATTTAAAATCTGCATAATAAGCATACTGGCCTATGTTATTTTGCATCTACTCCGGCACGTACGCAAATGCCATTAGCCCATAATCGACTTAAATCGACTTAGGAAATGTTGCAGTGTTTATAAACAAGGGGATTTGTATTAGCTCTCAAAAGCTACTTATCACAAACACAGTAATCCACAGATCTGATTGGAGTGTGAATACAGTAGGTGCACCACGAGGCTTCAGTCAAAACCACTGACAGCCAGGAACCACAGTAGGTTAATGTCTGACTATGGAAGTTTGAAATGAATGAACATCTTGAAAGTGATGTCCTTCGAGTATCAATACATATTGCTGAAGTGCACTAGAACTGTGTTGCATTGTTTGATCTGAAAATACACACAAGCTCTGTTGGCACAAATGCAGGGATCAAATATGGAGGCAGCCTTCCATACACACACTAAGGCTTTCTAGCATGCACTCTTACTCATAATCCAGGCCCTTGATATTAGGTGAGTACTTGCATAGAGAAACAACTGTGAGCATACCAAAACAGTCTTCCCACACAATCATAATTATAGGGAGACCAACACATACACACACTCTTTCTCTCTAGGCAAGGAACAAAAGAACGCCCACGTAGCCTCTTCGTGCAGCTGTCGTGTGTACTGTAAGCCCACTCATCCTTTTGATACTATCACTCCTCTGTCATATTCTGTCCTCTTTAGTCATCCGGGATGTATAGAAAGCACAGGAATAGGGGTAACAGTATTGGATATGGAAACAAACAGTGAATAAGGAATGCAAAGAGTGGCAAACTGCATGGGATACAGGGAGGAGGAGAGAGGAAGAGAATGGGAGAAGAGTACACAAGATGGAGGAGGGATGGGTGTAAAATTGGAGAAAAATGAAATCTGTTAGTGTGAAGAGCTGAGGACAAGTGTAAAAGATGGAAGCTGAGGAGGAGTTGGAGGAAGATGGAAAGAAAGAAGGATGAAGAGTCAGCGAGTATGAATGTGTGTCGTTAAGCGGATGGGCAGAGAAATATGTAAAGGCGATAAATGGGTGAAGGCCGCCATCCATCACTGTCAGAGAGAGGGATGAGAGAGAGAAGAGTGGATTTGATTAGGGAAAGGGAGAGCTGTGTTAAAAATGAGTTTGTAAGGCATTGGCTTCATGATGGTGAGAAGTCAGAAGACAGAGAGAGGGAGGCATGGATGACAGAAGGAAGTTAAGGTGACGAGGTAAGGAGTGAGAGAAGGACAGAGGCTGATGATCAATAGAATGACAGTTACATTGCTAAGGATTGGTTATAACACCAAGTTTACATTTTATAGCCCTGATCTGGTCATTGCAGTGGTTAAAAATGTTTGATCTGATCAGAGGTCAGGAATAAAAAGTATTAAAAAGAGTCAGACATATTGAAGAGCTGTTCCATAATTGGATCTGACCAGTAGGTAGGCTGTTGTAGCCTACTGTTATTGATAAAGGAATTTTAGTACTGGTAGAAAAGGTACATTTTGTATGTTGATTATTTGCTAAACACAAAAAATTGCTTCATCAATAAATATTGGTGAGATTTTAATAAAGGAATTCAGAACATGAGCAGCTGCTCAGTGATTCTTTTGTTAGAACCAAGAGACCTACAGTAGATGTCTCAGACATTTCACAGTTCTCTACTGGACAAATTATTGTGTGGAGAGTTGTTTTTTTTCTCAAAACCACTCAAAACCAGTTTGGCATTTTAACAAGCAGAGTGAACATCAATAGCTGTCAGACAGGTAGCCTTAATCCTAGTCGTTTTGTCAAAGTGTGACACTCAAACAGGAAAAAAAATCTGCAAATGTCAGTCATTAAGTGCTGGATGCATACTGTAGTTCTTTTTCAGTTTGTACAGTCATCTGTTTTTCCACTTGCACAGGTAGGGGGTAGTGATGGAAAAAAGCTTACAAACCCCCTCAGGTAAATAGTGGGAGTGAAAGAAGAGGAATGGGAAATCAGATGAAAGAAGTGAAGTACATTCTCTTTAAAATAAAAGGACTGCAGTCTCCTCACAGCAGGGCTCCAAAATAATGCAGCTCCTCTGTAATGCTCTTCTCACTAATTCCTCTCAACCCTCTGTGTTGTTTCAGACGGAAAATAGCAGTAGCACTATCTGTGTGTGTGTGTAGAGAGCAAGTGTCTGCGTATACGCATCTGTATGCACGACCCTCTCTGACTAAATCCTGTTGGAATCCGTCCTATTTGGAAGATTTTGATAATTGTTTCTATTCCTGGAACATCGCACTGTCAGATTTTTAAAAATGTTTTTGTTTGGGTGGATTTTTTGTTTTTTTTGGTGCGTGTGAGTGTGTTTGTTTTACTTCTTTGGAAAACGTCCACCTATGAATCGGTTTAGGAATTAAAAGGCTTGTGTAAAGACTTTGTTTTTGTCTCACTCACGCACATTTCACAGCTCTTGCGTGAAGGCCTTAAATAAAAACTCCAGTTCTGGTCTCCTCAGCAGGCTGCAAATCATTAGTTTTCCTTACGTTGGGAAAACTGACTTTTGGAGACATGACTGTTTTAATAGAGGAGTGAAACTTTAATAGAAGACTTTTGGCTACATCACCTTATCTTAAGAAGTTTTCAAAAAAGTATCTATAATCTTTGAACATGGCAACGCTTAAGAGAAAGCAAGCCACTCTGCTGCTTGCAGTGAAAACATAATAACATTGGTAGGGGCTTTGAAGTTTGGCTTTTTAAAGGCTGCCACACTTTGCATCTACTTCACATAGATAAGCAACCCACTCTGTAATGAACTATAAAAGCGTTCTTATAAATTGGAGTTTAAACCTGGGATTCTTTTGAAGTATGCCTGTTTAAGAGGTCGACTCTACTCTGTGTGTAGAAAAGCTAGACTGCAAGACGTGCCTGGTATTCAGAGGAAAAACAGGCGGCAGAGTTAACCCACTGTTCTGATTTACCACAGGCTGTGAACTGGTGAACCGTGAAGACTTGTGAAATGGTGGACAAGAAAATCTCAAGCAGCGAACCATAGCATTAAGTATCCCCATGCTCCCGTCTGCTTTATGAGCACAGGAGAATTTTGTACTTGATGTCGTAGCTCACATCACTGCTCCTTAGTTGGCCCCTGGTACCCCGCCCTCGTTTCTCTCTAATCATTTGGGGACTTGGGGTCACTGGTGCCACTTTCATGTAAATAGCATCTGTAGCTGTGGTGACCAAGAGGAACTGTAGTCAAATAAAGGCAGTTTGGTTTCAGTTTGGTTTCCCTGGCAGTCACGAGAATAGTCATAAGTTGATTTCTGGTTTTAAAATGAGAGCTATGTGGGCAGTTTTCATCGTGAAGCTATAATAAGATCAAAACTTTATGAAACTTGTCACCAGCTGTAGAAAAGTTTCAAACCCAACAAACTGCTAAGAAAATAAACTCCATGTTGGTTTTTGTGTTTAAAGACCTTTCCACCAGTTCTGTGGCCAAACAGCTCTGAGAGCCTTCACAGCAGTTCTGTAAGAGTGTTGTGTTATATCTGTGGCAGCCAATCTCCCACTCCTTGTTGAGTTTCTGTAAAAAAAAAAAAATGTTTCCTCCTGTTGGAAAACCCGCACGACTGCACAGCTTGGGGATTAAATTTTCTGGGAGGTAAATTGAATTGGCAAACAACAGAGGTGACAGTGATTTTCTTTGGCACTTCATTGGCACATATTGTGCCAGGGAGCAGTCTTTACATGATCGGTTATGAAGCTCTTATTTGAATGTTTAAGCTTTATCCATTATCTACCCTCAGTCAGCTTGAGGATCAGTATATGTGGCCACATTTATACGGCCCCTGGTTTGTGTTGTGCGTGCATTTTCTTTCACTTGTCGGTGAAGCTTTTTTTGTGCTCGAAATGCTTCAATGTCACTCTGACTGCAAAGTAGGATCTCAGCATTATCTGTTTTCCTTTTGTAAACAGTAGCAGCAGTTTCATTCTATACATCTATAACAGTCTTACAGTTGGATACAATTGAGCAGCTGAAATGATGGGGACAGCTGAGCAAATGAGGGACATAAAGTGCTGAAAACAACGCTGGCGTCTCTGCTCTGCTACACCAGGACGCCTTTTTTCTTGGAGAGAAACCATGTTTCACTGGTGGATAGCTGTCGTACCGCTGCCAGAGAGGTGGCTCAATACTCTTCTGTTTTGATGCTCTTTTACTTCAGATGGCGATTGCACAGTTGTATCTGATTCAATTGCACAGTTACATGGTTTAATATGAGGAGCAATAAAAGCCTGTAATTAATAGCTGGCAGTCTTTGTTTTAGCCACATGCTCATCTTTTGATTCAGATTCCATATTATGCTGAGTGCATTGAGGAACGTTTCCCTTTTGTTAGATGACACGGGCAAGTTGTTGAAGGTTCTGTGGGTTAAGGCACTACATCTACATGAAGTTGGTGCAACTTCACAGATCTGTCTGATGTGTCGTGGAGCCTTCCTGCTATTTTTGCCAGCTCTTGGTGAGCTTGTGTCGTACCACAATCTGCAGGTTATACCAGATGCATGTTGACAGCTGCAGTCAGATTTCAAAGGCAAGTGGCCATGGACTTGGTCCCATTCATGACAGTTCCACCTGTAAGAGTTTGGAGTCTGTCCCACTACCTGTACTAGTCTGTTGAAAATTGTTGAAAATAGGAAAATAAATGCTACTTAAATTTTGTTATTATATTCTTGTCTCATTAAATGTGATAGTGCCGTAGCCTGCGGTTTGGGTCATTTTATACTAATATCTCTGAGTCCTGCCTCTGCAGAAGTTCCTATTGAGTCTGATGCTTGAGGATTTGTAAGTATTGTATGTGAGGTGGTGTTGTGTGTTGGCTCCTGCAGTCATGGAAAGGTCACCTAGCAAAAACTCAACTTCAGCCTCTAATTCTTAACTTCTCCACACATTCACACAAATACATTCTCACTCTAAACCTTACTAGCGTGCAGCCATACAAATACTAAATGCAGTTATGCTTACACCCATAAATTTGCCTTTGCATGACACAGACTATCACAAGTGTTGCAGAATAACTGACCTGCCACTCACCCTGAACAGACTGCGTTTGCAGTTTTTCTCTGCCCCTCTTCTCCTCCTTTCATCCCATCTGTTCCTCATGTCCTTCCATCATCTTTCTTTTTCTGTATCTGTCCAGCTCAGCAGCGTTTTCGTTGTCACATGAAACTTATTTCTTTACTTTAGTCTTTACTACAGTACGTCTCTCTGTCCTCTCCCATGTTCTCAGTTCCTCCTACGTTCTTCCATATCTTGTGCTGCCACCCTGACATTTATGTGCACAGGGGCTTTTGTGCACCCATATATGTTTACATAGCTGAGACTTATCCACAAAGCCTGCAAAAACACCACTTTATGAGCCACATACAAGCACCACTTCTGAGCTGTCAACATCGCCCACCCAGTCAGACACCCTGCGGTGCCAATTATATGGACCCTGACACGACAGGATGAAGCTCAACAAAAAGTGTGTGTGTGTAAAGGTGTGAGTGTGTGTGTGTGTGTGGGTGAGGGTGAGTTTGTGCACTCAAGCATGTATGTATGTATGCATGTGCAAGTGGCAGTTTGATGATTCAGCAGGGTTCCCAGCTTTCTATGGGGAAATCCTGAGTAAGAGAACAATTACCCAATCAGCACTATGCATCCAGCACAGTAGGTCAATGACATGCCAACTAGGCCTTTGTATCCCAGTGATGGATGTATTGATTAAACACACGCGCACACATGCACAAACGCACAAACTCTCTTGTATAGGATTTCATTCCTCCTCTGCATTCCTCTTTTGCTTTATTTTGTTTTCTGTGTTGCTCTTTCTTTCAACCTTCTGTCTCCTTTCTGAAACAGAAGAGGAACAGGAGTGGGAAACGATGGCAGGCGGGGGATAAGAGGCTGGAGGAGTAGAAGTATCCTGGAGGAAAGAGATACATTTGGCATGGGGATGGAAAGAATTCTCAATAATTACTTGGTTGAGGCCTGTTATCAGGCATGTTTGATCACTCAGGCTACTCTCAGCATTAATGAATCCCAAACTGCATTGTAACTCAGCACAAAGAGATTTCTTTTTTCCCTAATGTAAGACACTAATAAACGCCAACAACACTGCGCTGCAACGAGTCTGCAGGGGAAACTGGTTTCCCTTGAGTTTCTTGATTAGTGTCTCATACTCTAATGCTAAACAGTGCTGATACAGGCAGGAACACGCTGTGCTTCGCTGTCAGACTTAGACTATATGTGTTGCAGACAAAGTAAAAGCCAGTTTTCTTTTGACAGTCATCACCCACGCTGTATTCTGCACAATGATTCACATGAGCATCTCACCTCACTGCATTTGCTGAGGAGACTTTTAATGCAAACATGTGGAGTAGCGTTGGTTTGGATGCTAGTGGTTGTCTGAGAAGGGTTACCAACATGTGTAGGAGAGGTGTTGGATATCTTTGGAAGGTGGAAGTTCAAACTCCCATCAAACAGTTTGTTTGTTTTCTCTCTTTATGGTTTTGACCTCCCCCAACATTAAGCCAGTCACTCATGGAGAATTAATGGCGCCAGTATTATCACCATGGTCTTTTTTCAGGATTTTCTGGCATTTTATTTATTATAGATTGAAACAGGGGATCAGAAATCTAATGAACAGATCAGTTACTAAGGAAACAAATCAGTTACTGCAGTGTGATAAACCACCCATCATTCTCCAAGAGGGTTGAAATCAAACGATTACATCCACATTTTAGCCTTTAAAAGCTGAACAGGTTGTAGTTCCTGCCTCGATTGGACTTGTAGCTGTTGGTGAGCACATTTCTGATGAGACTGAACACATCAAAGTTTGGTGTGTGTGTGTGCACGTGTGTGTAAATCCATGCCCTCCTTTTCCTCTCCCTCTCTAGAGGGGTTTTTCACAAAGCAGGATTAGCAAGTTAGCCAGATAAGTTTAAAAAGTACTTTGTGAATTTTTGTTCGCAATTCTCAGTCTGAAAAGCTGAATCATATTCCCCAAACTTAATATTCAAATGTAGCTTAATAGATTCAAATCAGTGGTACCAGAGAATGGAATAATCTTCCACAGATACAGATATGTGGGCGACTTACTAATCTTAACTTGTGAAAATCCTTACAAAGGGGTGATGGCCCCTAATAGTCAGTACCTTCACCTTTTTCCTCCCTCCTCTTCTCATTCCTTCTCTCCGTTCTCTTTCATCCCTCACTTCCCACTTATATTGCTCTCCCTTCCTCTAATCCCCCCTAGCTGACACTCTCTCTCTTTCATTTGGCTTTTCCCCATTTCCCGCCCCTATATCTCCCTCCCCAGAACCATCCCTCCGTCTGTCTCCAGCGGTTGCTGTGGTTACAGTTTGTTCTGCTCATCAGGCGCCTGCTGTGCCTAAACAGACTGTCAACAGTTTAATTACTCATCCTCTCATCCCTCCATCTTTCCTTACTTCTCTACTATGCTTTTGCTTGTTGCTTCCGCATTTGACCGGGAAACCTTCTAGTCACTCCTCCTCCCCCCATAACAAACTCTCTTTCTCTCCTTTCATCAATTTCCTTTTCTTTCTGTCATTTGAGCTCCTCTCCTCTCCCGTTGCCACGCCATCCGATCATCTCCGCCTTGTGTTTGACTACTACCAGTCTAATTACTCATCCTTTTAGTATTCAGTCACATCAGTTTTATTCTGTTCATTCAACCATGCCTCCATCTTACCATCCACCCCCCACCCCACCCCACCCCCCCACCCCACCCGTCAATGTGCCAGTGCTTTATTAGTGTAGTTTTTCTTTTCAGACATTGTTATTCCTCTATTCCCTTATCCCCGCTCCCCCTTATCATCCACCTCTCAAGTGTCATCACTTGCCCTTTCATTCTTCATTACTCAGTCTCTCCCCATACTCGGAGTGTTCCTCCCTATCTTAAACAGTCAGTCTTGTAATTACTCCTCTTCATCACACTATCGTTCTATACCTCTATGTCCATCATCTACCACTCTGTTCCTCAGCTGTTGACAGCAAGCTGGTGTCTCATCCTTTCACCCCTCCCCCTCCTTTCACAGCCCAGCCCTTCACGCTTCTCCCTCCGCCGTTTGTCATTACTTTGTCCATCCATTCATCCATCAGGTGCCACCTTTCTGACACCAGCCATGTCTCCCTTGTTTCAGGGTTTCAAATCTTCAACTTCTCTCTTTGATTGAAAGCTGTTTAAATCAGAAAGGTGTGTGACATGTTAGATCTGTCAGTCCTAATCATCTCATCTGGTCCTGTCCATCTTCATGCGTTAACTGGTCTGTCATGTCATTCTTCTAATTATGCTTAAACTCTACAATGTAAGCATTGGGAATTTGTCGGTCACTAAACCTCTTCCCTGAACAGCTATTGTCCAGTCATGGTTTAGTGATGATAACCTGTCTGTGGTTTTCTACACATGTGCATGGGTCTCTAACAGTTTTCAGATTTCTCAAAACCAGAAATATTCGGCCAAATGAAAAGGAATGACCCCTGGGTGCCACCACATCACTACGTCTTATCAGCACACTTAAAATTAAATCACTTATTAGCTTTGCACTACATTGCAAGGTCTGTTTGGTTTCTTTCTGTATTATTTTCATTACATCTGTCCTCACCAGTTGATGATCCATGCAAACGATGTGGAATCTTCTCCATGGATCATCAGCTGTTAGGGATGCTGATTAAGCCACAGTCTTTAAGTATGATATGCTGCATGTAGTCATCATGTGCATGAGATAGGATTCCCATTAAGTGGATTCATATTGAAGAGTCGACTGGAAACAGTTTTAAACCGACTCACCGCCTTAATTAGCTCATTAGTTCCAGCTGATCAAATCTAGCGGTGAGTTGTCATTTCAGTGGTTGTGTTGTGTTGTGTTGTGTTGTGTTGTGTTGTGTTGTGTTGTGTTGTGTTGTGTTGTGTTGTGTTGTGTTGTGTTGTGTTGTGTTGTGTTGTGTTGTGTTGTGTTGTGTTGTGTTGTGTTGTGTTGTGTTGTGTTGTGGCTGCAGAGGAGAAACTTGCTGAGGTCTGCTTCTCTTTGAAGTCACAAACCCACCAGTTAGAGATGACAACAAGTTCAGTTTGTGCCAACATCACACCCAGGAATTGAATGCTTGACAGGCATAGCAACAGTATCTGTGGTGGGAGGGTCTTAGCAAATGGTCAGTTAATTGATCTGCAGGATTTAATTATTTATTTCATTTTTTAATAAGCGGTCCATTCACGTGCCTGTCATTTTTGCTATTTCCCCATTCACTTGCCAGTCTGCTCATGTTGGCAGGGCTCCTGCTTTGAACACTGAGCATCCCATCTGTTCATCCTCCCTTACTGTAGCCTCCAAATGACAGACACCCTTGGTAACAACGAGCCACATGGAGCATTAACAAGATAATTGAGGAAATGCTCTTTTATTCTGCCTTTATTTCACTATTTGAATCAGATTACACTTACCTGCTCAGTATTCTTACAGCCATCACTAGAAGGAGAGCAAAGCCAATTATAGAATTATGATTTAGTTAATGGATATCAAAAGGACCTCTTTGTCACAGTTAAGAAAGATTCAGACATCATCTCCTCAGAATTAGCACTGACCCTGTTCACAGCAAGAGTCAAAACTGCTTTAAATGATCACAAGAGCTAATAATCAGCACTGTCTTGGTTATTCAAAAAGCTTATTGTTCATAAAAATAGTTTCACGTGAAGTGCTTCTTTTTTTTTGCCAAATCTCTTTTGTTTCCAGGGTAATGTTCCTCTAAAGTGAAATTCCACTTTTCCCCCAAGTTGTACCTTGTAATTTGCAAGTTTAATACACGGAAAAGCCCCATGGTACAACATATTCACCATATCTCTAAATAGCTCATTACTGGTGTCATCACTTGGGGTCATGTAAGACTAATTGTAGCCAATGGTGTAACAGTAGAAAGCTACATAATGATGGCCATCTGTCATTTCTAATTATTTCTTCCTCATCTATCTTTCTATTTTTATCTCCCTGTGGTAATCACCATTCATTTATCTCTCTATCCTGACTGGGCCTCTTTCTAACCTTTTTTATCATCTTGTCACTCATCATTCTAGGTGCCCTAAGTCTCCTTGTTTATCACAGTTATCATTTATCATCGAATCAATCAATCGCTCAGTCTTTCACTTGATGCAGTTCTGGTTGCTGAAACCTTTCTAGGTCTCAGGCCTTCTCTATAACATTATATTTATCCCTCCATTTCTCTATATCTGTCTCCTCGTTATCCCCTCCTCCCTCTGTCTCTGTTGCCATGCTCACTCCTCTAATCTATACTTCTTATGTTACTGATTCTTCTATTCGTCTCTCTGTCTTTCTCATTGTCACCACAAGAAGTCAATCAGTGCTTCTCACCCCCTTGTCTTAGTGCAATCCTCTCATCTGACCTGTCTTAGCCCTCAGAACCGTCACAATGTTGCGTGTCACCCCTTCTTTCCCCTTCTCCTCCCTTCACCCCCTCCCCTCTTCTACTCTCCCTCTCTTGTCTCCATTTCTTTCTCATCACCCTCTTATCCTCCCATACATCCACTCAGTCAGACTGATCTCCTGTGTCAGTGTGCCAAATCCGGGTGTGTTTGCGTGTGCGCGCAGACACAGCTTACGTAAAAAGCCTCAAACGAAGGGAGGTTAGGTCTGTTCTGGGCTGCTGATGCTGCCACTGCCACACAAACACTCCCAGGCCTGCTTCCACATACTCATGCCGTGGTGCACACACACACACACACACACACACACACACACACAACACGCCAGGTGAGATTACATAGAGGTGAAATGATGAAAGCCAAGCATGAGATGCACCTTGAGAGTAATCTGATACGGGACAGCTGGCTGGCATTCACATGCACAGAAAGACACACAGACAGAGAGCGAGCAGGATTCACAGTAATGGTGGAGTATATAGAGCAATAAAGTGTAGAGTTAGAGCTGTAGAATAGAGGATAAGACGAGATAAAGCTACAATCATTTGTGCCTTGTGGGAGATCTCAGCCCGTGTGTGTTCCTGTCTGTGTGTGCTCTGACATTTGGCTCTTATGTTATTGTTGTTATGAATGCACATCTGTTCATTATTTATAGACCTAAGTGTGTGTGTGTGGGAGAACACAAAGTTCCCAGTCCACTGAGTGCTGGTGTTCACCGCATTGATGTGCTCAATGATTCAGCACAAGAGAGTTACCCATGCAAACATAGATTCACCTTTACTCGGCCAATATGCCAATAGTGTGTGTGTTTGTGTGTGTGTGTGTGTTAGTGTGTGTGTGGTTTGAAACTGCATGAACGTTACCTTTTCCGTCTGTGCGGCTCTATAATCCGAATCAGCTCCACATGTTATCCAGGTTGTGTGTGTATCTGTGTGTGTGTGTGAGTGTTTAGCACAGATCTCGCCCCAGGTGTTTCTCCTTGTGTTGGGCCAGCAGGGGGGAGGGGGGAGGGGGGGGTTGTGTGTTTGTGCTGAAACCTGTCCTACTCCCCTCCACACACATCAAAAGGAGGCGGATGTAGGTCAGTGTCAAAAAACCAGAGTTGCAGAAATTCCAATCCCACAATATCCTCTTAGGCCTCTATAGATGAAGAAAACCTGGAAAATCCGGAATTACTCTCTCAATCCCGGCACGGTATTCCGAAATAGAGACCTCAGTTCAAAAAAAAAAAAGAAATCAAGAATCCACTTTGCTTGAAATCCTATTTATGGCATTTTGATATGTATTCCTTGTGGCTGTATTCAGCTTGTCCATATGTCCTGCAGTTGAATGGAGGGGCAGGAAGAATCCTGGGGTTGGCAGTGATCTCCACACCTCCTCCTTCCCACCTTTTCTCACTCCTCTCCCTCTTTGTTCCTCCCCCCTCACTCATACAGCCCTGACTCTCCTCTTATTTATTCATCTGGCTTTCTATCCTTTTGCTCTGTTCTCTTTCACACATTCACTTCTCCTCCCTCCTGCCTCTCATCCCCCACTTCCCAGATTTGAGGATGTCCAGGGTGTGCTACCGGGCCTCTCTCCACTCTCCAGAGTGTGACCTGTAGGTGTTCTCCCACATCGAGTCAGTCTTTCATTGATGACCTTGGAGGGGGGTTCAGAGAAGGAGGTTTGGGAGTAAGCTGCAGAGATAGAAGGATGGCTAGAAACCTGCAAAAGAGGAGAGACAGAGTGAGAGTGTGAAGAGAACGAAGTGTGTGCACTGTAAATGTGTTCCATTAATGTCATCTTTACTCTGTGTGTTCACTCACATAAATCACACAAACATCCAACAGAGTCCATTATCACTTTCTGGTTTCATGCCATCCTCCTTTTTCTCTTCCACCCGTCTGACCTCCTCCCTCCCTCAGATATCTACCCCACCCATCCTTCTACAACTTCGTATGTCAGTCACTCAGTTCTCCCCGCTCCCCACTTTGCCCCACCCCCATTTTTCCTCCTCTGTCTCCCCCCTCCCTCCCTCTCTCACCTGTCTGTCAAAGAGAATCAATAGCTGTGAGACCCTCTTAAGGCCTCTCAGCAGGCTGCACCGGCTTGAACTTGCACGCGCAAAACACTCACAGGAGGACATGAGCACATGCAAACACACACACACACACAGCCACGCAGCACGTTCACGCATGCTTGCACACACACCACCACCACAGTCATCACCACCACACACATACACTAAATAGTCATGCAGTGATACTCTGCTGCAAGCACACACAGCCTCTGCATCTCTCTTTGAGTCACGCACACACAGGCGCGCACACACAAACACACACACAGCCTAATGAAACAGTTGGGCTATTGATCAGTGCCATGAATGTCAGACAGTTCAAAAGTCCCCCCACCCCCCATTCCCCACCACACTCTGGCTTGTCGATCAGACTCCTAAAGCTGACACCTTTAAGAAGACAATCTCATTATCTTGCTCTAAAGCTGTGCACTCACTCTGTGTTTGTGTGTGTGTGTTTCTTTGTGAGAGCGGTCCTTAGAATGTGTATCTGCCCATTCGTGCAGCAGCATCTCTGCCAGGTTTTTTCTCCCCCTCTTGAATTCAGTTGAATATCCCTGATTCATTTTTTTTCCTTTTCTCTCCTGTTCTTATCTGCCTCCTCTTCACTTTGCTACTTCAAAAGCACATTAAAGCTATTCGCTCTCTTTTTATCCATTCCCCAAGTTTTCTTCAGGTTCTTTCATCTTTATCTAACACGTCTTTTCCCCTTTTTTGCCCTTCGCCAGATGAAAAGGTGGAATTACTAACCTTGTTTTCCGGATCATTCCACCGCGACTCTTGGAGCCGTCACATCTCTCTGTCTCCGCGACTCGCTCTCTATCTCAGCTCCGTGGAAAAACACCCATCTCTCTCTTTCTCCCTCTCTCCTCTCTATCTCTATCACTCTCTGTCTACCCCCCCCTCCCCTCCTCCCGTTGGTCGTCCCCTCACTCGGTCTCGACAGCTGCAGCGCTCTGTCTGCCTCCTCTGTCGCTCTTCCGTCAGGCTGTAGGCTGATTGAATTTTAAGTCATGTTAATCCCACAGAACAGGTACTGAATGAAGGAGGGACACAGCAAAAAAGAAAGGGGAGAGAGAGAAAATGACAGAATGCAGGGAGTAAGCTGGCTTGTATTTTTAGAAATCTCTTCTCTCCATTGTTTTCTTTTTCCTTTTTACTTGTCCTGCCCCCAGTCACTTCTCCTCTTCATCTGTCCATTTATCTGCATCTTAATCCTCTGGCTTTTTTCTTAATTTTTATTGGCTCTTTTTGTCGTTATCTGGTGCAGAAGAGTGTGTGATTCCCAGCGAGCAGCAGGAGAGAGAACTGCGATCCGTCTCCGGCAGCGTCAAGCATCGAACTGAGAGAGAAAGAGAGCGAGGGAGAGAGAGAGGGCGAGAGAGTGTGCATGAGAGAGAGAGAGAGAGAAAGAGAGAGAGCAGGGCATGAAGATGAGAAGAGAGAAGGGGGGAGGTGGGGGTGGAGGAGAAAGGAAGGAGGAGATGAAAGAGGGGACGATGTAGGAGGAGAAGTGGAGATGATTAGAAGAAATGAGGAACTGGAGGGGAGAAGGGAGGAGAAAGGGAAAGAGGAGGAGAGGAATATTAGCAGGGTATTTTTACCCCACCACATTTATCTGACACCTGATTTTACCTACAAAACAGATAATACATTTATAAGATATCGACACACAGCAACAGTATATCAAGTGGGTAAAGTAGCTCCAGGTGCATCATGACTTAACGCAAAGTTAAAATGCAGCTAATATTGTATTCTCAAGGATAAGGCTGGGGATAATATATGTTTCTTATAAACAACAAATCACAGTAAAAAACCAAAACCTGCAATGATTTCTATCTACTACCAAGTAGGAGCTTATGTAGCCTGGTACACTCCATCCCATACGCCTCCATGTTGTCCAAAGTTGTACTGATATACTTTCATTACAGTAACATGACGATAACTTTAGTCAGTTCTGCTTACACTGACCTGTTGCTGTAAATACCCACCACTGCACCAAGTGGATTCATCTGCTGCTGAAAATGATCCCAAACAAATACAACTGACATTTACAACAAACTGCAGTGTTCACTCAGCTTTAAACCAAACACTTTGGACCTGTTTTTATAAGACTTCAGGCTTCACAAGGAGCAAATGGGCTGAAGGGCAGAGAGCCATAGACATGTTAGTGGAATGTGAACAAGTGCTTTGCTGGTTTTGTAGACTTTTGTTGACAAATGGGGGGATAGGGATATAGTGTGTGTGTGTGTGTGTGTATGTGTGTGTGTGTGTATATATATATATATATATATATATATATATATAGCACATGTTCAGACAGCTGTTTTCTACCTAGTGTCATTGCTGTCATTACTCTGAAGACAAGGTGTTAACAACTGAGATGAGAGAATGAGATAATACACACTGTGCAGTACGACAGTCCTTCTGCAAAGAAATGCATGGAGTGGAAAGACTTTACAAGCAACAGATGTGCGAATTAAAAAAAGATGTGCACATTTTCACCTTCACACTCCTCCGTTGGCCTCAACATCAGCTTTGTGCAGTAATAAGACATTAGCGGGGGCCTTTGTGCATACTTTTTACTTTTGATAATTAAAAGTACATTCTTGTCATCGGGATGCATTTCAGTGAACAATTTTTACAAAAGTTTAACTTTAGTCAAGGTACTTTGATTTACTTGATCCACTGATGGAGGATGGGTGATGGTGGGGGTTGGGGGTGTAGGGGCTGGGGGATAAAAGTTGGCATGGTATGACAAGGGGAAGTGAAGCTCTAAGTGCCTCAAGCAACTCTGGGTGAAACTGAGATGAGAGGGGTAGCAAAGGAGGATGATTAAGAGAGAGTGAGCACAAGTGGCAATGTGAAAAAAGAGAGGTAGAGAGGAGGGAGGAAGCCAAAGATCTCTGGGGGCGTAAGGAAGATAAGTGAGTAAGAGAGGGGTTAGCGAGGGATAGAAGTGAGGAGTGGATGGAGTGATAGCATGGCGATAGGAACAAGTGTAGCTGATATGACTTCAAACGGTGGTCGGGTGCTTGATTTCCCTGCTGTGCAGATAGCTGCTGGAAATAGACGTTTAATGGAAACCGTCTGGATGCGAGTTTGTGTGTTCCATTACTAAAGCCGAACCTATAACACGAGAGCTATTGGAAGTTGGAATTAAGTCATTTTTGATATTCGCATATCTGCAGATCCATTTTGTCGACACAATCACAAACTGCAGATGGAATAAATGAAAGATTGGACAGAAAGATGGTTAAAAAAAACAGAGTAAGTACGGAGATTTGGTTGTGTTATGGTGAACTGGTATTTTATGTATCTCAATTTCCACCCAGGAGTCAATTTTTGTCCTTCACTCTCTCCTCCGTCTTGTAAATATTTCTCAGTTGTGGCCACCCATCCTATTTATTTCCACCTTGCAAGTGTTTACCGCTCATCCCACTTCCCTGCATCTCAATTTCTCTATCTTGAATTTATTTTTATCCCTTGCATTTTCCCTCTTTAGTGTCACTCCATTATTCTCCTGCTGTGGGCCAGTGTATTTTTAACCTAGTAAGCCAGACCTCCCTCAAAGCAAGGTCCAGCAAGGAGAAGTTTGATATATCATTTCACCCAATCGTATCCCGTTTACAGCGCTCTGCTTTTACGGCCGGTTGAATCACAATTAATCAAACCTCTAGTGGTTTGGCACCCAGTCCTCTTGTCACTGAGAGTGACCTTGCCGACTGGAATAAACTAACATGACCTACTGCTGGGTGATGGATGAAGTCAGTTCACCAGTCAGGAGAAAATCTCATTACGGACTGAGTTGTTGGTTTACATAGGAGGAATTTATCCCCCACTTAAATCCAGGGCAGCTCACAATCAGTTCATTAAATTTCTCATCAGAGAAATTACAAACAACCAAGAACTGTAGGACAAAAGTGACAGATTTTGTGCTTATAGAGTATTCTGTAACAACAGATCATTCAAGTGCAAGTAAAATGCAGAGTGAAAAGTTTATTCACCCTAGAACTGACCTCAGCGGAGAGATTGGCAGGATCTTTTTTAGTTCATTCTGAGGAACGCTGCACTTAATCAGAAAGAGGCCAGACCTGCTCTGGTTCGGTCAGGCCAAATTAGCCCTCAAAGTGAAACCAGCTGCAGGGGAGTTGGCCTACTGACCCAAGCAGGAGCAAATCTACTGACTTCTTTTTTTTTATTGCAAATTAGTTCACTGGTCAACTCACTGGTGGTTTCAACAACCTGGAAACAAACATCTCATATCCAGTCTGAATGTGGCTGGCCTGGGTGCTCACCAACACTTTACATTGAGGGTTTGTTTCACATGCAAAGACTGTAGTATCAGCCCTTGGACTTTCACACTTTAAAGGAGCAAACTGGTAATGAAATGAAACAAAGTTCACTATATTAAAGTGGTGACACAATATTCTTGATGTGAACACTCCAACACCCTTAAAACAGAGATTCAGTCATTTAAAGGTCCTGTGGAGCTCTTGAACTCTAGTAGTTTTTACATGAGTGGGAATCCATTTAGTCTCATGCACGAGTTCACATGTGCACACATTCAACGTGCTGCCATACAGAGCCATTGTGTACATGTTTGGCCACATTTAAAAGATTGAAGGAAACAGCTGAGGCAGTTTCTTTCCTGAATGCTGCCTGCCGGGTGTTTGCCACTAACAGGCAGCAAACCGACAGGTATGGTAGAGAAGTGTGCAGTCTAAATCAAAGGGTGGAACCTCGACAACACGTCCTTGCCAGCAGCAAGAATATATACTGGAGTGAGAGGGAGAGAACCAAGTGTTCTCCTCTCCACTTAATGTTTATCCGTCTTTTGGCTGGTTCGTCATCAAGTGAGGACAATTTTTTGGTGTGTGTGTGAATGAGTCACAGTGAGTTTGTGAGACATGGAGGCTAAATATAGGCAACACTGAAACACACAAAAACAAAATGCACTCAGTGAACGCCTATGCACACAAACATGTCACACATAATCACCAGTGTGTCAAATGCTTCCATTCACACACACCCACACACACAAAACTTTACACATGGACACACACACAACATACATTTTGCCCAATCTATTTGGAACCAACACGCTTCACACACACACACACACACACACACACACAGAGCAAGGCTGAGCATACACACACTCGCTTAAAGATTGGCATGAGTGCATGATTGCACACACAAACACACAAGTATCACACAAATCAGGGCATGAATTACACACACCCCGTGCAAGGCTAAATGAAACAAGCACACTCACACACTGGATGTCAGGGGTAAATGGTGTGGAGGTTTAGATCGAAGGGCAGATTCCCCTCTATTTGTCTCAATCTAGGGATAATGAAAGACAAGGACAGACACACACGCACGCACACACACACACGCACAAACACACGCACACAACTCTGCCCTCTAATTTTGCTCTTAGAGGCGTTTGCATGTCATTGTGTTTTTTCATTTATTTCCTCTGTATAAGTTATAGTTTCTCCAAATGACTTGAGCTGGCAGAGTGTTTGAGCAGCCATGGGCAGCAGTCAATGAAATACAAGAACCTACTGGCCTCATTTGTCTATATCGCTTCAAGTGTAAAACCTTGACAAATACACACAGTGCAGAAATGACTTCAGGGAGATCGATGAGGAAAAAAAAGTCCAACATGCCAAATGTTTCCATGAGTGAAGAGCGTTGATGCATTTTGTGCTGCTGGAATTTACAGTAAAATTACAAGAATGGATAAGAGCTAATACACTTTTCTTTGTGCATGTCAAAACACAAAGTCTGTTTGACTGTTTCCTCTTAAATAAGCTCATTAGATCTGTGTTAGAGAAGCAGAGATTTTTCTGTGCGTGTATTACAGTATAGAGGGAATGAGAAAAAGAGTACAAATTGACAAATTTACAGTAAAGTCATATTTATCAGGTCATAGCTAATCATCAAAGAACTACAGTAGGTTAATGACTATCCTATCCTCTGTCTTCCAGGCTGAAGTGTACCACTGATGTACCAGCTTCTACTATGAATGAAAGAAAAAAAAATTCACTTGAACAGAAATTTTGAATGTAGCTTTGAGAGCGCTCGTCAACACAATGCGTTGAAAGAGCAGACTCGAGTGCCTCACTAGCAGACATCTTTGGCATGTGTCATCAGTCAGTTTGGAATGCCATGTGGTGGCAAGTGTTGTGAAACGTCTAAAGGAATAGTTGCATTAGCGTGTTCACATCACTGAAATACCCTGAAATAATGTCGGTAAAACTGAACACACCTTACAGTGATTGGGCTTATTCTCACTATGAGAATGATTGCATTAACAGAATCAGAGTATATTGTTCACATGGTGACATAACAGCTGCAGCCGGATCATAATTAGATTATTCTGTGCACGCGCAAACAGCTAATAGACCTCTCTCACAGTAAGACGCTGACTTGTTGAATGCAGGTGTAACTAATAACATTAATAAAGAGCTGCATTCACTTCAGGTTTTGCCAGTGCCACAGCCTTGCTCATGCTGGCTCACTGGCACAGCTTACTGGCACAGCTAAATGGACCTGAGCCATGTTTCACCTGCTGTTAAAGCTTATAAAGGTCTGTAACTTTACAAGCCTCTGCTGCCAGACAGGGATGTTTCAGCTATGGTCAGCACACATGAGCCTGTATATACTCTCATGGTAAGAACTCACACACACTGGGGCGGTGTGTAGCTCAGTTGGTAGCCCCATGTGTTGAGGCTATAGTCCTCACTGCAGGTGGCCCTATCCTGCGTGTCATTCCCCTCTCTCTGTCTCCCATTTCCTGTCTCTCTCTACTCTCTTGTCCATTAAAGGCGAAAAAGCCCCAAAAAATATACTTTAAAAAAATAAAAGAAATCACACACAGGCATGCATACACACACTGAGTAGCAGGAGCAGTGATGAAAGGGCCTTAAAGAAATCAAATGTGAAAACCTATAAATACTAGACTAGACTAGAAAATCACATATCACAGACAACCATGATAACGCTTTTAAAATATTCCGATAAATAATTCATGGTGTTATGTGCTGAGAAAATCCAGACAGTTAGACAGACATAATGCATTTTGTAAATAAGACGCAGTTGTGGTCATGTCGTGTTCTGGGCTCACTAGTCCCTAAAAATAGAGACTAAAGGTGTTCTAGCATTAAGAGGAAACATTAATATTGTGTTTGATTGAGTCAACATTTCTATTTTGGTTAGCTCTCTAAGTAGGAGTCCAGCTACCTCGCCTCAATATTTATTAGTGCGGATGCATGGATGAATCACCTTTTCACTCCTGACTGTGGTCATCAATACAGAGAGCCCATTAGATGAGATGCATTAGTTTGACAGAACAGTATATTGAGACTTGGGCCATTATCATGATGGTGAATGGAAAGTGTTTGAATAATTTTCTCTGCCAACATACAGAATGTGATGAAGGAGAGGTGCTCCTGTGCATTACTGTGATCTCTCATCAGCAACATGTGACTCATTGAATCCTGTTTGGTATGCTGGTCTGCCACTTGAAGTAACTCCAAGGTAATCTGAGCATACTGTATGGTGAATGTTTGTTTGAATACAATAGGAAAGTTAACTCAGGAATAAAGATATTTTTCTGAATACTATTTTTTAAAGTGGCCTGACGGTTGTATTGAAAGTAGCACAGTTTCCTAAGTACAGATTTTGGGCATAATTTCTACAACGTGCATAATAAAATATTCAGTGTTGTTGAGCCTGATGCCTGGGTGCGTTAACTTGATAAAGAAATCTAGTCTAGTCTTTGAGGAATTCAGTTATTTATTGTCTAGCTAAAGATGCAGTGTCTCTGTTTCTAGCTAATCTCTAGTTTCTAGCAAACTCAAACAAATTCTACATGTTGTGTTGATTTAGTTTTCTGGAGTTCTGATATTGAACCATGTGTTTGAATTTATGTTGAAGTTATGAACATGAATCCTGTTCAAAGGTGAATTCATGACTCACTGGTTCTACCAGCAAAAGGAAGGTTCACTGTGTAAAGAGTTTTTATAGGACTGGAAATTGAAGGGCACAATTTGAGAATTCACCTCAAGCACAAGAGATTTTCCCAGTATCTATCCCATAATGCTGCACCTTTTTGTGTACTGCACGTTCAGGGTTTATATACTCTTGTCCGCTGTGTTCTCGTATTTATTTATTTATTTTTGCAGCTCAATTGATTTCTCTTTTTATTTCACTGCTCCTGAGACTATTTGAACCACATAAACAGTAGCCTCATACATAAAACAGGGCTGCGACTGCATGTTACTCTTTACAGAAATACCCTTGCCTCAGGATCTCTTTAAACTAGGACTCAGGATCCAAAATGAGTCACAGCCATTGAAGGGAGGATAACAGGTAGAAGAAGAATGTCAAAAAACAAAGTAACATAAAGTTTAAGG
The DNA here is from genome assembly GCF_045865225.1 of Trachurus japonicus. Lineage (NCBI taxonomy): Eukaryota > Metazoa > Chordata > Actinopteri > Carangiformes > Carangidae > Trachurus > Trachurus japonicus. The sequence goes on from NC_140924.1 coordinate 29,515,887, forward strand.
AAAGCAGTATGACATTAAATGGTATCTGTTATTACTTTTTTGTTATTATTAATAATTATTACTTACAGTAAGGGTCTATAAAACCTATAAAAGACTTTAGGCTGAAATGCTGTGGGTCATGGTTTTAGTCGATGGTTAATTATAGCTGTTAATAAGAGTTCCCATTGCTTTTAGTGTGAAAGTTAAATGGACAACTGTTTCAAATTGAAGATAATAAAGTAGCGGTTGAAGCAGTTACAATCATTTTGTCACATGTCATAATGATAATTCAGTTAATCATCTTCCTCAAACATCAGTGTTGAGACCACAACACTGTGTGGTCTCACAGGAACACCATTTCACTCCACAACTAGAAACCTTTTGAAAACTCCATCGTGGCATGCTGGGAGTTTGTTCATCATGAATACTCCGATGGCTTGTGTTGCTGAGTTAACATTCACAACACATCAATGAAATCTGCTGCTTAGCTGGCAATAGAGGAAATATTAAATTACACACCAAGCCTACAACAAAAAAATCAATCTCATTTTTGACAGGTCAACAAGTATCTACTGATGTGAGAACAGCCAAAAGAACTGCCATGAGAACAAATCAAAACCCCCTGCCTGGAGCTTGTCTTCTGACTTTAATCAGGGAGACTGGACTCAAATGATGCAACATATATGTCCAAATCAAATTCATGATAGTGCCTTCAAAGTCTTCCTCTCATTTTTACAGGTAATCTGTTGGTTGGATCCCACTTTTGGTTTTGATATCTGCAGATAGTGAAAGCACCACAGTGAAAGACTGAGAACAACTGTCCAAGAGGAGCTGAGTGGAGAGCAACTGGACTTTGTTGTAGACACACTCACCTTGTATTTCTTCTGTCAGTTACCTTCCATTCAGCTCTCCCTGGATAACTATGACCTTGATGACTTAGAATTTCCACAGAGCTCTTTAATGTGGCTGGTGAGCCAACAGTGTAATGCAGTGAATGAAGGGATTAAAACAAGGCCTTTGAACACAACATCCCACACTATTACTTGTTCACAAAACATCCCTGTTTACTCTGCCTGCTGTACATGATCTGCTTTTTCTTAATAATAATAATAATCCTACAAAACAATCTGTTTACATTAATTTGTCCTGTTGTTGTCTCCTGTTGGAGGCTGATAATGATTGGAGTGTGTCCATGACATAAAGCGATGTGTAGCAGATTTTCATTTTATTTAGTGGATTATCACTTGATACCATATCAGACCAAATTGGCACCCATGTTACTTTTGGTAGGTGATGCCTTAGGTTATTTCTATTCTCTCAGAAGAGGCCCTTGTTCAGTGTTTTTTGTTGCTGTTAATTTGAGGAGAGAGTTGTTGATTTTCACAAATGTCAGCCCAGCTATCAACGATATGTTGCTTGTTTGTAATGAGTTACAGTCTCAGCACTGAAACATGTTTTCTGTGTGAATTCCTCCAGTTTTTAAAACTTTGAGATGATCACTTACAGGTTTAGAAATAACAAACAAAGAAGAGCGAACACCTGCTAAGAGCCTGAGACGACACGCTCTGTGGGTTTGGAATACATCACCAGTTGTTTAATGCGTCACAAGCCTACAGTACTGCTTAAGGATTCTCAAAATACAGCTGAGGAGGGATCTGTTTCAACAAGCTTCTGTCTCTGGTCCCCAGAGGACTCTGAGAAGGTCCTTCACCTAGTTCAGCACCTGTGTATTGATACTAGACAAATCTGTGTCACAGTATTTGAAGAACACACGTCACACACCAGTAATGAGTCCTGGTGAATGTGTCTCCCCTGGTAGTAATGAAATTCTAATTATACTGAGAATATTTAAAAAGCAGTCAAATCCATTTCTTGACAAGTAGCACAATCAATGGTTTATTATGCATCATGTCAAGAAATGTATCTTTTGTTACATCCTCTCTCTTACTCCGTCTCATCATCTCATCTTTGAGCTTCATCTTGTAATTTCCTGCATTCTCCCTGGAGACGAGTGTGAACTTCAGCAACCCCTGTAAATCGGCTGAGATTGACATCTAAGTGGTTGGAGCTATAGTTAGAGTTCAAAGCAGCAGAGAAAGACTGTCAGCTCCTTTAACTCAAAACAACATATTTTGTAGCTGCAAAGCATTTGCTTCTTAAATTGCTGCAGACAGAGAAAATGACAAATCAGCGGATGCTTTCACAGTGAAACTATTCTCTGAGCTGTTGAACACTGGGCCGAGAGGGTGGGACCTGGACTCTCTCCTCTTCAAGAGCAAATGAAAGTTATACACATGTAACTACACATGCTTTATGCTTTCAATCTTAACATTTAGTTCTTCTGTTGAACACTGTACCAATGCCAGAGATGTCTTAACAAGAGAGCAGTAGCTGGTGCATTTCCCCAGCGGCTTACTTTGTCCAGGATGTCTGGCAAGTTCAGCACCATGGCCAGCGCCTGCTCACACACACAGGCAGCTGAAACATTCTGTAATGAGAATGTTCTTCCATTACAGAATTGGAAATAGTCCAGCATATCCTGTGTCTGACATAACTCAAAGCATAAAGATCATTTCTCTTCCCTCCTCGAGTTCCTTTCTACAGTGTTATCAACAGTTTCCAAGCGTAGTCAGGGATCGAAGCTTTATTTAAAAAGCCTGTGTTTCATGAAACCTCAGGTACACAAATGTAACGCAAAGACACCATCCCAGAAAGAGTTCCTTTGTCACTTCATTTGTTCCCATTTTGTCAGATAGACACTATAATCTTATTTCAAATGGAAGCCCTTCTGGCCACAGAAATTAAAAGCAGGTTAAAAATCGTTCTGCCTGAACTGGTGATCGCAGTCACTGCTGGAAAGATCACCAATCTGATATTTTATTTCACTGAGTTAAAACCCCCCCACGGCAAATGTCAAACACTGATTCCAGATTTAATTTATAAGTATAGCCACACACAGCCATCACACACATCTGTTGTAATACAGGGTGGGGAGTGTGTGTGTGTGTGTGTGTGTGTGTGTGTGTGTGTGTGTGTGTGTGTGTGTGTGTGTGTGTGTGTGTGTGTGTGTGTGTGTGTGTGTGTGTGTGTGTGTGTGTGTGTGTGTGTGTGTGTGTGTGTGTGTGTGTGTGTGTGTGTGTGTGTGTGTGTGTGTGTGAGTGAGTGAGTGAGTGAGTGAGAGCGTAAGATGAAGTATTCAGATGGCAGTGGCTTGTCCTTTGGCAGCAGAAACATGTTCAGAGTGTATTTCATGGTTGTGAAGTTCAGTGTAAATTGGGAGACGATGGTTGGATGGTCAGTGGTTACTTAATGCAAGAGAGCAAGAGGTAGGAAGTGAAGAGGAAATTAGAGAGCAAAGAAACTGGGCAGAGAACTCAAGAAGAAATGAAGGACAGGAGCCGTTTGTCACATGAGCACAGAAAGTCATCATCAGCGTTGTCAGCTTGACCCATTCATTCTTTCTCTGGACACAAACTGATGAGTTGCACACGAATCAGGACGCAGTGTAAAGTGACAGGCTGGTTGTCCTTCTAACAAACCAATCAGTAGACTGCAGCAAAGTCATTAACTGAGACTGAGGCATCTCAACAGTTTAGTTTAGTTTAGTTTATTAGTTTATTATGTCGAGGACAATCAACTGTACCAATAACAGTAAAAAGGACAGCTTTAGCCAACATGGCTAATATCCTGCTGTAGTCCCCGGCCAGATGACAATAGGCACCCTAAAAACAAAAACAATATATTACAGTACATTGATTAAAAAGAGAGCATTAGGACAGCTAGGAGACAAGATAGATCAGTGAAGATAAGAGAGAACAGTGAAACATCAGTTCATGCAGAGACAACACATATAATCAAAACATACAAAAGCAGCACATAAAATATAATCACACATCAGCACATACAATCACATTCAGGAGTGCAGACAGACATCACGTACTGTATAGACAGGCAGCATCCATGATCATGACGCAAATAACACACAGCCATATGTTAGTGTGTGCAGGTGTAATTGTCGACGGCAAGCCATGTTTTTAACTTGGCTGTAGAAGTGGAGTATGCATGTGTATCTTTGATATGGGTGGGAAGTGAGTTCCAGTTATGTATTGCTTTAACAGAGAATGATAACTGGCCAAGTACTTTTCTTGAGTGGGACTGATAAGTCACCACGTGTGCTGCTTCTAGTGATCTGAACGGTGCTGCGTTGGTTTATGAGTGAGTTCAGTGGAGGGGGGGGCTAAACCATGTAGGGTTTTAAAGACCAGACAGATGTTCCTACATTTTCTGACATCTTCCCAACTCAGAAGCTTGTGTTTGTGTAGGACGGTACAATGATGTGAGCTGCTCGGTTTCTGGTCCAAGACTTCAAGGGATTGCTTGTACAGGGTTTCCAATGGGTTCAATGTTGAGCCATTGGTTTGTCCCCAGCTTGTGAGGCAGTATGGCGGATGCAACATGATCACGGCATTTACATATAATTTGGCGGCATTAAAAGTCATTGTGTTTCTTATATATTTAAAGTTTGCTAAACTGAACCTAACTCTTTGACTAAATCTGACACTAAATCTGTTTGGGTCCATCTGTGTGTGTGTTTTCACTCCTCATACATACATGTATCAGCGTATGTTGCCTTTAAAGCCTTAAATTCCTGATAATCTTCCATTACAGATATGTGCTGGAGTTTGCGCCTTCCTGCCTTCGGGTTGTTGTAAGACAGGTTTGTGTGTTGGTGTGTGTGTGTGTGTGTGTGTGTGTGTTATTTTGAGTATGTCTCGCCTGCTTGAGTAAATCTGTAGATGATGCGAGTGGGAGAGGTCCCCTAAATGTCTGTGTGCGTGTGCGTATATTCACTCCTCGGGCTGTGTGTGTGTGTGTTGATCTTGTTTGTGTCCAGGCCAGTGGTTAGGGCGTGACGGATGGGGATAGGGGAGACAGAGGAGGAGAGGAGAGAAAAGACAAATGACCTGACAGCTCCTCTATTCAACTCCTAATCATAGAGGGAGCGTGGAGGCTGTGTGTGACAGAGGGAGGCAGTGTTTGTGTTGGCGGAAGACGGAGATCAGGTGTGTGTGTGTGTGTGTCATCAATTTGTGTGCAATGCTGAGCAGAGTTAGACATTTTTCAAAATCTGCACCTGTACTGTGTTTGTTTGTGTTTTTGTTTCCTGTTTTGCATAATGCAACTCTACATTTGCCTCTAGAGATGAAAAAATTAAACTGTCAGAGAAAAGTCACACTACATTTGGGTGTGTATTCGTGTGTGTATATTTGAGAAAATACTGGCAAAGGGTGATTACAAGAAAATGCCAACCAGCGTGATATATTTAGACTGAAGGTGCATCGGTCCAGATGCTTTTGAAGAGGCAGGTCTGTATTGTGCGTTTGAAGATGTGGGGCCTGATCTCTACCATCAGCAACAACACAACATCCTTGTTTACAAGGGACCTTTGGGTGCAGGTGGATACAGTGGAGCTGTGGATCAGAGACACTCTGCCTCTACACAGGGTTGCACTGAGCATGTTCCTTGGCTTTCAAAGCCAGTATCAGGATTTGAAACCTAATGTGAGCCAATACAGGGAGCCAGTGGAGGAGCAGGAGCAGAGTGACAGTCTGAGCTGCTGTTGTTCCAGTTGTCTCTATTGTCAGACTGAGTTTGGAGGTTTCAATTTTCCACCCTCTTGTTTTTGTCTGTAGTTTTTAAGCTGTAGTGGTTGGTGGTTACAGATAGCATGTGTAATCAAAGTGTCACTGAAATGGCAACAAAGGCAGGTGCAACATCCAGGTTGTAGGAGCTGCTGCTGTCTTGACAAAGGTTAAATAAATCACAATACACAACAATGATAAAACATAATAGACCTGTGTCATAATTGTAATATTTTCTCATTAGATAATCAAATACAACAATGCCAACTCCAACTGAAATCATGTTGTGTATTGCAATCACAAATCTGTAAAAATCTACCTTGAGCATGATTTCCTGTGCATCATTAGACAGCTGTGTTTTGCTCCTCCTCATCCTGAAGCTACGTTTTCACATTTTACAAAACAGCTGTGAGTTTCCAGCATGTTTTGAATGATGTTTAGTGACGTATATTGATCTCCCCTTGTTATGGGTCATAACATCACTGACCAACATGTTGTGTTAACATGTAATTAACACTTGAACATTGCTCTGCCCTTTTGAAACTAGTTTCTCATATGAGAATAATCGTTTTCAGCCTTCTGTTGCCATGAGTAGAGTACATGTGTTAGGTCTGTGAACATGATGTACTGTACTGTAGGCTGGCATTTGACCCACACTCTAATCTTGATCATGACCAGTATCTCCCAGGACAGACATGTCTGCCCGGAGGTTTCCTGGGTCATCCCTCTGCTGGACACAGACAGAAAATGAAACAGACCTAAGAAAACAGTGTTGCTCTCCTCAGCCACCCGTCATTGTCCTACTCCTCACACTGATTGTTGCAGGAGAGAGGACTATTGCACATGGAACAGTCCAGATTAGTGTAAAATAAAGTGGAATAATGACTATGAAATGAAGCTTTGGTTTACATCAGTAAATGTGGTGCAGGTAGAGGGAATTATTAGTTATTAGAGGCAGGTTTAAAATCTGATTTGACCTGTGAATCTCACGTACTCCAGACAGTTGATTCTGTTTTGCTGTGACTTCAGTGTGAAAGCCTCTTTGTGTGGAGAACAAATGTGACTGCAGATAGAGATGTTCATGCAGTTCACCACCAACACCACTTGGTCTTTCGTTTCTTTGTGGCTTTACAGTTGTAAAATATGACACAGAAAAATTAGGAGCTGTCCTGACAGCAACACCAGCTTGTTGTGTTTTTCTTTCCTCTGCCATCATGCCACTGACTCGCCTGCTTTGTGTAGTGAAAAACAACATCCAATCCAGTGCAGACAGATTGTAGAACACATGAAATAGCAGGTGATGTTTTTCTCTAAGATATCCAGGCTGCATGTTGACATCAGCTCTAAATTTTGCCTGTATTAACAACATTTGAATCTTGGATGACAACTTTCACTGATGCCAACAGTTACAAGGAATAATGTTAGCAATTTAGCACATTGCCAATGAGAACTTGTTAGTGAGTTTTTTTCTTTAGCACTAACTTAACTAAAGAACAAAAACAAAACAGCCCTACTTCCCAGAAAGCAGCAGATGCTCTGCAACAGTAACAGGGAAATGTGGTGGTGTGTTGAGCTGATTTGTGTCTGCAGTCAACTCAACAGCCTGGGACATCAATACTTACTTCATGATGTTGCTTTGGCAATCACCAGAAAAGCTGATTGCAACAAGAACGATGATGAGCAGCAGTGAGCAGAGTAGCAATAAAACAGACTTTTCTGCTGATAAACTGAGCACTGAGAGAGTGAAAGTGAGGAGAGGCACAAGCAAATGTCCTTTGGTGCTGTCGCTGGGTTAGAATCAAAAAGAGAAGAGCATCTGACTTCACTGAGCCTGTGTGTGTGCGCGTGTGTGTGTTCAATTGCTGCTTATTAGAGAGAGTGTGGGTGTATGTAAACTGCCAGAGTGAGCGTTAATTCATATTTAGACATGTTTTCTTTTCCACTAAAGCTATCACAGTACTCAAAGGTGTGTGAGAGAGACAGAAGAGGTAGCTTCAATCATCACGGAGAAGAATGTGTGTGTGCTTTGCATGTTGTGCACATAGCTGTGAGAGCTGTAGCCTTGTTACGGGCCATCTAAATCAGGGAAGGGCCTCTGTCAAGTGTTAGTGTGTGTGGGGGTGTGTGTGTGTGTGTGTGGGTGTGGGTGTGCGCGTCTGGTGGGAAGGATGTGTGTGGTCCTTTTAAAAGTGTGTGTTTCATGTCATTAGGGGAAATGTGGAGGAAGAGTGTGTGGTGTGTGTGTGTGTGTGGTAGCCACAGGCGTGCAGAGCAGTCTCATAATAACCACATTGATCTGGAACAGCAGAGGAAAAGGACTTCAAGCTTCAAGTATTAATCGTGTCTCCATCTCTATTATTCCTGAGTCCTTCATTAATAGCAGCTGCTTCTGTTTGTTTCTCATTCCATGTCTCTCCATATTTTTATTTATTTACTCCTTTTAGTTGCATTTTGCTTTTCTTACAGTCACTTATTAACTTTGTTTACAATAATAAATTATAGACGAGCATGACATCAAACATAGAAAAGGAAGGGAAAACACTGAAGCTGTGCAGGTGAAAAATGCCCACAGGCCCAGTTAAATAAGAACAACTCCAAAGAAGCAAATAACAAGTACAAGTTCAATTTTTTTTCTTTCATTTACATGTATTTGTGATGATGTTGCCCCTTTGTGGTGCTTTCTTCTGTAGTCCCTATGGAAGAAATGGAATAGAGGCTGTGAAACAAATGAAATACTCAACTTCAACACACACCTATCTGCCTCCTGGTACCAGCCTCAAGAAGCTGTTTGACACTTAGAGTAGGAGATGTGCTTGTTTGCATTGATCCCATAGAGCGAATCGGTGCCTTTACTTTTACCGTACAGATTTGAGGATGCTATTGATCCTCTCAAAGGAAGTATAGCTGTAAATACAGTAGAAGTCAGGTCTTTTAGCCAACATGTGTTTGTGGTAAAGCTTATAGCTTCCACTGCATTTGGCTGCCCTCAAGTCAAAGCTTTGATTTTGATCATATACAATAAATATACAATGAAACAATAATCAGATTTCATATGGCTGCGTATTGTTCTGGAGGAGACGGGTGTGTGAAGCAGCAGTGTATGTTTTAACACAGTCATGTCAGCAGGTGCTGTAAATGGAAGAGAAGATGATGTCCACAGGTTTGAAGTCTTATTGCAGTCGCAGCATTCGGCAGAAATCCTGTTTTGTTTTGGACGGCAGCTCATAGCCCAGGGCTTGGCAGTGCAGCACGTCCATGTGAATCCCTCGGCTCCTTCCTCTTTCTCCTCTCCAGCTCTCCATCGTGTAGCAGAGATCTGAGAATACAGTGTCATTGTGTGTGTGTACATGTGTACCTCAGAAAGCGAAATCCTCTCTTCCCTCTCTGGACATGTGGATGTCTGGAGAGAAGCACTCAGTTTTGCCTTGCGGTTTCATTTTCTCCATTTTAATTGTGCTTTATTGGTTTAATACACCAAGTAAGGCATTAGTTAGACGTCTTTCTACTGCTGTAACATCCCTTTTCTGGAGTAAGATTCTTCTCTGTCTTCTGAAATATATATAAATAATATATACTCCTGTCATCTCTTTGTTCTCGCTGCATTTCTTTCTTCTCTCAGCTTCTAAGAAGAAACTTGAATGTAAATGACTCTTGCTCTTGCCCTCTGTTTCAGTTCTGTCTCCATCTCATTTTGGTTTGTTGGCATGACCAACATGTGCTTTATTTTCCTGACCACATTGAACCCCATACTGCCCCTCCCTCTCTCTCCCCTCTCTCCCTCTCACTGGTAATGAGGTGTGTGTCTGTGTGGTTTGTTTATTGCTTGACTCCCCTCTCCCAATTATGGGATTCCTGAGTCATTGTGCTCCAGCAATTATTTCAAGTCACTCTGGGTTTGACTGTCAACTAAATGCTCAAATTATGTCTGTAAAATCTGTCCATCTGTGGTTATGTTCGCAGACAATAACAGGCATTCTGTACCTTTATGCCAATGTTGGTGTGACAGACAGATCTATCTATACACTGTCTATACATAGTGATGTTTTATATTTAAGGGAGGGGCAATCTGCCGTCCTCAGGGACTCAGTGTCCCTGCTGGTTGTTGGAGCGCTTGTCTTTGTGCATTTGTAAATGGGTTACTTGGAGGCCGGTTCATGAGTGACAGGGGTTTTCATTTAAAATGCCACTTAAAAACAAATCTGACATTTTCGGTCATATACAAAGACATTTTTAGCAAATAATCCTCTCAACAGTTTATATTCCTTTACGCTTTCTCTACAGCATTAAACGCTGCTGAACACATCTGAAGCCGCTCCAAGAATATATTAACATATTTCACTCGATCCCTCCAACTTCCACTCCCTCTCTCTCTTTCTACTATCCCTGTCAATCTCCCTGCTCCTCTGCCCCCTCCCTTTCTCACTTCCTCAGCCTCTTCCCCCTATTCAAAGCCGTCTCCCTGTGTTGTTAGGACTGGCTTACAAGAGAAAAAAAATTACCAACAAATCAAGTAATGAAATTAACTCAACAATTACATCTCTTTTCTTTCTTCTCTCTCATTCATTCTCCCTCTCTTTGTTAATTTAGAACGCTTAATTGGTGTGATAATACTTTTGAGGCAAACAAACAACAACAAAATAGAAATGGAATGTAATTACTTTCAACAGTTGACTTTCTCCCTCTGCTCCTTGTGTGTGTTTGTCTATTGGAGCCAAGATTGTGCAGTGTTTAGCGTACTGTGAATGTGGTTTGCGTGATGCCACAGTTTGTGTGTTTACTAGCGTGTGACATTGTTTTTAACATGGAACTTTTAAGCGAGATGCTTTCTTGAAAACAACTGCAGTCTTTTCTTTCAAGTGATTAATTTGCAGAGCAGGGCTTAAGCAGAGTAATTGCTGACTCGACTCTCGTTGCTTCTCTATGCAAAGTGTTTTCTTCTCAGTGTCTGTATATACAATACTTTGACTAAGAGGTGTCTCACAAACCAAAACCCTTTTCAGAGATCACAATTAAAGTTCCCCTCCTCTGTCTGTCTGTGTCCATTTGTAGACCAACATCCCATTCCTCCAGAATGTGTTCTCCAACCACCAGTTCCTCCACTCCACCGTGGACACCCAGTTCATCGATGAGAACCAGGAACTCTTCAACCTCAAACCCACTCAGAACCGAGCGCAGAAGCTCCTGCACTACCTGGGTGAGTGTATGAACAACACACACAAGCATTGAATAGTGATGACAGTACATGTACTTTAACACTGATATGGATGGTATAAATAAAATAATAATGGATGTACTGTACCAGGAAAAAGCTTGGGTCATCTCAAGCTGTAGGTGAAAGTAGTGAAATGCTATACATTACTAAAAAAAAAAACAGAAAAAAGAAAAGAGGAACCTGATGCACTGAGCACCTTTCACAGAGATGCTGTTTTATAATGGACATTCATTTTTTTTCTTTTCTCCATCATCTTTACAGTATGTTGGGTATTACAGGGCTGTGTCTAACTTGTGTTCCATGTTTGTACTTGTGTATAGGTCATGTGATGGTAAACGGACCAACCACACCCATCCCTGTCAAGGCCAAGCCCTCCTCCACAGACCCCGTCATCCCTCCTGTCACCATGGGTATGTCAACCAAAAGCAAATGAGCCAGACACAGTGCATAGCTGACCCAGACTCTGGTCAATAAGACCAGTTCCTCATCAAAATCAACAAAGGGGAGAGGGGTTCAATAACTATAAAGTGTTATTGAGCTCTTTCACTATCATAATATCACCATGCATCATCCTTATTGCATTTATTACATCTGGACTAATTTAGCAAGCACTGCCACTGTGAGGGTGAGGGGGTTTCGTGTCCCCAGGGCCACCGATGCTAAAAACGTAAACACTTGTGGATCCGTAGGGCACTTTGGATAAAAGCGCCCACTGAATGACAAATGGGCTGTCGAACAGTCTGATAGCTGTAGGCGGAAAGGGCTTCCTAAATGGCTCAGTTTAGCACTCGGGGAGGAAAAAGGGTTTTGGCCCAGAGTGCTCTGCTGAGCTGTGAGTACAGCGGTAAGAGGGTGCAGCTCATTGTTTGTGAAGGCAGAGGTTCTTTACTTCTCACCCCTCTCTGCACTAGCACCCCTGAAGTCTCCCAGGAAAGGCCAACAGCCAAGTTGAGCTGTCTGATAAGCTCGTTGCACCACTTAGGGTCTCTGGAGTTTCTCCCCCCTCACTAACTATAGTGTCTTAGTGAATATTTAAAGGTAAAACTTTGGCTGGAATATTGATGAAATACTCATTTTAAAATAATGATGAGATGTGCTTAGTTTAACTCTTAAATATGTTTAGAAAAGCGTAAAAAAAGTCTTAAAAGAATGAATAAATAAAAAGGAAAAAAAATTCTCATTTGACTTGATGCCACAGTCTGTCTCTGGTCGTTTTGCAAAGATGCATTTTTTTGTCGTTTCTCCCTGCTCTCGCAGCTTTATATTTGTTAAGGGTTCAAACTGGCATGAATTTATGCAGCTGCTCCTTTTGACAGCAACAAAATAGTAATCTGTATCAATCTGACATGTTTATCAGCGTCCCGTTATGCCTCAGCACATACCACAGCATGCCCAGTAAACATGAATTTATAACAAAATAATGTGGATAATATGAATCATAATCAGGCATAGCTAATCAAATCTGACATCTAAAAACCATGCACAGTGGAACAGAATGGAGGCGAATGGGACAGAATAATTTACAGTGTTTGTGCAACATCTTCATGTGAGTGTGTTTGTCTGTGCTTACTCACCACTTGTCTATTTATGCAAATCTTATGTTGAAAGGTATCGTTGCCCACCCCTGTTGTCACGGGAATGCAAGCACACATGTGTACACTTGAATATCACATACAAAAGTGTGTAGGTAGTCTATAGGCAGACATTGGTTGTGTACATGCCCCCACTTACCTATAGCAAGCAGCTGATGAGGTAGTTGTATGCAGCACAGGCACGCACAGAGGCATACCTAAAGCCTAGTAATGAGATTTGTAATGTGCTTATATCCTTTCTTTCATTCAACGGAGGGATTGAGAGAAGAGAGGGATTAGGCCTGTATTATCACACTCTGTGGAGGGACGGATGGAGGGAGGGATAGGAGCATGGAGGGAGAGAGAGGTTATGAAAGCACACCGAGGACTTGGGCAGCATATAATCCCTATATGTAGAGAAAATGGTCAGGTAGTGATGGTGGTGGGCAATGGGGATATGGAGAGATAAATGACTGAGATAGAGAGAGGGGAATGTAGAGGAAGGCGACCAGAGCAGAGAGGGCTATTACCATGTACCTCCCAGAGAAAAGAGAGGAGCAAAGATCACAGTGACATTGTCATATCTGAAAACATCACCTCTAAAGATGAGGAGAGAGAGGAAGAATCACAGGAAACAGCTATTCATGAGGAGTTCCCTCCACACCAAGGAGAGAGGGGAGGAAAATGATTCCTCAAAGACAGGGCGAGGATGTCCTGATAGAACCAGTTAAGCACTCAAAGGCCATTATTTTCTAATTAGGATTTGTAGTGTGAAATGTTCCCTCTGAGGGCTGATGCCTGGTGGTTCATTGATGGTGTATAAGTACACCTTGTTCCAATTATTGTCTGAATTTATTTAATGGAGGACATCTAGAGGTTAATCACCAGATGCCTCAGAGCTAGCTTTAGGAAGAATGACTAATAAAAATGACAGACTACCCCCCCTCCCAGTTGTGTGCTTTATTTTCATACTTGGGATTGAAAGGTAGACTGGCTAGAAGAGTAATGTACAGTAACATCTGTGCACACTCTTTATTGTGTGTAGGTAAATAATTGAATTCAGAAAATAAACACACATGGGTTGTGTCTTTCTCTGCCTGTGTTTGATGCTTCCATTAGCCATCTTCAAACAGAAAAGGCTGCTTTTGCCAGCATTGTTGGGTTTTGTTTGTTTTTCTTTTTCAAAAACTCATTTTCAGGTGGCTTTAAAAGCAGTCATAAAGAGTCTTATATTTGGCTTTCTGGAACCTCAAGACTTTTTTTAGGACTATATACAGCAAACTAACTTATTTTTTCTCAGAACACATTTCTTGGTGTTGTTTGTTTCACACCTCCCAGACAGCTATATGGTGAAAAAAAAAACTTCTTGAACAGGACTACCACTCTAAGGTTTTTCAACAAGGCATATTTTAGCAGTCATGCTTAAAGGCAGACCATAAATATATGCAAATTTATTTTAAATTCCTTGTTGCAGTATAAAAAGGGATTTTTTTGTTTTGTTTTAGAGTTAGGTGGATCTTAGAAGTCACAAACACATTTAACCCATCTACCCTGTGCAGACTTCTCTAATTGACTGTTCCAACACCTCTCACTTTAAATAAAGCACTCAGCAGCACGTCCCATCAGGATCTGCCAATTAAAAGTTCCTAAGCACACATACAAGACATTTAACTGTCTTCTTGGGAGGCAAATATCAGCTCAGGACAGCGACAAGGCAAGCTGTTATTACTCTGAGATTGTCTCCTACACAAATTGCAAATAAAGAAATACCTCTGAGCACAGCGCTCACTCTATCTACTCACATCAGCTGGTGTTGTGGAGCAGAGGGAGAAGAGCTGCCAGACAGCTGAGGAATGTCAATGACATGGGTTTGAACCGACATCAGCCTGGGAGGAGAGAAGTTGGGGCAGAGAAGCTGGGGGGTTGGAGTGATCTGTGTGTGTGTGTTTGTGTGTAAATGGATCAGTCGCCACACCAGCAACCATGTGGGACATAACGTATCTCCTCACTACTTTTTCTTTCTGCTCTCTGTGATACACCACACACACAAAACCACTGATGACTTTACTGGAGGAAACTGTTCCATGTATAGTATCTATAGGTCACTGCAGTCCCAGTGCAGATGCCCTCATTTCTCCTCTACTGTGTTGAGCCATGTGTTTCCTGTCGACTGATGAAAACATAGAAAGCAAGTTTGTCAGGCTGCACGGGTGTGAGAAATGGAAGGATGACTTTGAATGTAAATCTAGTCTGCATCAGTGAGCTCATTTTGTTTGGCTGTGTTTGCATGTGTGGACAAATGTATCTGGATCTGTGTGTGTGTGTGTGTGTGTGTGTGTGTGTGTGTGTGTGTAATTCAGGAGTTCTGCTCACGCTTGCCTTGGAGACAATTATAGCAGAGATCATTTGTTTTCAGGGATGACGTACAACAATAAAAGGTCAAGAGCAAATATTCAGCAACGCAGAAAGAGAGAGGGAGATGGAGAGGATGAAAAAGAGGGACGCAGGGCTGGAGGACAGCTAAGCGGGCGGATAGCACCTTGTTAACTACTCTAATTGATTGATTGTACACACCGCAGCAAAAATAGATTTCTATTCCGCTTCCAATATTTTAATGCCTGTGGTTGTGCTTGTGTTTAATTGCGAGGCAGAGAGAGGGGAGGGAGAAGGATTAGGAAAGAAGGCTGGTTATGGCAGCACACACAGCAAGGTCTTTGCAATGTTCAATGTGTTTGTTTTGAGGACCACTCAGCTAATAAACTGGAAATGCCAGTATATGTCTGGGGGATTTCATAACCATTGTCTTTGTTCCTCTTGGTGGAGGCTGTTAGTAGTGAGGATACAGTCTGCTACTGTATGTGACTTCACAGTCTGCTAAGTTGACCAGAACCGCTCATCTAACGCCAACACGTCCAACAACCTTCAGCCCAGAGGTCCTCGGGGACGGGAACATCAAGGTTCCTGAAGCTGTCTGATAATGGCTGCTGCACCTTGTGATTTACCTTCTAGTTTAAAGTTCATCTGTTAGCTTGCATTAATCTTATTTTTAGCCATGCTAGAAGCACATCTTCATGGATAGTAATGTCAGTCCACTACCAGTCCACAATTACCTCCAGAGGTTGTGGATGGAAATTTTATATATACTGTACATTCCCAGAGAATGTATGTGAGTTTGGTGATCTCCTGACTTCTGCTCCAGCAACATGATGAGGCTACATCTGTGGTTTTGAATGAAATGTCAACAATTATTTGATGGACTCGGGGCCCCAGAAAATCCTGGTAGAGTTTATACTATATATCAAGGTTGGTTGGGACCTTGCATGGCCCCTTGCTGCATGTCATCCCCCCAGTGTCCACTTCCTTTTATGTTTTCTCCACTGTCTTTGTAAAAAATAAAAATAATTCCCATGAAAAAAAAAACATATCGGATTGGCACTTACTCTGGTACAGACATTCATATACAGCCTGGGCTGTGAGTTACTGTATATCTCTGCTGGATCTTCAAACACAGTGGCTAGAGAGTTCTCAGACTAATATTTTATATAGAAACATATATATCTCAAAGAAAGAGATTAAAATGGTCAAAAATATGTACATATATACCAGCTCCATCTGGAGCTACCTCCACACTTTTGAAAATAGAATAGAAATATTTATGTACTAAAAGATGGGTGGAAAGTGTATGAAGAGCCATCCTGGAGCCTAGTTGTCTTCTTCTGGAAGTCGAGTCACTTGGATGTCTTGTTTGACTAAACAGTACTTATTATAGAAAGCCGCGGCCATATGAGTCACTGTCAGCAGGAGCTATCCGTTTTCAATAATCAGTGGGCTGTGTGTTTAATAAGCCCGCTGCTGGGCTCAAGTTTCCGTATTCTTTTATCGTCAATTTAGTTGAGGTGAGGGTTAGGGGAGCAGACTGGAACAGCGCTGAGAGGAAACAGTGTCCACCTCATTAGCAGAAGTTATGACAACCGCCAGACTTGTTAACAGCACAACTTAAGAGAGAATTCAGTGTAAATAACCTCACTACCTGCTCGCCTGTTGTCTTGTTATAATGTGGACATCATTTATCTTGGCACACTTTAGCAGTGTCTAGAGTCAATGCACTACTTAAGATTGAATAAACAAAGGGCTGCTCTCATATTCTGCCTGCTTTTAAAAAAAAACAACAATTTATGTACAGAGTGGTAATCTATTGTAATATAAAAAGGTTTATGTTCTTTCTTTGTATTCTATTTATCAATCAATTTCTCTCACTGCGTGGACTGATAATTCATGTCTACATGATCTCATGAGTGTGAAGGAACACCATAACGTACCCCCCCCCACACACACACACACACACACACAGACACACATCTGATATTGATTTTTCACATGTATAACCTCAGTCCTTTTTCCCTCTCATTACCCCTGATGCTCCACATTCACTGAAGTCTTTTCATCTCTGTCCCCATTTCCTCCTCCTTTCTTTACAGGCGACCCACCGATAGGTTTCCGTGACGTGTTGCTGCGGGACGGTCCAGAGGGTTTCGCCAAGGCTGTCCGTGCCCACCAAGGACTGTTGCTAATGGATACCACATTCAGGGATGCTCACCAGTCGCTCCTGGCAACCAGGGTTCGCACTCACGACCTGAAGAAGATCTCTCCGTTCGTCAGCCACAACTTCAACAAACTTTTCAGCCTGGAGAACTGGGGAGGTAAGTTTGTGTGTAGAAATTTCTTTATAAAATGTTTATCAGTGAGCTGCAAGAGTTGCGGTTGATGGAGGCAGACAGAAGCTTATACCTGCTTCTCATATTTATATCAGACTTAGCTACAGTAACCGTCTCCTGACTCCAGTGTAATTTTAAAATGTCGATCGTTGTCTTTAGTTCTAGATAAGAAAGAAACCATATGTGTTTGTCCCTGCACTTTATGACCAATCTGAGTGGCCCAGTAGAGACGGACCAGACCATCTCTAAAAATGGAGTTAATCTCATGGATGAAAGACCAACATCGATTATCAGTTTAAAACAGGAATTGAGCCACCTTCTATTGCGGTCTACTTTTTTTTTCTCTCTCATTGATATGGCCACCTGGCAGTAAAATGTATCCGTCATAATAACCTGTTCACAAAGATGGCCTATGGATTATTTTTTTGTTTATGCATGTTTCAGTGATTGTACATCTTTGTTTTTCTTGTATGAGCTGCAAAAGAAAATGTGTCACTGTGAAAATCATCTCATTCCTCCTCCTCCCACAAGTCTGTCTTCAGCAAGCTCCCTCAATAGACAATGATTGTACCTTTTTCCCTCCTCTTGAATGAAAAGAGAAAATGACGCATTATTGAAACTTCTTGAGGCATGAACAGTCCAATACTGTCCCTGTATAATATGCAATTACTCTGAAATTGGCCAGAGAGAGCAAATACGTGCCTCGTGTTTGAACAGATGGCAACAAGACCAATTATCAACACTTCCTGATAATGTTCCTATGTGAAGTGCAATTGTTATGAACTGGTTTCAAAGAGTAAATTCTTCCCATTTGAACACTTGAACGCTTAAGACATGCACATTTGGTAGAGATAGGCCCACTGCACCTCTTGAGGTTGAAACATTTAATTTAATGCTCAATTATAGTAAACTACTCGGAGTGATTGTGCTTGTATTACTTGGAGAGCTTTGAGTACATCACAAGAGCAAACAGAAAAAAACAACAAAAGCCTAAAGAAGAAAGAGGTTCTGTTTCAGTGGCTGTGCCAATTGTTAAATGGTTGAACAACGTGAGAAAAAAAACTGCAGGAGAGAACGTCTCCATCTCATTGCTGTAAACGCTCACTGAGATTCACTTTCTCCTGGTGGCTGATGGTGGGGCACCAGTTAGGGGGAAAAGAAATATATTTCATTACTCTGGCACTTTGAGACCTCATATTAAGGAACTGTCTACTTATCTCGTGTTTCAACAGATAAAAAGGTTATGGCAAAAATAAATCATTGAGCCGATATTGCGATAAAAAGAGCTTAAATGATTCCCAACCTCCATCTCCTAGCATATAGTGATGTTATTATGAGACTGACCAAAGAAAGATGATATGTAGTCAGCTTAGCTGTCTTTGAGCAGTAACATTAAAAGTAAATCTTTGCAGAGAGACTGCGGAAACTCAGAGTGAACTCAGTCCTTCACTCTGGAGGAAATTGCTGAATAGATACCAGAGGAGCCCCATGTCCCTGTATGTCTCATTATACGATGTGATCCAGCTCTGAGAGAGGAAAGTTCTTTGATTAAGGCACATAAATGCCTTTTTAAAATTTCATTATCTAATATTTGAAGCCTCAAAAATGTAGATTCACAATTTTTTAAACTTAGACCATATTAAAAGGTGTTTACCTAATGTTGTTTGCCATTATATATAATCATGCATAACTCAGCCTCACTGATGGATTCACTTCTGAGGATGCTACCACTCTGCTCCTGCCTGCCTGGGTTTACACAGTCCAATGGGGCCATCGTTCAGTATTTCAAAAACTGTGATAAATCTGCTTTTAGGAAATGGGAAGCTCACAGCACAGTCAGACATGTCCATGTTAGACTGTTGAAAGAGCACAAACTGAGCTCTCTATCAGCCATTTCTAACCAGTTCTCTTCGCTTCATCTTTGTGGGAAACTGAAACTGTTCAAAACAGTCTATAAACCCTAAAGAGAGCATGTTTGAGACCATTTTATGGTTGAACATAAAAGATGTTAATTTACCAGGAGCTTCCTGTTTTCCAAACTGAGACTTATCATGCTCTCTGAAAGCCCAGAGCATTGGCTCATTGAAGTGTTAAAAAGCCTCAGAGAGGCAGTGGGTAAGATTTTCAAAGCTAAATGATGGGTTTGTATTATGCTCCAATAGGAATGGTTATTTACAGGGTGAACGTGGGCCGGAAATGTTAAGAATAAAGTTCCAGCACCTTCGATTAATAAGTAAATAATCTGACTGGCTGTGTCATACAAACTACTCATTTCACATATTTGTCACTTGTGTTTAAATAGGGAACAAGAGAGACAAACATGCACAAAAACAGATGTTTGTGTGAGGTCCCTCTCTAAAGATCATTCCAAAAGGACATAGCCCTTTAAACTGTCACAGAAGAAGTGATGTCCCACTTACATCATATATGTAAATTCATGATATTTTTTAAAGCTCAGCTTCTCCACATGATGAGAAAAGAACAGACTGGCAGAGTCACCCTGAATGGCACAGAGAAATACACTTCTGTGCTGTGAACAGCCGGGCTACTGCTCGCACAGATTGGCAATCAGGTATACTGCGACAAATCTCAGTGGCCTGGTGGACCATCCACAAATCAATTGTGTTTTTGTTTTTTTCAGTGTGTTTCCTCACTGGTCTAAACTCACTAGATAATCACAACTCAGCCCGCGTTAGCCCCACGGAGATGAATATACATTTAATAGGGTTCGAGATGAAACAGTGAATATTTCCTTTTCAACAATTGATAGTCAGAGAAAATACATTGTCCTCACTTTCCCTCTTTGGGCTTCAACTGAATATTTTTCAGTGTAACGTGTAATTATTCACAACTGAGCACACAGCGTGGTTAATATTCTTAATTTGGGCATTTGATGCAGTAAAAGGCTTGAAGTAAATGCTGCGGAATAATCTAGTCTCTGAACTGAATCCAGATATGATAAAATGGCAAAAGAAAAGTGAATACGTCTTTGAAACTCTCTTGTAATGCACTAATGTTTGAATTGCAGTGGGAGTGGAGTTGTAAAATCTTCTGTCAACAAAAGCTCTTAAAGTCTGAACAGTCTTCTGTCTTCATGAAGAAGTTACAGAAAGCAGATATGCTTGTCTCTCTCCCATTTATGCAACGACAGTGAGAGAAAGTCATTAAAATCAGATGTAAAACCAGAGTTGCAGAAGTTTTAACTCCTCCTGACATGATTCAGTAACAGGCTGATATTACAGTATGAGCTGAGCAGTATCAGCTTCACTTGTCTTTTCAGTTAATAGAAGTTGTTGAGAGCCTGTGAATTACTGAAGAAAAATGCAATATGCCTTTGTACCCTCTTGAGGTGTCAGTAGCTCCTGCATGACATAATTATGAGTCAGAGAAAACAAAAAGGGACTTCCTCATAATTATTTAAACACAGAATCAATTTCAGTACAAGACACCTTCCTGCAGCTTCACTAGTTTCAGTATATTATTTCTTCATTAGTGTCTGCCTGCGCATAAAAATATATTTTGGTCATTATACACAACAAAACATTGAGAAAACAGTGATGAGTCTGTGGACATGCTATATTGGTTATCGTTATCGTCATTGTGTTGTATTTGTCTTACACACAACAATTACTTCTTCATTATCACTTATGCTGCGTTCCAGGCAGGCCGGTACCAGTTCACCGGTCGGAAAAACACCAGTTACGGGTTCCTGGAACGCACCATTAGTTTCAGAGGTTACACTCAGTTTCAGGTCCACTTGGAAAAAGGACTTCAGTACTTTATATCCATACTTTAGTTTCTCTATTAGGGTCTATGTTAGGGTCAACCTTTAAAAAATCAACTCTTCCCAAAATGCAACTCAGTTTTTGATTTTTGTTAAGATTGAGTCGATAAAGAGATTTCCCTTGTTGGTAAATATTAGTTGCTCTTATTTTAGGAATGGGTTTTGGTTTTGAACAGCATCCTCCATCCCTGTTTCACTTGTACTTGACCTGATTGTTGTCTGTGTTGAGTATCTGAGCATCTTGAAAATGAATGACTTTATTTGACCCAAAGCACCTGCTTTTTTATTGCTTCCCACTCCCCAAAGGAACTGGGTCATAGCATGAAGTCCTAACAGTACTCGTTTTGATGAGTAAACTCCATCTATAAAATCATTGGAGTGTCTCATTAATAAAAAAAAAATGTTATAACCTTTTCCACAATGTATTTTCATTCACACAGATTCCCATGGCCAAAGTTCACAGATTCACCAGCTGCCATCCCCGCTCTCGCCTCGTATTGATTGTAGCACAAATTAGAGCACCACACTGTAGTAAAAAGTTCAGCCCCAGCACACACTGTCCCACAGTAACAGCTTGTAACTGTACCTTTAATCAGTTCCTCATAAATCACTAAATGACCATTGGGAGAAATAACGACCATGTCTCTTTATAGGTCCCTATACAATGTACTTTTATTACAAAGTGATCAGAGATAAAGAATATTATGCCCAGCTGAGCTCAAATCACTTAGAACCAAAATAAATCAGTAAAGGGAGATGACCAGATGAGTATTGAACGCTGTTGCCCAGACACATTGTCCCTATGCAAGAATCTTTTTTTTTTTTTTACAGTGGTCTTAGATAGGGAATATTGCTTTCACATGTTTCAGCTGCTTAAAGGCAGAATGAATCATTGAAGAGATTAAGCCTGTGAAAGCCCTTTGAGGATTAAGTCCCTTCCTGATATAGCGTTTCTCCCTACACCATACAAGATACAGTAATATGAACTGGGTCACATAATGTATCTATAGGGTTTTCCCCATCTCTTTCAGAGTTGGCAAATTTATCAGATGGTAATGCTGCACAATGTTTAATTACTGTATATGATCATGCTGGTGTGTGCATCTTGCATGCTTGCGTGTTTTAAGGAATGAAAGCTGAGTCTTGTAACAGACTGTGGACACAAGCAAAAGCCTGAAAGTCTGGACTACACAAAAGCAAATCAGCCAATCCAGAGTAATGCAGTGGAATCACAGATGACATAAAAATTGATCTGGCAGGATAAACCGCCAGATGTACCAGGGTAATAATTGCACATTTAAGCACAAATGCTGATAAGTGCTGCGCATGTGCTTATGTAACTCAACGATTCAAATTATAGATATTAATCATTCCTATTCACCATGGACTCTCCTTTATGGCCTCAAGAGCCTGGATAGACGTTAACTTCACAGAACTTTTATTTCTCCACCAGGGGAGATTTGGATGGAGTAAAGAGTTTGCCAATATAGAGCGTACAAACTGTTTTATTATTGAGTTTAGTGTAAAATTTATTCTTACCCAACATACTAACAGGAGATGGTACAAGCCCATCTTTTCCCACAGCACCTATTCCAGGAGACAGTGTGTTCCAAAATAAAGCATTAAACAGGGCGTTGAATTCATTGCTGGCAATTGTGGGTGTTGTGTAAAAGGCTCGTTTCCTTCACTCCATCTGATTTATTTCAGCTCATCTTCATGGCAGATTGGATGCTGCATGTTCTTACAAAAAGGCAGCGACAGCAGTGCCCGTGCCTAATGTCCTGCATGTGGGACCAGCTGTCTGTCTTCACTGGTGTTATCAAATGATTAGAGTAAATTCTGCTGTCCCAGATGAATTCCCCACTCAGCATCGTGGGTTGATATCTCATGTGCAGTGAAACATTAATACTAATGTTTAATATCAGATAGGATTGCTTGGAGTAATTTCCGCTTTAAACCAGTAGTGTAAAAGATGCTGACATAGCTGAAATCCTAAATTGATTAAAAAATTGATAAAGAGGGTTTTTCCATGGTATCCTTGCTTCTCACCAAAGAGAGGAACAAGCACTTGTGCTTAGTATTCTCTCAGTGTCTAAATGTATTGAGTGCTCAGAAAATGAAATTTAATGATGACAGTGTTGGATCAGCAAAAAAAAAACAGTGGAGGCTTCAATATTTCTAGCTGATATGATAAACGGGTATGAGATTTGCTAATCTACTCCCCCAGAAAGGGAAATGAGAGACGCTATCTATCTTTTTTTTCCGCCTCTTCTTTTGAAACATTTTAGATTTTTAAAGTAACTGTAAAATGAAATGATGAAAGTGTTAGAATGAGAAAGCATCATCATATACTTTATCTCAGCATCCACTAGTGTGTATTTAAAGTGTGTGCCATCTGTGTGTGTGTATGTGGCTAATGTGATAAGTCTGACATATTAGTTTTTGAGTCTGAAATTGAGATCAAAGCTGGGATGACAGATGAGATCTAAGATGACAGCCAAAATAAACTGCCACCTCTCTGTCCCTCTCTCTCTCTCTGTGTGTGTGTGTGTGTGTGTGTGTGTGTGTGTGTGTGTGTTTGGTGTGTAATTAGGTGCTACCTTTGACGTGGCTATGCGCTTCCTGTCAGAGTGCCCATGGAAGAGGCTCCAGGAGCTGAGAGCTTTGATCCCAAACGTCCCTTTCCAGATGCTGCTGAGAGGGGCCAACGCTGTGGGCTACACCAACTACCCTGACAACGCTGTTTTCAAGTGAGACACACACACACACACACACACACACACTCTCTCTCTCTCTTCCACATTAAGAGCTAAAAGGCATTACCCAGAGTTTTGCTACTTTTATATTTCTGTCCAAAATACAAACACTGCCATAAAACTTTGCCTCTTTTATTGGTTAAGATTTTCTTGAAACCAGCTCCTACTGCTTGATTGTCTGACTCTCTCTTATTATTTATGACTGGTTTGTTTCCATGGGAACAACATGGGTGACCAGCAACTCCATACATAATTGTGTATTTGTCTGTAAGCATCGCCAGGCATTTTACATGATTGAGATTTCTGTCAATCCTTGAATAATTACACCACCACTAGGCAAAAACAATAGAAAGGTAATTACTCTGAACAAAACACTGCAGTAGAAGCAGTGCAAGACAGGATGCAAGACTTTCTGTAGAAAGAAATATGTGAGCTCAAGCAAGAACTTCTCACACCTACTCTTCCTACAACATATAACCCAGTAGACATGTAAAATAAAGTCAAACAGATCTTTACCTTAATTCTGTCTTCATCATATTCTCATATTTGTTGATCAGCAAAGTTTGAAATTTGAATTTCATTTGAATGGTGAACATATTTTGGGCTCCTCTCGACAGCTGTTGCCTGAAGGTTGAGTTGGCTTTTTAATGAGGAGATTTTAGTGTTGGCAGAATTTCTGGAAGAAGCCTGGTCGCTTAGATAAAGTATCCGTTATCCTTCATGTAGGATTATGTAAACTGGGTCTGTTGAATTTGAGTGTTTATGTGTGTACCTCATATTTGTTACATGATCACAACGGCTGTTGTTGTTGTGTTAAGACCATATGGATTGGACACACATACAGTAAATCAATTAATCCATTCATATTAAACATACACTTTCCTCTCAAGACAAGACAGAGAATTTATACTTAACAAAACATTGATTGTTTATTATTAAGTTACCAATACACAGAATCTAAAGAAAGCCACACGTTGACACTGTCGAGTCAAACATGACTCCAGCACGTATTAGATAAGCTCATGCTATTGTTTTGTTGTTGCATTCTGTGTGTTCCATATCTGGATAGCTTAACAAACAGAGGGTTGATATTATTGACTTTAACCACGTCTTGTTGTGAGAATCCTCAGCAGAGTTTCTCACTTGAAAACAAGAGTTGCTTTAAGCTCCCCTTTTAATCACTTTTAAAGTTTAATCACTTTTAAAGTATCTATATATATTTTGTGTCCTCCCACGCTCATACATTGTATAAGTCGTACTCTATATGTAACATGAAGCCGCAGACACAGCTGCTCTCGCTCTAAATATATCCAAATGGATGTGCTATGTGCTATCCTCAAACCACACAACTGGCACACACATTTAATCAGGTCAATTTAGTTGATGTGTTCCTGTTGCCTCCTACCATGCCCAGTGAGTTACATACATTTCACAGACATGTCGTTGAATCACATATCCACCAATAATGCATTTAGGGCCATAAATACTCCTGTGCCTACACACATGCATACACACGCCTCTAACACTTTTCCAAATGGTTTCACAAGCCACCGCTATGATGTGGATGACTCATGTATACTCAAGCGCACACACCTGCAGTTAGTTTCACACACACACATACACACACCAACATCCACATACACTGTGTAATTCCCCTCACCTGAATGAAATGAGTCGTGGCTTTATGAGTAATGCAGCTGTCCCCTTCTCTGTCCTTCCCATTGAATCACACACACAGAACTCCCCTATCCTCCCCATTTTATTTATTTTTTGTTCAGTTTTTTTTGGCTCCCCCTCTCCTCCCCTCTTTCCCATTATATAGTCATTATTTATCCCATTCTTATAACTCGGCTTTACGCCTCCATTCATCTCTTTGCATTACACACTCCTTTTCCTCTTTTTTACTCCCTCTTTCTAACCCGATTGTTCTTCCTCTCCCCTCGTCGTTCTGTGCCCTATGGGGAGGGGGGAGACATCAAAAATTTGCACAATTGTGATTAATGGCTTTGATGTTTTTGCATGGCTCTCCCTCTCTCCATCCTTCCTTCACTCTGTCACTCTGTTGCCCTCAACATTTTTAGCATGGTCGCCTGCAGCCAAGTGGCCTAGCATCTTCATTAACTAAATCAAATCAAAGTGTAATTTCATTTCATTTCATTCCACTGATTTAAAGAGCATTTCACAGGGTCACAGTACAGTACACTCTGCATCAAGAGGGGTGCAAGACTTGAAAAACATCTAGAATGCCTGGGGGATAAAAAGGGTTGCACGATTTGCTAACAAGCTTCTTCCTTTCAATTCAAGGCTACACATTTTTTGACAGAAAAACTTCTGATTCACATGATAATCACACTCATACTGATCACGTCAGCTTTGACTCAGATATGTGGGGCAGTAGAGTGTGTTTGACTTGGTGCCAAACAACTTCCCCTAGGCAGCATTTGTATGCAAATAAACAAATAAACACCGGACAAACAGACGTTGGACTGGTAATCCTCTGATGGCAAAGCATTAAGTGTCTGTTTATTTGCCAAACGAAGGCTCTCAGTGTATATAAATATTGCATTCACAGCAACACAACTACTGTAAGCGCTCACCCCGGTTATGAAAAACCTGATGAAGATACAAGGCTATAATAGGAGGGATTTACCACTAGCAGCTCGGATAATGAGGCGGTATGCGTTTCTCTGGAGTTATTGAAGGCTCCTGCAGGCTGTGTAAGCTCACTTTTCATGAAAATGGTGAGAAATTGTATTAACGCAGGTACAGCAATATTTGTGAGTGCGTGGTGATATGGATATGGATATAAACAGCTTATCTCAACGCAGATGTGCGCTGTTATCTGGAATACACTGTGCATGAAGACAGACTCATAAGTGAGAAAGATTGTAGGTAATCTTCCAGTGTACATTGAGTCTTGACCACCTCACCAAGCTATTTCTGTCTCCCGTGGATGTTATTGCCGTCTGAGCTGTCAGCTAACATCACGCCCCCCACACCCTGTCCTCCAGGTTCTGCGAGGTGGCCAAGGAGAACGGTATGGACATCTTCCGTGTGTTCGATTCCCTGAACTACCTGCCAAATATGCTGCTGGGGATGGAGGCAGCTGGAGCAGCGGGTGGCGTAGTGGAGGCTGCCATCTCTTACACAGGCGACGTGTCTGACCCAATGAGGCAGAAGTACTCCCTGGAGTACTATGTGAAACTGGCAGACGAGCTCGTCAAAGCTGGGACACACATCCTATGTATCAAGGTACGAGAATAAAAATAGAAACCAAGTTTTTACGTCCCTGTGATACAGTGAAAACTTTGCTCATCTGCCAATAAGATGACATCAAACATCTGAAAGGAGTGTTTCCATATATTTCTTAAGGCTTATGTCATGCATTTCATTCAATTTAGGGCCTGCACTAACTTTCAGCCAAACCACTGTGAACACATTTCATAGTGTTTGAGTGCAAACATTTTACTCTTCACTAGGTTGAAGCTATAATGGAACTCATTTGGTATGTAAGGTTATTTACATAAATTGACTTAACCATTATATAATAATGTAGCCAAGCTGCAGTGTGCAACTTTACTGACCTTATTATCATGGATTAAATCTGCTGCAGTCTGACCACCTGTACTGCAGCGACTATCACTACTACTCATTCTCATTGTGTTGCCACTGTCCAGTTGAGCGTCACTACAACTAACATTCAGTTAAAAACCAACAGAGATAAAATCAGGGTTTTCCAAGAACCAACGTCACAAGTGTGTCATGGTGAAGCAAAACGCCTTTGCACACAAAACACAACCTGACTTGTGATTGGCATGTTGATTAATTACAATGTTAACTGTTGAACACAGATGAGTTTTTTTCTATTTGCTCCTATTGAAATAACTTGTATACTTGAGCTGTTTATCTAAATGAATGGACTGATAATACTCACATTAAATTAATTTCTTTATTCAAGCATGACAGAATATTTTCAAACATGAAAATGATAAACTCCCGCTCTACGGCAGTGTGAACCAGAACGCGCAGCAGTGGCAATCTCATAAAAGGCTTGCACAGCTAATGAGGTTAACTTTTAAAAGAGGAAATTAGCATGCATTATAACTTCAAGGAGTGCAATGATCATCAAAGGAAGCACAACTAAACATCTAAGCTCTGTCAGGGATTTTCTGTTAATATCACTTAGTATTTATACTTTAATTTTATACATGATTTATACATTAATCATCTATGCAAGGCTGTGAAACCCTCAACTTTAGTCTGGCTTTTGTTGTTCTAATTAATAATTTCCAAGTTGATTTTCTTCTACAAAAGTGTGGTTTTTCAACAGAAAAGAATAGTTTTATTTGTGGCTTTTTAAGTCTTGATTAATTCGAACTAGCTTTCTCACACTGATGTAATCATGTCTTGAACTAACAGAACTAAAGATAAAGATAAACACTTAAATACAACCTCCTAGGTGGAAGTTTTAACACTGAATTGATTTAGCAAATCAAGACACATTGATTATTTAGATAATTTGAGTCATCAATACTCTGTCTCCTCCGGTTCAATCCCTTCAAGGATTTCAGTGTTTGTGAACGTGTTCCTCCTGCTTCCCTTGTTTTGTCTGTTTCTACTTGTTTGAATCCACCAAATTATCAGCACTTTGTTCCAGCTTTCATGAGCAGCCTCAGGCCAGTGCTGTGTGCACATTTTCTCACTAATGAGGGCTGAGACAGGTGGTTGAAATTAATCTTGTTTAACTTAGTCCAGGACTCCATATGCAAAATTTAGATAAAGCCACTTAAATCACATGCAGATAAAAGTCTGTTTGTGTTTCAATGAATGTGAGCCCAGGAATCCCACTATATGGTGTATGGATCTAAAACAGTTCAAAAGAGAACATACATGGTAATGTAGGTGGGCAGTGGGATGTTAAGCTTGTTAGCTGCTGGGGCTGGGCTAGCTGGAGTTAGCTGCTCCCTCCTCATGTGTCCTCTCTCTCCCTGTCTCATCAGGACATGGCTGGCCTACTGAAGCCAGAAGCCAGCAAGCAGCTGATCGGTGCACTGAGAGACCGTTTCCCCGATGTCCCCATCCATGTGCATACTCACGACACAGCAGGAGCTGGTGTGGCCGCCATGTTGGCCTGTGCCGAGGCTGGAGCTGACGTAGTTGACGTGGCTGTGAGTATTTATCTTTCCTCACATTTCCTCTTGAAATCTTATTCATCATAAAACAAATTCATCTCTTAAAGCAGAAGTAAGTGATTTGGTCGTTTTGGCTAACTTCTTGTCAGGCAATGGAGTTAGCAGTCCCCGCCCTCGTCATGGATCTATTGGTCCTCGTCCCTACGTCACCACATTCACGCGCATCCCTTGGCTGCACACACAGCCCTTCATGCCGTTCTCTCTCCTCATTGGATAAAGGTTGTAGGATACAAGGAAAGTTTTCTCCTCGGCTTACAGCAGAGCAGAGTGACTGACAGACCCGTGTTTCAGACCAAACACTCTATATAAGTGATTGCTGTCTGAAGATATAACTATTTAAGACTTATATTAACACAAACATTCCGCTTACTTCTGCTTTAACAATCTCATTGTGACAGAGTCTTGAAGGTCATGGAAAGTCAGTGATTTAATCGAAAATGCACATAGGTTACGATACAGTCAGAGGCCTGCCATGTAATGAGTGCCAATCTTTGTACACACCGAACTAAAGTAGTCATTTGGAGGCGTACATCCACACACTTTACCCTAACGACATGCACAAACATTAATTTTCTACCAGCTACTGCAGTTTACGTTGTGAAATGTCACTGAAACAATTGTCGAAGCTGGTTACATTTCCCATTGTGTTCACTGACGCATGCTGCCAGCACAAGCAGTTTCGTTAAAACAATTGGCTGCTGTTTGCAGTGTCGGGCCTTTCTGCTGTTGAGCTCTTGTAACACTGTATGCAATAAACACCCAACTGTCCACCGTGGATCAGACACACAATAAGAACATTTGCTTGTATCGATCCTTCTGGTTTTTGTAGTTAAGCCTTGTCTTTTCACTCTGCCAAGGAATAAAACATTCATGCACAATAATGAACAAGATGAAGCACACTAAAATACACTTGACAGGGTAGAAAAACAGCCAAGGTTATTTTCCACTTTTTGATGGGATTTCTTTTTCTTTTTTTGCTAATAATACACATATGGACATATTTTTCAGAGATATACCCACATGATTTGCCTACTAATACACCACACCTTTTTCTCAATGTATATAAAATCAATCCACTAAGCCCACACATAATGCTCTTTTACAATGCTTTTAGTCAGACAGCGTTCATATTGATTGTGTCTCTCTAGGTCGACTCCATGGCTGGCATGACTTCTCAGCCCAGCATGGGAGCCATGGTGGCCTGCGCCAAGGGAACCAAGCTAGACACCGGTGAGTGGGCATGTGAACATTACTAATTCTGAGAGGCTGCTACTTTACACGAGGGAAAAAATCAATCAACCAATCAATAAATGACAGAGCACATCTCTAATTATGGCCCTAAGTCAGAAAGACTGATGCATTCAGCTCAATGAGAACGTACACAGCCAATTATGAGAGTTAGATGGGAAACAAAGAGACCAGTTCAAATAGTTATGAGTGGCAGATGAATGGTATCAGCAGATTTGTGGCTTATATAGCCATCTGCTAGTACATTGAGTTGTTGTTTTCATCACAACATGCCAACAAGTACCCCCGGTACTCTGATCAATGGACAGTTCTTCATGGTGCATTCGGGGTTAAAGGCTTCTCTCAAAGCAGCCTAGAAATGGTTATTGGTTTCACATTTGCTTCTCAACCCACGTTCAGATTGGTTGCATTATAGGTATTTTCAGTCACAAACCTCCCTCTGTCCTCTCTGAACCACCACTGCTTTATTCTGCCTTCTCGGGAGGTCGCACAATAAGCGGAGGGATGGATTTATAATGCATGCATTCCCCTTTGGGTTTTTGTTGTCCACTTTGTTCTGCTCAATGTAATTTTCATGGGCTGTGAACAAGCCTGCAGCCCCTCCCTCCTCTGATAACTGACCACGCTCAGTGACCTCTGCCTCCCACAGTGATGGGTGCAGTGTGCCATGTTTAAAATCAGCCAGATGTAAAACTACTGTTAAAATTGAAAGAATGCTAAACAGACTAAAAGAATTAAAACCGATGTTGAGTTTGCTGCTTAGTTATGCAGCATAATGCTACTGGGAAAACTGACTCAGCTCTACTAACTAGATCTGATAGCTCATTTCCATTACTTAGAACCTCGAAGAGCTCTGTTAATTATGTTTACACTATTCACACTGCACAGGTCATGTACTGTCTGCTGTTGTAGTGCACAGTACTATCAACATAAGGAGCTTGTTACTGTGTGGTAGCTTTTAATGGACAACTTGATTCTACTTGTCTTCTGTTCTGATGATGAAGCTATAGAAAGTTTCCTGCGTCCGTGCCTGAGAGAGACAATTTCATCTTACCCTCATTAATGCATGTCAGTAACAGTTTGATATGTTGCAGTACTGTAATTAGCCCCGATGCTACGAATGCACAGATGAATACATGGTTATAAAGACTGTAAATCATGAAGACCTACCTCTTCTAATTGTTCTGTTTTAGATACAACATCACACAGTCATGCCTAACCCTAACCCGTTGATGTGTATCTTAGAATAAAAATGTAAACAGAGGTTTAATACCAGGCTGAGAAGCTTTGTTTCACTGTCCTCTCATGCACTGAATGGTGGACATTTATTTTCATCAGCAGGGTGAGAAATTAAACCACTTATCAGCAAAAACAAAGATTTCAGCTGGTGTTGAGTTACAGTACTGTTTCAAATAATAATAGCAACTCATAATAATACTAATAATTAAAGCAATGATGATAGCAATGCTCCTTGTATTTCTGTGTCAGCACTGCTGTGTTTTGCTGCACCTAATTTCCATACATGAATGGTTAAACAGCCAACATGATGTCGAACTAAAAAGTCCAGCTGAGTACAGTGGTGCTGTAGAGCAGGGGATGATGGGAAACATCAGCTGTTGGGTCCTTCACTCTGATCAGTCTCCTTTGCTGGACTCATTGCGGCTGTATCAATATTTAACAGCCATACAGGGAGAACTCTGTCATGGAAGGTAATAGTCCATAAAGCAACACAACAACAGAGCCATTATGACATGCTGCTGTTGTTGTGATGTGTGACTTGTACTTTGAAAGGGAAACATTTTGCGTCATTGTTGCTCTCTCCTGCACATTTAACCAACGGCTGAATGCAACAGGTTCACATCCATTCAGTGGAGCTGGTAAATATTGTTCTGGGCGAGGCAGAAAATATGACATATTACTGCATCAGAGTATCAGAGAGAGAGAAACTCTCCCATCCAGTTAAGTGACAGAATATCAATTTGTGAGCATACAGTACCCAGTAAAGAAGGAGAGAGGGAGAGAAAGACAAGGTCGTTACTCAAGAGCAAGAGGTTTTCAAGTCTGTCAGTTTATTCATGGAATTTCAATTTGCTTCACTAGAGAGTGGAAGTTGGATGCAAAATGCCTCTCACACACACTTAACACACACACACATGCATACTCCTATCCTGATGTGACCCTGGCACATGCATTATGCATACACAAACAGACAAACTCCTCCTCACTTCCACTTTCTTTTACACCTGTCACCTTGTGCTCGTCTCTTCTTATCTCTTCCTGTCTTTATGCTTTCCCTCCTTCCATCTCCGCGTTCCCATCTCACTACGTTTGTAATCAAGCAGGGCTCTGTCTCAGATACTTCATGACCTTAGTCTGTTTACTGCTCTCCTTCATTCCCTCCCCTCTTTCTCCTCTCTCTGTTTCAAAGCAGTAGTCAGTGCTGTGCTGTGAGCTTTGCCTCCTCTATCTCCCGCCCTCGCTCTGCTCTCATGCCTTTTCCTATCACCCCCACTTTGTTCACACTGTCTCTACATCCTCCTCCTCCTTCCCTCCCTCTTACTCAGTGATAAAGTAATTAATAGCACTTTACATGACCGTTTCGCCCCCACCACTTTGCTCTTTCCCTTCCACTCCCTCACTATCACCCACAGTATCTCCTGTGTTGAAGACTTGGCTGAAGCAGAGGTCACTGTTAATTCATCTGTCTTAAAGCTGTCAGTGTATTTATTCAGTCAGCCACAATGAGAACACAGACACCCATGCATTTTGTCATTGAAACAGGTCATACATATTCACAAACACTTTTGCAGCAGAATGATGAGACACATTAAGGTGACCTTTGTGTTTGTTTGACACAGCATTTAAAGCCTCTTCCCATGTATCATGCATGGATTTAATTGTTAAACAGTGAAGTCATTCAGGAAGTAGCAGACACTGAGCACACCATGTTAAATATACATACACACACACCGCACAAAGAACGTATTATACTATGTGTAGGCACTCAGACTCTTGTAGCCACTGCACCAGAAAAAAAGGACTGAACAACACATTTAGCTCCTTCACCTCTCTGTCTTCATCTGACGACAGTGTCCCACCTTTTCTCCACATGTCTCATCTGTCTTCATCTGTCTCAGCATCAGCTCATCAAGAACAAACTGTGTGTTTGTGGCTTGTGGTTTATGGTATACCAGTTAATAAATAGTACTGTTAGTTCCCTGCTACAGTGAGTTTGCCCTGCTAATACTGTAAGTTGTGTATCAATGGCTCTTTGTCACAGCCAAACGGCCTCCTAAATGAGTAATCTAAGGGTCTGTATGTCTTTGTGAAGATACACATGATAAAACCTGCAGCTCAGGATCAACAATGCTATATTGATCATTATCCTGATTTTCCCATGGGAGTAAAAATAGGCATGATGGGTGATCACACAGTAATCATCACAGCACCGGTGTAGGCAACTTTGCTGTTGGTTAGGAATGACGCTCCTGGCATCACTTCATGCCAGGGCTCTTGTGATCATTTAAATGAGATGATTCAGCTTTCACAAGACTTTCCAGCTCTCTAGGTGTGCTGTCTGGATAATTAGACCTCTCCTCTGGAGGGTGGAGGCATGTGGAAATGCTGATATATCTCCAGTGCAGCTACAACAGAGGTGAATGGTTTTAATGACATTCACTATCAGTCAGAGCCCTACAATATACTCTCTTTCACACCATTTTCATTTTAAACCAATATTTAATAATCCATCACCAAGCTTGCGTGACCTTGGTACAGCAGAGCAGACTGCAGTGTATCCAGATTTTTGTATAAGGGCATAGCTCTTTGTGTTTCCTGCTGGGAGAACTCAGTTACTTCTGTGTGTTTTGTTCACTAACTGAAAAGCCATGAGTGCACAATGTGTGTGTTTGAGATGTTTAGACTTGAGGTGGGTGGGAAGTTTGACTCGAGCTAACATTTGCTTCAACAGAGGATGCTGTCACAGTATCATGCCGTCACTTCCCCTTGGAAATGGAGGCTGTAATTTCACAATAGAAACATGAATAGAAGCTACAAAAATGGTATTCTCAAACAGAGAAGGAAACGGACCTAATTACTGGCTCGCTTGGCAGGCAGCTGAATTTGAGGAGCAACAACATGCACATTAATTTCACATTAATTTCACAGTAGCTCCATTTTCCTGCCAAGATCACAGTGGAAGCACACACTTTTTGGAGTACGCAGTCGCTTTGAATAAAAAAAATAAAAAAAAGAATCAAGC
The DNA here is from genome assembly GCF_045865225.1 of Trachurus japonicus. Classification (NCBI taxonomy): domain Eukaryota; kingdom Metazoa; phylum Chordata; class Actinopteri; order Carangiformes; family Carangidae; genus Trachurus; species Trachurus japonicus. The sequence continues at coordinate 29,550,247 of NC_140924.1, forward strand.
TTGTCACTTAGTTGTTGTGGATGTATCAAGCTAAGTTTGTCTCATTAACATGGCTGATTTTTGTCATCATTAGCCAAAAGCTCAATGTACTGTCATGTCTGTCATGGCATTAAAGCAGATTTTTCCTTTCAAGGTAATCAGCTTTAGCACACCTTAACTGTCTGCAGCAGGATGTCATGAATATGAGCAACAGATATTTTTTAAAAGGATCACAAAATATCTCAGGGATTTAATGAGCGGCTCTTAAAAAGCAAAGTGGAGATGTATTCAAGCTCACTTACAGGCTGACACTACACTGTTGTTTTGCCCTTTAAACTATTTTAAGCCCCAGCATTTTCTTGACTTAATGCAGTTTTCAGGAGCTGTCCTAAAGTGGGCTTCTGGCAGATGATACTCAGAAATTCCTCCGCTGACATTTTGGTTGGCTGACACTCTGGAGGGTGAGATGCCTGGTATAGTAAATCATACAAAAACCAGCACTCTTTGCTGTGGTGGGAGACACATCCACCTACCTGATGGGTTGGCAGAAAAAGTACCATGCACTAAAAAAAAAAAATCAAACATCAAACTCGACAGCATAAGCCCAGTCCTGTCACAATTTACTAGCTGGCACAAGTTTTGAGATGACTAATTCAGATAAATGGCAGGTTGCCACACAAGCTTTCACAACTATTCCTCTATATTTATATTAAATAACACATCAATTCTCTCTCTTGGGTGGAGGGCAAAATTATCACAAAGTGACAGATTTTGGCTTGAAATATGATTTGGCATTTTATTACTGCCATACACTCACACTCATCTTGGTCAGCGCAGCATATAACCGTGAAAACCCAATTCAACCCATCAACAAGTCAACCTAATTATAAAGCTTTTATTTCTCTCAACAGTTAACACTGTAAACATGTTACCAGTGTTTCTGCAGATGTTGATGCTTCTTCAACAAAAGATGAATTTTATCAGTGCTGTCAAGTCTCATTAAAAGAAGAAAGTGCATGTGAGCATTGATCTGATGTGGTTTTGCTGTGCTCTGTTGCAGGCATTGCTCTGGAGAAGGTGTTTGACTACAGCGAATATTGGGAAGTAGCCAGAGGCCTGTACGCTCCATTTGACTGCACCGCCACAATGAAATCTGGCAATGCTGATGTCTATGAGAATGAGATACCAGGAGGACAGTACACCAACCTCCACTTCCAGGTACACTGCACTGTTCTGGTCCTTTTTTATTGTGTGTTTGCTCAGTGATTTGATTTTAGATGTAATTAGGTTAAAATGCTTGAGGTGGGTGGTGTATCTGAGAGGATATTAACAGCAGATTAACTCAGTGTAACATTATATTCAAATTCACCGTTGTTACAGTACAACTGAATGCACCTTCATTATAGTATCTGTAGTGTTGACACATTTCAGAGGTGTGCAGTTTTAAAATGTTGTTGGGGTTTTTTTTGCCTCTGAAGACAATGTTCTTTTGTAAATAAAAATCATTTTGCATATTATTATTATCATTATCATTATTATTCTCTATGGCATACTAACTATAAAGCTGCACATAGTCACTCTGAAAACTGTCACAGACCATTTGAAGGACACTGAATCTACAGTGGCTCTTCACCAACCGTAGGATATGTGGGTGCATAACCCAGAGCCTTGTGATGACCTGTTTATAACAAGAAGTATTAATTAATGCAAATGGACTAAATAACAGCTTTTAGTGATGTCATATGCGCCCATCTGGCATCAACTTTAACATGAAATGAACAAATTATAGCTTTAAGTCACAGACAGACAACAAATTGCTTAGACCTTTTCATTGAACAGGAAGGAAGAAAATGTCATGTGACACACACTACTAATTTATTCTGTTACTTGTTTCACTGATTTTAGGCCCACAGCATGGGACTGGGAAATAAATTCAAGGAGGTGAAGAAGTCCTACACTGAAGCCAACAAACTGTTAGGGGACCTCATTAAGGTGAGACATCAAGATAAACCATCACATGTAGCATATAGGAGTTGGATACATTTCTACATTTCATTCATCTACAATTATTGATGCTAAAATATTTGATTTGACTTGTCAGAAAATAATATATTGAAAACCTGGCAATATTAACCTGTTATCCAGAACAGATTGAATCAGGGATGGTAAAATATACAACTACAGTATGCACGCTGTACAATTGCATGCAAGAAAGTAAAGCACAGAGTATTTCAAACTTTCTCAAATATACATTGTGTCTCAGACGAGTTGTGAAAAAATTGCAGAAAAAATAAGTATAACTGTGGCATGTATTTGATATTTCTCCTTTGGCACCTGTCACACTGGCTGCCTCTGCCAAGCTGCCCTTCTTTCTTTGCATGGCTGAGCCAAACAATCCCAGATTAAGTGTGGTACATCCAGCGCTCTGTGCTGTCTGGATTCATTTTAAGCCTCAGTCTGTTTGACCTTCCCTGGCTTCCTTAAGTAACTGGATAGGGAAAAGTGTGTTTTTTTTGTCATTTCCTTAACTAGATATTTTTACCCTAACCTGACATTGGTTACAGTATATGGCATCTTATTTTTGTCCATACTGTATACCAGGTAGTTTAACTTCATGTTTTATTTCAGCAGAATCAGTCTCATTCAGCACTGACAGTCCGTTCTGTTGTTTCTGTCACTGACTTGATGTTAATTTGAGTAGAAACTTCAATGAACTGGTTTTAGGTCGACTTCTTGAAGGGCACATTAATCACAGCCATGGAGACGGGGCTTCTATTGTCAGTTCTGCAATTTCATTCTCAGCTTAAATTCTCCTTTTGCCTGCTTTTTCTATTTGTCATCTTTCGTTAATTGTTTTGTTTCTCTCCCCTCATTATTTACCATCACATCTTAGTAATAGATTCATCCCTCTTTCATTGTGTGCACACTGTGATTATTTATTTTTTATTCTCTTTCTTTATCAAACCGCCTCCTCACTTTTCTTCCTCACCTTCCTCTTTATCACTCTGTTTCTGCTTTACGCACATTTAATATCCAGCCTTTTCTTATTTCTCTCTTTCTTGTCAAAAGCATTCTACCCTGGGTTCCCCATTACTCTACATCCCCCCTCACTCTTCCTTTTTATTTATTCTCTTTCTGTCTCTCTCCCAATTTTTTTTCTTGGGCCCCCTCTCCCTAATTTTCTTTCCCTCTTTCTGTTTTCCTCATCAATTCCCCCCGACCTCCTCTACCCTCTCCCCATGCTCTCTATCAATTCAATTAAGACTCGGCAGGCTTCACTGCACAAGCCAATGTTGGCTTAATGTGCCTATGGGTCCTGCTATGCTCTCTGTTGTATCCTGTTAGCTTGACAATGGCTGCGTCTCTCACACTGTTGGGTTGTCGATAAGGGAGGAGGAGTGTGGGTTGTCAGATATAGATATAAAGTAGACACACCACCACACACTGCACTCAGGAAGGAGAGCAACCAAGGTATATGCTGTACATTGACTGTACAGTATAACACACAAACACACACACACACACCCTCAGCACTGTGAAGCCTTTATCTCTGATATTCTGAGCTGTGGGTGAAGGATTGTGCTTTTCAGTCGACTTAATTTCAGACCACTTTACACAAAATACATAAAAAACATTCAATATTTACAGCACTGTTTGTGTAAAGTGCCTCCTCACCGTGAATAAGACAAAGAGCCCTATTTGTGTCAGATTTAAAAAAAGTTCTAACCTTTAATCATCTAAGCATTTGCATGAAAATGATTTGCATTAAGTGATTGCTCACTTTCCCAAGCATATTAATTCTTGTTTGTTTTTCGCAGTCAGTGTTCTGAATTATTATTATTTGATCAAATGCTCATGAACCTAACTGTTTGTGGTGTACTATTAATTCCAGATGTGCAGCCTTGTAAAATCATTACATTACTCTCGGCACACAGTGCAAATTCACAAAATCTGCCTTGATTTACAGTTGTAAAGGACCTCTATCTGCTCAGCAAGATAAACAGTCTAAACACATCCTCTGATTCCCTCAGTGTTAATGCCAGTCAGATTAGTCTGTTGAGAAACAGCAGCTGTAAAGCGTGATCAGTGGCACTGGATGTTGCTACAGTGGAGATATTCAGTCAGACGGACTGTGTGCAGCCAGCAGAATATGGGATGGAGGGGTAAATGGCATGTATTTAACTGATGTGAAAGGTTATGTGTTCTTAGCCAAAAATGTAAAACGGTATTGAAAGAGTACTACTTACAGAGAGCAGTTATTGATCTGAGAGACAGCACTTTGAGCAGCAAGTCAAGCACAGGTTAGGATGTACTGTACGTGTGTGGAGGTCTGTTCATTTTATGTGATTCACAAAGGACTGAGGAGCAGAACGGACTAGGAGGGGTGGAGGTATTGTCAGGATGCTGTCTTTGATTGAAGTGCACTGTATCGACTCAGTGTCTCTAAAATAGAGGGAGCACTGACTTCATTTCACAGAGGCCTTTAAAGGCTGAGATGATCGGAGAGATACACAGCTTTGTTAGGTATTTTAAAATTCAAGTTTATGCTTTACTGACCAGCCTGTAATGTTTTTCAGTCTTTTATATACAGTAATTGAATATGGTCTAACTTATTCTTATCTTGAATATTTTCTGGTGTTATTAGTGTTAGTCTGCATTTCCCCCCGTCAGTGATCTGGGGTTAAAATGAATGAGTGTGGTGAAAGCCCCCCCCCCCCCGTGAGTGGCAGAGGACAACGCTAAATTGAGAGGGAAAAAGAAAACACCAAAAAGTGTTTCTGCTGGAGAAGCCTTGAAAATGGAGACAAACCAACGTATCCAGCTGAGTGATGAGTGAGTGGAGAACAGGCAGGGAGAGGATGTGTTTGCCTCTTGACAGAGATGTTCTGTAACATGTCATCATGTATTACACACTCCTTGGCTCATCATCCTCCTGGTCACGTAGCCGTGCCCTTGCTCAGCCCAGTGTTGTAACATCACTTGAACAGTATGACGTCAAAGCTGATAAAAAGCCCCTTTGTCAGAAGGTATAAGTAATAAGTCATCAGTACTATTTCTAAAGCTACTTATTATTTTGCCTGAGGGAGTGTGTGCAGAAGCAACAGAGAAAATCAGGTAAAACATACATGAACAGATCCTACAGGCACTATTTTAATAATGTAATCCCTGACAAATTGTAAGCATTGTGTGTGTGTGTTTTACATTTTTAAATACACAAGATATTTTACAACAGCCTATATTTTACAGTAAAGAGTGTTTGATTAGGCTGCTGAATTTTCAGTTATTCGACAGATTATTTTCCACAGAATTTAATGATCATTAGCAAAGATGAAAGAAGTCCACAGCACCATTAATATAGATAGATACCCTACATGACTGTGTGTATGTGCACATGTCCATGAAACAAATGTTGCAGAGGAAGCTTCCATAGGGTAAACACAACAAAACAACCTACCGTAATCTAAGCTAACGTGTCCGTCATTGATGCACCGTCCAAAAATGCAGAGTAAATACACAGCATGACTGACAGTGTAAAGTTATAATTGTTGATGAACACAGTGAACGGTCAAACAGATTTTTGAAAATAAAACAATATTTTATTCCACTGACTAAAAGCTAAACTTGACTGTGGTGGAGTAAAAGATAATTAAGTCAAAAACAGATACTCAAAAATATACTGAAAAATGCCCTTGTAGGAGGATGATGTAGTTACCCCCTGGACAAAGCCAGGCTAAGCTAAGCTAACTGGCTTTTGGCTGTAGCTTTATCTTTTGTGTACAGACATTATGGTATCAGTTCACTCATCCAAGTCTTTTTGAGAAAATGATTTGGTGTATTTCCCACTTTAACACTCTTCACAGAAATGTCTCAAAACATGTTCAGTTAAACTTCACAAAAGTTGAAGTAGAACCCGTAAATATTCACATAGGAACTTTTTTCTCATGCTTTAAAAAAGTAATTAGAAAATTAAGAAGAAATTGTTATTGGTCTCAGCTCTGTTTAATCACAATGTAACAGTCTAATCTTCCAGCCCAGAGTAGTTTAGTTACACAAATTCCCAAAACTGTCTGACAGACACAGACACAGCCGGAACCAAAGTTTCCCGACTCTCCACTGCCTCCTCCCTCTCTTCTTTTGCTTTTAACATAAAGACTCCTATTCCTGTCTTTCTCCCCTTTTCTTTCTTGCTCAGCTACATCTGTCAGCTTGTCAATATAAGAAGTACCAGTTGTATATGTGTGTGTGTGTGTGTGTGTGTGTGTGTGTGTGTGTGTGTGTGGTCTCCCTCTTACCTCACTTATTCTGTCACTTTCCTTTTGCAATTACAGGCACGTATTCACTCACCTCCACACAGTTAAAACACAAACACACTCTCAGCTGAAGGTGGAGCAGCTCCTTGTATTTGCCTGTGGGGCTGCAGATGTCTATTGCTTTTGTCTGTTTTCCTCTCTCTCTCCTCCCCTCAGTTTATCTGTCTATCCTTTTCTTTCTCCCCTTCTCTTACTCTTCCTGTCGCTCTCTTCATCATGCTGTCTGCTGGCCTCTCCTGCTCTCGCTCTCCGCTTTCATTTCGTTTCATCTCCTTCATTGCTCCCTCCCACCTTTCCTCTTTTCGATTAGACTTCCTTCATGTATCCCTAATCTTCCTATCGTTCCTCCACTCCCTCTCTCCCTCTTTGAGTCTCTCCTCTTGTTATCGCACCTCTCCTGTCTCCTCCTCTCCTGACAGGTACCATTCTTCACTCTGCTCCTGGCTTGCCTGGCTGGCTTGCCTTATGTTGTGTGTGTGTGTGTGTGTGTGTGTGTGTGTGTGTGTGTGTATGTGTTGCCCTCTCTCCCTAACACTCTCATACAGATGCACACACACTATTCTGGGTGATATAATCCTTTTGCCCATTAGGGGAGTTCAAGTTTGGATAGAGTTACATTTCAAAACAAATTTGAGCAAAGTACACCAACACATGACACACAGGCATACAAGCCGACGCAATATAACTGCCACACACACCACAGTAGCTGCCTGCTGCTGGCAGTAGTGTGGAGTCATGCAGGACCACTTAGTGAGAGTTATACTTCTACGAAAGTGAGAATATGGACAGAAGGTGTAGGAGGAGCAGGGTGAGAGAGCAAAGGAGCACAGAGGTTGTAAGAATAGAAGGGTCTGATGTATCAAATGCCATACAGTAATGATCCTGAAGAAGAACTGCACAAGGTTACAGATGAAGGTGAGAGCCAGGCACTTATCAGGGTGCTGAATGCTGCTGCATGATGAGGGCAACGTTTCCCACAGCACAGCAGCACAGCAAGTGACAGGAGATTTACTGCAGACGGTCGTGGTCCCCAGAGGATGAATCCAGATGACTTTGCTGTTCCTCTGACTCTTCCTCTCTTTCTCCCGTGCCACCAGCAGATTGAAATTCATGACTCCTTTACCAGGTTGAAATGTCTTTGTACCTTTAAAATAAAAGACATTCACCTTTGCCTCAAATCTACAGTACTTTGCACTAACAAACCACTGATAACATTTAAAAACACAGAAATGTAGTGTATGTAGATAGTTTACAAATACTTCAGTCCCACTTGTCCTTACAGTAAAAATAGACTGTATTTCTCACACTGCTTGTCCTCAACATCTTTACTCAGCCAACACTACGTAAGTGTCTTGATAATTCAGAAGTTTAAATATAAATTGTATTGTTCTGTATATAGAAGACTTGCAGGCGTCCAGTTTTGTGTTCTCAAGATAAATTGTTTTGTTGGTAACTCTTTATAATAAATACACATTATTAAGCATTAGTTAAGCATTAATAAATACTGAATTCTTCATTTATAACACATGAATACTCATTAGTATAGTACTGTTTTGTTCTCATTTTTTGTGATTTATTTTAATTTTAATTTTCACACATATCTTGGACCATAACTTCTAAAAGTCAGGGGGAAGCGACTGTAACTTTGTCTTGGATGTCTTTAAACTGTCAGTATTTTCTGACATGATTTAGTAACAACTGGTCTTCAGAGGTTCCTGAAACTGATAACTTACTGTACATCAGTCCAGTAAAAGGCTAAACTTCCCCTTACACAGTGTAACAGTGTGTGCTTTATATCACAGACAGATACTGTATGAACTACTGACATAATGACACTATCATATCTGTAGAGGTCTCACAGTGAAGAGTTAAAGTCTAAGCTCAGCTTCACAGAGCAACAGAGGAAATCATATTTTTCCAACCCTGCATGGCCAGGATGTGATTTACTTCACCTCGTCTTAAAATATAGAAAAGCTCACACATCATATGTGGCTCACACACAGTTGGAATAAGATTTCCTCCTCGTGTGTGAGGCACCCACTGAGAGTTGGAGGGGGGTGATTCATCAACAGAGATTGATAATGAGAGTAACACTCTTGATGTTGCTGTGGATCAAAAAGGAGGAAAAACAAGAAATATCTGGCAGATAGACAGAGGAAAAGAGGGATGGGGAGTGAGGCAAAGGTGATCCACCAAGAAAGAGTAGAAAGTCAACATCTTTGCTTTTTCTTTGAAGAAAGAAGATGGCAGTTAAATAGGTTACAGAGGGATGGAGCAAGAAGGATGGTCCATGAACACGTAATAAAGAGAGGGGGAAACATTCCTAACTCTGCAGTGAGAGAAGATGAGAGGACTGGACTCTGGAGACAGGAAGAGAGGGGAAACAATAGAGAAAGAGAGGATAGGGTGAAGGTAGAAGAGGGATGCACACTCAGGCTGCCTTTTTATGTGCTTTAGATATATTTCAGAACTCAGCAGTGAGCTTTTGTTCCAAAGCTATAGCAAGTTAATGGCCTCTCCAGGGATTTCAACAGCCCATTCAAATCTCTTAAGCTTCTCTGTAAACAGTCATTCTGTTAAAGCAATGTATTATTATCTTTTCTATTCATGAACCCAATCAAATGGAGCTTTAGGTAATACAGAAAGGAAGCACTAAGGCAAGTGCCCACTTGTTTCTTTCAGTATCAGGAGGTGTTTCTTTCTTGTATCTTGCTGGGAGAGGGCTGATTTACTTGAAGATGATTTAAAAATTTGCCAGTTGGTTGCAGACTGTAACAGGCCTCCTGGGTTGTTTTTTTGAAGAGATTGTAGCTCATCACTGGAGGATTAATTGCTGTGACACCATTTTCTAATAACTAGTGCCAGAACAAGCAGAATACACAGCCCTGCTTTGTTTCATGAAGCACAAAATACAGCTGCGCAGTGGGAGGAGCTACTTCCGGTGGTAAATGTCCTTCCAGTTTAGGTTAGGAGATGCTTCCATGGCTGGGACGGTTCTCCCTGTGAAATAATAGCTGAAATAAAAGCCAGGTTAGAAGTCAACACTCCCATGATGTATTTCAGTAAGAAGCATCCAATTATTGAGCTTAAAACTTAAATACAGGTGGAAGCTGAAGATTACAGTGTGGAGAAAACTGAAACACAGTCTGTTCTTTATTTCTCTTAACTTTTGAACTGTGGGTCAACTCTGAACAAATCCAGTCACCACAGCATTGTGTTTCATTATAGCTCCTGCTCGTCTGGCTTCTCCTCCATAGCAACGGTAGCCACGGCCTCACTAGCATTGTGGTATTTAGACCTGTCTGCCATGTCAAGGTGAAAAAAAATCTTAATGTCCAGCTGATGCAAGGCACTACAGACACAGATTACACAGTCTTCACAAAAAACCCAAAACAGATCAACCACTGGCAAAAATATTTACTGTTATGTAATCCAGAGTAAATCCTAATTAAATATTCCATATTGGCGGAAAATGTAAACACATCAAAATTAAACAGCCATTAAATTTTTAATCATCTGCTCACTAGAATATTCCAGAGTTCTGTTGAACAATTTCATGGAAAATTGAGACTCTTCATTCATTGAATCTTCATTGTACAGTAGAAAAGGAAATTGGGACTTGCTCTCCACTCTGCTCACAGTCTCTTTTCCTCTGTTATAATATTGAAGCAGCTAACATCAATAGCCAGTGAAGGAGTATTGGCTTATAACTGTGCAGCCACCAAGTGAGATGTAACACATGATTTAAGTCTAAATTTTGTTTGATATGTTCTCAATATTTTAAGTTTGGTAAATGGATCATTTTAAACCATTTCCTTTTTAAATTCTGATAAAACACATGTGGTGAACTATTTTGAAAGAAAGTCAATTGAGTGCAGATTTCTAACAGAGAGCCTGCCCTGCGAAATGGAGAATAGACTCTAAAAGATGTTGGCATTTACCGTGTAGGGAGGGGATAACAGAACACATTTGCATTATGGGAGGTGTAGGATATACTGTAGTGTATTTGAAGGTTGACCTATACAAGTCAGGATAACTGGGCCTCGTGGAAGTACCATGATAAACTATATGTAGGATTTGCTTAGTATGCAGTTTATCTTAACTGTAACATTCTATCATTAATACTGCTGTGTTTGCACTGTTGGCATTTACTATCTACAACAGGTTAGAGCGATATGATTGGTCGTCCTGTCATCTCCAGAGGATAAAGGCTCTTACACACGTACACTTACACACACACTCAAGTTTGACTGTGCCTGTTGGAAGACTAAAGTGATCCCAGGAGCTCAGCTAGCCTCACAAGAGCCCAATCCCCTGGAGGGCTGTGGTAATCCCACTACTGCATTTGTGCATGAGCCCATCCGTATATTTTATGTCTCACTCTGGATAATTTATATTACATCTCTCTAAAATAGTGTCACGTTTTTTCATTGAGAAATTATTTTGGGAACATTAGTTGCTCGATATTTGTTCACCTTGTCAATTGTTCACATCACCACGGTGCACTAATTGCCACAGATATAGGCACCATACTGAGATCAGTAGATCACACCCTTTGTTCTCTACAGTCCTAAAGATGTCAGTGGTAAAGTGTAAAGCTCTAAAACAGGACTCTGGCCCTCTGCTGGTTGCTCCAAAAATGAGAGAGGGGATTTGAATTTGAAAAAGGTTCAGTCTTCAGGAGAGTAGCACAAAGTTATCACATTTTTCTCACCTCCCTTTTTCTTCTCACAATAAAACCCAATGAACTGAGCAAAGTCACCCAAAGTTTTTTATTGTTGCCAGGGTCCCAATAATTGACCCCTCTCTCTTTGAGTCTGAGCACTAAATGGAAGTGAAAAGGAATCGTTAAATCTGTCTCTGTTCATTACAATAGAAGAGTAATGTGTGCAGTTGATATTTGCATCAGTGTCCTGTTCACAGTCAAAAAAGACTCCACTTATCACCATTATGCTAATAGGGATAGCTATTACCATAATGATATGCCATTATAAATAATGAAAGAATGAATACATGTGACTTTAATGAATGTTTTCCTCATTCTTTCTTCTTCCCTCCTCAATTTCAGGTTTATTCTGTTTCCTCTGTAGTTTTGTTCATGGATGCCAAATCAAATGACTAAAGAGGCTGTATAGGTGTAAACATCTTTTCATTTCTCATCCTGCTCTCCCGGCCCTCGCTTTTCTGCGGGTCACTCTCTACTTAATCTTTGTCAACAGCATCTTCAGTTAAACAAAGACCGTGTCACCACTTTTCTCTTTTTTTTGGAATCATTGTGGATGTTCATTCCTACCTGCATACCTCTGACAGGAAACTCCACAGCAGGGCTTGCTGCAGCCCAACACACGAGTACCACAGACAAACTGACAGCTCGATTACCCCACAGGAAACTGTATAATTATTCTGATAGATTCCGTGTTAGATTTAGTGATGTTTGACAGATTAGAAGAGCAGCGGTCACATACCAGAGAGAAATAATTACTCTCCTTGTCTTAGACAAACCAAGATATTGTCTGTGTGCAAAAGCTGTACTAATACCTTGTGCTCTGTCTGTGGTGAAATAGAAATACCTCACTGAGCAGCACACAGAGCTGAGATTAGCTCCTTTCTTCATCCTTCACTTCCCTCCTTTACTAAACAAAAATAAGGGTTTTTATATCGGCAGTGGAACATACCTTTAGACATGATGTTCATTTTATTTCCTCTCTCAGGTGACTCCATCCTCAAAGATCGTGGGTGACTTGGCCCAGTTCATGGTGCAGAACAGCCTGACCAGAGCCGAGGTGGAGGAGAGGGCTGACGAGTTGTCCTTCCCCCTGTCGGTGGTGGAGTTCCTGCAGGGATACATCGGGATCCCACATGGAGGATTCCCTGAGCCCCTCAGATCTAAGGTACTGTACTCCGTCCTCCTGCAGTAGATGTTCTATCTTCCTCCTGTATTTAAATTTCCCTCACAGACTTCCAGTTATTCTCAGTGAAGAGTTTAAGAACATCAAGCCATATTTTGGAGGCAGTTAAGACGAATGTAACATTTTAAAACAGTTTCAGTCAACAAAGACACAGGTATCATGGGTGAATACATTTACACCAAAACTGTGGTGTTGACCCCGTTAATGAAACAGAGTTGTAGAGATGGTGTGTGTAGGAGCAGGAGCCTTAGGCCAGGCCCTGACACTCATGGCAGAAGCTGAGACAACAGAGGTGAGGCGGTTTAAATGCTCCTCAGCTAAGTTGATTATTGGATGACAACAAAACCTGCACGCAGAAGACAGTGAACTGATTGGATAATAGCAGCGAAATGGAGCCTCAGTGTGATGAGACTGGCTGACATTTGTCTTCCCTGGTCTTAAAAGCGTCACTTGGGTAAATCCACAGCTGCTCAGACTACAGCACTTGTCCTTTTTATGAACCAACACATCACAAACACATGCAGGGGAGCCAATTTAAAAGTATGCATATACACACACTCACAAATTCTGTCATATGCTTGGTTACATCTGACAGTTACGAGTCCCTGTGAGGACGGTGAAGGAAAGCGTGATATTACTCTGTCCTCTCATCTCCTGTGTTTCTCTACCTCTGTCTCAGGCTCTTGTGTCCTCTTTCATGTCTGCAAACAACAAGGGACACTCTCTCATGCGCATCAGGGCCAAACAGCTCCAAGTCTCCTTGGGAGAGTTGCATGAACACTCACACACGCATGAATAAAGGCAAATTTGTCACACTCTCCTGAAAACCTGCTGACATATGGCCACATTTGAAACTTCCCCAAAATAAGTCAGAATGTATTTTTTTTATTATTTTTTAGAGGAAAATGAATTGGTGGAAGTGTTTTTTCTGCTAAACTCTGCAGATGCCAAGTGTTTGGTGATGTGTTCCAGGAGCTGGCTGGCACCTAAAATGTGAAATATGTGGTGTGAGGCTGTATCTGAACTTTCTAACAGCGGACTCAGTAGGTCATGTGTGGCTGAGAGTCTGTGAGTTTGTATGTGCTCGTGCATCTCCAGCACATCTGTAAATATTTTTGCAAAGCCTGTAACACTTTATTAGAGATAAATTAAACACAGTTGGGTATGTTTTTGAAGAACGGCTGTTATGTTTAACAAATGGCTAATGCCAGTATAATTTTTATTTGTTTGCTTTTTGCAGAAATCATTGCTCAGTTGTAGCTCTATGAACTGATCTGTCAATTTATTTGTGAATTAATTTGTCCCAGGTTTGTTTACCTCTGTGAGTGAACTCCTGTCACCATTATCATCAAGTTGTCCTTTCTCCTCCTGTCTCAATACACTGACGTACAGTTGGAAGATTGTATGATCTAATGCTTTTTATGTAGCTTCCCATGCAGCTCCACTCTGACAGTCTGAGGGGTTTTTTCAGTTTTGACACACACTCTTCAACCCATCACCCTCTACCTCTCTATTAGTGTCTCTCAATCTGTCTTATATTTCTCCAAACATGTGGCAAGGGAGTCATTGCTGGTAAACAAACAAGATGACGGACATCTTTAGTATTCATTCAAAAATTTCCATTTTTATTTTCTCTTTTCAGTCAGCACTGGAATACTTTCTTCTGCTAAGATCAACTGGCCGTTATCCAGCATATATGAATGTAAAAGTTCATATTTTTGTCCGTTGAACTTTTTCTTCCATGAATTGTTGAGGGGAATATTTGCAATCCAACACTTTACGTTTGCACAATACATTTTCCATGAGGCTCAGCCAACCTGCACCATTCATTAAGCATTTAAACATTGTGTCAAAGCTGTAGCTGCTTTACAGTGTTCAGAGTAAATCCTCAATGCTTACTTTATGTTGTAAATGCTGCCAATTTCTTATCTCAGCCACAAAAGTCAGAGTATTCCTCTAAATCTCCCCTACAGATATTCATGCCATAACAACAATCCACCCTCAATGTTTAATGCACAAACACCAGGAGGCTTCCTCACACGCAGCTCTGAAGAACTGACTCTCCTTCCCACTGATTCAGTTAAATTCTGAGTTCAGCTTTTTTTTTTGGTTTGCCTTCACATTTGTGTGCCCATGTTCACCAGAGAGCTGCAAGTTTGAGATAAATCTGATAAATGTTACTGTCACTCACACCATACCTTGGGCTACCATTCCAGTCAACATTAGAAACAAAGTTATTAAAGTATAGTCGACATTTGTTTAATCAGAAGGACATTTATACAATTTTCTCCTTAAACAGTTTGACCTGTATGTTAGTAGTGGTGGTTTGCTTAATGACAGTCGGCAACTGGAGGCAAAACTTGACTGCAGCTGCTCAACTTGTGTGCATTGGCTGTTAGAAGAGGTTCTAGTGTGATTAGTATTTTGGCAGCTGTACATTTTGTGCTGGCATGTACTGTAAGAACAAGCATATACATTATTCACCGTTACATTATTGCATGCAAGACAGTAGGATATCTGCCTCCCTCTGTGCTGTAGATTAAGGTTAGATTTGCATGCAGGGAACAAGTGTTGATTCTTTAATGCAGCTTTGGTGGCATTAATTAGTCAGCAAGCAGTCACACTAGTATTATATTACATGCTCTCACATGCAGGCTGTCAAACACATAAGGAGTTTGCATGCATGGTGAAGATGCAAAGTGGTAATTGAAGCATCTCCTCATATTTGTTCTGTCATACTCGGTTTGTTTGATGTGTGGGAGGACAGAGTGAATGGACAAGGGAACGAAGACGAGAGGGTAAAATAGACATGAAGAGGGAGACAGGAGGGATGAGTGGGGAAGTGGGGTAGAAAGAGAAGAAGGCCATCAGAGAGGAAATGAAATAAAGAAATAAAATTACTGTTAAAAATACAGAACCATCTCTCTGAGGCCCGCTCACAAAAATAAAGAAAGGAAAAACCAGTGACAATAAAAATAGAGAGTGGGAGTGGGCTGTTGTGTGGTTTGGAGAGAAATGAGAAGAAAGAGCAAATAACCTTGAAGAAAGACTCTTTTTTCTCATTCATTAATGCACACACACAAGCACACACACACACACACACACACACAACCACTATCCGTCTGTTTCACACCTAAAACAATCAGCACACAGTTAAGGTATAAGACGTTCTCCGAGGACACAATGTTAATGAGCATGGGCTCCAATGAGCATGCCATCTTTGAGGTGTCTTTCTCTCTCACACAAATGAGTCAGCTATCTTTGAACTGTTAGCTCTGTGACTAACAGCATTGCACTGGGCCCTTTGTCTGGAGATTTCCGCAAGGCATGCACACACATCCACAAGATGCACATACACAAACAGCTAGTGCAGATATTAAGCACACTGGATACAATACAGCAGCACGCACACATTAAAAAAACATAACCTGAATATGTATAGCAGGAGTATACACAGTACACACACACACACACAGGAGAACTGATCAATTGAATGTTTTGAATGTTTAATGTGATGCTCACAGCGTGATGCTTCAAGTGTAAATGAGTGAAAGTGCAGAAAGATGACTAATCTAGTAGTTAGCATGTTGAGACATGCTGCTGGGGCAATGATTATTTTAACCTGATTGAAGTTAAGATGAACAAAGACCCACATACAAAGAGGCAGCACACAAAGCTTAGTGATTAGCTTATTCTGTTTGTTTCCAAGACACTTTTTTGGATGTATTGACAAACATCTAATTTGCTAATTGCATGTAAATTCGTGTATCTTGGCCTCCCTTCCTCTGAGCCTGAGTAGACTGTGTTGTCATGGGCAGATGAACTCTGAAGATAAAACAAAACGGCAGCCTTTAGGCAGGATGCCTTCGTCTTGCCATAATCTGTTCACCAGACATTATTAGCAGCCTCAGATCGATTTGTCTCTGCAAGTTTTGTTAGATACCAACAACCGTGTGGGCAGATAAAATGTCATATCATTAGTCTCCACTTTCCACAATTACCCTTTTTCTCTCTTTCTCTTTTTCTCCTCTACTACTTACAAGAAAGAATGAGGATGATGTGTCACATGCGGCACTGCTGCTGCAGTCATTTGATGGGCTGATGGTACTTTACTGGAGAGAAAAAGATGAATTGAGTGTGAGTGGGAGAGATGGAGGGAACAAATGGAGGGAACAAAAGTGGAAATCACTGCAGATCTTGACACAACAGTGGTCCCACTTTTATGCAAATTTAAAAATAACTTGCATTAATAAGTTTTATATTCTGTCTGATTCAAGTGTTTTCTCTCCCTTGTTCTCTATTCCTCAAAACAGCTCTGCATGTATCCGCGTCTTCCTCCTCCCACCTATAGTCTCTGTGTCTCTTTAATGCTTTGACAGGTTGCAGCTTTTATCAGGCGTATAGTCGTGAAGTTCAGTTTGAAGGTTTTACCAGCACTTTGTACATCCCACATGCTTCAGCCTCCCATGGGACTGTTACGAATGAGAAAACATTCAGAAAGATGATATGACTTTAAATAACAACTTGGTAACGCTAATGTTTCCCCCTCTCTCTCCTCCTCCTCCTCCCCCCTTCCCTCCTGTTCTAACATCCTCTCCCAGGTGCTGAAGTCTCTCCCCCGTATCGAGGGCCGTCCTGGTGCCTCTCTGCCACCTATGGACTTCAAGGCCTTGGAGGAGGGGCTTCGAGCTTCACACGGTGAAGAAATCACCCCTGAGGATGTGATGTCAGCAGCCATGTACCCAAAGGTGTTCCAGGAGTTTAAGGAATTTACCTGTGAGTGGGCAGACATGGTTATTAATATTTGTGTTTAGATTCATATCATGGTTTAAGGCTAAGAAACAAGTTATTGTTTGTTTTTGTTTTTTAAGTTTTAATGAGTCAAATGTGTATTTTATCACAATGGATCTGTTCTATTGAACAAGTCTAGGTTCATGACATTTGGTTTCTAACAAACACACTCATTCCCATTTGTGTTGTTACTGGGGCTTGAAATTAGCATGAGCCAGCCTAAAGTGAGGAACACTCATTTCAAAGTTCAGCCATTTGTTAGAAATGTTTTTAATTGCTGCATTTGGAAGTTTGTGGCCAAACCAACATCATGCCTCAGATTGTGGGAGTCTGGGTTCTGTTGAACCCCAAAGAGGACACCATGCAGAACCCAACAATCAGCCTTCATTCAGGTGGTGAATTACCATAGTGCACAAATAAAACACCAGAACAGCAAGGATGGGTGCTGGAGGGAGAAATCAGCATAACCACTAACTGCCTTTGTAAGCAGGTGTGAGAGTGAAGTGCACTCAGTCAGCAGCAGCATGTGCAGGAGCAGGAGGAGTCTGATGCTTCAGGTTTCAGAGGAGTCAGACTTCAGAGCAGATATAGCCTCACTCAGCTGCCAGGACTGATGCAGCTTAACTGTTGTGAAAAACTGTTAGCACTGGAAGTTTTAATTAGTGTACAACTTGTTTTTCTCACCACTTCAGCTGAAGACTAACACCTGATCCTGATCCACTACTCTTAAATTACATTTCTTATATCAGACATTGGGAATCATCAACACATGTCCTAGACACATTTTTATTTTGTACATTGACCTTACCCAGGAGTAATATAACATCACATTATCTGGGTAAAAGCTTTTTGATATTGATATTGAGGCCACTTGTCTGTGTTTCTTCAGCTAACTTTGGCCCTGTGGACTGTCTGAGCACCAGGCTGTTCCTGGATGGACCCAAGATCGCCGAGGAGTTTGAGGTACAGTACACAACATGAAAGACCTCTTTTTTTGCAGTTTTAGACTGACTGCTTATTTTGTCTATTTTATTTAATTCTTTAATAGTTTTGATTAAAATTGAACATAAATCATGTCTAAAGCTGAGGAAGCATGTGCACTCCTGCAGTGCATTTGTAACCATGCAAGATCAACATTAAGATAAAAGAAAAATAGAGGAAATGCAAAATGAAACATAACGGAAGTTATATTTATGGCCAGTTGAAAGGTTTGTGATTGTTAAATAATTTTCATTAATATTGTGGTCATACGTTTAATATTAATAGTTCTTAATTCACTCATCAATTTATCATTTGAATAAGTTCTTCTGTAATAGCAGCGCCACAAAGCTCAGACATTATCAGAAGTGATTTTCCATCAGTGCAGATGGCTGAGGTTTGATGCAGTTTGGTGCAGAGGCACAGTGAAGTGTTGATAACACAGTGGGGTGGATTGAGATGTTAACACTTTAACAAGGGAACAAACAACATTTCTGATCCCCCTCCCAGCCATCACATTGGTCTTCCTGCAGAGAAATAACAGATCTGTTGTGTCATATGATGTTTGAGAGAAGGCCAGTGAAGACACTGAGTCCCAGTGTGTCAAATATAACTGTACTGATTTCCTGAAGCATGTTCCCTTTGATTGATTATTTATTTGGTATGTTTATTTACCAGCAGGGAGGCCGTTTTAACGTGCAGTCCAGTGAAGCAATAAAACAAATGAGTTGAATTAGCTTCGCATGCAAACAAATTAGCAGGGTACAGGAATGCAACAATCTCTTGTGTGAAGATGGGATAATTGGCTGTCGCTTGGAACAGCAAAGCCACAAAATGACACATTCCTGGAGGAGATTGGCATTCGAATAGCAAACCATTTCCAGTCAAAGTGCAGAACCAGCTGGAAACTGGTTTTAACATACATGAATATACAGTGGTCTGAGACCTTTGGATGGTACAGTAAGCAGAAATATGTCAAGATGTCCCCGGTGCTGATTGAAAGTTTCTGTCAGAACAGGAGACAGACGATGTGAAAGATGGTGTTTTCATCCAGGAAGTGTAGCGTAAACAGAAAGTTTCAGGAGAATGACAGGAGGAAACACTGTGATGAGCAGAACTCAAACTAAAGTGATTGTTAAAGTCCAGATTGAAGAGTGAATTCCAAAGAGATTTCTGAAACTCCTGGCAGTAACCTTTGCGGCACATGTCAGAATCAGACATCAGATCAGAGAGAAATTTACTTTCTGAAGGAGATGTTGGAGGAGTCTGTCACTCAACGTGTCATCACATAAAGACATGTCTTTTGGCACAATATTTAAAAGTTTGTTTTTTTCTAGGCTTTTCTGTCTGTTCCTGTAGGTCATAAGGAAGACTGTTTTTACTATAACAAACACGAAGACAACTTAAAGACTGAAGTTTAACACTAGTTCGGTAGAAAGGAAATGACACCATCATAAATAATATAGATAGAATACCAGTGGGTTTAATCCTTATTTAAACTGAGTCACTGCATCATACTGTGTCAGACCACTGACTGAGGAACACAGCCACACAGGTTGGTGTGTGGAAACCAGTGTAGGAGGTGGTGGCACTGTGCAGGAAGGCCCTTTTTAAAGTGGCACATTTACCCAGTAGGACTGTACCTGTGACCAGATGGCAGCGGTATGTGAAGCAGGTCAGAGACGCTGGTTGTGATATTTTTGACTGCAGCTCTGTGGCAGCTCTGTGTAGTATTTGTGTTAGTGGTGTTGATGGGGGAGCCCTGCTGTCTGTGCTGCAGGATGGGAGCACACAATAAAAATGAGAGGTCTGATGCTGCAAATACATGGCCATGAAGGGAAATGATGTTGTACAAGTGTGTTTGAGATGATATTAAGATAGAAATGTAAAAACTGAATGCACTGCAATGCCTGAATGTTTGTAACTGAATTGGATTTTTTTTTTAATATCTTGATCAATTGAATATAGTTTGTAAAATACCATATCTACTGAACACATCATTAGTGATGTATCCTGGGATCAGTGGGATCTCAAATCTTTAAATCAGACACCTTCTTCCTGGTGACCCAGCTTGTGTGAACAGTCCAGAGCCACCTCCAGGATCTCCCTGCTGTCTTGTTGATGTCCATCATGTCTCTGCTCCTTGTCACTTTAGTGATGCCAAAGCTGGACTGGCCCACATTATGTGAATCCAGCCAGGATGGCTTCCAGCACTGCTTCTAGCAGCCAGTGACCTCATCTTAATACAGCATGTGGCCTCTTGCTCTAATGCACTTCTGCCATGAGATCCTCTCAGCAATGTCACTTCCACTAGGATGATGCTGGTGGCCTCGGAGACCAGGAGGAAGTTAAACCTCTAGGTGGTTGTCACAGTGCATCCTGGGATACAGATACCTGTCGGTGTTGTGCAGCTGCCTGTGTATTATTTTCACGTACAGTACAGTACAGTACAGTACAGTACAGTACAGTACAGTACAGTAAGCATCTTGTGCAGCAGATCTCAGATTGTGGCACCAGGTGAACAGCTGTTGGTGTAGAGGCTTTACACAGGATGGGGGGGGTTGATCGTGCCCCAGCTGAAACGTTTGAAGACTGAGTAGATCAACATTCATCACCAGGGTCAGCAGCTTCATGGTCTATGGTTCTGTCCATTAGGCCTGGACCCACCTTATCCAGACCCCCTCGTCCTCTACTACTGTCCCATATAAGGAATATAATATATAAGGAAATGAGTTATGCTAATTTTGCAGAAATGTCACTGTAGTGAAAGGATGAATATCAATGAATGAGCAATGAATGGCTAGTGGCACAAATCCTCTGAAACTTTCCAGATAAATGTGTATTTCACACATACTTGTCCCACACAGTCCCCTAAGCTCAAATGAAAGTAAACACAGTTGCTAATGTTCAGTAAGCAACTGTGTTCATCGTTCATCTGCAGGAAATAGCAGAATGTTTCTGTAATTTGAGTTAATTGCATTTGAAGCATTTCAAATTTTATTTCAATAAGGATTAAAACCTCTGTTCAGTTTCACAGGGTTAATAATTTCCTAAACTCTTCTTCTCTTCAGCAAACATGTTTATTCTCCATACATTATATTGAAATTGATCTTCCCCTTTCAAAATCTTGTGCTCATTGAAAATGTGATGCATCAAGTAGGAAGAACGGGGTTGGTTGTCACACTGTTTAGTCTTGCATGAATATCTCCTCATCAAAACATCCTAGTCGTCATTCCAACATTACTAGGAAGCTTAAAGTATTGGGTTTCAATGGTTATCCTGTTCATTCTTTTAATTAATTTAACAATAATTTATTAATCATCAAAGACAATCTGAGACGCACTGTGGGGTTGGTTGGGGGGGGGGGGGTCGTAATTTTTACAATAAAATTGAAACATGTATTTTTATTCAAATGGCATGACTAAAAAGAGCATAAACAGGACACATAGAATTTGTGTTGTGTTGACATGAAAAAAAAATCCTCTCAACTAAAGGTTGAAGTGTCAGACTCCAGCAAGGAGTGAACTCTGGTCCCAGTTGTGATCATTTCAATACCAATATTGTGACAGCACCCGTTGGTTGGCGAGTTATGATGAGTGTGACAACCAACCCTCTTCTCTCCTACCTGGACCTGTTTTCAGAAGCCCTTCAGTGTTCACACACCCAACACAACGTTTTATTAGGTGTCTGGAAATCCACCATTTTAAAGTAAGCCACATTTTGCTGAGTTTTGCACTGAGATGGAGTTAAGCTGCTTCAGAGACAGTTGAGTCCCAGTTTTATACCCTCCTCCTTCAATAATTTGTTTTCACAGCTCAGACGAAATGTGTATTTTCAAGTGCACATTTGTTTACCATTAATTCACCTGTTACCTTCCACAATTTTCACAAAGCTCCTTGTCTAGACTCCTGCTCATCTGCCAATCAGCATTAGCTATAATCCCAGTAAAACCGCAACACCCATCCTTCATTAGTAGCCATCTGATCCTTCTACATACTTTTATTTCCTTCATTATTTTGTCCTGATTCTCTCATTACGAGTAATGCACACGCACACAGATTTAACTGACAGTGATTCAGAGCAACCAAAGGCAACCATGCTTAATTACTGCTTCATTTCACTGCAGCAAAATGGTTCCAGGCTCGTGTTAATTGATTTTGATATTACGAGGGACAAGGGGAGTGCCACTACTCTGCTGCTCTATTATTATCTGAGAATCTGGAGCTGCATTGATTATACTAATGATCTAATAGTGACCTGAACACAGACAGGCCCTGCACCCTTCTTTCATGTCAGTCACCCCAGGGTGTGAAACATTTGATTCCTCAAGTTGGAGCCCCACAGTCAGATCATTAACCACTGATTAGAATAAATAAAGACTCTCTGCAGCTACTGCACTTTTAGACGCTTCTATTTACTTTGAAGCCACCATTTAGTGAGAATTATTGTTGTAACTAACTACAACATAATACTTGACTTGAGTTAGAAACATTCTTGTGAGTCAGAACAATATTCATCAACAAAAAAGAGTAAATATTCAACAAAGCTCTTAATCTGCAGAGGGATGTTTTTTCTTCTCCACTCTTGTCATATTTAGGACTTTCAGGCACTAAGATTTGTGCTCAGCATCAGTCACTCAGCACCACAGAAACAAACTTCCCCCTGTTGTCATGACGATGGTACTCCCCCTCGATCAGGTCCGATTAAGCAGTACCAGACGAGAGAAGGAAAGAAAACATGTCAAAAAAGTGACCTGTCAAACGCAGGATCAAGCGTCTGTTAGCTGTTTTCTTTCTTTCACTCTGCAAAAAATCCTCAAGGGCTGAAAGAAGCTCCTGGAGTAGAAACAACTGATCTCACTGTTGTCATTTCTAATCCAATTCACTTTTACTAATGCTCTTCATGCACATCGGCTCAGGCTGTGTGCCGCTCCATTTTGATACAGATATATTTATATTACTTTGCTTTGTGTATTTCAAGAGTAGTTTATAGGAAGGTGTTTATGTATTTGGCTGCAGCAGGTGGCAGCTTCATCATAGAGGTGTTAATTGGTAATGTTGTAGCACTGAGAGTAATGTTAGTGTTGGTGACTGTATCAACATTACAACAATTACAACCAACAACTATAAACTATCAAATTTACACATTACTGACACTGTCAGCAAAACCTGAACACATCATCTGCTTCATGAAGGTGGGTGTTGGTGCTGCATAACATTCTACAAATGTTCCTAGTAAAGTGAATATCACTACTGTATACAGCAGGAAGGATGTATGGCCTCAGCATTAGACTCTACACATGCACTCAAGTTGCCTCAGCTGACTTTTTGAGACATGAGGCGTTTGCATATAACCCATAGTGGTTTGATGTGAGTGTTAGAGGCAGGCTGACTGTTGACTGTTGTGAGTAGCTGATGCAACCTTTGAGATTCATATCAGAAATGATAATTGTTTGATGCTTGTGACAAGCACATTTCTCTTTCTGCTCATGCATGGCAACTTTTTCACTGCTGATTGCAGCAGTCAGGCCAGTGAGGAGAGGAAATAGCACTGAGCAGTCAAAACAGTTTGGTGAGATTTTGAATCAGGAATGCTTTAATACTTGAGGTACAGGTAGCATGACTCACTGCAGCATGCACACTAGTCCTTCACCTAGAAAACACCCCCCCACATGGAATGCAGGTGTAATCTGAAACTGTACAATCAATCATACACTTGTATCAATGTGTCCACCCATTTTCTGTCACATAACTGGGTTAAGCAAAGGTAGTCCAGATAGTTGGAGCCTGTTTTAAATATGAGAACCACCACAAACCCAGGTTACCTGGACAGTTCCCCATTACTGCCTGGTCCCCAGCCATAGTCAGAAGTTCTCCTACACTGGTCAACAAAGCCTGAGCCCCCCCCCCCCCCCCCCCCCCCGCATATGTGAAAAGTGATAGACAAACAGAAACGATGACTTACATCACCAGGGTTTTGTTCATGACAAATGACTACAATGAAAACACAAAGTGAAAGTGGTCAGAGAACATAGAACGTTGGAGTTGAATTAGATTTTCTTTTTAAATGATGTGCCATTTCAAATAGATTCAGAAGATGAAGCGGAGGAGAAGCCTTTGAGCTTGTCATGGCGAGCCTTAGCTGGTGTTTGTGCTAAATCCACAGTGACAGCAGCAAAAGACAGCAACTGTCCGTTACAGATGAGATGACTCTTGCAGTACTTACGCAACCACACTATTAACTGTATGTTTGGAACAAAAGCTGTTTATGAGCTCTTGGCAGCTAGTCTGTGAAGCAAACAGCGGAAATCTTGATCAAAACAGATTTGAGCACCAAATCTTTTTGAGCGCTGAGCTAGACCTAAAGCCCTGAGTTGTTGATGTTGTGGGAAGTAGATATAAAGGCTTTCACAGTAATCATTTGGTATTGTTTTGCTCTTCATTTCAAGCCTGTTGCAAATCCAATACAAGAGCTTTATCAGCCAAGCCTACCAGCAAGCCTCGAAGAATCCTTTGTATTCTGATTGTGGTAGGAGGACACAAGCACTGTTGTGTTGTATGTACTTTACTGTAATACTGTATAATGTAGTGTGATTTCTTGCTCTGCAAAGATTCAGTTATAGTAAGTTGATTCTACGGAAGCCGAAAACGGCCACGTCCGTATACATTTTTTTTATTATCGTTTTCTCGTGATAACGACTTATTATTTCGTTATCTCGAGATAACAAAGTCCGTTTTCTCGTGATAACGAATTAATTTATTTCGTTATCTCGAGATAACAAAGACCGTTTTCTCGTGATAACGAAATAATCATAGAATGTGTCGTTGCCATGGTTGCCTAGCAACAGGAGGCTACTGTTCAGCTCGAGCATGGGGCAGTTAACTTTTCTACTCTAGCCTACTCACTGGTGTGATTATTGTCCACACCAGCTGTCAACAATAACTTACCGGTAAGTTACACTTAACGTTGGGTTTATTTAAGGGGCTACCGGCCGGTGGTCCCATCTATCCTGTTTCAGCTAAGCTAACGTTAGCTACTGGCTGCTGCTGCTGTCAGAAATCACAACCTCTTATCTCGAACCATCAGACACCTGTTGCCTGCGACCACTGACATGTAGGCTAATGTTAATTTGGCAAGACAGCAGTGTTCATGAGCTTTATCTGAGCAGCAACTAGCTAACATTACCTTAGCTGGAGCTGCCATAACGTAGTCTACTCTCATGTGTTTATGCTAAGCTGTAGCCCCTTAAATAAACCCAGCTCAGTAAACAAACTAACGTTAAGTGTAACTTACCGGTACTTCATTGTTGACAGCTCCTCAGAGCAGACTAACGTTAGTGGCAGCTCTTGAAGGCTGAAATCAGCATGATGTGATCACATTAATCAGCTCACTGATTTGAGTTCTACACATGGTTTTGGGCAATTATCCCACGAAAAACATCTCTTCTGTTACGTTAGATCTGTAGATGTGTAGTGTTTCCAACAGACTCGCTTTAGTAGCCTCCTGCTACGAACATAAAGCGGCTAACCAGCTGCTACCATGGATGTATTATATAAACCGTCTTTGATTATATTAACCCCGTAAACAGAAGCGATTGCACCGGGGAAACATGTTGCTAGGCAACCATGTCAACGACACATTCTATGATTATTTCGTTATCACGAGAAAACGGTCTTTGTTATCTCGAGATAACGAAATAAATTAATTCGTTATCACGAGAAAACGGACTTTGTTATCTCGAGATAACGAAATAATAAGTCGTTATCACGAGAAAACGATTATAAAAAAAATATTATGGACGTGGCCGTTCTCGGCTTCCGTATGATTCAGCCAGTTTCTGACTAACTTGGTCTTGTTCGAACCCACTTATGCACATGACCCTGAAATAGCTTTTTAAAGACCAAATGACCACTTAGTGAAATTGCATCAATTCAGAGTGCGTTCATATACACCTACAGACGGATGACAACTCTGTCCATTACTGTCGTCCACCCACGCGTACATACAACACAAACAGCAGGAGAAACACACTGACCTATCAGTCATGTGCTGATGATTCAGTATGGTATTAATCATGTTTGAGGGGAATATAAACAAATATTCACAAACATGGACCCAGTCATACACGCCATATCAGTGCTAAAGTGCACAGACACTCTGTCCCTCTAGTCACAGGCCACACAAGACATTAATACACTCATGTCAAAGAGTTGATGTGAAGCATAATGTGAAACGTGTTTAGATAGGCAGATTAATTTAAATCTGTGTCTTATGGTACTGCCTTAATAAACATAAGAAGGATGTGAAGGCTATGTAGACAGTAGCACAGCAGATATATCAGTGAGATAAGGAGAGTAAATAATGAATTAGAGATGCCATCACAAGTATGATGATGAGAAATTAAACCAAGAAGATGATGGGTGGTAGGGGTTGGGCATGATAGAATTGTATTGATTCAGAATTAATTTCTATCATTTGTTTGAGTGTGTTTAGGGATAAACTCCCTGTTAGACAATATGTATTTTTAATGCTTTACCCAGTGATGAACTGTTTGCACTGACAAGTAGATGTAGAGCACTTAAGTTCAAAATTCTCTCTTTACTCTGACTTGATGATTCGTGCATCCATTTTTAAACAGAAGACTTGTAGTTTCTGCAACTTTTCTGTGACACAAGCTTTGGAATATTTCAGACACGCTGTCATGTTCAGTGAGTCTGAAACAACTGGAGCCTGGTGTCCACATGCCAGCATACACACTCATTCTCAGCTGTTACTAAGTACAATGGCAAGAAAAAAGAAGTGAAACCTTTGTCTTCAAATTCAATCAGGACATCTAAGTTCTGATGAAATACATGAAACAACAGTCTTATAACAGTCACTGTGCTGTCCTCCCCCACAAACCTTCACTGTAGGTTAGAAATTATTGTGAACTTTGATCCTAATGACGTCAGCAAAAACCAACTGTTATCAGGAGCTATCAAACCTGGAGTTCAGCCAATAAAACCAGTTTGGAGGTTTGTGTGTTGAACCTTCTCAGGCTGCTGAAAAAAATACCCACAATTTTAGGTTTGCTAATTAAGTTCTCTGATGTGAATCATGGCTGGGAAAAGAAGATCTCAGAAAACTTAGATCCAGAGTTGCTCATTTGCATAAAACTGGAAAGTCATATGACACATTTTCAATATTCATCAGTCCACAGTCAGACTGTCTATAAATAGAGGCCATTTAGTTCTGTAGCTACTCTCCCTAGAAGAAAAAACTAAAGGTTCAAATGAATGAAGAGCTAGATGGAAAAAGCCACTTCTCTCCTGCTCAAAAAAAACTCCACCGAAGTTTGTTGAAGAGCAGCCCAACACTCAATAGCTCTACTGGGAAAAGTTTTATGGACTGATGAAACAATAGTTGAAATGTTTTAGAAGACCATGTAGCACCATGTATCATGTAAAAAGGGACAGCATAAAAACACAGCCTCATTGTCCCACTAGTGAAGTGAGGAGGAGAAAGAGGAGCATCATCATCATCATCATTTGAGGCTTGTGTGTCCTCTTGGCTCAACAGTTCAACTTCACCAAGGGGAAATATCTAGTGTAAGAGGATAATGTCAGGGTAGTCGAAGCAGGAGGACGCAGTAAGACAATGAACCCAAACATCCAAGTAAAACTACAGAATGGCTTCAAACAAAGAAAGTCCACCTTAATCCAGGAGGGATGGTTTGAGGGATGTTTACCCTTTGGTGAATTTATCCTAAGAAATGGTTCATATTATAATACCAGTTGAGCATTGTGGTTAATAGGTCATTATTAATTATTAAATCCAAGGGTTCAGTTGTGTGATCCACCAGCATGTGAGTGTCAAACCAGGGTGTTCATTAAATTACAGTTGTGTTGGCTGTTAGCTCAACAGCACTGCATTTGTCTGTTCATGTGACTTTGATGAACACTTTGTGGTATGTGGTGGGCTCACAGTGAAAAGGTAGAACCATTAAACCAAAACAAGTCAGTGTCTAAGTGTCTTGATGTTGTTGTGCTACGATGCAAGGCAAGGCAATTTTATTTGTATAGCCCGCTTTTACAAACAGTTTGTCTCAAAGGGCTTTACATGGCATCGTAACAACATCCTCTGTCCTTAGACCCTCACATCCACTGAGGAAAAACTCCATAGGAAACCCTTTTTAAATTTTTTTATTTTTTATTTACTTTTTATTGAGCATCAACAATATTGTACATAGATAAACATACAGAAGGATCACAATGCTCCTATTTATATAATATAATAAAGAAACTTGGGGAGCACATTCATTTTTATACAATTCACTTTCCCTGCTAAGGACAGATGAAGTGGTTTCCATTTCTTTAGGTCTAGTTTGACTTTCTCAAATAGCAGACTGAAGTTTTCTTGGTGAAGGCTTTGCATGTGCCTTGTGATATTAATGCCTAAATATTTAAAGGCATTTTTAGAGATTTTGAACGGTAGAGCACCATCCTGTATTTGAAGAGCCAAATCGTTAACAGAAAAATTGGAGAAACCTCAGGGGGCGCAACAGAGGAGGGATCCCTCACCCAGGATGGACAGACGTGCAATAGATGTTGTTACAGACAAGAAAACAGTTTATAGTTTATGACACAGAATGTGGGAAACATGGAAATGTTAACAAGAGTTGATGAAGGGAGCTTCTGGTGGGGGGGGGGCAGGCCAGCTTAATGGGAGGACTGAATGTGGCAGACTGGTTCATGGGAAGGGAGGGCAGGCCAGTTCTGTTTCCATCTTAACTGATGGAGTACACAGATCTGATAATGATTGACAACAGATAGGTTATGAGATAAATAAAACGACTTATGATGGAAGCAAAACCCTGGTTGAACTTGTATAGTTTCAGGGGCCAGCTCTACAAAGGAAAGAATTAATTTGTATCTTTACTTCCTTTTCTCTTGATACATATTTGCCAATGAGCTAAATGATAGCTTGGATGTTTCCTGGGTTTCTATATATGCTAGAAAAAAAGTTACACCACATACAGTATGAGGTGTAGAGAAGACAGAATTGGTGTGACCACTAACATCTGTTTCCAACAGCAGCCAGTGAGTGAGCTGAAGTGAAAGTCTGAATGCATGTGTGAGATATCAACAGTGCAATGAAGGCTTCTTTGTAGCTCTGTATAAAACAGGCTTATATTCACACAGCTACATCTTCGACAAAATCATCTTCAAAAGAATCAAACATTTTATGCAAGTCTTCAAAGGGACATGCAGTGTATATTTCATGGAAGCACTTGAGGAGATGTAGAGTAGAAAGGGGAAGGCAGACCTGCCAAGATTCCCATTAAAACAGTGCAGACTGGAGAGTAAGCTGAGAGGGAAGGAAGGTGCAGAGAGAAGCAGGTAGAGATGAAGATTAGTGCCGGAGAGAAAGCAAAGCCATGCAAAGAAAGATTTTGTTATCAGATACGCAGAGAGGGAAATAGATGAAGAGTCAGAGCACCCAGAGAAAGAGAGAGGCAGAATGAAACTGAGATCAATACGTACCTGCAGCAGTGTGTATTTTTGTCTTTGCACAAAGATTTAGTTTGGAATATCAATGGAGACTCAGCTGAGATGCCAATGTGAAAAACAAAAAGGATGAGAGGGAAGTGTTGAAAGAGGAGTGAATAGACACAGAGAAGTCAAAACAACAGAGGCTGAAAGAGCCAGATGAGGGGAATTAATAACAGCAAGAGAGTCAGAGTGGCCACAGTAATAGGTAGCAAAATAACAATATAAAATGGAAAGCTGTGACACACGGGAGAACTGATACTGAGAGAGATTGAAAGCCACAGAGAGGAAGTTGGACAAATGGAAAGACGGAAAAAAATGAGTCTCCCCCTGGTGAGATGAGAGATCTGAGCAGAGGCGTGAGATAAATGAAGAAGTACAGTGGACAGCGTCAAGGGAAAGACTAGAAACACAACACAGCAGTGACCATGGTGATAGAGCAGGAAAGAGCTGTCTGCTGTTGCTCCACAGAGGTAGAGTAATGTCTTTGTTTGGGAACAAACAGTTACAGGTGGCAGGTAAAAGCCACAGAGTTTAAAGGCTGGGAAAATGTTTTTATATCCCCAAATCTGCTGTTGTCTCTCTCCCTCCCTCCTGTCTGTCTCTCCGTTTGTCATTCTGTCTGCACCACTCCTCCCTCTCTTTGATGTCTGTATTGGTGTGTCTGGAGTAAACACAGAGATAGAGCATACACCCATTCATGCCTTGTTTATTTTTTGCTGCCCTGAGGTATCAAGTTAAGCAGGAAAATGTCTACACAAACAGTCCAGTGTTTTTACATACTTTATATAACTCCTGTGAGTGCATCTCTTCTCCACAGATATTATAAATAAGGTTTATTTTACCAGAGCACCAACCACCACGTTTCCACAATCCATTCTCAGAGTCTATTTATCTGGACTGCTGAACCCCTAGTGATATCGTTATACATCTTAAGCTCATGTTTGTATATTTACTGTATGAATGACTAACTGTTGTGCTTGGGGGCAGGTTTAACTCCCAACCTGCTTAGCGCAGTTCAGATAGACTGAAAAAGTGACGTTATGAGCAGCTGTACCACTATAAGTAGGGATATAGATCGCTGCAGGCTCAATTCTCAGATGCATCAGAATGTGAAACGTTGAGCTGGTGTCTACATCCATGTATTCTGGCAGGTCCCCTTCAAAAGAAAAGAGAAAGTTAAAGCTACAGTTGCTCCAGACCAAATGAATTGAGCTACTTAAACCACTTATCAAGATTATAGTTGATTCATGTCAATTAAATTAATTTCTGTTTTAGAAATAAGGTTCATGGGGCGCTGAGTGGTGCAGTAGGTTGAGCAGACCAGACGGCCCTCTCTCTCAACTGTACTAAAGGCATAAAAAGCCAAAAAAGATAACTTAAAAAAAGAAAAGAAAGAAGGTTCATATAATATAAGCCTTTTCCAAGAATGCATTTCGACGTGTCAAACCAGGTGTAAATAAAAGAAATGACCAAGTTTCCAGGTCCTGGTGCAGTGCACGCAGACTTCCTGTCACACTGTCGCGTTTCACCGCCACTTGAACAGAACAGAGCCGTCTATAATGTTATTAGTCAGACCTGTGACTTTCATGCTCCGACAAGTCAAAATGTCTCCTGTAGAAAAAAACTGTGGAGGAGCTTCATCCTCTCCTATTCACAACATGACTGTTCTCTACAACTGAGTTAAACACTAAAACGGGCAGCTAATAAAAGCTGACAGTCACTGACTTGTAGTGAAATTTGAACAAAAGAAAATTACTCATCAGTGTAAAATACAAAACTCTCACAGCATACAATGGCACATGATTTGATTAATATTTCAAGCCATTTAGTGAAGTGAGGCTCAGTGAGTGCCTACTTGTGGATTGGCAAGGTCTCTTTGTTTTACTACTCTCAAACAAGTGCATGCTGGGAGACATTGCAACACAATGGGAGGGTGAAAAGAAATACGAGTGGAAAGCAACATTCTGCTTGTCTCACCCCACTAACTTCACTTTTTAATTTCATTGGGCTCTGCAGTCTGGTTTTATTGCTTTGGCTGGACTTGTGAACTGTGCACCCGTGTATTAATTAAAATTTTCTAATATAATCTTGTTTCTGTCCTGTCCTCCCTCACACT
The DNA here is from genome assembly GCF_045865225.1 of Trachurus japonicus. NCBI lineage: Eukaryota > Metazoa > Chordata > Actinopteri > Carangiformes > Carangidae > Trachurus > Trachurus japonicus. Next base: position 29,581,862 of record NC_140924.1, read on the forward strand.
CTCCCTCATCTACCATTTCCTCTCGAATGTGTGTCTTCTTCTCCCTTCCGCTCACTGTCCCATTCCTCCCCCCCTGTCTCTGGTTGTGTTTTACCTCAGGTGGAGCTGGAGAGAGGGAAGATCCTCCACATCAAGGCTCTGGCACTGGGCGACCTGAACAAGGCCGGTCAGAGAGAGGTCTTCTTCGAGCTGAACGGGCAGCTGAGATCTGTGCTGGTTAAAGACACCTTGGCCATGAAGGTATGCAGAGGGACGGAGGGGGAGTCAATAGGTTGAGGGAGGGGGTACTGATAAATAGAGGCAGGGTGATATGTTGATGGAAAAAAGAGGTATGAGTTGGTAGATGGGGAAATGATGGATGAGATGGTTTGAGAGGGGGATGAGTGTCAGTGCAGGTAAACAGGTGGAGAGAGGAAGGGAAGGATTTCATTTCCTATGTTCAACTTTAGTTGAAGAAAACTGATGTTATTATGGGTCACTTGACAGTCAGAGTGATTTTTATTCCTGTGAGAGTGGACAGAGGCTCATCAGGGCGTAATGTCTGATGTCTGCATTGGGTGAACTATATCGACGGCTCATCGTCTGGATGAATGAGCACATGGGAGGCAGGCATGTGTAGATGACGTGGATGGATGATCAGCTGGACAGATGGATGTATGAAATCTCTTTTCCCTTTACCCAGGAAATGAAGTTCCATCCCAAGGCCCAGAAGTCTATCAAGGGTCAGGTGGGAGCGCCCATGCCTGGAAAAGTCCTGGAGGTCAAGGTGGAAGTCGGATCCAAGGTCAGTCTATTATCAACTCCCTCTTTTCTCTCTTCACTTTATTTAACATCGCATTTGTTCACTTTGGGTTAATGTGTCAGTTCAAAATAACTAGGGATTAGTAAAAAATAAATTAGTTTTTCATTCATGCAAATGTTTAGTATATAGTATAGTAGTCTCAAGAAAAGTGTCATTTGTCAGTAGTACCAAAAGTCTTGTATGGTGTCAGCACAAAAACAAATGTTCAAATGCCCTCCAGCCCTGTCCACTTGAGATTTGCGCAGCAGAAGTGTGCTGCTGGATATTGTGTCAAAACATTTCAGTAGTGATACAAAATGCTTCTTTTCAGAGTCGTTGCTTTGAGGAATATAAATATCTTTTCTGGTCAACACTTTAACTGTACCTTTCTTGTTAACCTTCAACTACAGACTTGTTCAATGGTTTCTACATTTGACTCATGTTTTAAATGTTCTGTGAACTCTCTTTCTCATCATTCAAGGTGGAGAAGGGTCAGCCGCTCTGCGTCCTCTCGGCCATGAAGATGGAGACCGTGGTCAACTCCCCGTTGGCCGGGACCATTAAGGCTGTCCATGTCACGGCCGACTCCTCCCTGGAGGGAGATGACCTGATACTGGAAATCGAGGAGTAGAGTGAGAGGGCAGGTGGGGGGTGGGAGGGAGGGGTAGGGGGTTAGACAATCTGATTTCAGAAATTCTGAGAGATGGAGGAACAGGATTTAGAAAAAAAAGAGGATAAGGAAAAACAGGAATCCTCTAAAGACATAGATCTCTGTGGTAGGACTGCAGGACATTTTGGCCCCTGATTTGTACATAATATTCTGTTCAGTTACACTGGGGACACAAAATGAAGCAAAACACATATACAGGCCTGATGGGTGCAAAGCGCAGATGATATGACAATCCTAATGGGAATTCCTAACTGAATTGTACCACTTTCTTCATGTAAATTCCCTAGATGTGGTGATTAGATAAAAAAATAGTATATCTACTAATGTCAACTTGTGGAGAAAAAAAAACATTTTAGAATAACATCAAGTATATTTGAATAGTGATACATTCCACTTAAATGCTAGTCTTAAATGTGATATACTATATATAGCTAATGATGTGTAACACTAACAGGGTCGTAACATCTACTTTCCAGTTTCCATTTCTAAGCTGTTGATGTTGCCTCATATATTAAAGATGAGTGGGTGAAGCTATTTTAATGACTACTAAATGTTTGTGTTTGTAACGAGCAGAGTTCAGACGGAGGAGGACAGACTGGAGGATGTATTACCAAATCATCTTTTCATATGGGAACATTCTTTTAATTTTTTAGCATGTTCGCCTTTGCAAAACATTATTGGTATTCTGCATTCTGGGAATGTGTGATCACTTGCTGCAATTAGACTCACTTATTTTTGTATGTGAAAAATATAAAACTGATCTTTGGAAAAGACAGGCACACATGGGCTGATGGGGGGAAAAAACACAATATTTTGAAAATATATTCACAATAAGAGCACAACAAATCAATTTTAGGTTGACAAGGACACAGACAAACATGCCAGTAATGACAAATGTTGCACCAAAGTGAAAATGGTATTCTGTTACTGTATCAGTAATGGTAGGTGGTGGTTTTATTTTTCAAAGATCCACGCTGCCGTTAAAAATGTTTCTCCACTTGTACCTGTCTTTAAAATCCCCAGGCAGAAACAGTTGCAACATTGTTAAAATGAAGCTGTAGGCTGCATTGGAAACACCCAAACAGGATTAGAGATGTGATTTTGACAAAGTACCTTGGACAGCAATAGGGCGGCCCAACTAAACCAGCTGAGCTCTATCTGCTGTATCAATTGGGAGGCCCTAAGTCACAGAGTCTTAAGGTGGCTTCTAAGGCCTTTTAAGTGTCTCGTTTAATAGTGTGATGGTGGAAGAGTTGTCAGCGGAGCAGTTTCATCCTGTCTTTTCAGGAGCAGGCAGAGATTATGGTGAATGGTCCTCTGTCTGCATGGGGATTTTAATGCTAGGTGTAAATGGGATTACATGGTAGCGTAATGGAGGCGTGTGGTGTTATTTTCTGAAGCTCTGCTGATTAATTTATGAATTAATTCTGTCAAATGATGTGAAATTAGCCGGACTAATATGAGACTCTGGAGACTCCCAGTAGCAGTGCTCAGCTTTATATTTCTAATGCGTGCGAGTGTGTTTGCATAAATGAGTCTAAATGTCTGTGTGTGTATTCGTTCAAACCAATTTTAAGACAAAGACAACCAGTCTCCATAATGTTGCACCTCCAGAGCTGAAACATTGTTAAAGAAATGAAATATTCATACACACGCGCTAATGCTAAATATTCACGCTAACACTCCTCGCCCTTGAGTGCTGCCTGGATCAAAAGAAAACAAAACCAAATCCACTGAATGCTGGTGTGACTACATCTCCATAGTAACACTATCCAAAATATTTCATAGCAATGCAGCAGCAAATCGACTCAGCTGTCAGACCATGGTGTTTAATACTGAAATTAGACTCTCAGAAGACTAGACTTCTTTCTAACTCCTCTGTCAGCTTTCTGAGGGTCTTACATCTGAAAGTGATCAATGCCAAACTGAATGTGCACGTACCCTGACCAGTGAAAGTTAAACATGATCATGTATCAAATACAGTGTGAAAGGAAGTGGCACAATCTCCTTGTAACACAGTGAAGCAGGGTGTGTTTGGGACAGCGAGCCAGAAAAGACAACAGCTTACTTTCCAAAGCCTCTGTGCACCTTGGACAAAACACATCGATCGAGACTCAAAATTGAACTTGAATCACTTTGTACTCGACTGGATTGTTTCCAGAATTTTTGCACCATTACCTCTGAGAATGAGTCCCCTTTTGAACTATGCATCAATACTGAGCAGCGCTGCCATACTTAATTAGAGCACTGATAGGTTTCCTCACTCTCCCAGCCCACTGCCATGCCTCACTGTACCTCCTGGCTGTATCAGTCTGTATGAGTCTTTGGAAAGAGATGGAGATAAAGTGGTGGGAATGTATGAATGATTGTTTATGACAAGCGGTTGCACAATAATATAACGGTTCCTCCTCCTCCTCCTCTTCTCCCTTTAGCTCTTCTCACTTATCTGCTTTTCCTCTCTCTCTCCCTTCACAGTGTAAATTTGCACATGTAAAATGTTGGCATCAATTCATGCAATAATGTAAACTGTATCGCATTGTTTCTCTGTCTCAGCCAGCAGCAATTGCAACAACTGTGCTTACAACAATGTACTACTGTTCTGTGTCTGGGGAAAAAGAATAAATCAGAAAAAGTACACACAGCTGGAAAATGTTATTTGTTTCAGACAGGGGATATAAAGTTGACCTATTCTTGAGCTCATGAGATCTGGAGGTGAACTGTCGCCGAGCATGAAAATAGGGTCTGTGACATTTCTATTTTCTTTCTATTGCTTCATTTGTGTGTTTTTATGAAACCAACCAAACTCTTTATTTACTCTTTCAGTTTAGCAGATTAAAAATGTCTCCATGGAATTTCTATCAAAGTTCACAAGTTGTCAATGTTTCTTTAATTTTGTCATTTCAACATCATTCTAGTTTTGAAATGTTACTTTAATCATTTTAATTTAGTAATGTGTACTTGTTTAGGGTCTAAGTCCTCAGAGCAATTATGAGCTGGAGCACAAAAAAGGGAAACAAATGGTATCAAATAAAAGCGATAATTATTCTTGTTCTGTCTGTACTTACAAATAAAGTTAATTGTAACTGACTCCTGTTGTGTTGGTGTGTGTTGCATATACACAGCAGTAACAGACTGAAGTGAAGGCCAGTGTTGATCTTGTGCGTCAACCTGTCAACACAAAGCAGAGTGATCAGCTCAGCTGCTGGCCAGAGGAAAATGTATATTTAATGTGAAAGCTTAAGTCCCACATTACATATCAAGCTGTCAAATCATAGCTCTTTCAGAATAATGTGTCCAACTAGTAATTAGATTTCAAGAATAAATTTTCAAGTTGAAAAGACTTCTCTCACAAGCCAAACGCCTGCTGATCAATGCGAGTAATTTAGCCTGTGCAATTTTCTCACATTTATTACCATAATGTGACAGGGATATAGTGGATTGTTGGAGCCAGACTGTCTTTGGGTTATTTTACACCAGCAGCTCATTCAGCTCTCAGCCCACCCTCCCTGCTCATCAGAATTCACTTCTGTGTTTGCTGCTTTCCAAACAACTTAATGGCTGGATGGGAATCTACACTGACGCCCTGCTGTCTTTTAAACTGGTTCTATAGATCTGATTAAGGACTGATTAACCACAGTAAATCAATCAAGTCTGTTGCCCAACTAGCATTATTGATCAGCTGCCACTTCTTCCGTTGGGTATGTGAACACTGAGACTGATTAAGCTCACATATGGACAGGGGCAAGCGCGAGTATCACTGATATTATGCACTACAACGCCATGCATGACTGGCTTGTCACCACTTTGTGAAGTGGGTTAACTGGAAGTGTCCAGTGTTGCTATGGTGCCAGGATAAAAGACTAGCCTGATCCTTAATTGTATTGAGATTAAATCACAGGGGCAATCTTGTAACACGATGGATGTTATGAGCCACTTGTCAGTTGACTTGAGTGACAGTTTTGATTAATAACAAAATCTAATTAGCATGTGGTATATAAATAGAGGAGTGGAAGACAACAGTAGGCCTGTGATGACCCTGATTGGTTTGCTGATACTATGACAAAACAACATCTGTGGCTAAATTCATCATTTTGAGTTGAACCGATTTGTTCAAGCAGAGAGAAAAAATGTTTCCAGTAAACATCACACAGACCCCTTCTCTGACAATCTACTAACAAACAGATTTATGGAAATTCTATTTGGCAAATGTATTTTGGACTCTTGCAGAGATTTTGAGTGAAATCTTGTTTTTTTAAAATCCACACACATGTACAAACGGTTTCCTGTGGCTTTAACACGCTGTCACACTGAGCGACATGCAGACTATCGATGATTGGTGTGCATTACACACACTTACAACAACAAGAGTATTAAATGCACGGTTAATGAGGCCTCCAGTGACATCCTTGTGGTCAAAGCAATAATTTGTTTCAATTGAATATTTATATAGTGATAATGATCACATTAATGGGAGGCCTGCTAATCTTCAACAACAGATTAGTCTGTTCCCATGGCAATGGAGATGTAAAGTCACTGAGAGAAAATTGGATCATTATATGAATGTTTAATTCCATCTTTTAATGTGGAGAACAAAACTACAAAGTAAGTGACACATCTCAAATTCTTTAAGTAACAGAGACTTTCACTAAATGAGGCTTAACTGTGTAAAGCTGTATTCCCTGTTTGGTCCACTCTGTGGGCATTAGTAATCACACCGTGTTGGAGATAATTGGGAGCTTAGCAGTTTAATGATAGAGTCTACTCTTGTTAAAGGCACCCTGTGGAGTTTTCATTGTAAACAAACTGTTTTGTTAAAATCAACATTTTAAACACATTGTGAATCCTTCAACAGGTTGAATATAAATCTAATCTCTATTGACGCATCACATAAGACAAAGAACAGCAGCAGTCGCCAGAGAATATCTGGTTTTAGAAATGACTAAAATGACTGACATTCAAAATGTTTGATAAAGCTTCTGTCTGTCACTTAACTTATTGTTTCAGTTCTAATTCAATTAAAAGTAATACATAGTAGAGAAATGCAACAAATAATCCATCTGTGAAGCTGGAGCCAGCACATTTTTTGCCATAAAGGACAGACAATTAATTACTTATCTCAGTTATTGTTACTAAGCATGAATGTTTGCAGAGCCTTTGTGTAAACATTTCCAGCCTGTGTTGTTATGAGCAAATGAGCCTATTTGTCTCTCTTTGGCCTCTTTAATTTACCAACCGATCTCACATTGCTGTCAGCAGTGGACAGAGACAGAGCCATCATCTAAGAACTGCTCAAACCACTAAAAGAGAGAGACTCCACAGGTAGCTTAAAGTAACACACTGTATCAGACAATAATAACACCTCTGCATTAATTACTCACGGCACATCACAGCTAAAGCTACAGTTGAGCTTAATGAGCTCCAGGCAAAGTCAACATGGAAGCAGCTACTCTGAGAAAAACTGTGCTGCTTCGTGTCAACACTTTGGCCATGGTGATAAAACCATGACTTCTCTGGAGCCTCTTCCTCCCTCAGCTGACACCGTGCCTCAAAACAGGTCAAGGACCTGCTTTGATGGGGTCTCAACTTCACAAGAGAAGCAAACGTTTCCATTTCCCTGGGTCCTGAGGTCACAGACTAAGTTTCTCATTTGGATCTCAGACTGAAACTGTTTAATAACTCCTGGCTCTAATCTATAAATGACTGCCAGAGTTCAAATCCCTTTTGTGGCTTTGCGTTGCTCATCCCTTTGTCCGCTTTGCCACTGTCCAAATGAATAGCAAATACCTAGCGAGGAGAGCCGTAAAGTCTTGGCAACTCTGCATGTCAAACACCTACTGAAGAAGCTCTGTGAAATTCTGGCAGAGGCGTGAGGCAGCGGCTGGCACAGGAGCCAACTTTCTAAGCCGTGCACGAGTCTCTTACACAGGCCACAGGGGTCCGCTGCTCTGTTGAGGTGCAACTTTCCCCTCTAATCCCTTTGCTGCTGTTCGATAATCCCTTCACTGCTTGCTTTGCTGCTTTCTTTGCTGTAATCCTCCTGCCTGAATAAAGAGAGAATAGACGAGGAGGACGGGCAACATAGTGTCTCAGACAGACGGGATGGACGGCTCTGTCAACCTCTAAGCTTCCTGTCACTCAGCACCACCAGGTTCTGATCCATCCAGACATTAAAACTGTCACATCCCTGCTTTTTTCAGGACTTTCTGGAAAAAAAAGCTTTAAATTTCAGTGAAAATGAGCCAAAAACATAAAATAAAAACTAAAAAGCACTGAGCGGACGTAACAGTCAGATTTTTAAAAAGCAGAGATGAAAACTGATAATCGCAGAGTAAAACAGAAATGAAATGAAACCCAATGTCAAAAACACCCAATGAGACTGCAGCACAGCCTCAAACACACCACGTTCAGATGAGGGATTTTGAACACTCGCCTGGCAGGTGTGATCCACCGCCATCTCCATTCCTCTTCCATTACTCCCTGTTCAAAGACTGCTCGTGGGGACAATTTTCCACCTGTCTGAGAAGCAGCAGCCAGGGGCTTGCAGGGCAGTAAAACCTCCCACCCTGCATGTCCACACGGAAACGTCCCTGACGGCAGCGCCTCATGTAACCCAGACATATTGCTCTGCTCAATTTCTTGATGTGATGATCTCATAACTCGCAAGGTGCAAACCTCCAAACGTTTGGGATGCAGCGTCTGTCCCACATTTGAATGTGGATAAATGACAGGACAGGAAACTCTCTGCTTGTACGCTGTTCTAGACCCAACTCCATCATTAAACACTATTAGCAGCACAGCAGCATCACTAAGCCATGGGCAACTGAACAAGTGATGAGTTAACACACAGTTTCACGCATCAATTAACCAGACAGATCAATGCTGCGCGCTGATCACACTGACAAATTCAGTTTCTAATGAATCCATCAAATAATGGCCAGTAGCTAGCCACGGCATGGATCATTTCCTACATGTTGTGTATCACCCCTCCAGAGTCAAACTCTGTCAAGCTCTTTTGAAGCTACAGCTAGTGACACCCCGTGTTTGTGTAAGAGTGTGTGTGTGTTGGTGTGTTTCAGAGAAAGACTGGGAAGGAAGAGACAAATAAAGAGTGTTAATACTGCATGTGTGTATGTGATGAGACATCTCATTAAGTACTAAAACTGCTCCACAGAACTGGTTTAGCCCCGGGTGTCAGAGAGGGCACAAGCACACACAAATCCACACACACACGGTTCACTGTTTTAACGCACCACGGCTTTAAGGCGTGTGTTAAACTGTGAGTGTGTGCATGTGTGTGTCTGAAAGTGTGACCTCTCTTTGCCACTGTGGGCTTAAAGCGCTCCAGCTCGAATCAAAGCACTGCAGCAAATATAAGAGGGAAGCTGAAGAGCAGAAACAGCGACACACACACACATACACACACACACACACATATACAGGCAGGCAGACAGACAGGGAGGACTCAATGCGACAGAAGCAGAGTGAGCTAACAGAGCGGCTCAGACTGCGACACGGAGCCGAGACAGGAATTAAAGAATCAGGAAGTAAAGAGAGAGAAGATCAAAGAAGAGCAGCCAAATCACTCGTTATTTTTTATTCACGTGCGTCAGACACACAGGCACGGTGCCAATCATCATGCCTTTACGTACACCTTCATCCTCCACCTCAGTGTCAGAATGCTGCACCATGGCAACAGGCGTGTTCAGGGCAGTGAGAGAGTATCAAAAGAACAAACGGTCCGAGCAGAGTCTTTATCACTCTCCTCTCTTACGCACAAACACATCTCTACACCGTCTGTTCGACAAGTGCCAGAAGACAGCAGGAACATGTCGAGGGCAGGCAGACAGTCACTTGCGTATGTGGTTGCTAAAGTTGTCTGTGCATAGACGTGTGTCTTTTTATATGTGAAAACAAATGATGCACATTAGTTTTGAGTCACACCTGGTAATCTGGGCTCAGCAAGGGAGAAGTCACACTTGTACGAGCAGCCTGTGGCAAATATCAGCTCCCACAGTCACAGCTCCACGGGATCAGATCAGGACGGTACCTCTGAAAACACAACTCCACTCTCTTCATGAACAGTCACAAACTCTGCTACAGAACATTTGGCACCATTCAAAAAGCAGTCCAGGTAATGAGTGTGTTGGACATACACTCAATTCTGCTCCACTGTCACATATTATTTCCCTACACTTACTCAGCCTCCTCCCATGCCAGCATAGAGCTGCTCAATGCTCATGGGATGATCTGGGACAAATATGACAACAAAAACAAACAGTAAAGAGCACACTGCCACAAACAACACCAGAACCAATGCAAGACCAGGTTCAAACAGTGAGTATCTCGACCAAAATAGTGAAAATATATTAGGCCTTCAAAGTATGGCCAGGCAATGTAAGAAGTTACAATTGGTTTTCTATTTTTAATGATTATTCTTAGCTACATTACTATTATACTACTTAGTATTATCACTATTGCTTATGGTCGTCCGTGTAGAGTGGTGATACTACACACTTCAACCTAATCTCCACTCCCTGGCTGTCCTCACACACCACATGCACCTGTCATTTTTTTTATTGTCACCGATGACATCAGTGACATCAGTGGAATATCAGTAGTAGTACTGATATTCCACTGAAAGTTAATTAACAAGTTATCATCCACCCCCCAAAAAATGCACCTGCAATTCTAATCGTAACTCTCACTTTGTGCATTAACACAGCACAGCACTGCACACATTACAGGAGTCACCTCCTTAGCACATAACAACTGTTTCCTTTGTAAAGAGGTGGCATAGCTCAGCTGCAATCCAATCTGATTTTTACTATGACTGTCCAGAATCACTCAATCACTGCTGCCTACGTAGAACACACAGTAAGGGGCAAACTGACTTTGCATCTCCAAAAGGGTCCACATGCTATGACTTCTTTGTTCTTTCTATTCATAAATCTTTTCAGACAGTTCACTCAGTATTTGGCTAGTGGTAACAGACACAGGTTGTGTTGAAATACAACAATGAGAAGCACTAAAGTGTGAGTTTGTTTACACAGAAACATGATGACAGAGGGAAGCTGACAGAACCGAGGTCTCACCTGCTGTGGCTCAGCAGAGGAGCCGCAGCAGATTGTTCTGTGCCTCTCTAAATGACGAAACGACGGCTATAATGCACTATTTTGTTGATTGCTGATGACAACTGAAAAAGTTTTCTGTTCGATTTTGGGAGAAAATGTCTGAAGCATTTTACATTTACAGGGAATGAAACACTGTGGCTATGTTAAAATAACATCTGCTGGATCCCCTACAGCTGCCTCCAAACCATCTCTGTATAGATGTCTTATTCTTTTGCATATCTGTCCTCCTGCAGACACCATGACTTGTCCAAGTATTCATCTGAAATTATACTTCACATCAGAACATTTGTCAGCAGTGAAAACATCTACAGTAAAAGCCTGCCATTGGTCCCAGCCCCACAATCACAGCACAGGGCCTTCTTTCCTGCACCCATCTTTTTGTTCTGATATTCAACAGCTCCAGGACACCAAAATGTAAAGCAGCCACAACACAGGGTGTGTTATGAGTGCTGCCGCTTTTTTCTTGGACTGGGAAAAAAAAACCAAGAACCTCCTCAGCTATCACTGTACCATTCATCCACAGCTGGATAGAACAAGTTCACCACTGTTCCCTGAGAGCTGTCAGAAGTCAACCCGGGAAATCAACAACTTAAGTGGAAGCAGGTGAGGCTGTACCGCAAATTACAACACTTCATCACAAAACACCTCTGAGAAGGCATCATCACGCTCACTGATGGAGGATATACACTGCATTCAGGAAACATTCAGACCCCTTCACTTCTTTCTCACATTTTGTTGTGCTGTGAAAAAAACACTTACATGGAAGAGCTCTCCATGAAGACAGACACATGAGGAAAAGGTCATGTATTTTCAGGAAAGTTATATTTATCCAAAATTGGTTGTTTATTATTGCTTTTAAAATACAATTTTTGGCTTCAGCCTTATCTCTTGTGAAAAGGCTGAAAACAGCCATTATTACTAAGCCAATCATAATTTTAAGTAGAATTTTATCCAGGGCAGACTGGCTGACACATTGTTGTCTGAAAAGGACATGTTTCCTTTAAAGAACTGTAAAATACACTTTACCTGCCCACAGTTCATTTGCCCCTCTACAAATAATTGTATTATGACAGGATTTCATCTGCTTAATTGAAATACAGAGGGGTATTTTAATTGGGCACAGAATGACCTACTTTAAGTGTTAGAGCTGACTTGGGGTCATAGCAGAAGACTGTCATAAACAAAGAACCATACTGCATCTAAAGTGTTGAAAATGCAATATGGTGTCTGTGGTTGGCATCAGTGCCTTTTTATGTTTAGATTAATTAGTGTGAATCAGTCAAAGACTCTGCATCAGAGGTTGGGCTGGTGGTTGGTGATGAGTGGTGCAACCAGCCAGTTCAGTGAGATGTATTTGGTTATTGTAGGCCCCTCAATTGATGTAAAACTTTATTTAGATTAGACTGTTTATTTAATTAAATGTTGGGAATTAAGGTCAGGAAGAGCTTTGCAACATCAGTCACTGGATTGAACTTGGATTTAAGATCCAGCCCCTAATAGTTTCACAACCTTTTGATCCTTGAACACAGGCTGGTTCTTATCAACCGCTCTGAAGGTCATGTGATCATAGAAATGGTCTATTACAGACAAAAGCTTCTATGCAGCAACCTACGTTGTCAGTAAGGAACACTGACAGAACTGTGTTTGTGTTCCTTGGTTGTATTCTGCCTTATGACTGAACATAACACAGTCCTTTCATATTATTTTTGACATTACTGAATTATCAGTATTTTATTGAATTTCCCTCAACTTGAACACAGAACACATTTGAAGGACAAATGAGTCTTCACTTTGTAATGATTCATAAAGGCAGATGGCTGTTTGTGGTGTATTTCATCTGCAACTATTTTGCAACTACCACACATGAAGCATGTTGCCAACTGTGAAATCTATCTAACAGCAATAGATTAAACATTTACTCATCCTCCTGTGCAATTTACTTTTAGATGCATCATCAAATTGTGACTGTGTTGATTCTGATGCTTCCACCACTTTCCAGGAATCTAATTTTTCCAGATTTCTGGTTCTGCATAATATTGTTATCCACTGAGATTCTGTGTGCTTGATTCAGACTGACAAGTCTCAAAACAGTATGTTAATTCCTACTGGGTTCAAGCTCTTGAGCTCTCCCAGTTTTCTGTAAGTGTTGTGTGCCCATGCTATACATAAGGATGAATTGTACAGTGCACAGTGGTGCAATGAGAATGTTCTCCAAGATAATAGTGAAGCTCATTAAATCACCAGGTTAAAGGGTTTCTTTGTAAAGATAATGGTTGTGGTTTGAAGGGAAAGAAGTTGCTGCTAAAACTGGAGTGGGAAATAAGAGTCTCATTTTCCCTGACACAGGCTCCTATTAGCAGTAACAACATGCTAACGCCTACAGTGCAGGCACCGACACAGATGCTAAAAATAAATAACATGGCATTAACAGAACTGAGTCAGAACACGCACGCATGCACCAGTTCTCCTATAGTTTAAGTGTCAAACCCTCTAATTATCTACCATCATAGAGCTTTAGTTATGATAAAATACCTGTTAAACCTCACACCATGGAACACTTGGAGACACCTCACCTTCTCATTAATACTGCTTTGTGTAATTTTAGCCAGACACAGCATCATATCCAAATTCCTCATCTGAATGAAATGAAATAAAACCACACGCGCGTGCTGCTCACAGAGCTGCACTCTGACTGAGAGCTTTCAGATGAGGCTAGATTGGAGGTCTATAGCTCTTACTGGAATCGATTGAATTTCTAAATGAAGCCCACATCTCAGTAGAATACCAGGATTATGTTTTTCACTCAGAGCTGACAGTTTCACCACTGATGTTATAGGATGTGGGGTTTTGAGGATATCTGTATTCACTGACAAAGATGCAGCCCACTAGTGAGGTAGAGAGAACAACTCTCAAGAAGGCTGAATAATAAATCTTTGTCATAAGGACAGGCTTTAAAGAGTGCTAGTATAAAATGGACTACTGTTTCATACCTCAGTTGCTTGTACAGGTTGTTCAACACACAAGGTCTCCTTTGGTCTTCAGTCCAGACTGTGGATCACACAGAAGTGCTCTGCCTAAGACCTCAGAGGCTTGAAGGGAGTTCGAAGGTTAGAAATATAGCTGGGGGCTACATAGTACATAGTACCTTCAGAGTAATCTGTAAAGCCAGTTACAACATTATTAGCCTCCCCATGCAGGATGTTGTATAACACCAGACACAAACTGTGCAGCAGCATCCTGAAGGAGGACATTGCTTTTGACTAAGTCAGGGCCACAGATGGTTCAGGTTTAGACAGCACAGTTGCACAACTCTTTAAATGTGAAATTCAAAACATCCAGACAAAAAGCTCCAGACCACCCTGTGAAATACTTCCAGACAGTTTGGCTAAAGCAGATTAAATTGCAAAGAATAAAGTAGCATCTTTACCAGGCAGTATCAGTATATTAAATGCATCTCTCTGAAAACTTTTAGCACAACATCAAGTCAACTCAGCAGACTAAATCTGTGGTTTAATTCTAACCACTAGTTTATGAAAAAAAACAACAACAATTTAAACAAACATTCAGTCAAAATCAACCTTAGTTTTTCTATGGTGGAGCAAGGAAAATTCTAGTCCACATGGATCCATAGTTTTCTTGTGCAGCAGCAGAGCCCCTAAAGCTAAACAACTCAGCTGAGTAATGACAATAATCAGAGGGAATGATCCAAGCTCTATAACCCTGTTTCTCCACATCCTTCCACATGCTGTTTACAATCACATCAACCTGCAAACTGTTTGTCATCTAAATCTACTGCCATCCCTTCTGCCAAACTTATACAGTACATCTCTCTTTCTTTTTTTAGATTCCAGGATGTAGTTCTTAATTTAGCTCTTTTCTTGGCGTTTCTCACATTTGAATGTAACGGTTGGATTTTCAGGACACTCTGACCCTTGTGCTCCATTTGTCTCTCCAACACTGGTTCTGTTAGAACTTCATCTTTTTCCCACTGCTAAATTGCCTAATGGCCACAGATGTAAGATGTTAAAAATGTCCCCATTAGTCAAGGATTTTTTGTGAACCTGAAAAGCAGAAATCTTTCTCCGAGATCTTGGCATAATGCAGGCAGAGCCATCTTTCATTGGCTCCTGCAGCTTTGAGTATTGTCTCTGTTGAAATATGCAGCACAGATTCTGATCATTTGCCAGCTGAATGTGGAAAAAGCATCAGATCGGGGTCACCATTAAAAATCAGATTTTCTACCCCTGCCTCCCTGCATTAACTCAAGATAAGTCGGGGGCCTGGATGCTAACAAATGCCAATCCCTGCTGCCTGTACTCAGCCGCATAGCCAACTACTCATCTATACTTGCACTGATAGCACAGACAGGTGAGGTCCTCATTAGAATAGACAACTTCAGAAAACACCAGCGACTTGACAACTGCACAGTGAGAAATGAAAATTTCACTAAAGAGCTGCATTTTTTTATATACAGTATGCCACAGACGTTTACAAGCTTAATGAATGAACTCTTCTTTTTGTACTTTTTACAGTAGAGGCATGAGGATGGATTTCAAACAGGTGAAAAGGCAACATTGTAAAGGTTACATTAGGAATTACAGCTTAAAATGTTCTCGATAGCATTTTGGATTTTTTTCTCTTTTTTTAAACTCATTTAGTGTCGCGCTCCTTTCCAAAGTTTTAGTCAAGTGTACCGGCAATTTAGACCATTTTTGTAAGGGGGGGGGCACCACTGAACAACAATAACACAGACGCACCGCGCCATGTCACAGCCTCTCGCCGCGGAATGTGATGGTCTCTCGGCCAAAGCAGGTCGGGAACACTGGGAAACTTGTTGTATCAACAGAGAAGAAACAGGAGAGAAAAGCTGTCATCCTGACCTCTTAACACTGTGAGCCAGTTCACCAAGAACATTTGAATGAACACATTACATAGAAGATTTGAAAAAGTTTTGACTGCTGATGGTGATGATACCTAATTAAAATGATTTTGTCAGTCAGGAATAGGTGTGGTGTTCAACAGCATTTTACAGACTATGGGCCAAGCAATAACCTCCACAGCTAGAGATGAAGCCAACACAGAACACTGCAACAAAAAAAAATCTTCTTACAGTATAGCTCACTTGTTTAAATTTCTGCTTAATTGAGGGTGTGGTCACTTTGAGTGAAAGGCTGGAGAACTGCTGCTTGCAACAAACCAACATTCAACAAGTCTCAACATTTAAGTCTTAGCTCCACATGACCCAACTCTTTGCCCAATTTTGGAAATAGTTAGTCAGGCACCGAAGATGATATTAATGGAGCAGCCCAATCTGAGCTTCCAATCCACTTTTCAGAAACCTATAGGTTCACAGACACTAATATATGCTGATATACAGTATTACCAGAAGAACATATACGAAGCCTGAGTTCCCTACAATAATTCACAACATGTTTACAATTAAGGAGGCAAAATTATAAAAATATGCAATGATTAGAATCTGTGTCTATGATGGAGGAGTAGCGGGTTTTTGCAGCCAAAGTGTTTCCCTATGGTGACATGACTATGGCTACTTTCTCCCAGTGGCTGGCTACACACACATACACACACATGCCTACAAACATGTTAGAGGCTCACGTGTTCACTCTCTGGCAACAGCACACACACACATGGATGGTTGTAGGCTAATATTGACTGTGGTAAATTAAACACCCTCGTTAAGATAACCTCATGACCCAACAAATAAAGCTGTAGGGTGCAGGTCATTAGGATCTGTGTGTTTGAGTGTGTGTGTGTGTGTGTGTGTGTAGTGGTTGCACATGTTTGCGTGATCATGCTTAACGACTAAGTAAACCCACAAGGCGGTCCCTCTAACAGTGTGGTGTGCCAAGCTGGAATATATCACACTTTACTCCCACTCTGAGACAAACACCAACACACCAACAAAAACTCTATTCAGCAGCTGGCTGTAATAAAATCCTATTATTGAATATTTTTGATATTAACAATAAAAAATGTGTTTTTTAATGTAAAAACTTGTATCAAACCCACTAATAATTAACATTCCACTTATGTGTCCCATTTAGCTGCATGCAGCCCATTCCTTTGTCTCTCTTTGCTGGCATATAAATCACATACAGTAGTTAAACTCTAAGCACTCAGCCATAGATAAAATCATCAGCAGGTACTTCAAGTACAAAATTCCTAACATACACATGCACACACACTCACACACTGCTTGACCAGAGATGGAGTGGTTTCACTCTTGCTGAGGCAAAGCCTTCATCTGAGTTTTAGATTTTTGTGCATACACATTTGTCAGGTGCATAAATACATTCACTGAATGGGCAAGTAAGATCACTTTGAAAACTTTAGCAATATAAAAATGACATTGTTTCTTTTTTCTGCCCTTGCAGTCAGGAATTGCTAATGCTACTATAAAACTGAGACGTTAACAGGCTGATATTGGCACTTTTTCTGTCACGTCATGACACCATAACTTTTGCTTTAGGTAAAGGACAGCAGTTTAAGGGAAGTAATCCACCAAAATAAACCAAAAAATATTGATTCTCATGTTCCCCACAAAAGATACACTTTTTTCTTATAGGTCCAGTGTGTAATAATTGGCAAAATCTGAATATACTACCCATGAATATATTTGACTAAGTGTAAAATCACTATAAAATAAAATGTTTTCGTAGCCTTATAATTATTCTTTTATATATTAATATAAGGGTCTTGCTTTAGAGAGTGTCGTCATCTTGTGCTGCCATTTGGACATTCCAGCCAGCTAGAGAGCACGTTTTCAGAGTTTTGCATTCATAAATAAACCAGCAAAGAAGAAGGCGGAAGGAAAGAAGACATATCGTAAAATTGTTTGGATCTTCACATCATCACTCCATGCTCCTGAAATGTCAAATACTCCCAGCTGCTGAGCATTGGTAAACAGTAAAAAGATTTTTGTCCTCGGAGGCCACCGTCACTTTGCCGTCGGGAGGGGTGAGTGTGAGCGAGTGAGCGAGCGCTGCAAACTAGAATCTGAATGCCTGATGTCACGGTTTTACCCCCATATTACACACAAAACCACATCATAATTCTTCTACTCAACTTTTTTCCCCCCATTTCTTTTTATTCACAATCATCAGTATACAATCACCAGTGGAAGAACCGACAAACAACATCACACTGATATCTCCAATCCCTCCCTCCCTTCCACCCTGGCAAACAAAATGATAATGTCTCATTTCTTAGTTTTGAATAATTGACACAGAGACAGTTCGTCTTAACAAGAGTGCTGAACTGCTGCTGCACATACAAATCATCTAACTGCTTCAAATCATGTAACTGCAAACAAAAAAAAAAGTTTTTCTGAAAGTTAATTTCAAGGACAAGTGCAAGAGAATAATCCATTTAATTTATATTTTATTTTTAAAAGGTAATTGCAAAATAGTTTGACCATTGGCCTCAACTAACTCCACCATCATTTTCTGATCATACAGGAAAACAGAGAACCAAAGTTTTTATTTGGAATAAATGTGGATTATAAATTCAATTTCAATTTCTATCTTCTCTATCAGGCTGTTTTACCTTTTTTGAATGAGCTAGCTCCTTTTATTGTGCATGCTCTACATTGTGCTTGTGCCGTTTTTTGTGTCTTTTTCCCAATACATCTGACCTTCTCTTTTTGCTCCCCTACGCAGAAAAAACCTCAGCACACAATGACAACACACTGAGTTATTCATTCACTGTCATTACAATACAGTTATTCATTCCATGTCATTAAAGTGCAGCTATTCATTCACAATCATTACACTTTTTAAGCACATGTCTCGAGAGCAAAGTTTTTTGTTTCTCCCCCCCGGTTTGATGTATTATGTTGTATGTGAAACCTTTAAAAAAAAAGGATAAAAATATTGACTCTAACAACTCTTCCTTCGTGGTGATACTCACACTTAGGGACATTTTATGAAGAGAAAACACTCAAGGTCTCAACGTTGCTGATTAAACCTTGAAGTGTTTTCAGCTTTTAAGAATCACTGAAAGGTGTAACCTCTTAAAGAGGAACTAAGCAGGATTTTGTCATGGTTATGCTACATTTTTACCCTAATTAAACAGCTCTGGAGTTATTGTGATCGTTAACTACATGACTTGTGACTTGTTACAAGTGGGAATGGAGGCTCTCTGTCTTCCACCTGGCATCTCATGGCTGAAAACCAACCTTGCAACATCAGTGTAGGACTTGGCGGCCGCCCCGGTGTCCTAGCTCTTGTCTCTGCTCACCACCACACAAATACGCTTTTTGTCATCTTTGGAGGGTTAGCAAAACAGAGGAAAAACTACCAGACTCACATAGTTCCTCTTCTTCAAGACGGTTCTGCTAATGTAAAATGCCTCAAACAGTCTTTGTAGTTAATTACTGACATATGTAGGCCTACTTACACCAATCTCCTCGTCAGTGATTTACTCCAAGAATTTATTTTTAAAAGGTTTCTTCTTCAGTGCTCGATCGGAGTTGATTCCTTTAAAGCTGTGTGCAAAGTTAAGTTTCTTCACAATTTCTGTCATCTCTAACTTGAATGCTCATTATATAAGGAATAATCCATGACACTTCAACTTTAACTTCATTGCACACCTCACAGTGGATTATCCTGATTTCATAACTCCTTTTCTGAGTAAGAAGATTCGCTACTTTTGTAACCCTTTTTGGATAAAATCATTATGACACAAAACTGTGGGATTCACAAAAGCTATAAAAAGAGATAATTCAGCAATTTAGTACCATATCCTCAAGTTGGAGAATTTACAAAAGACAGACTTTAAAACAGAGTGATCAAAAGTAGAAAAACAGAGGTCAAGATATACAGATTTGTTTCTTTAGTTTAATAGCTAAAAAGTCCTGGATATATTGCCATGAATGTTCTGATAAATTTGTTTTTAAAAAAAAGCCAAGGAGGAGAAAGGAAACACACCTTTGGGTTTAGTTTTAAGTTTTGATTAGACGATACATTTGTCGTTCAAAACACCAAAAACCATCTTAATGTAGTTGTGCAAGCCCTTGAAAAGGGAGCAGACTTGACACATACTATATCTACAGCATGATTTTAGAGACACACACAGAAGACTCAGCTGGATGCTTAGCTCAGTGATAGAGTGATATCAGCGCTACTTGTATACATTTGTCATTTTCCATATAATTCCTGGAAAATAATAACACAATAACACAATTCTTCATCACCGTTTTCAGCTAGTCAATATATAAGATGTATTCAGTGCCATGCACAACGCACAAAAGAAACAATTGCGCTGTTATTCAATACTCCTGTCTTGGTTTATGAAACACTCTCAAACCAGCCACTCACTTTAATCTCAAATTCAGGACCCATTAACTACTGTAAATGCAGCTACCGTCAAAACAAGTCAACTGAAGAGGAAGCCTTTAAGCTCTCAAAGCCAACATGTACAGTATTACTACTGCAGACATATGTCAAGAAAAGTGAAGGCTGGTTCCAAAGGTATTTACACAGTGGCACTCAAGGCTTCTAGTGCAGTCGAACACTTTGGGGAAATACCTGCTCTGAAAGTGAACAGAGCAGAAAGTGTTCTCAGCATCAACCCCATGGACATGAGACAATGATGATAACAGTGAGTCCTTTGTCATCGCTTTTCCAGATTTCACTGAAAATGCTGAACCATCTCGATTTTCTTCAATATTTACAGACGTTTTACATTTTTGAAGGATTATACATTTACATTCTGCAGTAAATCCATTTGATAGATGCCATTAAATCAAGAAGGCCTGTAGCAAACAGCATCAATATTGAGGCAGAGTTGTGTTTCCATGTTCATATTTGATTGCTAGTGTACCTCAGGGAGTCAGACACTTACGCAAAACAAAACAGGACTAATGTCTAACGAATTATTAAAGTGCTATTTCTGTCTCACAGGCAATAAGTATTTTTTTTCATTGTCTCAGGAGTTGACTAGAGGCTGCCACAAACACTTCATTATCAGTAGATATAAAGTTCATAATCTGGCATTCTGTACAAATCTTAGACAAAATATTTCTTCAAAGAAAAACAAGTTTCTTACAAACTTGTACTTCTTTTTTGGTTGCAATCATCGATGTCTCACTAGTGGAAGCTGGATCTATTTAGTTTCTTTTCATCTCTCAATACTGTTTTGCTCTTCTTCTTTTTCATATCTGCAGTTTGTGTGTGTGTTGGATACAAAGCTCGCCACTCCTTTTGCCAGACAACAGAAGACAGAGAGGCGTGAGAGGCAGCAGCTTCATGAAAGCACACAACTGAGGCTGGATGCAGGGAGCATGAGAGGGAGAAACAGAGGAGAGACTCCGATGTGAAGAGTGGAGAGTGAGGGAGGACGTATGTGATTGATGAGCAGCAGGAAGAGGAGAGGCGACCAGGCTATTATGTGTGTGTGTGTGTGTGTGTGTGTGTGTGTGTGTGTGTGTGTGTGTGTGAGAAAGAGAGACAGAGAGAGACAAAGACAGAGAGCTCCCCCGGCACTGAGGCTTTGTGCCGAGTCTGTTTCCATGTCTCACCTCTCTACCTCTAACACACAAACACGGACAAACACACACAGCCTTGCTCAATAATGCATAATCAAAAATATTCTCCCTCACTGTTTACTGAAACAAACACACACAAAGGCACACCAATATTTTTTCCTGAAAATTCCTTTTCACAGCCAGCTCCCTTGGTGACTAGCAAGGCCACTACTAACACATTGCACTCGCGCCTCCACCTTCCAGCCCTATCCTGCCTCACTCACTCTCTCTCTCTCTATTGTTTTGAAATGTCTTCTTAAAGCAAGAAGTTCACATATAACACAACCATCAAAATTGTGCGTGTATATGTATGTGTATTTGTGTTTGCGTGTGTAAGAAAGCATTCCAAAAAAATAATTTAAGGAAATGGGTTGTTACGGGGTAATAAACATTATTCATGAATACTATAAAGTCAGTAGCTTTGTGCTTTATGCCGGCGACATAATTCTGCAGTGGCTATGTTTTACTTTATTTTCATTTTAACTTGTGGCTCACATGGTTTTTTTCACACCTGCTATATAATTATATATTAGGCCTGTCATTAACAACGGCAGGCATAAAGCAGCCGGGCTGTAAATGTCAACTTCTCAGCAGAAAACTTTCATTTGACTGAAACGACAAGTAAGAGTGCACTGCACTTTAGAATTTGTTGTTTTCCAATATTTAGCACAGGGACTCACATAATTTTCCTGCCTGGCAGAAGTGATTCGTCAGGCAGTTTAAGCTTATCTAACAAAAATCTCATCCTTAGAGCCCACTAGGCCACAAACTTGCAGTCTTCTTTGTGATTCATTGCCCTGGGAATACTTAAACAACAACACCACAGCTTAAAAACTTTTCTTCATTTTCCTGAGATTTACTTGGAGACTGGGACTAATCTTTCCCTGCCATCTTTTTTTGGTTCTCAACCCAAACTTTGAAAAAAAAAAAACTCTGTGAGATCAGCTCCAGCAACTGTCGAGGTTTGCCTTGCCAGACGTGCCACGCGAGAGGGGTTATCCTGTTGGCTTCCTCTTGCCTGGAAAGATCAACACAGGACAGATAAGTGCTATCGATGTTGAATGACACCCAGCTGGAAAACAAACGGAACACAAGTCCCTCGTCAAACACAAAGCGAGGAGGAGGAGGATGGAGAGGATCTGAGATAAAGCTCCCAAATCCAGACTGGAACCATGCAACAGCCATATTAGATGTGTCTCAATGACGGAAATCCACTGATGCAGAATATATCCAGTTAGAATGGATGTGGGCATGAAGCCCCAGTCAGCCACTGGGCTGGAAGCGATACCACAGCTACTACTAAAGCCTCAGTCTGGGAATTTTCTTGACATGGTTATTTAAGTGTTTTAAGCCCATGACCCAGATTCTTAAAGTGGTGATCTGGAAGGTCTCCTGCCCTGCAGTGGGACACCATACTGCTGCTGCTGGCCAGTTACCTTTCTCTAAACGGTCACTAATCACTGTTGAAAAAGCAGGAGACGTGGTTCAAATAGATTCATTTTCTGCAGACAGGTTCCATCAGTCTGTGTCAGTATTGATTACAATTTATTTCAGGAAGGATAATGTCTTATCTCTGCAGTCTCAAATGCCATGCTTTGGCTCAAGGTTGTACTATGGATCAGGTAACTGATTACACCATAGAAACATTTATTTCTGCCTGTTACGACTTTTTTTTTTTTTTGAAAAGGAATGAGAGCACTGTTTACTGCATGCTGTTTATCCTTTGTATCAGGGCCTGTTTGGACAGCTTGTCCCTGATGTGCATGTCTGTTGGCAGCCAGGTGAATGCATAAACCAAAACACACAGTAGAATTGGAAATTAAGCCATATGCTAATTGTATAAAACATAATTTTCATGACATTACCAACTACAGTGAAATATTCTCCGACCATCCATTTTTCCTAAATGTGACAGAAATGTTGGTAAAGTGAGCAGTAAGTTAAGAGAATATTTTAAATTGTTTTCAGACTGATGAGTCTAAATTTTATTACAAATACACTTATTGCATCAGAATATTTCCAAATCTTTTTAGCTTTCAACATTTGCAAATAAGTTTAAAATAACTGATCTCTGACAGAACACTGTTTCCTCTACATTCATTTAGGAGTGGCGGGCCATCATTCCTAAATCCTAGCCGCCGCTCCTTCAAATTTTTTTTCTTTTTTTTTAATTGTCGCAAATACACCACCGCCGCATGTCTTTCGTTCATTCATCTCCGCATAGCGCTGTTTCTTATTGGCATTCACACACACACACAAAATGGATGGTAATGGATCAATCTAGTTTGTGGTTGTCCAGTCACACAAAGACACAGTCTCTTCCAGCTGTAGATTAATATTCATCATTTTCTCTGAGTAGTATTTCATCCGTTAAGGAATCAGTGCTAGTTAGTTTATGAAACTGTGATATTTGACATTTAACCAATGAAAGTGATGTTGCATGCCAGCTCCAGATGAAAAGCCATCTGCCTAAATAATTTATTTTATTTATTTATTTATTTTTTTAATATTGTACAATGTGCATTTGTTAGCCTTTTTTACATACAGAGAGTACAGGTTTTGAAAAGGGTTTAAGTTCACTTTATAATGGAGTATGTTAATTTATAGGCTTCTACAGTATTTGTGTGCAGATAAATGTTAAAAATGCAGACTAAAAATCGAGAGAATCGGCAATATCGTAGAATCGCAATTTAAATCGAATCGCCATCCAAAAAATTGTAGAAGAATCGAATCGGGAGAAAAGCATATCGTCCCAGCCCTACTGTATTGTGCTTTGTTAATAAAATCATATAAAGTTTGATAAAAAAAAAAGAGTCCTTGGAGTTTAACTAAGGGAGTCTGGATCTTTCTCCAGAGAAGAAACGGATACAAAGTGAATGTGACTATTAAAACACTTGAGAACAGACGCTTTAAATACAGGTACTGGATGAATGGGTTTCAGGTACAGTACAGCACAGTGACAAATGAACACAAAGTCACCTCAGTGGTGGAGTGGATCTGAAGAGAAGGTCGTTGTTTAGTCGACGACTACATTGCAGGATTTAACAAAACAATATAAATCCCATTCATTTATAATGAATGGGATTATAATGGATGGGATTATTTTATAATCATGAAACCACATTGGGGTGGGAGGTGGGGGCACACTCTTAATACAGATAAATGGCAAAGAGTCTGTATATAGTGTTGGGCCATCAACAGAAGACACCTATTACACATCAACAATATTCTCACAAACATATATCACCCAAACTGTGTTAATCATGGAGGTAGAGTGTCATCATGTTGCCTCTGTTCAGCCAGGCTGAGATCAGGTTACTTTCAAAGTGAAACTATCTAGAGAACCATCACAGCTGTGTGGACACATGTGCATCTTTTATATCTTCATTTATTTAATCTGTTCCACACCTGTATATCGCACTACAGCCTCCCCCCTTCGTGTTTGTCCTTCTGTTGGACCTGCCATTTTCCAAACTAAGTCACCTGGGGCATCACTCTAACTCTTCATAAATTAGTTGGGGAGGGGGTTAAGGGGGCCTCAGCCCTCCTGACAGCCTGCTTGTTACAGTTGTCAGCTACCTGAGGTAGTCTGACACCTGTAATTTTGGTTGCTTTGCTTTTCAGCCAATTTCCCTCAGCAGGGTTCATACTGGCCAGCCAAGCAGGAAGGCAAAAAGTGACAACTGACTTGACCACTGAGTTGTGTAAAAGTGGTATCATCAACTTAATACATACCCTGCAGGAGTCTTGAGAAAAACACACGTCTGTCAGTTCAAGGTAACTTGACTTAACGACTTGAATGGGATGTGAGCGATTCAGTTTATCTTTCAATTTTGTTCATTTATATCGGTCTGTTTACACACAAAACATGACACTTAAGGAATTAATATGAGACAGAAACAGATCCACAAACTGCTCATGTGCGTTGCCTGCTGTGAAGAGCTGCTTCACTTGTGGCTCAGCAGCGAACTGAGCCTTTAGTTTAGACTCAGCAGTGCATGCAGTGTGTATCGTTTGTCAAGGCCCTGGCCAGCCACTGGAGTGCACTTAATGCGGTTAAGTTGAGCCCAGCAGTGCGTGTCCTGCAGTATGTTGAATGTCACATACTGGAGGCGAAGCTCCAAGTATAATATGGCCAGGCAATTATACAGCAAGTTAATACGCTTGAGTTTAAACATCACTCTTTTGTGTGTTTGTGTCCGTGTGTGTGTGTGTGTGTCGGTGTCCATCACATGACCTACTCTGTTCCTCCACAAGAAATCACGGCTGTGCATCTGTGTGCATGCCTTAACATGAATATTGCTCCTTCTATTTTAGTTCAGTGTGTACGGGTGTGCGCACAACCATATGTGCATGCAGCTTTAATAAGCGCTGTAATGAAAGGGGACAGTTTCCTGTTGCCGTGGTAATGAAGCAGTGGAGCGTTGCCAGGCACGACGACGGAGATGGAACAGTACTGTATTGCCGCATCGTCTTGGAAACACAAACAGTAGACAGGAATGTGATGTTTGGATTGATGCAGACAGAGACAGATGGATGGACAGATTGACGGAAAGACAGTTAGGAAAAAAAAAGAAGAACATGATGCAAAAGACAGATACAAGAGACAAGTGGATGCAGGCAGTGCAAAACACCTTTGTACGTCAAAATAGAGGTCTGTGTGTGAGAGAGAGACGGAAAGAGAGAGACTGATGGATGGTCCTGTCTATACAGCCAGAGGTGTACAAGGGGGAGGGGAAAGTAAGATGTGTGTTGTGAGGGGGACATGGACAGGGTGATGTGATCGATTTGACTGGGCCCATGTCCCCCGAAGAGAGAGAGCGAGATTCAGATAGATGAACAGACAGAGATGCAAAGAGGAAGGGTCGACAGACAGATAGATCAAGAGAGAGGATTGCAGAGAGGTGACAGATGGATAGAGTGAGACGATAAGGAGAGATAGGACAGACAGCAAGATTAATACAGAGGTAGATGGTGAAATAATTTGGGTGAAGAAAGGTCAGGCTGGGTCGATGAAGAGAGATATGACCGGTGCTTCCTGGCTGCACATTTATGCTTTTATGAGCGAAAAGAGACAAATAGATGATTTTCTGATGACCTTGCAGCAGGTCATTCTGCATCAAATCAGACAGAGAAGTGTTGACTGGGCAGTCTCTGACCTTTAACATTTGTCTGTTTAATGTTTGGATCCTAAAACAAAGGCATAGACACTATTTTTCATTAATTCCTTTTTGGCCCTTGATATTTTTTGATTTTTAATTTTTAAAGAAAAATTCAGTTTACCCTTAACTCCAAGTGAATGTTTTTCCAAAATTTGAAAAAAATCATTCAAGGCCAGGTCACCATGACTTTGGCCCCCAACATCTTATCAGTTCTAATCAATTTCTTCTATTTCTTACACCAGAGAAACACTATGCATTATACGACATACAGATAGATATACTGTATGTGTCTATCACATATAGGGCTGTAGTCTTTCTGTATTTATATCTTACCTTTTTTTCATTTCATTTGTCATGTATAAATTCTGCAGTGAGAGGAATGAGGCAGCAGCTCTGTGGTCTGTTGTCACATTTAAACATCTCCTTCTATATTTTTAGGTTCAACAGGTTGTTGATTAAGTTTGAGCTTTTTACTTGTAAAAAACGTATCTCACTTAATCTTCAGGTTGTGTGCAAAACTGACACACACGCAAACGCAGGCACACATGCTCGCCCGTGCACACACACAGCATCCCTGCACCAGTAGGACCCTTAGCATGTTCAGTATCACAGTGTGTGCCGTTTTATACACCACCTTTTTTATCATCATCATCCTCATCATCATCCAGCAAATTGAGACAGTTCTCTAAATCTGGGCATCCTTTGTCTCATTTCCACCATCTCTACAACTGACCTGCTGCTGCACTCAACACTGAACCCTCCTCCACCTACAGGCCAAATGAAACAAAACTTCTCTGACTTACTGGCAAAAGATTTTTTTGCGTATGCCCTGAACAAACAATACACACATGCCTTGTACTGAGCCAAGTCAACCGAACAGGACAGATTTTTTTCAGAAACTGTACCACCCCTAACAAAGAGGGATAGAGGGTATTAGAAACCAGTGGTTTTCACCCATATTCTCCACCACTTCTGGACATGGAGATTTCAAGAATACAGCAGTCAGCTAGTCATTAGCGTTGGACTAAAATGGTACAAGCAGTATCTGAACATGTACAGTCATTTAATTTACACAATGCCAGTGTCCTTCCCTGTCCCCTGGCCTGTACTGATAAATAATGAAAGCATTGCTTTACCTCTAAAAAAAAAAAAAAAAAGACATCCACAATAAAGAAGCAGGGTCCTCGCTTATTAGCTACAGTATTAGCTTCCAGCCTCTGAAAAATTAAAACTATACTGTTACTATAGGCCATTAATGTAATAGGGATGGCACTGTGTTATAAAATGTTCCCAAAGGGTAAAGGACAGACTTGTCAGCTCGATATCTGCTGGTGAGTGTGTCATCAGGTTCCATTTTGATATTGAGTTTAAATCTGAAATCTTGAAATAGGTGATGAAAAGTCTTTCCTTTAACCATATTACTCGAACAACAGGACTGAACAGCATACATGGTTGACATTTTCTTGTAAAGTGGAATCCCTTATTATTCACTAATTAGAGGCTAAGAAGTGCTTGACGGCCACTGCAGTGTGTTCATGTGTTATCATTCAGGGAATAGACACAATTCCTGACTCAAATGCCATACATTCTGAACACATTTTTATCATATCCTTACTATTTCTATGGCACAGGAATTCAATAATCATGGAGATACTGAGGCAAAATATGTGCTTCTAAAATGGATGTTTTCTGGTGAAAGGGTAAAATATCCCTAAAATCTGCATCTATTTTGTGTGAAAATAAAATGAAAGGACATTGGCACTTCAACTAATAACCATACATTAATCTCCATGCACCTTTTTATGT